>NC_091285.1:268488987-269088987 GCF_032444005.1 Ranitomeya imitator | reverse complement strand
TGCGCTGTTATGTTATCCCTTGGCCATGCACAGTTTGCGCTGCCCGTCCTCTGACATCATTTGTTGTCGTCCTGGCTGCGCCTGTGCGTCCACGCTACCCGAAATCACACCTCGCAGTGTCGTCTAATGTGATCCCACAGTGGGCCTGGTATCCATGCCCATGCGCAGTGCATATACTAGCCTCTCACTCCCCTTCTTCACGCTTCTTCAGACTAGGCGGCGTCAGCTGATCCCTAATAGCATGCCACGGCCGTGACGCCGCACAGTCTGAAGAAGCAGGAAGGAGGTGAGTGAGAGGCGATGATATGCACTGCGCATGCCCATGGATCCCTGGCCCGCAGTGGGACTACATTAGATTACACTGCAAGGTTGGATCTCGGGCAGCTTGGACGCACAGGCACTGCCAGCCTGACACCTACATGATGTCAGAAGACGGGCACCGCTAACAGAACCAAACAACGTTGAGGAGGTGGCGCCCGGCACCAAGGGGGTTGGAATGACGGCTGTGCTGTGTCACATTACAAAGGAAAGTCCCACTTCCGGGATGGTTTGACGGTGTGAGGGGACACATTATATGAGTGTGTACTTCAGCGTTTGCAAGGAGCATAATTTTCGGAGCCACCATTTTCCATGTGCAGTATTACTGCTGTACAAGATGGTTCTTTCAGCAACAAATGCCTGGGGGGGGGGTTAAAGGTTCCCTTTCAACTTGCTCCACTGCAGGCTTCGGCCTACACTCTGCTCCTCTTTGATTCCCTGGGTTTCAACACTGTCAGTTGCCACCTGGAAGTGTTGTCTACACAGAAAAAACACTAGGTGATGTGTCAGTGGGGTTCAGCACCGCCAGCTGTTCCCCTGCTGTGTAGTCGGCAACGTGTCCAGCACAAGCCACGCTGGCACAACAGAACAAAAGCTGCCACCAGTGCAGGCTTCGGCCTAGACTCTGCTCCTCTCCTCCTCCTGCTGACCCTGGGCTCAAACACCACTGGTTTTTGCCCGGAAGTGCTAGCTGCACAGAGAAAAACACCAGCCAATGTGTTAGTGGGGTTCAGCACCGCCAGCTGTTCCCCTGCTGTGTAGCCGGCAACGTGACCTGCAAACGCCACGCAGGCACATGAACTGAAATTAAAGGGAACCTGGCCCCACCCCCCCAGGTGTTTCTATGTATAACAGCCACCTAGTACAGCAGTACTGCTGCATTTGTACAAGGTGGCTGTTTTTTTATCCTTGCCCACGTAGAATTAAACACGTAAAATATGTGTCTCATTACAGACCATTACAATGTCCCTGAGGTGTGACTTTACTTTTTAATGACACGCACCACCCCCCTTGGTAGCGCTGCCCGTCTTCTGACATCATTGGTTGGCTGCCTGTGCCTGTGCGTCCGCCCTGCCCGACACAACCCCCCTCGTTTCATATATTTTGGCTGCGAGGGTGTGCTTGATGGCCATGTGCAGTGCATATGTTCACCTGTCTTAACTCATCTCCTTCCGCCTTCTTCAGACTGTGCGGCCTCCTGGCCGTGGTAGGCGATAAGGGATCAGCTGAGGCCGCCCAGTCTGAAGCAGGTGTAAGGACATGTGTGAGCGGCAAACATATTTACTGCACAAGGCCACGAATCCCAGCCACGCAGTGTGATTTTTTGAAAACACACTGTGGGCCTGGGATTCATATCCATTGCTAACCGCAACGGCCAACATGAAATGAGGTGAGAAGACAGGCAGCGCTCAGAGCGCATGGCCAAGGGATCACAATAGCGCAGACTCCTGTACAGCTAATACAACGCTCAGGAATCTGCGCCCACCACCTAGGTGTAAATTTTGACACCTGTGCTGCGTCTCCTTAAAAAGACAAGTCACGCCTCCACTACTGTTTGACAGTTTAATGGGCTAAATAGTGTACGTGTTTTATTCAGCGTGTGCAAGGAGCAAACTAAATAGAGCAACCTTTTACTTGTGCAGCATTAATGCTGCACAAGGTGTGGCTCTTCTACCTTGCAACATCTGAGGGGGGGTTAAAGGTTACCTTTGAAATTGGTTCAACTAGGCTTCGGCCTACACTCTGCTCCTCTCCTCCTCCTGCTGACCCTGGGCTCTAACACCGCTAGTTTTTGCCCGGAAATGCGAGCTTCACAGAGAAAAACAACAGCCAATGTGTTAGTGGGGTTCAGCACCGCCAGCTGTTCCCCAGCTGTGTAGCCGGCAACGTGACCTGCAAACGCCACGCAGGCACAACAGAACAAAAGCTGCCACCAGTGCAGGCTTCGGCCTACACTCTGCTCCTCTCCTCCTCCTGCTGACCCTGGGCTCATAACACCGCCAGTTTTAGCCTGGAAGTGCTAGCTGCACAGAGAAAAACACCAGCCAATGTGTTAGTGGGGTTCAGCAACGCCAGCTGTTCCCCTGCTGTGTAGCCGGCAACGTGACCTGCAAACGCCACGCAGGCACATGAACTGAAATTAAAGGGACCCTGCCACCCACCCCAAAGTGTTTCTATGTATAACAGCCACCTTGTACAGCAGTACTGCTGCATTTGTACAAGGTGGCTGACTTTGTCTACTTGCCCACGTTTAATTAAACACGTAAAAAATGTGTCTCATTACAGACCATTACAATGTCCCTGAGGTGTGACTTTCCTTTTTAATGACACGCAGCACCCCCCTTGTTAGCGCTGCCCGTCTTCTGACATCTTTGGTTGGCTGGCTGCGGCTGTGCGTCCGCCCTGCCTGAAACCACGCTCCTCGTTGTCTTACTTATTTTGACTGCGAGGGTGTGATTGATGGGCACGAGCAGTGGATATCTTCGCCTGTCTTCACTCATCTCCTTCCGCCTTCTTCAGAATGTGCGGCCTCATGGCTGCGGCATGCGAGAAGGGATCAGATGAGGCCGCCCAGTCTGATGCAGGTGTAAGGACATGAGGGACAGGCGACAAAATTTACTGCGCAAGGTCACGAATCCCAGCTCTGCAGTGTGACTTTATTAAAAGACACTGCGGGTCTGGGTTTCATGGCCATCGCTAACCGCACCGGCCAACATGAAATGAGGTGAGAAGACAGGCATCGCTCACAGCGCATGGCCAAGGGATAACAAGAGCGCAGACTCCTGTACAGCAAATAACAACGCTCAGGAATCTGCGCCCAGCACGTAGGTGTAAATTTTGACACCTGTGCTGCATCTCCTTAAAAAGACAAGTCACGCCTCCACTACTGTTTCACAGTATAATGGGCTAAATAGTGCACGTGTTTTATTCAGCGTGTGCAAGGAGAAAAATTAAGAGAGCAACCTTTTACTTGTGCAGCATTAATGCTGCACGAGGTGTGGCTCTTGTACCTTGCAACACCTGAGGGGGGTTAAAGGTTACCTTTGAAATTGGTTCAACTAGGCTTCGGCCTACACTCTGCTCCTCTCCTCCTCCTGCTGACCCTGGGCTCTAACAACGCTAGTTTTTGCCCTGAATTGCTAGCTGCACAGAGAAAAACACCAGCCAATGTGTCAGTGGGGTTCAGCACCACCAGCTGTTCCCCAGCTGTGTAGCCGGCAACGTGACCTGCAAACGCCATGCAGGCACATGAACTGAAATTGAAGGGAGCCTGCCCCCCACCCCCAGGTGTTTCTATGTATAACAGCCACCTTGTTCAGCAGTACTGCTGCATTTGTACAAGGTGGCTGACTTTTTCTCCTTGCCCACGTGGAACTCAACACGTACAAAATGTGTCTCATTGAGACCATTCCACTGTCCCTGAGGTGTGACTTTCCTTTCTAATAATACGCAGCACCCCCCTTGGTAGCGCTTCCCGTCTTTTGACATCATGGTTAGCTGGCTGCGCCTGTGCAACCGCCCTGCGTGAAACAACGCCCCTCGTTGTCTTATTTATTTTGTCAGCGAGGGTGTGGTTTATGGGCACGAGCAGTGCATATGTTCGCCTGTCGTCACTCATCTCCTTCCGCCTTCTTCAGACTGTGCGGCCTCCTGGCCGCGGCATGCGAAAAGGGATCAGCAGAGGCCGCCCAGTCTGAAGCAGGTGTAAGGACGTGTGTGAGCGTCAAAAATATTTACTGCTCAAGGCCACGAATCCCAGCACCGCAGTGTGACTTTATGAAAAGGCACTGTGGGTCTGGGATTTATGGCCATCGTTAACCGCAGCGGCTAACATGAAATGAGGTCATAAGACGGGCAGCGCTAACAGGGCATTGCCAAGGGATAACACAAGAGCGCAGACTCCTGTACAGCAAAAAACAACGCTCAGGAAGCAGCGCCTAGCACAAAGGCGTTATTTGGGACACCTATGCTACGTCTCCTTAAAAATACAAGTCACACCTCAACTACAGTTTGACTGTAGAATGGGCTAAATTGTGTACGTGTTGCATTCAGCGTGTGCAAGTAGACAAATTAATAGAGCAACCTTTTCTTGTGCAGCATTAATGCTGCACAAGGTGTGGCTCTTGTACTTTGTAACACCTGAGGGGGGGTTAAAGGTTACCTTTGAAATTGGTTCAACTAGGCTTCGGCCTACACTCTGCTCCTCTCCTCCTCCTGCTGACCCTGGGCTGTAACAATGCTAGTTTTTGCCCGGAAGTGCTAGCTGCACAGAGAAAAACACCAGCCAATGTAACATAGTAACATAGTAACATAGTTAGTAAGGCCGAAAAAAGACATTTGTCCATCCAGTTCAGCCTATATTCCATCATAATAAATACCCAGATCTACGTCCTTCTACAGAACCTAATAATTGTATGATACAATATTGTTCTGCTCCAGGAAGACATCCAGGCCTCTCTTGAACCCCTCGACTGAGTTCGCCATCACCACCTCCTCAGGCAAGCAATTCCAGATTCTCACTGCCCTAACAGTAAAGAATCCTCTTCTATGTTGGTGGAAAAACCTTCTATCCTCCAGACGCAAAGAATGCCCCCTTGTGCCCGTCACCTTCCTTGGTATAAACAGATCCTCGGCGAGATATTTGTATTGTCCCCTTATATACTTATACATGGTTATTAGATCGCCCCTCAGTCGTCTTTTTTCTAGACTAAATAATCCTAATTTCGCTAATCTATCTGGGTATTGTAGTTCTCCCATCCCCTTTATTAATTTTGTTGCCCTCCTTTGTACTCTCTCTAGTTCCATTATATCCTTCATGAGCACCGGTGCCCAAAACTGGACACAGTACTCCATGTGCGGTCTAACTAGGGATTTGTACAGAGGCAGTATAATGCTCTCATCATGTGTATCCAGACCTCTTTTAATGCACCCCATGATCCTGTTTGCCTTGGCAGCTGCTGCCTGGCACTGGCTGCTCCAGGTAAGTTTATCATTAACTAGGATCCCCAAGTCCTTCTCCCTGTCAGATTTACCCAGTGGTTTCCCATTCAGTGTGTAATGGTGACATTGATTCCTTCCCATGTGTATAACCTTACATTTATCATTGTTAAACCTCATCTGCCACCTTTCAGCCCAAGTTTCCAACTTATCCAGATCCATCTGTAGCAGAATACTATCTTCTCTTGTATTAACTGCTTTACATAGTTTTGTATCATCTGCAAATATCGATATTTTACTGTGTAAACCTTCTACCAGATCATTAATGAATATGTTGAAGAGAACAGGTCCCAATACTGACCCCTGCGGTACCCCACTGGTCACAGCGACCCAGTTAGAGACTATACCATTTATAACCACCCTCTGATTTCTATCACTAAGCCAGTTACTAACCCATTTACACACATTTTCCCCCAGACCAAGCATTCTCATTTTGTGTACCAACCTCTTGTGCGGCACGGTATCAAACGCTTTGGAAAAATCGAGATATACCACGTCCAATGACTCACTGTGGTCCAGCCTATAGCTTACCTCTTCATAAAAACTGATTAGATTGGTTTGACAGGAGCGATTTCTCATAAACCCATGCTGATATGGAGTTAAACAGTTATTCTCATTGAGATAATCCAGAATAACATCCCTCAGAAACCCTTCAAATATTTTACAATAGAGGTTAGACTTACTGGCCTATAATTTCCAGGTTCACTTTTAGAGCCCTTTTTGAATATTGGCACCACATTTGCTATGCGCCAGTCCTGCGGAACAGATCCTGTCGCTATAGAGTCCCTAAAAATAAGAAATAATGGTTTATCTATTACATTACTTAGTTCCCTTAGTACTCGTGGGTGTATACCATCCGGACCCGGAGATTTATCTATTTTAATCTTATTTAGCCGATTTCGCACCTCTTCTTGGGTTAGATTGGTGACCCTTAATATAGGGTTTTCATTGTTTCTTGGGATTTCACCTAGCATTTCATTTTCCACCGTGAATACCGTGGAGAAGAAGGTGTTTAATACGTTAGCTTTTTCCTCGTCATCTACAACCATTCTTTCCTCACTATTTTTTAAGGGGCCTACATTTTCAGTTTTTATTCTTTTACTATTGATATAGTTGAAGAACAGTTTGGGATTAGTTTTACTCTCCTTAGCAATGTGCTTCTCTGTTTCCTTTTTGGCAGCTTTAATTAGTTTTTTAGATAAAGTATTTTTCTCCCTATAGTTTTTTAGAGCTTCAATGGTGCCATCCTGCTTTAGTAGTGCAAATGCTTTCTTTTTACTGTTAATTGCCTGTCTTACTTCTTTGTTTAGCCACATTGGGTTTTTCCTATTTCTAGTCCTTTTATTCCCACAAGGTATAAACCGCTTACACTGCCTATTTAGGATGTTCTTAAACATTTCCCATTTATTATCTGTATTCTTATTTCTGAGGATATTGTCCCAGTCTACCAGATTAAGGGCATCTCTAAGCTGGTCAAACTTTGCCTTCCTAAAGTTCAGTGTTTTTGTGACTCCCTGACAAGTCCCCCTAGTGAAAGACAGGTGAAACTGTACAATATTGTGGTCGCTATTTCCTAGATGCCCAACCACCTGCAGATTTGTTATTCTGTCAGGTCTATTAGATAGTATTAGGTCTAAAAGTGCTGCTCCTCTGGTTGGATTCTGCACCAATTGTGAAAGATAATTTTTCTTGGTTATTCGCAGAAACCTGTTGCCTTTATGGGTTTCACAGGTTTCACTTTCCCAGTTAATATCCGGGTAGTTAAAGTCCCCCATAACCAGGACCTCATTATGGGTTGCAGCTTCATCTATCTGCTTTAGAAGTAGACTTTCCATGGTTTCTGTTATATTTGGGGGTTTGTAACAGACCCCAATGAGAATTTTGTTACCATTTTTCCCTCCATGAATTTCGACCCATATGGACTCGACATCCTCATTTCCTTCGCTAATATCCTCCCTTAAAGTGGACTTTAGACAAGACTTTACAAAGAGACAAACCCCTCCTCCTCTCCGATTTTTACGATCCTTTCTAAACAGACTGTAACCC
Source organism: Ranitomeya imitator (assembly GCF_032444005.1). Lineage (NCBI taxonomy): Eukaryota > Metazoa > Chordata > Amphibia > Anura > Dendrobatidae > Ranitomeya > Ranitomeya imitator. Next base: position 269,081,625 of record NC_091285.1, on the reverse strand, counting down.
TGTAAGTTAACTGCCCAGTCATAGCTTTCATCTAACCATGTCTCGGTTATTCCCACTATGTCAAAGTTACCTGTAGATATTTCTGCTTCTAGTTCTTCCATCTTGTTTGTCAGGCTTCTGGCGTTTGCGAGCATGCAGTTTAGAGGATTTTGTTTTGTTCCAATCTCCTCGCTGTGGATTGTTTTAGAAATGTTCTTACCTCCCATCTGAGTATGTTTTCCTGGGTCTTCTTTGTTCAAGTCTAATGTTTTTCTTCCCGTCCCCTCTTCTTCTAGTTTAACGCCCTCCTGATGAGTGTAGCGAGTCTTCTGGCGAATGTGTGTTTCCCAGGTTTGTTGAGGTGTAGTCCATCTCTGGCGAGGAGTCCATCGTACCAGTAATTCACACCGTGGTCCAGGAATCCGAATCCTTGTTGTCTGCACCATCGTCTTAGCCAGTTGTTTGCATCAAGGATCCTGTTCCATCTCCTGGTGCCATGCCCGTCTACTGGAAGGATAGAAGAAAAAACTACCTGTGCATCCAGTTCCTTTACTTTCTTCCCCAACTCTTCAAAGTCTTTGCAGATTGTCGGTAGGTCTTTCCTTGCCGTGTCACTGGTGCCAACATGTATCAGAAGAAATGGGTGGACGTCCTTGAAGCTGAAGAGCTTTGGTATCCTATCGGTCACATCCTTGATCATAGCACCTGGAAGGCAGCATGCTTCTCTTGCAGTTATGTCCGGTCTGCAGATGGCTGCTTCTGTGCCTCTCAGTAGTGAGTCTCCCACCACCACTACTCTTCGTTGCTTCTTGGCTGTACTTTTTGCTGTCACTTGTTGCTGTGTGCCCTTTTCTTTTTTGCTTGCTGGTATTGTGCCATCTTCATCCTCTACAAAGATTTGATATCGGTTCTTCAGTTGTGTGGTTGGTGATTTCTCCATGGTCTTCTTGCTTCTTTTGGTCACATGCTTCCACTCATCTGCTTTTGGAGGTTCTCTGACACTTTTTTCACCTTCTGTGACCAGTAGAGATGCTTCTGTTCTGTCTAGAAAGTCTTCATTCTCTTTGATGAGTTTCAAAGTTGCTATTCTTTCTTCCAGACCCCGCACCTTTTCTTCTAAAAGGGCCACTAGTCTACACTTCTGACAGGTGAAATTTGATTCTTCTTCTGGTCGGTCTGTGAACATGTAGCACATGCTGCAGCTCACCATGTAGGTTGTCACATCTGCCATGTTGCTCCTAGATCCTGCTGACTTGCTGTGTGTTTTCCTTCTTGTGTAATCTACTCAGCCAAGCTCTCTTGCAATAATATCCTACAGGCAAAAATGGCGATGCTTTCCAAGCAGCTGGTCCCGGCTGTACCCAACGATCTTCTAGCTTAGGGAGACTTCGCTTTTCCCAGAAGGCACCTGGAATATGCAAATTAGCCTCCTCAAGCTTGAATTCCTGGTTTGGCGATGCTTTCCAAGCAGCTGGTCCCGGCTGTACCCAACGATCTTCTAGCTTAGGGAGAGTTCGCTTTTCCCAGAAGGCACCTGGAATATGCAAATTAGCCTCCTCAAGCTTGAATTCCTGGTTTGGCGATGCTTTCCAAGCAGCTGGTCCCGGCTGTACCCAACGATCTTCTAGCTTAGGGAGAGTTTGCTTTTCCCAGAAGGCACCTGGAATATGCAAATTAGCCTCCTCAAGCTTGAATTCCTGGTTTGGCGATGCTTTCCAAGCAGCTGGTCCCGGCTGTACCCAACGATCTTCTAGCTTAGGGAGACTTCGCTTTTCCCAGAAGGCACCTGGAATATGCAAATTAGCCTCCTCAAGCTTGAATTCCTGGTTTGGCGATGCTTTCCAAGCAGCTGGTCCCGGCTGTACCCAACGATCTTCTAGCTTAGGGAGACTTCGCTTTTCCCAGAAGGCACCTGGAATATGCAAATTAGCCTCCTCAAGCTTGAATTCCTGGTTTGGCGATGCTTTCCAAGCAGCTGGTCCCGGCTGTACCCAACGATCTTCTAGCTTAGGGAGACTTCGCTTTTCCCAGAAGGCACCTGGAATATGCAAATTAGCTTCCTCAAGCTTGAATTCCTGGTTTGGCGATGCTTTCCAAGCAGCTGGTCCCGGCTGTACCCAACGATCTTCTAGCTTAGGGAGACTTCGCTTTTCCCAGAAGGCACCTGGAATATGCAAATTAGCCTCCTCAAGCTTGAATTCCTGGTTTGGCGATGCTTTCCAAGCAGCTGGTCCCGGCTGTACCCAACGATCTTCTAGCTTAGGGAGACTTCGCTTTTCCCAGAAGGCACCTGGAATATGCAAATTAGCCTCCTCAAGCTTGAATTCCTGGTTTGGCGATGCTTTCCAAGCAGCTGGTCCCGGCTGTACCCAACGATCTTCTAGCTTAGGGAGACTTCGCTTTTCCCAGAAGGCACCTGGAATATGCAAATTAGCCTCCTCAAGCTTGAATTCCTGGTTTGGCGATGCTTTCCAAGCAGCTGGTCCCGGCTGTACCCAACGATCTTCTAGCTTAGGGAGACTTCGCTTTTCCCAGAAGGCACCTGGAATATGCAAATTAGCCTCCTCAAGCTTGAATTCCTGGTTTGGCGATGCTTTCCAAGCAGCTGGTCCCGGCTGTACCCAACGATCTTCTAGCTTAGGGAGAGTTCGCTTTTCCCAGAAGGCACCTGGAATATGCAAATTAGCCTCCTCAAGCTTGAATTCCTGGTTTGGCGATGCTTTCCAAGCAGCTGGTCCCGGCTGTACCCAACGATCTTCTAGCTTAGGGAGACTTCGCTTTTCCCAGAAGGCACCTGGAATATGCAAATTAGCCTCCTCAAGCTTGAATTCCTGGTTTGGCGATGCTTTCCAAGCAGCTGGTCCCGGCTGTACCCAACGATCTTCTAGCTTAGGGAGACTTCGCTTTTCCCAGAAGGCACCTGGAATATGCAAATTAGCCTCCTCAAGCTTGAATTCCTGGTTTGGCGATGCTTTCCAAGCAGCTGGTCCCGGCTGTACCCAACGATCTTCTAGCTTAGGGAGACTTCGCTTTTCCCAGAAGGCACCTGGAATATGCAAATTAGCCTCCTCAAGCTTGAATTCCTGGTTTGGCGATGCTTTCCAAGCAGCTGGTCCCGGCTGTACCCAACGATCTTCTAGCTTAGGGAGACTTCGCTTTTCCCAGAAGGCACCTGGAATATGCAAATTAGCCTCCTCAAGCTTGAATTCCTGGTTTGGCGATGCTTTCCAAGCAGCTGGTCCCGGCTGTACCCAACGATCTTCTAGCTTAGGGAGACTTCGCTTTTCCCAGAAGGCACCTGGAATATGCAAATTAGCCTCCTCAAGCTTGAATTCCTGGTTTGGCGATGCTTTCCAAGCAGCTGGTCCCGGCTGTACCCAACGATCTTCTAGCTTAGGGAGACTTCGCTTTTCCCAGAAGGCACCTGGAATATGCAAATTAGCCTCCTCAAGCTTGAATTCCTGGTTTGGCGATGCTTTCCAAGCAGCTGGTCCCGGCTGTACCCAACGATCTTCTAGCTTAGGGAGACTTCGCTTTTCCCAGAAGGCACCTGGAATATGCAAATTAGCCTCCTCAAGCTTGAATTCCTGGTTTGGCGATGCTTTCCAAGCAGCTGGTCCCGGCTGTACCCAACGATCTTCTAGCTTAGGGAGACTTCGCTTTTCCCAGAAGGCACCTGGAATATGCAAATTAGCCTCCTCAAGCTTGAATTCCTGGTTTGGCGATGCTTTCCAAGCAGCTGGTCCCGGCTGTACCCAACGATCTTCTAGCTTAGGGAGACTTCGCTTTTCCCAGAAGGCACCTGGAATATGCAAATTAGCCTCCTCAAGCTTGAATTCCTGGTTTGGCGATGCTTTCCAAGCAGCTGGTCCCGGCTGTACCCAACGATCTTCTAGCTTAGGGAGACTTCGCTTTTCCCAGAAGGCACCTGGAATATGCAAATTAGCCTCCTCAAGCTTGAATTCCTGGTTTGGCGATGCTTTCCAAGCAGCTGGTCCCGGCTGTACCCAACGATCTTCTAGCTTAGGGAGACTTCGCTTTTCCCAGAAGGCACCTGGAATATGCAAATTAGCCTCCTCAAGCTTGAATTCCTGGTTTGGCGATGCTTTCCAAGCAGCTGGTCCCGGCTGTACCCAACGATCTTCTAGCTTAGGGAGACTTCGCTTTTCCCAGAAGGCACCTGGAATATGCAAATTAGCCTCCTCAAGCTTGAATTCCTGGTTTGGCGATGCTTTCCAAGCAGCTGGTCCCGGCTGTACCCAACGATCTTCTAGCTTAGGGAGACTTCGCTTTTCCCAGAAGGCACCTGGAATATGCAAATTAGCCTCCTCAAGCTTGAATTCCTGGTTTGGCGATGCTTTCCAAGCAGCTGGTCCCGGCTGTACCCAACGATCTTCTAGCTTAGGGAGACTTCGCTTTTCCCAGAAGGCACCTGGAATATGCAAATTAGCCTCCTCAAGCTTGAATTCCTGGTTTGGCGATGCTTTCCAAGCAGCTGGTCCCGGCTGTACCCAACGATCTTCTAGCTTAGGGAGACTTCGCTTTTCCCAGAAGGCACCTGGAATATGCAAATTAGCCTCCTCAAGCTTGAATTCCTGGTTTGGCGATGCTTTCCAAGCAGCTGGTCCCGGCTGTACCCAACGATCTTCTAGCTTAGGGAGACTTCGCTTTTCCCAGAAGGCACCTGGAATATGCAAATTAGCCTCCTCAAGCTTGAATTCCTGGTTTGGCGATGCTTTCCAAGCAGCTGGTCCCGGCTGTACCCAACGATCTTCTAGCTTAGGGAGACTTCGCTTTTCCCAGAAGGCACCTGGAATATGCAAATTAGCCTCCTCAAGCTTGAATTCCTGGTTTGGCGATGCTTTCCAAGCAGCTGGTCCCGGCTGTACCCAACGATCTTCTAGCTTAGGGAGACTTCGCTTTTCCCAGAAGGCACCTGGAATATGCAAATTAGCCTCCTCAAGCTTGAATTCCTGGTTTGGCGATGCTTTCCAAGCAGCTGGTGCCGGCTGTACCCAACGATCTTCTAGCTTAGGGAGACTTCGCTTTTCCCAGAAGGCACCTGGAATATGCAAATTAGCCTCCTCAAGCTTGAATTCCTGGTTTGGCGATGCTTTCCAAGCAGCTGGTCCCGGCTGTACCCAACGATCTTCTAGCTTAGGGAGACTTCGCTTTTCCCAGAAGGCACCTGGAATATGCAAATTAGCCTCCTCAAGCTTGAATTCCTGGTTTGGCGATGCTTTCCAAGCAGCTGGTCCCGGCTGTACCCAACGATCTTCTAGCTTAGGGAGAGTTCGCTTTTCCCAGAAGGCACCTGGAATATGCAAATTAGCCTCCTCAAGCTTGAATTCCTGGTTTGGCGATGCTTTCCAAGCAGCTGGTCCCGGCTGTACCCAACGATCTTCTAGCTTAGGGAGAGTTTGCTTTTCCCAGAAGGCACCTGGAATATGCAAATTAGCCTCCTCAAGCTTGAATTCCTGGTTTGGCGATGCTTTCCAAGCAGCTGGTCCCGGCTGTACCCAACGATCTTCTAGCTTAGGGAGACTTCGCTTTTCCCAGAAGGCACCTGGAATATGCAAATTAGCCTCCTCAAGCTTGAATTCCTGGTTTGGCGATGCTTTCCAAGCAGCTGGTCCCGGCTGTACCCAACGATCTTCTAGCTTAGGGAGACTTCGCTTTTCCCAGAAGGCACCTGGAATATGCAAATTAGCCTCCTCAAGCTTGAATTCCTGGTTTGGCGATGCTTTCCAAGCAGCTGGTCCCGGCTGTACCCAACGATCTTCTAGCTTAGGGAGACTTCGCTTTTCCCAGAAGGCACCTGGAATATGCAAATTAGCCTCCTCAAGCTTGAATTCCTGGTTTGGCGATGCTTTCCAAGCAGCTGGTCCCGGCTGTACCCAACGATCTTCTAGCTTAGGGAGACTTCGCTTTTCCCAGAAGGCACCTGGAATATGCAAATTAGCCTCCTCAAGCTTGAATCCCTGTGTTAGTGGGGTTCAGCACCGCCTGCTGTTCCCCCACTGTGTAGCCGGCAAAGTGTCCTGCAAACGCAACGCAGACACAAAGCTGACTCCAGTGCAGGCTTCGGCCTACACTCTGCTCCCCCTGCTTACCCTTTGCTCCAACACCGCTAGTTGGGGCTGTAGGAAGACAATGTTTGATAGGCAAAGCATCCGGGTTCCAGCACCGCCAGCTGGTTCTCGGCAGTGTTTTTGTCACAGGTACTCCCTCGTGCCAAACCTGGTTTCAGCACCGTCAGCTGTTTCCGGGTTGTGTCAAGTTCACTGAGACGCCTATGCTTGCCCCGTCGTGGTGCGGTCGGGTTAGCCAACTCCAGGGTGCCTCCAGTTTAGGAGCTTCCTATGTGAGCTGCGTGAACTGGTAGTCAAGGCTGGTTCTGTAGTGCCAGTAGGCCCAGCTCCCCCTGTAGGACTGTTGGGGTTCGGTAACTGCGGCTGCCTCGCGGCCTAGCTGTTCTCTCCTCTCCTGTGGGCCTTCGGGTCCACCTCCTGGTTCCAGCACCGTCAGCTGGTTCCAGGCCGAGCCTTTGGCTTAGGTGCCTCCTCCTGGGTATCCGAGTTCCGCCAACGCCAGGCGGTCCTTGGTAGTGCTTTTAAGCGCGGGCACCTACAGCTTAGTAACCGGGTTCCAGCACCGCCAGCTGGTCCTCAGTGCCATTGGCTCTTGCACACTGGGGCAACGCATCTGGGTTCCAGCACCGCCAGCTGGTTCTCGGCAGTGTTCTTGTCACAGGTACTCCCTCGTGCCAAGCCTGGTTTCAGCACCGTCAGCTGTTTCCGGGTTGTGTCAAGTTCACTGAGACGCCTATGCTTGCCCCGTCGTGGTGCGGTCGGGTTAGCCAACTCCAGGGTGCCTCCAGTTTAGGAGCTTCCTATGTGGGCTGCGTGAACTGGTAGTCAAGGCTGGTTCTGTAGTGCCAGTAGGCCCAGCTCCCCCTTTAGGACTGTTGGGGTTCGGTAACTGCGGCTGCCTCGCGGCCTAGCTGTTCTCTCCTCTCCTGTGGGCCTTCGGGTCCACCTCCTGGTTCCAGCACCGTCAGCTGGTTCCGGGCTGAGCCTTTGGCTTAGGTGCCTCCTCCTGGGTATCCGAGTTCCGCCAACGTCAGGCGTTCCTTGGTAGTGCTTTTAAGCGCGGGCACCTACAGCTTAGTAACCGGGTTCCAGCACCGTCAGCTGGTCCTCGGTCGTGCCATTGGCTCTTGCACACTGGGGCAACGCATCTGGGTTCCAGCACCGCCAGCTGGTTCTCGGCAGTGTTCTTGTCACAGGTACTCCCTCGTGCCAAGCCTGGTTTCAGCACCGTCAGCTGTTTCTGGGTTGTGTCAAGTTCACTGAGACGCCTATGCTTGCCCCGTCGTGGTGCGGTCGGGTTAGCCAACTCCAGGGTGCCTCCAGTTTAGGAGCTTCCTATGTGGGCTGCGTGAACTGGTAGTCAAGGCTGGTTCTGTAGTGCCAGTAGGCCCAGCTCCCCCTGTAGGACTGTTGGGGTTCGGTAACTGCGGCTGCCTCGCGGCCTAGCTGTTCTCTCCTCTCCTGTGGGCCTTCAGGTCCACCACCTGGTTCCAGCACCGTCAGCTGGTTCTCGGCAGTGTCTTTTGCTCTTGTACCTTCTGCTCCCCATCCTGGTTCCAGTACCGTCAGCTGGTTCTGGGCAGAGCCTTTGGCTTAGGTACCTCCTTCTGGGTATCCAAGTTCCACCAACGTCAGGTGGTCCTTGGTAGTGCTTTCAGGCACGGGTACCTCCTGCTTAGTAACCGGGTTCCAGTAACGTCAGCTGGTCCTCGGTAGTTCCATTGGCTCTTGGACCTTCGGCTACCCATCCGGGTTCCAGTACCGTCAGCTGGTTCTCGGCAGTGTCTTTTGCTCTTGTACCTTCTGCTCCCCATCCTGGTTCCAGTACCGTCAGCTGGTTACGGGCAGAGCCTTTGGCTTAGGTGCCTCCTTCTGGGTATTCGAGTTCCGCCAACGTCAGGCGGTCCTTGGTAGTGCTTTCAGGCACGGGTACCTCCTGCTTAGTAACCGGGTTCCAGTAACGTCAGCTGGTCCTCGGTAGTTCCATAGGCTCTTGAACCTTCGGGTAGCCATCCGAGTTCCAGTTCCATCAGCTGGTTCTTGGCATTTTCTCAGCCTTCTTGTACCTTCTGCTACATTTCCAAGTTGAAGACCCTAAAGTCGACGACCCGGAAGACCACCCCGATGACGACGACTACGACGACCCGGAAGACCACCCCGATGACGACGACGGCGGAGACGACGACGGCTGAGACGACGACGGCGGAGATGACGACACTGGAGACGACGACCCTGGAGACGACTACATGGAAGACCGAGAAGCAGAAGAACAAGAGGCTGCAGAACAAAGAGCAGAAGATCATTAAGCATAAGACTTAATATCAGAGCAAAAGATATTATCTAAATTATATGCAGAAGAAGACTAAGCAGTCTGGGGGTGAGTCCGTTCCTCCTCGTGGTGCCCCTGGATAAAGCCTGATGCTGCAGGCCAAACTGAACGCGGACAAATGTAACTTTTGTGACTGGCAGAACGGAAGGTGTAATCTTCAAACTTTTATAGATAACAACTACGGGAATGCCTGTCACAAATGAGAATATGATGAAGAAGTAGAATAGGAAGAATAATAACAGTGGAATAAAAAGAATATGTAGAATAGGAAGAATAATAATAGTTGAATAAAATGAATATGAAGAATGTAATAAAAAAAAAAAAAGTAAAGGATGAAGAAGAAGATGAATAAGGTGAAGAAGAAGTTGATGTCAAAGATGCTGCTGATGATGATGAAGATGAAAGTGTGGGAAAAGTAAAAAAAAAAAAAAAAAAGAAGGGGAAGGGCGTGGAATAGTGAAACATCAATATCTGACAAAATAAAAAAAAAAATTTACAAAGTCAATATCTTTGTCACTCCGAACGTCTTAAAAAAAAACAAAAAACATGCTATTCTATTTGATTGGGATAAACCTCTATGACTTTAATGTCTCCGCCACCTCCCCAAATACATCCGGCATTATTCTTAGTTGTTTTCCTTCATGTAGAATGAACCTACAAGGCAAGAAAGGGTTTATTTTAATTCCGATATTTTGGTCCCATTGACTTGCATTGGGATCGGGTATCGGTATCGGCGATATCCGATATTTTTTGAATATCGGCCGATCCTATCCGATACTGATACTTTCTGATATCGGAAGGTATCGCTCAACACTATTTGTTAGTAACTGTAATTTTAGTTATATGTTTATATATATTAGTTTTAATTTATTTATTGTTTGTAGTTTATTTCTAGTTGTCTATCTGGCTGTTACTGCCTTATGGGATTGGGCTGCCATTGGGGCTTCTTTATGTTTCCCCTTTCATCTGATGTGCTCCTGCATTTTCAGCCCTGATGGATTTGGGCAGAGTGGACTCATACATGAACATCATTGAGCTTTATGGATTCGGAAAAAGAAAGAAAGAAAGAGAATAAGTGCCAATAATTGGGAAATATAAAAGACTTTATTATAATTATAATTTTTTGGGTCAAAATAATATGCTATAATAATGGTTTTTGATTGTGTATCATTATTATAATTGTCACAGCAGATTATTTTTGTATATTTGCACTACGCATTATCATTTTTATGAGGTGTATATGTATATATATATATATATATATATATTTATTATATCACAACACATATTTTGTTAGTTATTTTTCACTTTACTTCATCTGTGTACATGCCCTGTTTTGATAGGGATTTGGCTTCGCCCCATGCACACTTCGGTACAGTATAGGTACACTTTGTTCATTTTTCGCAGTTTCACATAATCCACAGACAAGATGATGTCAGTTCTTTTACATTTTCCTGCTTTCATATTCTCCATCTTATATTTTCCCACTTTATTCCATTAGCACATATGCCCTGGTTATATCGGGATTTTGTCCCGCCCCATGCACACTGCGCCACGGTATAGGTATACTCATTCCTGGTCAGAAGGTGCGCATGTCGATTCAGCTGCTCCGTTGACTTCCGGTCCTGCACATTGAGGACCGCTTGCATTCCACGCTGCGTTCCAGTGCGGTTTGACTCGGAAGTCTTCTTTAATAAGGGACACAGCATGTAACTGACATACGCCAAAAACATTGACCACCAATGAGGGGTTTTCACGGTCTATAAAAAGAAGGCAGCCCTGTCAGAAACTATCGCCCCCTTTTTGAAGGGGTGGTGACATTTAACCAAGTCTGCATCATTTAAGCTCCTAGGCACTTTATGTATGTAAAAAAACACCATAAGAGGAAAGACCTCCACTATTCTAAACAAAAAAACACCAGTATACAGGCAAAGATGCTTACCTGTTCAAGGCCTCCAACAAATGCACTAACCAGGGTGCAGTGGACCCAAGTTAAGATGGCAAATACGCAGGTGCAATAATACCGATAATGCAGCCACCCTACAATGAGGAATTGGCCGCTTGGTGCACCTGTGCAAACATATAGTCTGTATGTGGCGTGATCACACAGGAATGCAAAGTATATGGCTCAAAGCCTATTAATGACGCCATATAGCGGGCTTACCATAATGCATCCTGTGCGAACAGAGGCCACAGTGTACAGAGCCATCTAGGGCCCAGCCGCACCCTGGAAAAAATATACAGTGCACCAAAAACATAACAATGTATGCAAGGTATTTTGTCGATATTATGGCCACAATATTTAAGCTGCCAACCCACGTCAAGGGTCCTTACATATTGGCAGTCCTAATCTAAAAAAACACCATAAGAGGAAAGATCTCCACTATTCTAAACAAAAAAACACCAGTATACAGGCAAAGATGCTTACCTGTTCAAGGCCTCCAACAATTGCACTAACCAGGGGGCAGCGGACCCAAGTTAAGATGGCAAATACACAGGTGCAATAATACCGATAATGCAGCCACCCTACAATGAGGAATTGGCCGCTTGGTGCACCTGTGCAAACATATAGTCTGTATGTGGCGTGTTCACACAGGAATGCAAAGTATATGGCTCAAAGCCTATTAATGACGCCATATAGCGGGCTTACCATAATGCATCCTGTGCGAACAGAGGCCACAGTGTACAGAACCATCTAGGGCCCAGCCGCACCCTGGAAAAAATATACAGTGCACCAAAAACATAACAATGTATGCAAGGTATTGGTCGATATTATGGCCACAATATTTAAGCTGCCAACCCACGTCAAGGGTCCTTACATATTGGCAGTCCTATTCTAAAAAAAACACCATAAGAGGAAAGACCTCCACTATTCTAAACAAAAAAACACCAGTATACAGGCAAAGATGCTTACCTGTTCAAGGCCTCCAACAATTGCACTAACCAGGGTGCAGCGGACCCAAGTTAAGATGGCAAATACACAGGTGCAATAATACCGATAATGCAGCCACCCTACAATGAGGAATTGGCCGCTTGGTATACCTGTGCAAACAAATAGTCTGTATGTGGCGTGTTCACACAGGAATGCAAAGTATATGGCTCAAAGCATCCTGGTTAGTGCAATTGTTGGAGGCCTTGAACAGGTAAGCATCTTTGCCTGTATACTGGACTTTATGTATGTACTCAAAAAGCACTTTACTTTCACTGTTGTCCTATTAAGTGTGCGCAATCTCTCTGTTTTAGTATAGTTTTAGGTACAAAAAGCCCTTTGATTGTTGGGCACATGCACTTTACATAGGGATCATTGAGTGTGCCTTATACATAAAAAATGGACTAATAGTGATATATTTGAAACTTAAATTATTATACCTATGAGCTTATATCCACTTGGATTGATTTAATCTGATGTATTGACTTGTACTTGTCACTTTTCGTTAGTCCTGCTTGAATTTTAATTTTATTTAGGTCCTGGGCGTCGCTACAGGGCATAGCTGGTCACCTCGTTGGACCACTCTTCGGCCACGCCAGATGGTTTTGTTCTTTGGTCTTCTGTTAAAGACATAGAGTGTCCTATTTGCACTCTTAAAGGGGTAATGAAAACCAACTAGGAGCACATTAGGATGTGCTAACTATTTACAATAAAGTTCTGTTCACTCACGGTCCATGATCCTATTGTCTCTGCATTAACCCCTTCATGACCCAGCCTATTTTGACCTTAATGACCTGGCCGTTTTTTGCAATTCTGACCAGTGTCCCTTTATGAGGTAATAACTCAGGAACGCTTCAACGAATCCTAGGGGTTCTGAGATTGTTTTTTCGTGACATATTGAGCTTCATGTTAGTGGTAAATTTAGGTCGATAATTTTTGTGTTTATTTGTGAAAAAAATGGAAATTTGGCTAAAATTTTGAAAATTTCGCAATTTTCAAATTTTGAATTTTTATTCTGTTAAACGAGAGAGTTATGTGACACAAAATAGTTAATAAATAACATTTCCCACATGTCTACTTTACATCAGCGCAATTTTGGAAACAAAAATTTTTTTTGCTAGGAAGTTATAAAGGTTAAAAGTTGACCAGCGATTTCTCATTTTTACAGCAAAATTTACAAAACCATTATTTTTAGGGACCACCTCACATTTGAAGTCAGTTTGAGGGGTCTATATGCCTGAAAATACCCAAAAGTGACACCATTCTAAAAACTGCACCCCTCAAGGTGCTCAAAACCACATTTAACTTCACAAAAATGATCTTTTAGCAACAATTTTTTATTTTCCCAAGGGTAAAAAGAGAAACTGGACACCAAAAGTTATTGTGCAATTTGTCCTGAGTACGTCGATACCCCATATGTGGGGGGGGGGGAACTACAGGGCTCGGAAGGGAAGGAGCGCCATTTGACTTTTTCAATGAAAAATTGGCTCCAATCTTTAGCGGACACCATGTCGCGTTTGGAGAGCCCCTGTGTGCCTAGACATTGGAGCTCCCCCACAAGTGACCCCATTTTGGAAACTAGACCCCCAAGGAACTTATCTAGATGCATAGTGAGCACTTTGAACCCCCAGGTGCTTCACAAATTGATCCGTAAAAATGAAAAGGTACTTTTTTTTTCACAAAAAATTTCTTTTAGCCTCAATTTGTTCATTTCCACATGGGCAACAGGATAAGATGGATCCTAAAATTTATTGGGCAATTTCTCCTGAGTACACTGATACCTCACATGTGGGGGTAAACCACTGTTTGGGCACACGGCAAGGCTCGGAAGGGAAGGAGCGCCATTTGACTTTTTGAATGAAAAATTAGCTCCAATCGTTAGCGGTCACCATGTCACATTTGGAGAGCCCCTGTGTGCCTAAATATTGGAGCTCCCCCACATGTGACCCCATTTTGGAAACTAGACCCCCCAAGGAACTTATCTAGATGCATAGTGAGCACATTGAACCCCCAGGTGCTTTACAAATTGATCCATAACAATGAAAAAGTACTTTTTTCACAAAAAAATTATTTTGGCCTCAATTTGTTCATTTCCACATGGGCAACAGGATAAAATGGATCCTAAAATTTATTGGGCAATTTCTCCTGAGTACAGTGATACCTCACATGTGTGGGTAAACTAATGTTTGGGCACACGGCCGGGCTTGGAAGGGAAGGAGCGCCATTTGACTTTTTGAATGAAAAATTAGCTCCAATCGTTAGCTGACACCATGTCGCGTTTGGAGAGCCCCTGTGTGCCTAAACATTTTAGCTCCCCCACATTTGACCCCATTTTGGCAACTAGACCTCCCATGGAACTAACCTAGATGTGCGGTGACCACTTTAAACCCCCAAGTGCTTCACAGAAGTTTATAACGCAGAGCCGTGAAAATAAAAAATCATTTTTCTTTCCTCAAAAATTATTTTTTAGCCAGCAATTTTTTATTTTCACAAGAGTAACAGGAGAAATTGGACTGCAAAAGTTGTTTTCCAGTTTGTCCTGAGTACGCTGATACCCCATATGTGGGGGGGAACCACTGTTTGGGCACACGTCGGGGCTCAGAAGGGAAATAGTGACGTTTTGGAATGCAGACTTTGAGGGAATGGTCTGCGGGCATCATGTTACGTTTGCAGAGCCACTGATGTGCCTAAACAGTAGAAACCCCCCACAAGTGACCCCATTTTGAAAAATAGACCCCCCAAGGAACTTATCTAGATATGTGGTGAGCACTTTGAACCCCCAAGTGCTTCACAGAAGTTTACAACGCAGAACCGTGAAAATAAAAAAATAATTTTTCTTTCATCAAAATTATGTTTTAGCAAGCAATTTTTTATTTTCACAAGGGTAACAGGAAAAATTGGACCCCAATAGTTGTTGCCCAGTTTGCACGGAGTATGCTGGTACACCATATGTGGGGGTAAACCACTGTTTGGGCACACGTCGGGGGTCGGAAGGGAAGTAGTGACGCTTTGAAATGCAGACTTCATGTTGCATTTGCAGAGCCCCTGATGTGCCTAAACAGTAAAACCCCCCCACAAGTAACCCTATTTTGGAAACTAGACCCCCAAAGGAACTTATCTAGATATGTGGTGAGCACTTTGAACCCCCAAGTGCTTCACAGAAGTTTATAACGCAGAGCCGTGAAAATAAAAAAATAATTTTTCTTTCCTCAAAAATCATGTTTTAGCAAGCAGTTTTTTATTTTCACAAGGGTAGCAGGAGAAATTGGACCCCAATAGTTGTTGCCCAGTTTGTCCCGAGTATGCTGGTACCCCATATGTGGGGGTAAACCACTGTTTTGGCGCACGTCGGGGCTCGGAAGGGCGGGAGCACCATTTGACTTTTTGAACGCAAGATTGGCTGAAATCAATGATGGCGCCATGTTGCGTTTGGAGACCCCTGATGTGCCTAAACAGTGGAAACCCCTCAATTCTAACTCCAACACTAACCCCAACACACCCCTAACCCTAATCTCAACTCTAGCCATAACCCTAATCCCAACCCTAAACATAATCCTAACCCTAATCCAAACCCTAACCCCAACACACCCCTAACCACAACCCTAACCCCAACACACCCCCAACCCTAACCATAACCCTAACCCACAAGCCTAATCTTAACCCTATTTCCAACCCTAGCCCTAATTCCAACCCTAGCCCTAATTCCAACCCTAACCCTAAGGCTATGTGCCCACGTTGCGGATTCGTGTGAGAATTTTCCGCACCATTTTTGAAAAATCCGTGGGTAAAAGGCACTGCGTTTTACCTGCGGATTTACCGTGGATGTCCAGTGTTTTTTGTGCAGATTTCACAGGCGGATTCCTATTGAGGAACAGGTGTAAAACGCTGCGGAATCCACACAAAGAATTGACATGCTGCGGAAAATACAACACAGCGTTCCCGCACGGTGTTTTCCACACCATGGGCACAGCGGATTTGGTTTTCCATAGGTTTACATGGAACTGTAAAGCTGATGGAAAACTGCTACGAATCCGCAGCAGCCAATCTGCTGCGGATCCGCAGCCAAATCCGCTGCGGATCTGCAGCCAAATCCGCATCGTGTGCACTTAGCCCAATTCTAAGGGTATGTGCACACGATGCGGAAAACGCTGCGGATCCACAGCATTTCCGCCCCTGCGGGTCCGCAGCAGTTTCCCATGAGTTTACAAAAAATGCTGCGGAAAAAACTGCGCGGAAAGGCAGCAGTTTACATTCCGCACATTTCACTTTTTTCTGCGGATTCCGCAGCGGTTTTACAACTGCTCCAATAGAAAACCGCAGTGAAATCACCAGAAAAACCGCGGTAAATCCGCAGCGGTTTTGCACTGTGGATTTATAAAAACCACTGTGGAAAAATCCGCAGAGGACCAGAATACGTGTGCACATTCCCTAACCCTAACCCTAACCCTAGTTCTAACTGTGGTGGGAAAAAAAAAATTCTTTATTTTATTATTGTTCCTACCTATGGGGGTGATAAAGGGGGGGGGGGGTCATTTACTTTTTTTTATTTTGATCACTGTGATAGGTTTTATCACAGTGATCAAAATGTACATGGAACTAATCTGCCGGCTGGCAGATTCGGCGGGCGCACTACGCATGCGCCCGCCATTTTGGAAGATGGCGGCGCCCATGGAGAAGACGGACAGACACCGGGAGCCTCGGTAAGTATTAG
Source organism: Ranitomeya imitator (assembly GCF_032444005.1). NCBI lineage: Eukaryota > Metazoa > Chordata > Amphibia > Anura > Dendrobatidae > Ranitomeya > Ranitomeya imitator. Next base: position 269,065,585 of record NC_091285.1, on the reverse strand, counting down.
GGGGGGAGCTAGGGGCAAGGGGGGGGGGTTGGAGCACAGGGGGTGGAATAGGAGCACGGGGGGAGCGGACAGGAGGACGGGGGAGCGGAGCACAGGACGGAGGGGAGCGGACCACAGATCGGTGGACTGGGGGGGCCATCGGTGTTTCCAGCCATGGCCGATGATATTGCAGCATCGGCCATGGCTGGATTGTAATATTTCACCAGTTTTTTAGGTGAAATATTACAAATCGCAATGATTGGCTGTTGAAAGTGAAACTGTCAATCAGAGCGATTGTAGCCACGGGGGAAGGGGGGGAGGCAGGTGAAGCCACCCCCCCTGGGCTGAAGTACCACTCCCCCTGTCCCTGCAGATCGGGTGAAATTGGAGTTAACCCTTTCACCCGATCTGCAGGGACGCGATCTTTCCATGACGCCACATAGGCATCATGGGTCAGATTGGCACCGACTTTCATGACGCCTACGTGGCGTCATGGGTCAGAAAGGGGTTAACAAGGACTAAACCTAACCAGGTTAACTTAACTATCACTTATTACACATTATTAACTATTTACAGTCATGTGCTTTCTCCTCTTGCTTACTTCTGCTTCCAGGGCAGTACCTGGTGCTGGCCATTCCCTGGCCGGGAAAGTTCTTGGTGCATACCTACACCTGTTATCACCAGTTGTTCAGGTCCTACTACCAGGGTTTGGGTAGCCTGATGGCGCATTGTTGGTCTGGTTGGAACTGCAGGGGCTGGTGCAGTGCTTGTTGTTGCAGCATGGACCGGTTTGGCTTCTGGCGTGGTTGGCATTGCTTTTTTTCAATCTAGCAGCCTCTGGACCAGGAGCTGGGTGTTTACATTTCCAGACGTTCATGGCATAACATCCTTTTTCACCCCAGTGACGGGTGTAGGTCACGTGGTCCCCTGGGTACAGATCCCGTTCAGGGTGTCCCTCCAGGAGGTGCGGATCCATGTCCTGCTGGGTGACGAATACCTCTGCCAGCATTCTGGACTCCTTATTGAAGCCCCAGCCCATCTTAAGCTGGAAGGCCACCACGGTGCCCTGCCTCCATGGGTCCCGGTCTGCTTGTCTGGCCTTGTGGGCTTGGGCCTTGGCCTGCCGGTTCTGGTCCTCCATGGCCTTACACTGGGCTTTGCGTTCCTCTTTCTCCTTCTCCCACTTAAGTGCTAACTCTGGATTGTATTCCTCCCAGCTAAGGACTTCTATGTGGGACCCCTCTGGTTGGGTCTCCCCAGGGAACCCGATCATTTCAGTCTCTGGCCTTTCCCAGTGGAAAACCACCTTCTCCACGCTCACCTCCAGTGGTGTACCTGTGGGCTTCAGCAGACCCTTCAGGCAATCCTCCATGCCTGATATCTGGTCCCAGGCAGGATTATAGTAACCCCAGCCAGGTTGAGAGGCTGTCGGGGTAGAAAGTGGGCCCACTAAAGTCCCTTTGGTCACCGGGGCAGGGTCGGTCACAGTACCTGCTATTGTTGTCTCACTGGTGCTGGTCTCTATCTTCTTTTCCTCCTCTGGGGTCATATACACTGGCTGCCATCTTTATCTTCCCCCGCAGGGCCAATTTCCATCTGCTCACCACGGTCAGCTGTGTGCCCAGGAGCTGGCGGCTCAGCTCCTCCACCTGAGCACCCAGGAGCCCCAGATCCACGGCTTTCGGTTGGTCTGGGTCCTCATCCCGTGAGCTGGGACAGTCATCTGCTGCTACCCCACTCTCCGGGTCACCACCACTCGCCATCTTCTCTCCCGGGTTCTTTGCAACATCCACGTGTTGTTCCAGCTCTCTCCTTCGTGGGCGGGCCTTCTTTTCTTTTCCGTTCCCACCATACCAAATCAGGAGGTGGATTTCCCTTGCTGACGGACATGTCCTCATTGCATAGTTGTATTTGCAGTTGGCGAGCATGTCTTTGCGCCTTATGGTCGGATCCCGCCCTGTTATGTTTGCTAATGACAGGTGTTATGAAGGCAATCCAGAAACACAGTGTGCTTAGCGATCAGAGCGCACACAGTGATCTGACAAATACCCAAAAATACAAGAACGAGCTCTGAGACGTGGAAACTCTGTAGACTGCACACCTGATCCTATCCTAAACACAACTAAAAGCGGCTGTGGATTGCGCCTAACAACTACCTAGGCAACTCGGCACAGCCTAAGAAACTAGCTAGCCTGAAGATAGAAAAATAGGCCTGACTTGCCCCAGAGAAATTCCCCAAAGGAAAAGGCAGCCCCCCACATATAATGACTGTGAGTAAGATGAAAAGACAAAACGTAGGGATGAAATAGATTCAGCAAAGTGGGGCCCGATATTCTAGGACAGAGCGAGGACAGTAAAGCGAACTTTGCAGTCTACAAAAAAACCTAAAGCAAAACCACGCAAAGGGGGCAAAAAAAACCCACCGTGCCGAACTAACGGCACGGCGGTACACCCTTTGCGTCTCAGAGCTTCCAGCAAAACAAAAGACAAGCTGAACAGAAAAAAAAGCAACAAAAAAGCAAAAAGCACTTAGCTATACAGAGCAGCAGGTCACAGGAACAATCAGGAGAAGCTCAGATCCAACACTGAAACATTGACAAGGAGCAAGGATAGCAGCATCAGGCGGAGTTAAGTAATGAAGCAGTTAACGAGCTCACCAGAACACCTGAGGGAGGAAGCTCAGAAGCTGCAGTACCACTTGTGACCACAGGAGTGAATTCAGCCACAGAATTCACAACAGTACCCCCCCCTTGAGGAGGGGTCACCGAACCCTCACCAGAGCCCCCAGGCCGACCAGGATGAGCCGCATGAAAGGCACGAACAAGATCGGAAGCATGAACATCAGAGGCAAAAACCCAGGAATTATCTTCCTGAGCATAACCCTTCCATTTAACCAGATACTGGAGTTTCCGTCTAGAAACACGAGAATCCAAAATCTTCTCCACAATATACTCCAATTCCCCCTCCACCAAAACCGGGGCAGGAGGCTCAACAGATGGAACCATAGGTGCCACGTATCTCCGCAACAACGACCTATGGAATACATTATGTATGGAAAAGGAGTCTGGGAGGGTCAAACGAAAAGACACAGGATTGAGAACCTCAGAAATCCTATACGGACCAATAAAACGAGGTTTAAATTTAGGAGAGGAAACCTTCATAGGAATATGACGAGAAGATAACCAAACCAGATCCCCAACACGAAGTCGGGGACCCACACGGCGTCTGCGATTAGCGAAAAGTTGAGCTTTCTCCTGGGACAAGATCAAATTGTCCACTACCTGAGTCCAGATCTGCTGCAACCTATCCACCACAGAATCCACACCAGGACAGTCCGAAGACTCAACCTGTCCTGAAGAGAAACGAGGATGGAACCCAGAATTGCAAAAAAATGGAGAAACCAAGGTAGCCGAGCTGGCCCGATTATTAAGGGCGAACTCAGCCAACGGCAAAAAGGACACCCAATCATCCTGGTCTGCAGAAACAAAACATCTCAGATATGTTTCCAAGGTCTGATTGGTTCGTTCGGTCTGGCCATTAGTCTGAGGATGGAAAGCCGAGGAAAAGGATAGGTCAATGCCCATCCTACCACAAAAGGCTCGCCAAAACCTTGAAACAAACTGGGAACCTCTGTCAGAAACAATATTCTCAGGAATGCCATGCAACCGAACCACATGCTGAAAGAACAAAGGTACCAAATCAGAGGAGGAAGGCAATTTAGCCAAGGGCACCAGATGGACCATTTTAGAAAAGCGATCACAGACCACCCAAATGACTGACATCTTTTGAGAAACGGGAAGGTCAGAAATGAAATCCATCGAAATATGTGTCCAAGGCCTCTTTGGGACCGGCAAGGGCAAAAGCAACCCACTGGCACGAGAACAGCAGGGCTTAGCCCTAGCACAAATCCCACAGGACTGCACAAAAGTACGTACATCCCGTGACAGAGATGGCCACCAGAAGGATCTAGCCACTAACTCTCTGGTACCAAAGATTCCAGGATGACCAGCCAACACCGAACAATGAAGTTCAGAGATAAGTTTATTAGTCCACCTATCAGGAACGAACAGTTTCTCTGCTGGACAACGATCAGGTTTATTCGCCTGAAATTTTTGCAGCACCCGCCGCAAATCAGGGGAGATGGCAGACACAATGACTCCTTCCTTGAGGATACCCGCTGGCTCAGATAAACCCGGAGAGTCGGGCACAAAACTCCTAGACAGAGCATCCGCCTTCACATTTTTAGAGCCCGGAAGGTACGAAATCACAAAGTCGAAGCGGGCAAAAAATAACGACCAACGGGCCTGTCTAGGATTCAAGCGCTTGGCAGACTCGAGATAAGTCAAGTTCTTATGATCAGTCAATACCACCACGCGATGCTTAGCTCCTTCAAGCCAATGACGCCACTCCTCGAATGCCCACTTCATGGCCAGCAACTCTCGATTGCCCACATCATAATTACGCTCAGCGGGCGAAAACTTCCTGGAAAAGAAAGCACATGGTTTCATCACTGAGCAATCAGAACCTCTCTGTGACAAAACCGCCCCTGCTCCAATCTCAGAAGCATCAACCTCGACCTGGAACGGAAGAGAAACATCTGGCTGACACAACACAGGGGCAGAACAAAAACAACGCTTCAACTCCTGAAAAGCTTCCACAGCAGCAGAAGACCAATTAACCAAATCAGCACCCTTCTTGGTCAAATCGGTCAATGGTTTGGCAATGCTAGAAAAATTACAGATGAAGCAACGATAAAAATTAGCAAAGCCCAGGAACTTTTGCAGACTTTTCAGAGATGTCGGCTGAATCCAATCCTGGATGGCTTGGACCTTAACTGGATCCATCTCGATAGTAGAAGGGGTAAAGATGAAGCCCAAAAATGAAACTTTCTGCACACCGAAGAGACACTTTGATCCCTTCACAAACAAAGAGTTAGCACGCAGGACCTGAAAAACCATTCTGACCTGCTTCACTTGAGACTCCCAATCATCTGAGAAGATCAAAATGTCATCCAAGTAAACAATCAGGAATTTATCCAGATACTCACGGAAGATGTCATGCATAAAAGACTGAAACACAGATGGAGCATTGGCAAGTCCGAACGGCATCACTAGATACTCAAAATGACCCTCGGGCGTATTGAATGCAGTTTTCCATTCATCTCCTTGCCTGATTCTCACCAGATTATACGCACCACGAAGATCTATCTTAGTGAACCAACTAGCCCCCTTAATCCGAGCAAACAAGTCAGATAACAATGGCAAGGTATACTGAAATTTAACAGTGATCTTATTAAGAAGGCGGTAATCAATACACGGTCTCAGCGAACCATCCTTCTTGGCTACAAAGAAGAACCCTGCTCCCAGTGGTGATGACGATGGGCGAATATGTCCCTTCTCCAGGGATTCCTTCACATAACTGCGCATAGCGGCGTGTTCGGGCACGGATAAATTAAATAATCGACCTTTAGGGAATTTACTACCAGGAATCAAATTGATAGCACAATCACAATCCCTATGCGGAGGTAGAGCATCGGACTTGGGCTCTTCAAATACATCCTGATAATCAGACAAGAACTCTGGGACCTCAGAAGGGGTGGATGACGAAATCGACAAAAATGGAACATCACCATGTACCCCCTGACAACCCCAGCTGGATACCGACATGGAATTCCAATCCAATACTGGATTATGGGTTTGTAGCCATGGCAACCCCAACACGACCACATCATGCAGATTATGCAACACCAGAAAGCAAATAACTTCCTGATGTGCAGGAGCCATGCACATGGTCAGCTGGGCCCAGTATTGAGGTTTATTCTTGGCCAAAGGTGTAGCATCAATTCCTCTCAACGGAATAGGACACCGCAAAGGCTCCAAGAAAAACCCACAACGTTTAGCATAATCCAAATCCATCAGATTCAGGGCAGCGCCCGAATCCACAAACGCCATGACAGAAAACGACGACAAAGAGCATATCAAGGTAATGGACAGAAGGAATTTGGACTGTACAGTACCAATGACGGCAGACCTGGCGGACCGCTTAGTGCGCTTAGGACAATCAGAGATAGCATGAGTGGAATCACCACAGTAGAAACACAGACCATTCAGACGTCTGTATTCCTGCCGTTCAACTCTAGTCATAGTCCTATCGCACTGCATAGGCTCAGGTTTAACCTCAGGCAGTACCGCCAAATGGTGCACAGATTTACGCTCGCGCAAGCGTCGACCGATCTGAATGGCCAAAGACAAAGACTCATTCAAACCAGCAGGCATAGGAAATCCCACCATGACATCCTTAAGAGCCTCAGAGAGACCCTTTCTGAACAAAGCTGCCAGCGCAGATTCATTCCACTGAGTGAGTACTGACCATTTCCTAAATTTCTGACAATATACTTCTATATCATCCTGACCCTGGCACAAAGCCAGCAAATTTTTCTCAGCCTGATCCACTGAATTAGGCTCATCGTACAGCAATCCGAGCGCCAGGAAAAACGCATCGACACTACTCAATGCAGGGTCTCCTGGCGCAAGAGAAAATGCCCAGTCTTGAGGGTCGCCGCGCAAAAAAGAAATAATAATCAAAACCTGTTGAATAGGATTACCAGAAGAATGAGGTTTCAAGGCCAGAAATAGCTTACAATTATTTTTGAAACTTAGAAACTTAGTTCTATCTCCAAAAAACAAATCAGGAATAGGAATTCTTGGTTCTAACATAGATTTCTGATCAATAGTATCTTGAATTTTTTGTACATTTATAACGAGATTATCCATTGAAGAGCACAGACCCTGAATATCCATGTCCACACCTGTGTCCAGAATCACCCAAATGTCTAGGGGAAAAAAAAAGTGAACACAGAGCAGAAAAAAAAAAAAAAAATGATGTCAGAACTTTTTCTTTCCCTCTATTGAGAATCATTAGTTTGGGCTCCTTGTACTGTTATGTTTGCTAATGACAGGTGTTATGAAGGCAATCCAGAAACACAGTGTGCTTAGCGATCAGAGCGCACACAGTGATCTGACAAATACCCAAAAATACAAGAACGAGCTCTGAGACGTGGAAACTCTGTAGACTGCACACCTGATCCTATCCTAAACACAACTAAAAGCGGCTGTGGATTGCGCCTAACAACTACCTAGGCAACTCGGCACAGCCTAAGAAACTAGCTAGCCTGAAGATAGAAAAATAGGCCTGACTTGCCCCAGAGAAATTCCCCAAAGGAAAGGGCAGCCCCCCACATATAATGACTGTGAGTAAGATGAAAAGACAAAACGTAGGGATGAAATAGATTCAGCAAAGTGGGGCCCGATATTCTAGGACAGAGCGAGGACAGTAAAGCGAACTTTGCAGTCTACAAAAAACCCTAAAGCAAAACCACGCAAAGGGGGCAAAAAAAACCCACCGTGCCGAACTAACGGCACGGCGGTACACCCTTTGCGTCTCAGAGCTTCCAGCAAAACAAAAGACAAACTGGACAGAAAAAAAAACAACAAAAAAGCAAAAAGCACTTAGCTATACAGAGCAGCAGGTCACAGGAACAATCAGGAGAAGCTCAGATCCAACACTGAAACATTGACAAGGAGCAAGGATAGCAGCATCAGGCGGAGTTAAGTAATGAAGCAGTTAACGAGCTCACCAGAACACCTGAGGGAGGAAGCTCAGAAGCTGCAGTACCACTTGTGACCACAGGAGTGAATTCAGCCACAGAATTCACAACACCGCCCATGATGACACGCTCTTCTCTTCCCGTGCACCATGTAATGCAATAATGGCAGAAATTTTTCAGTTCAATAAAGTCTATGGTGCACAGGACCTGCTGGTACCAGGCTATGATATTCTGTTTATGACGCAAAAATGGAGCGCCCGCCAGGGCCGTGGGGTACTCGGGCCGGGTCTGACGGTTCTTAAGAGGGTGGTCACGGTAGCAGTGACCCGGTTCGTGGCCCTGGGTGTCCAATAAAAGAGTCAATTTTAGGGGAATAAAGTTTATGGGGGATAGTTCGTGACGCCACTCGTGGTGTTCAGCAGTGAGAGACCGACACTGCTTAAGGGGACTGCTGGGGCTGATGGTGATGCAGCAGAGTTGGTACAGCTCTCCACGGGTAGAGCTAGGCCCCAGGGAAATTATGGTATTAAAGGTGATGGTGGATGTTGTGGTGCAGGGCAGGTGGCACATCAATAATTCACAGCAGGGTGCAGTTTCCACACTTTACTCACTGATCAAATGTTATTCCCCAGCTGGAGCATTATTTTTTGCAAGCTAAACATTCCCAGATCCTTTAACCGTTCCTCTCAGAACATACTGTGCAGTCTGTTCACCTTCCTGGTAGCTCTTCTCTGAACTTTCTCCAGTTTTTCAATGTCTTTTTTAAAATGTGGTGTCCAGAACTGGACACAGTATTCCACATGAGGCCTGACCAAGGTGAAGTATAATTACTACACGTGATTTGGACTTTATGCTTCTCTTAATACATCCTAGAACTGTGTATGCCTTTTTTGCTGCTGCATCACACTGTTGACTCATGTGTAGTTTGTGATCTATTAGTATTCCCAAGTCTTTATCACATGTGCTGTTGCTTAGTTCTATTCCTCCCATACTATATATGTAATTTTTGTTTTTCTTGCCCAGATATAGAATCTTGCATTTTCCCTGTTAAATACCATTCTATTATTTGCTGCCCATTGTTCAAGCTTATTTAGATCCTTCTGAATTCCTTCTCTGTCTTTTCTATTAATTAGCTATCCCTCTTAGCTTTGCATTTTCTGTAAATTTGATTAGTTTACTATCAGTTCCCTTATATAGATCATTTATAAAAAAGTTGAACAACACTGGGGCCAGGACAGAGACTTGTGGTACTCCACTTGAAACACTTTTTCAATTAGATGTCACATACTTCGTCATTTTTTCAATGAGGATAGTATGAGATACTTCATCAAATGTTTTGCTGAAGTCGAGATATACTATATCTACTGCATTTCCCTGATTTGCCCAGTCAGTGATTCCATCATGAGGTTAGTCTCACTGGTCTGTAATTTCCTGGCTCCTTCTTCTTTCCTTTTTTTGAAGATAGGGACAGCATTTGCCCTTCTCCAATCTTCCAATTTCATTTTCAGCTTACTTAACTATTCACAATAACAGTAACAGTAATAACAATAACAGTAATTTTGACCGGGGTGCCCAAACTTTTAGATGCCACTGTACATTGTAAAAGCCACTTCTAAATCACGTAGAATGCAGCATGACCCAGAGGGTCTGCAGAGTGGTAACATCACTGAGAAGAGGAGAACTATGGCACTGGAAATCAGAGAGAGCAGTTGTAGGTGAGTATATTTATACACTCACACTGCATTACATACATATACACACATTTAATGAATAAAAAACTTAGTGGGAGTGTTTCATTACTGATACATGAGACTACGCAGAGAACTTTAGCTCCCTCTAGTGGTAACTTCAGCCAGCTATAATTTGAACATTTTGCTCTTTTTCTATGCAAGGGATTTATAATTCTGTATCATAGGACAGACTTCTGAGCTCTAGAAAATGATATATAATGATCAAATGTTGTTCAAGAAAGCACACTGACTTAAAGCCTTGATTCTGAACAGGGACAAGAGATTTATGAGTATATGTTTATTTATAGTGCTTGGCTTTATACTGGTTGATCTAAAAGTTGTATGCTGCAATGGTTATAGTTACAGTTTCTGCTTCACTTGAAAGATTAGTGCGAATGGGTTCCTGTATCTTGTTTTACTTTGTTTAGCAGATTAAAAGAACAATGTAGAGATTGTACAGACAGAGAAATATTGCTAGAAATATTTATACTGGAGTTCTGTTTCTGAGAGATAACTGCTGTGAATGGACCAACAGTATTTTCCATTAAAACACCATGTTTTAATGAACCTTTTGACTGTTATTAACTGTGTGGTTGCCACGTGTAAAATCAAGAATGGTTTTTAATTTATTCTGTTGTATATCTTCTTTGGGTGTATTTTATCTTGCTGCTTGGAAATGGTTAACAAGCAAGTTACCGGCTAACAGGTCATACCTAATAAATCTTTATTATTTTACAATCATGGCTCCTAAGAAATATATAAGCCAGTCTTTCCTATTAACAAATGATTGCCAAATGAATACGGAATAAGGTCATCAGCAGAATCATGCTGGCTGTTTGCAAATGCACAGAAAAGTAACCACATATCATATGTTCATCAAAGGCGATGCAACAGTTTGAGTTTGTACAACACTTGCAGGCAATTATAATGTCCGTTCTAGGGGACACTATTAGTAATATGGGGCATCACAGTATCACATTACTATGCGTCAAATGGCAGGTTTCCACTTTGATTGGTTGTAATTATGGGAGAGTGGAGTATATGTGGTCTCGGTTTTGTGTATCATGCACAGCCAGGCGGGAACAATTTATTATGCTGTATGCATAGCTCCCAACCATCCCTCATACTGCGGGACTTTCCCGAGCAATCCAGTGCAGCTTGTTAGCCAGAGCAATCCAGTGCAGCCTGTTAGCCAGAGCAATCCACTGCAGCCTGTTAACCCCTTCACCCCCAAGGGTGGTTTGCACGTTAATGACCGGGCCAATTTTTACAATTCTGACCACTATCCCTTTATGAGGTTATAACTCTGGAACGCTTCGACGGATCCCAGTGATTCTGACATTGTTTTCTCGTGACATACTGTGCTTCATGATAGTGGTAAAATTTCTTTGATATTACCTGCGTTTATTTGTGAAAAAAATGGAAATTTCGCGAAAATTTTGAAAATTTCGCAATTTTCCAACTTTGAATTTTTATGCAATTAAATCACAGAGATATGTCACACAAAATACTTAATAAGTAACATTTCCCACATGTCTACTTTACATCAGCACAATTTTGGAACCAAAATTTTTTTTTGTTAGGAAGTTATAAGGGTTAAAAGTTGACCAGCAAGTTCTCATTTTTACAACACCATTTTTTTTTAGGGACCACATCTCATTTGAAGTCATTTTGAGGGGTCTATATGATAGAAAATAACCAAGTGCGACACCATTCTAAAAACTGCACCCCTCAAGGTGCCCAAAACCACATTCAAGAAGTTTAATAACCCTTCAGGTGTTTCACAGGAATTTTTGGAATGTTTAAATATAAATGAACATTTAACTTTTTTTCACAAAATATTTACTTCAGCTCCAATTTGCTTTATTTTACCAAGGGTAACAGGAGAAAATGGACCCCAAAAGATGTTGTACAATTTGTCCTGAGCACACCGATACCCCATATGTGGGGGTAAACCACTGTTTGGGCGCAAGACAGAGCTCGGAAGCGAAGGAGCGCCATTTGACTTTTCAATGCAAAATTGACTGGAATTGAGATGGGGACACCATGTTGCGTTCGGAGAGCCCCTGATGTGCCTAAATATTTAAACCCCCCACAAGTGACACCATTTTGGAAAGTAGACGCCCTAAGGAACTTATCTAGAGGTGTGGTGAGCACTTTGACCCACCAAGTGCTTTACAGAAGTTTATAATGCAGAACCGTAAAAATAAAAAATCATATTTTTTCACAAAAATTATCTTTTTGCCCCCAATTTTTTATTTTCCCAAGAGTAAGAGAAGAAATTGGACCCCAAAAGTTGTTGTACAATTTGTCCTGAGTACGCTGATACCCGATATGTGGGGGTAAACCACTGTTTGGGCGCATGGGAGAGCCCGGAAGGGAAGGAGCGCCGTTTGACTTTTCAATGCAAAATTGACAGGAATTGAGATGGGACGCCATGTTGCGTTTGGAGAGCCACTGATGTGCCTAAACATTGAAACCCCCCACAAGTGACACTATTTTCGAAAGTAGACCCCCTAAGGAACTTATCTAGAGGTGTGTTGTGAATTCTGCTCTTGGGCTCCCTCCAGTGGTTATGAGTGGTAGTGCTGCTGTCTGTGGATCGCAGCATTTATCAGGTGTGTTCATTTTTTGCAATTTGGACTCAGCTATTTAGTCCTGCTTGATCCTTTAGTCAGTGCCAGTTGTCCATTGTTTTTGGAGGATTCACATCCCTTACTGGTCTCTCCTGTTTGCTGTGCTTTTCAACAAAGATAAAGTGCATTTTCATGTTTTGTCTTGCCCAACTTGTCTGTGAAAGGATTTTTTGCAGCCAAGCGGTATCTCTGGAGATGCAGATATACCCTCCATGTCTTTAGTCAGATGTGGAGTTTGGTATTTTCTGTGGTGGATATTTTCTAGTGTTTTAATACTGACCGCATAGTTCTCTGTCCTATTCTTTCTTTTTAGCAAGTAAGGCCTCCTTTGCTAATCCTGATTTCACTCTGCGTTTGTCATTTCCCTCTCCTCTCACAGTCAATATTTGTGGGGGGCTGTCTATCCTTTGGGGATTTTCTCTGAGGCAAGATAGTTTTCCGTTTCTATCTTTAGGGGAAGTTAGTCCTTAGGCTGTGTCGAGGTGTCTAGGGAGTGTTAGGTACATCCCACGGCTATTTCTAGTTGCGCTGCTAAGTTCAGGGTCTGCGGTCAGTACAGGTACCACCTTCTCCAGAGTACGTCACATGCTGCTCCTAGGCCACCAGATCATAACAGGTGTGGTGAGCACTTTGATCCACCAAGTGCTTCACAGAAGTGTATAATGCAGAACCGTAAAAATAAAAAATCATATTTTTTCACAAAAATTATCTTTTCGCCCCCAATTTTTTATTTTCTCAAGAGTAAGAGAATAAATTGGACCCCAAAAGTTGTTGTACAATTTGTCCTGAGTACGCTGATACCCCATTTGTGGGGGTAAACCACTGTTTGGGCGCATGGGAGAGCCCGGAAGGGAAGGAGCACTGTTTTACTTTTTCAACGCAGAATTGGCTGGAATTGAGATCGGACGCCATGTCGCGTTTGGAGAGCCACTGATGTGCCTAAACATTGAAACCCCCCACAAGTGACACCATTTTGGAAAGTAGACCCCCTAAGGAACTTATCTAGATGTGTGGTGAGCGCTTTGACCAACCAAGGGCTTCACAGAAGTTTATAATGCAGAGCCGTAAAAATAAAACAAACATTTTTTCCCACAAAAATTATTTTTTAGCCCCCAGTTTTGTATTTTCCCGAGGGTAACAGGAGAAATTGGACCCCAAAATTTGTTGTCCAATTTGTCCTGAGTGCGCTGATACCCGATATGTGGGGGGGGGGGACCACTGTTTGGGCGCATGGGAGGGCTTGGAAGGGAAGGAGTGCCATTTGGAATGCAGACTTAGATGGAATGGTCTGCAGGTGTCACATTGCGTTTGCAGAGCCCCTAATATACCTAAACAGTAGAAACCCCCCACAAGTGACCCCATATTGGAATCTAGACCCCCAAGGAACTTATCTAGATGTGTTGTGAGAACTTTGAGCCCCCAAGTGTTTCACTACAGTTTATAACGCAGAGCCGTGAAAATAAAAAATCTTTTTTTCCCACAAAAATTCTTTTTAGCCCCCAGTTTTGTATTTTCCCAAGGGTAATAGGAGAAATTGGACCCCAAACGTTGTTGTCCAATTTGTCCTGAGTACGCTGATACCCCATATGTTGGGGTAAACCCCTGTTTGGGCACACGGGAGAGCTCGGAAGGGAAGGAGCACTGTTTTACTTTTTCAACGCAGAATTGGCTGGAATTGAGATCGGACGCCATGTCGCGTTTGGAGAGCCCCTGATGTGCCTAAGCAGTGGAAACCCCCCAAATTATAACTGAAACCCTAATCCAAACACACCCCTAACCCTAATCCCAACAATAACCCTAACCACACCTCTAACCCTGACACACCCCTAACCCTAATCCCAACCCTATTCCCAACCGTAAATGTAATTTAAACCCTAACCGTAACTTTAGCCCCAACCCTAATTGTAGCCTTAAAGGGAACCTGTCACCCCGAAAATCGCGGGTGAGGTAAGCCCACCGGCATCAGGGGCTTATCTGTAGCATTCTGTAATGCTGTAGATAAGCCCCCGATGTTACCTGAAAGAGGAGAAAAAGGCATTATATTATACTCACCCAGGGGGGGTCCCGCTGCTGGTCCGGTCGGATGGGCGTCTCCGGTCCGCTGCGGCGCCTCCCATCTTCATTACAAGACGTCCTCTTCTGATCTTCAGCCACGGCTCCGGCGCAGGCGTACTTTGCTCTGCCCTGTTGAGGGCAGAACAAAGTACTGCAGTGCGCAGGCACCGGGCCTCTGACCTTTCCGGCGCCTGCACACTGCAGTACTATCCTCTGCCCTCAACAGGGCAGAGCAAAGTACGCCTGCACCGGAGCCGTGGCTGAAAATCAGAAGAGGATGTCTTGTAATGAAGATGGGAGGCGCCGCAGCGGACCAGAGACGCCCATCCGACCTGACCAGCAGCGGGACCGCCCCTGGGTGAGTATAATATAACGTCTTTTTCTCCTCTTTCAGGTAACATCGGGGGCTTATCTACAGCATTACAGAATGCTGTAGATAAGCCCCTGATGCCGGTGGGCTTACCTCACCCGCGATTTTCGGGGTGACAGGTTGTTAGGACTGGCGGAACGCACCAAGTACAAGATGAAATGGAACTAGGTGCGTTCGCAGTCCGAGGTCCACCGTGCAGGTAAAAACCCTGCTGCTAGTAAGACAGACTATATGGCGGTACTACAAGTATACACGCACGGGTTAACTACACCCTGCGTGAAGGAAGCGATCCTGTTGCGTCACAGGACCGTGGTACCGCACATAGAGCGCGAGCAAGTAGTCAGCGAACTCAACCCCAACTAGGATTGAAGTCCGATTAGACACTTGCTGGCACAACACCGCAACTGGGTGTGTAAGGAAACTAAATAAGAATATAAAGGCACAAGAGTGCGTGCGGTGCTGCACAGACGGACGCCACTAACCACCCAGGCTTGGGTCAGGAAAGCGCAGAGCAAGCGCACGGCGCCGTACAGGCGGACACAGCAACTGGTAGCTGTAATGTGTGTTACGTGCTGTTGGATAAGTCGGGCGCTAGATAGCAAACATACACCTTCCGCGAACAGACATTCAATAGGGAGGGTTATTTAAAGAGCGACTTTCACTCACAACACACACACATATTAACAAGACAATACTAGCGCATGGCCGTGCGGTCATGCGCAGTTTATATAGCTGCAGCACAGGAAACAGCTACAGAAGTTTTGCCCTTTCAGGACCTGCTAAAAGGACCAATGGGATGTGCTGCAGTACCTGAGCATGTGACCCTCGATCTCCAACAGGAGATCTTGCCCTGGGCATGCTCAGTGTGTGCAAATAAGGACTTAGATCCAGAAACGTCCACTCGCCGCTGCTCAGCACTGGCTTCAATGGCAGAAGCAGGAAAAGCAGCAGTAACTCTTCGCACAGAGTCAGACTGAGCGAGACGCTGGGATCGACGTCCCTGCTGAGCAGACTCCACTGCGGCTGGAGGAGAATGGGAGACCGCAGCGGAGACGGATCGAGATTCCCCCTGTGCAGCAGAGGAAACTCGACTCCTAACACAGGTTCCCTTTAACTCTAGCCCTAACCCTAGCCCTAGCCCCAACCCTAATGGGAAAATGGAAATAAATACATTTTTTTAATTTTTCCTTAAATAATGGAGTGATGAAGGGGGGTTTGATTTACTTTTATAGCGGGTTTTTTGGCGGATTTTTATGATTGGCAGCCGTCACACACTGAAAGATGATTTATTGGTAACATTTTCGGGCACGTGACATTTTTTGTTCGCTTTTTATTCCGATTTTTGTGAGGCAGAATGACCAAAAACCAGCTATTCATGAATTTCTTTTGGGGGACGCGTTTATACCGTTCCGCGTTTGGTAAAATGGATAAAGCAGTTTTATTCTTCGGGTCAGTACGATTACAGCGATACCTCATTTATATCATTTTTTTATGTTTTGGCGCTTTTATACGATTAAAACTATTTTATAGAAAAAAAAAATTATTTTTGCATCGCTTTATTCTCAGGACTATAACTTTTTTGACGTTTTCATCGGTACCATGGTTATTTATATCCATCTTTTTGATCGCGTGTTATTCCACTTTTTGTTCGGCGGTATGATAATAAAGCATTGTTTTTTGCCTGTTTTTTATTTTTCTTCTTACGGTGTTTACTGAAGGGGTTAACTAGTGGGCCAGTTTTATAGGTCGGGTCGTTACGGACGCGGCGATACTAAATATGTGTACTTTTATTGTTTTTTTTTAAATTTAGATAAAGAAATATATTTATGGGAATAATATATATATATTTTTTTAATTATTTAGGATTTTTTTTTTTTTTACTTTTTTACTTTATCCCAGGGGGGGACATCACAGATCGATGATCTGTCTGAGCAGGCTCTGTGAAGCCACCTCCCTCCCTGCAGGACTCGGATGCCGCGGCCATCTTGGATCCGGGCCTGGAGCAGGGAGGGAGGTACGGACACCCTCGCAGCAACGCGATCACATCGCGTTGCTGCGGGGGGCTCAGGGAAGCCCGCAGGGAGCCCCCTCCCTGCGCGATGCTTCCCTGTCCCGCCGGCACATCGCGATCATGTTTGATCGCGGTGTGCCGGGGGTTAATGTGCTGGGAGCGGTCCGTGACCGCTCCTGGCACATAGTGCCGGATGTCAGCTGCGATAGGCAGTTGACACCCGGCTGCGATCGCATATGACGTACCATCCCGTCGGTGGTCATACGGGCCCACCCCACCTTGATGGGATAGTACGTCAGATGTCAGGAAGGGGTTAATCATAGGCACAGTATATATATATATATATATATATATATATACAGATATATATGTGTATATATATGTGTATATATATATATACACACACATATACACATATATGTATCCTTTATATACTACAGCAGTTAAGGAGTGGAGCTAGTAGATCGTGGTGTTGTTCGAGTGCATGCAGAGTTCGCAGAGCTCGGCTACATTGCAATGTGCAGGATATGTGAGGCAGCAGTGTGGACAGCGACAGGTGGTGAAATCTTTGCCTGCAGTATGGAGCACTGTGTGGCTATTATACAGTCTGGAGCATCATGTGAGGCCGTTATACAGTATGGAGCACTGTGTGTCCATTATACAGTATTGAGCATAATGTGGGACCATTACAGTGTGGAGCATCACGTGGGGCCATTATACTGTACGCAGCATCATGTGGGGCCATTATACAACATGGAGCACTGTGTGGCCATTATACAGTATGGAGCATCAAGTGGGGCCACTATACAGTATGGAGCATCATGTGCTGCCATAATACAATGTGGAGCATCATTTGTGGCCATTATACAGTATGGAGCATCATGTGTGGCCATTATACAGTATGGAGCACTGTGTGGCCATTTTTTTTTTCTGTTTATAATTATTGTTTATGAAACAGCGTGATCAGCAGTGCTAAATGGGTGTGATTGGGATGTGGATATTGGTGTGACTAGTTGTAAAATAGGTGTGGTCAGGGGCATGGCCTAAAATTTGCACACGCCACTACCTCTGTCCCTCTTTGCCTTCTTCAAAAGTTGGGAGGTATGTGTATGGATTACTTGAAGGACCACTCCATAGGGCAGATACGGTTAGCTCCAGAGATATTTGGACAGTGATACAAGTTTTGTCATTTTATCTATTTACCAAAACACATTTATGATACAGTTATTAGTGATGAGCGAGTGTGCTCAAATAAGGTGTTTTTCGAGCATGCTCGAGTGCCAATCAAGCATCTTATTAGTATAGAAAGGTAGGAGACAAAAAAAGCGCAAATAGGGTCTTATCTCCAGGATTGTTTCCAATCAATTATGAGAGAACTGTTCACCTGGTGGTACACAGTAAAGGCGTGTAGTTGTCAGCTGCTGCAGATCCACAGGTCGGTGCTGCGGCCTCTCAGAACCGTTATAATAGATGAATGTGGATAAAATCCGCGCTGCTGCAACAAATGATGGATCCAGATATAGTTATAAGATGTTCGGGTGGTTTATTCAACGCGTTTCGAAGCTCATGGCTTCTTCAGGAAGAATCAAGCATCTTGGCATTCTCGACTACCATGCTCAAGTCACCACAGCTGCAAGTGGCTGCTCGACAGCAGCAACACATGCAGTAATTGCCTGTTTGTTAGGCAATCTCTGCATATGTTGCAGCTGTATATGTAGCTGCCTTTTTTTTAAAGGGACCAACAGTAATTGGACAATTATCTAAAAAGCTCTTTAATGGGCTGCAAGGGCTATTCCCTAGTTAACCCATCATCAATTAAGCAGGTAAAAGGTTTGGAGCTGATTCCAGATGTGCATTTTGAAGTTGTTGCTGTGAACCCACAACATGCAGTCAAAAGAGCTCTCAATGGAAGAGAAACAGACCATCATTAGGCTGAAAAAAGAAATCCATCAAACAGATAGCAGAAATGCTAGAAGTGGCCAAATCAACAGTTTGACACATACTGTGAAAAAAAGAGCACAGCGGTGAAATTGGGAACTCAAAAAGGATAAATGAAACTAAGATCAACCTGTACCAGCATGATAGGAAGAAGAAAGTATGGAGAAGGCTTGGAATGGTTCGTGATCCAAAGTATACCATATCCTCTATAAAACATAGTGGAGGAAGTGTGATGGCAAGGGCATGCATGACTTCCAATGGCACTGGGTCACTAGTGTTTATTGATGATGTTGTAGAGAGATGGACAAGAGAGACTGAGTAACTGTAAGCGAACACTGCCATCTGCTGGACCAGACTGAAATTGAAAGTAAAAACAAGAAGAATTGTGTTAGTAAGAACCAATTTGTGCTAGGAGATTTGCAGGGGGGAGTGAATTTGCCTGCAGAACCGGATCAGGTGTCACACAGGGAGGGCTTTCTTAATAAAAAAAAAGGCCTGTCCAGGCTGAGAAGAGGCAGTTTGTGTTAGAACCTGCACCTGGGCAGGTTGAATCCTTGTGAGGTGGTGCAGCCACCATCACCACAGAAGAGTCCAAGAGCTGTCATATGCTGGAGAAGGTCTGAGTTGTGAGCAAGATCCATGCCCTGCTCCAATGGAAGGCCGAGACCAGAGCCAAACCATGCCCAATGGACACGTTGGCTGAGTTACTGGGACATGCTTGGAGAGAGAGACAGGCAGGATGTTGTGAGCCAGTAAGCAAGATTCGGATGCCTTCAGACATTGCTAGTCAAGTGCCAAAGACCAGAGCAATGCCAGTGAAAACACGGAACCCAGATGATGCCAGTCAAGAGTCGAGGATCAGCCCCCACATTTTATCAGATCAAGGAAATGACCGTCGGTGGTCAAGCATCGAACATACCTGAAGAATATGCGACCAAAGACTATCAACCCAGCTGGTGATTGGAGGACTCGAGTAAGCAGGGCCATTGCTTTCAGCACAGACTCACGGTATTGGGTGTGGGCAAAGGGGAGGCTGCAGATGAGACGGGGCCTGGCTGATGCTAAAGCGTCCCAGAAAGCGTTGTTAGACTTTGTCAGGGTTTGGAAAGCTGCAAGGGTGCTATAGAGACTTGCCCTCTTCCCGGTTAGACCAAGGTTGGACTGTAGACCCCAAACTGATCTTTTATAATGTACTAACAAACATATCTCTATGCATATAATTGCATATAATTGCCTGTTGCCTGTAAATGATACTGTGAAAAATGTTCTTGTGCGATTTATCTGGGATAATAATCTTTCCTGCATTTAACCCTGTTAAATGAATAAAGTAGAAGTAGATTGTTGATCCTACCTGTTGTCTCTGCTCTTGCATTCAGATAACCTGCATTACATTGTGACTGAAGACAGAAGCAGCCGGATGAACTCTGAAGTGTATAGGGCTATACTTTCTGCTCAGATTCAACCAAATTCAGCAAGGTAAATTGGACAAAGCTTCACACTACAGATGGAGAATGACCCAAAACATCCTGTGAAAGCAACCCAGGAGTTTTTTAAAGCAAAGAAGTGGAATATTCTTCAATGGCTGAGTAAACCACCAGATTGCAACTTCATCAGGCATGCATTTCACATATTCAAGACAAAACTTAAAGGGAACCTGTCACCCCCAAAATCGATGGTGAGGTAAGCTCACCGTCATCCGGCGCTTATCTACAGCATTCTGTAATGCTGTAGCTAAGCCGCCGATGTTACCTGAAATAGGAGAAAAAGACGTTAGATTATACTCACCCAGGGGCGGTCCCGCTGCGGTCTGGTCAAATGTGTGTCTCAGGTCCACTCCGACGCCTCCCATCTTCATTCCATGATGTCCACGGCTCTGGCGCAGGCGTACTTTATCTGCCCTGTTGAGGGCAGAGGAAAGTACTGGAAAGGTCAGAGAGGTCCGGCACCTGTGCACTGCAGTACTTTGCTCTGCCTTCAACAGGGCAGACAAAGTACGCCTGCGCTGGAGCCGCAGTGTGAAGACCAGAAGAGGACATCATGGAATGAAGATGGGAGGCGCCGGAGCGGACCTGAGACACCCATCGGAGCAGGACCGCCCCTGGGTGAGTATAATCTAACATCTTTTTCTCCTCTTTCAGGTAATATCGGCGACTTATCTACAGCATTACAAAATGCTGTAGATAAACCCCTGATGATGGTAAGCTTACCTCACCATCGATTTTGGAGGTGACAGGTTCCCTTTAAGGCAGAAAGACCCACAAATAAACACAACTGAAGTCTGCTGCAGTAAAGGCCTGGCAAAGCATCGCTAAGGAGGAAACCCAGTGTTTGGTGACGCCCATGGCCTCCCGACTTCAAGCAGTCATAGCCTGCAAATATTCTCTGCAAAGTGTTAAAAATGAACCTTTTATTTATTGTAAAAGTTAATTTGTCCAATTACTTTCAAGCCCCTGAAATGAGGAGGTTTTGTAGAAAAATGGCTGCAATTCTTAAACGTTTCACAGGATATTTCTGTTCACCCCCTTTAACCCATTTCCGACATTGGGCGTAATAGTACACCCTTCCTTTGATATGGGCTTCAGCGGTGAGCCCATATCTTTTCCAGAACATGTCCGCTGTTTTGAGCATTGCATTAAAATGCAATAACGGGCAATCAAAAGATCATATCTGCACCAAAATGGTATCTTTAAAAACATCAGCTAAGCATGCAAAGCATAAGCCCTCACCCAACCAGAGATCACGAAAAATGGAGATGCTACCGGTATAGGAAAATTGCACAATTTTTTTTAACAGACTTTGGAATTTTTTTTCACCACTTAGATAAAAAAGAACCTAAGACATGTTTGGTGTCTATGAACTCACAATGACCTGGAGAATCATAATGGCAGGTCAGTTTTAGCATTTAGTAAAAATAGAAAAAAAGCAAAACCAAAAAACAAATGTGGAATTGCACTTCTTTTGCAAATTTACCACACTTGGATTTTTTTTCCTTTTTTTCCACTACACAATATGTTAAAACCAATGATGTCGTTCAAAAGTACAACTCGTCCCACAATAAACAAGCCCTCACATGGCCATATTGACAGAAAAATAAAAAAGTTATGGCTCTAGGAAGAAGGGAAGCAAAAACCAAACCAGGAACATGTCAGCTGTTTGGTACCACAATAACCGTGGGTGGAATAGCGATCCACCCGCAGCTATTAACTAGTTAAGTGCCGCTGTCAAATTCTGACAGCGGCATTTCAATCGCGCTTCCAGCCATTGAGCCAGAAATACACACAACGGTGACCCCCGTCACGTGATCGCAGGTCACCGGTGTGTTGGCTGTGACATTGTATTAAAATGCAATAACAGGCCATCAAAATATTGTATCTGCACCAAAATGGTATCATTAAAAACTTCAGCTCACCACGCAAAAAATAAGCCCTAACTCAACCCAAGATCACGAAAAATGGAGACGCTACGCGTATCGGAAAATGGAACAATTTTTTTTTTAACAAAGTTTGGAATTATTTTTTACCACTTAGATAGAAAAGGACCTAGACATGTTTGTAGTCTATTAACTTGTAATGACCTGGAGAACCATAATGGCAGGTCAGTTTTAGCATTTAGTGAACCTAGTAAAAGAGCCAAATGAAAAACCAGTGTGGGATTGCACTTTTTTTGCAATTTCACCGGACTTGGAATTTTTTTCCCGTTTTCAAGTACATGACATGGTAAAACCAATGGTGTTGTTCAAAAGTAAACCTTGTCCTACAAAAAAACAAGCCCTCACATGGCCATATTGACAGAAAAAGAACAAGTTATGGCTCTGGGAAGAAGGGGAGCGAAATACGAAAATGCAAAACTGAAAAAAGCACAGCGGGTTAAGGGGTTAAACCTTGAAAGTCTACACTTCAACTGCATCTCAGATGTTTAATTTTAAGCAAAAAGTAGCATCATGCAGAACACAGATCATGAAGATTCGGTTAGTATCCAAATATTTCCGGACCTAACTGTAGATACTGTAGATACATATGTGTGTATATGTGGTATGTGTATACGTACACAGCTCAAAAAATTAAAGGGAACACTTAAACAACAGAATATAATTCCAAGTAAATCAAATTTCTGTGAAATCAAACTGTGCACTTAGGAAGCAACACTGTTTGACAATCAATTTCACTTGCTGTTGTGAAAGTGGAATAGACAACAGATGGAAATTATTTGCAATTATCAAGACATACTGAATAAAGGAGTGGTTCCGCAGGTGGGGACCACAGACCAAATCTCAGTACCAATGCTTTCTGGCTGATGTTTTGGTCACTTTTGCATGTTGGTTGTGCTTTCACACTCTTGGTAGCATGAGACGGAGTCTACAACCCACACATGTGGCTCAGGTAGTGCAGCTCATCCAGGATGGCACATCAATGCGAGCTGTGGCAAGAAGGTTTGCTTTGCCTGTCAGCGAAGTGTCCAGAGGCTGGAGGCGCTACCAGGATAAAGGCCAGTACACCAGGAGACGTGGAGGAGGCTGTAGGAGGGTAACAACCCAGCAACAGGACCGCTACCTCAGCCTTTGTGCATGGAGGAACAGGAAGAGCACTGCTAGAGCCCTGCAAAATGACCTCCAGCAGGCCACAAATATGCATGTGTCTGCACAAAAATAGAAACCGAATCCATGAGGCTGGTCCACAGATAGGGGTTGTGCTCACAGCCCAACACCTTGCAGGACGATTGGCATTTTGCCACAGAACACCAGGATTGGCAATTTGCCACTGGCTCCCTGTACTCTTCACAGATGAAAGCAGGTTCACACTGAGCACATGTGACAGACGTGACAGAGTCTGGAGACGCTGTGGAGAGCGATTTGCTGCCTGCAACATCCTTCAGCATGAGCGGTTTGTCAGTGGGTCAGTAATGGTGTGGGGTGGCATTTCTTTGGAGGTCCGCCCTCCATGTGCTCGCTAGAGGTAGCCTGACTGCCATTAGGCACCGAGATGAGATCCTCAGACCCCTTGTGAGACCATGTGCTGGTGCTGTTTGCCCTGGGTTCCTCCTAATGCAGGACAATGCCAGACCTCATGTGGCTGGAGTGTGTCAGCAGTTCCTGCAAGATGAAGGCATTGAAGCTATGGACTGACCTGCCCCGTTCCCCAGACCTGAATCCGATTGAATACATCTGGGACATCATGTCTCGCACATCCACCAACATTACGTTGCACCACAGACTGTCCAGGAGTTGGCGGATGCTTTAGTCCAGGTCTGGGAGGAGATCCCTCAGGAGACCATCCAGTGCCTCATCAGGAGCATGCCCAGGCATTTTAGGTAGGTCATACAGGCACATGGAGGCAACACACACACGCACAACTGAACATCATTTCATCATTTGATTTTTAATTTTGATTTTGAGTATCATTCCAAATCCAGACCTCCATGGGATATTCATTTTGATTTACATTGATCATTTTATGTTTTTTTTTGTTCTCAACACATTCCACTATGTAATGAATAAAGATTTGCAACTGAAATATGTCATTCAGGGATATCTAGGATGTGGTATTTTAGTGCTCCCTTTATTTTTTTGAGCAATATATATATATAGATATATATACATATATATATATATATATCTACTATATAAAGCTGAATGTGTTTGTGTGTGTGTATGTGTGTATGTCCGGGATTGGCATCTGCACCGTCGCAGCTACAGCCACAAAATTTTGCACAGTCACACGTCTGGACCCCGAGAGCATCATAGGCTATAATGTGAGGCGAAATTTTAACCCCGCGCGTTCCAATTCACCAAACAATTTTGCCCCTATCTACATAATGGGGAAAAAAGTGAAAGGAAAAGTGTTGGAAGCGTCGCAGCTACAGCAACAAAATTTTGCACAGTCACACGTCTGGACCCTGAGAGCGTCATAGGCTACATTGTGAGGTGAAATATTAACCCCGCGCTTTCCAATTCACCAAACAATTTTGCCCCTATCTACATAATGGGGAAAAAAGTGAAAGGAAAAGTGTTGGAGGCGTCGCAGCTACAGAAACAAAATTTTGCACAGTCACACGTCTGGACCCTGAGAGCATCATAGGCTTCGTTGTGAGGTGAAATTTTAACCCCGCGCGTTCCAATTCACCAAACAATTTTGCCCCTATCTACATAATGGGGAAAAAGTGAAAGGAAAAGTGTTGGAGGAGTCGCAGCTACAGCCACAAAATTTTGCACAGTCACACGTCTGGACCCCGAGAGCGTCATAGGCTATGTTGTGAGGTGAAATTTTAACCCCGCGCTTTCCAATTCACCAAACAATTTTGCCCCTATCTACATAATGGGAAAAAATGAAAGGAAAAGTGTAGGAGGCAAATTGACAGCTGCCAGATGTGAACAAGGGGGACTTAAAGAATGAGAGCGATGGCGCCAAAGAGTATATACCGTACAGTTGCTAAGGTGGGGCCTCGACATGGGATACTCACCACACACGGCGATATGAACACACACAAAATGCGCCACACACTACCACGTGCTTGAACACATATTACCCTCAGCACACATTTCACCACAAATACACCAACCTCGCCACATAAAAGTCAAAACACAAAAGTCGCCACTCAAAACTCGCCACGCGCAGAACTCGCCACATGCAAAAACTAGGCTCTTGCAAAACTCGCCACAAGTGCAAAATTCTCCTCATGAAAAACTCGCCACATGCAAAACTTGCACACGCGGAAAAATTGCCACATGCACAAAAGTTGCCTCACACAAAACTTGCACATACTCAAAAGGCACCACACATAATACTCGCAACGCGCAAAACTCGCCATGCGCAAAACTTGCTGCACACAACTTGCTACACTAACCTGTCACATGTAACTCGACACACAAAAAGTTGCTACACGCATGTTGCTACACAAAACTCATCTCACAAAAGTCGCTACATGCATGTCGCCACACGCAACTCAACACACACAACTTGACAAACGAAACTCGCCCTAAAACACACACAAGTCTGGTATTATCCTTCAAAAATAAAAATCTGATTAATAAGCAGACAAACTACAACAATTGCACCATATAGGAAATACGGCAGCTGTCAGTCACATGACCTGTCTATTATGTGTATGTGTGAGCTAATATATACTGCCAGCGGGAGGGCTTCCTGTTGGCTGGGGATTTATCAGGCTGCCAATTTAGCTTACAAATACTGAGGTAAAAATACTGAGCAAATAACGTGTGAACGAGGTCTAATACAGGAGGAGATGACACACAGGTATATACTATATACAGGGGAGATGACACACAGATATATACTATATACAGGAGAGATGACACACAGGTATATACTATATAGAGGAGGAGATGACATATAGGTACATATATATACAGGAGGAGATGACATACAGGTATATACTATATACAGGAGGAGATGACATACAGGTATATGCTATATATAGAAGATGACATGCAGGTATATACTATATGCAGGAGGAGATGACACTCAGATATATACTGTATACAGGGGAGATGACACACAGGTATATACTATATACAGGAGGAGATGACATACAGGTATATGCTATATATAGAAGATGACATGCAGGTATATACTATATGCAGGAGGAGATGAAACTCAGATATATACTATATACAGGGGAGATGACACACAGGTATATACTATATACAGGAGGAGATGACATACAGGTATATACTATATATAGAAGGAGATGACATTCAGGTATATACTATATATAGAAGGAGATGACATTCAGGTATATACTATATATAGGGGAGATGACACACAGCAGGTATATACTATATACAGGGGAGATGACATACAGGTATATACTATATACAGGAGATGACATACAGATGTATACTATATATAAGGGAGATGACAAACATGTATATACTGAGGTGATGAGGTGAAAATGAAAAGGTGTGAGTGCAAAATGAGAGAAGTGAGGAAAAATAGTGGAGTGATCAGAAAAAGACAGATGTGAGGTTGAAATGACAAGTGTTAGGGGGGAATGAGAGGAGTGAGGGAGAAAATGAGAGGTGTGAGGGAGAAAATGAGAGATGTGAGGGGGAAAATGAAAGATGTGATTGGGAAAATGAGAGGCGTGATGGGAAAATAAGAGAAGTGAGGTGCTATAACTAACCACAGATATTTACTATGCCCAGGCAACGCCGGGCTCTTCAGCAAGTATATATATATCTAATATATAAAGCTGAATGTGTGTGTATGTGTGTATGTCCGGGATTGGCATCTGTACCGTCGCATCTACAGCCACAAAATTTTGCACAGTCACACATCTGGACCACAAGAGTGTCATAGGCTATGTTGTAAGGCAAAATTTTAACCCCGCGCGTTCCAATTCACCAAACAATTTTGCCCCTATCTACATAATGGGGAAAAAGTGAAAGGAAAAGTGTTGGAGGCAAATTGACAGCTGCCAGATGTGAACAAGGGGGGATTAAAGAGTGAGAGAGATGGCGCCAAAGGTATATACCGTACAGTTGCTAAGGTGGGGCCCCGACATGGGATACTCACTACACATGGGGATATGAACACACACACAAAATGCGCCACACACTACCATGTGCTTGAACACATATACCACCCTCAGCACACATTTCACCACACATACAGTATACCAACCACAACAAAGTCGAAACACAAGTCGCCGCTCAAAACTCACCACATGCAAAACTAGGCTCACGCAAAACTCGCCACACGTGCAAAACTCACCTCATGGAAAACTCGCCACACGCAAAACTTGCACATGTGGAAAAATTGCCACATGCACAAAAGTTGCAACAAATGCAAAAGTTGCCTCACACAAAACTTTCACATATTCAAAACGCACCACACATAAAACTCACCATGCGCAAAACTTGCTGCACACAACTTGCTACACTAACCTGTCACATGCAACTCGACACATAAAAAGTTGCTACATGCATGTTGCCACACAAAACTCATCTCACAAAAGTCGCTACATGTATGTCGCCACACGCAACTCAACACACACAACTTGACACATGAAACTCGCCCTAAAACACACACAAGTCTGGTAGTATCCTTCAAAAATAAAAATCTGATTAATAAGCAGACAAACTACAAGAGCAACAAATGTACCATATAGGAAATACAGCAGCTGTTAGTCACATGACCTGTCTATTATGTGTATGTGTGAGCTAATATATACTGCCAGGGGGGAGGGCTTCCTTTTTAGCTTACAAATACTGAGGTAAAAATTCTGACCTAATAACGTGTGAACGTTAACGTGTGTCTAATACAGGAGGAGATGACATACAGATATATACTATATACAGGGGAGATGACACACAGGTATATACTAAATACAGGAGGAGATGACACACAGGTATATATATATACAAGAGGAGATGACACACACATATATACTATATACAGGGGAGATGACACACAGGTATATACTATATACAGGAGAACATGACACACAGGTATATACTATATACAGGAGGAGATGACATACAGGTATATACTATATACAGGAGGAGATCACACACTGGTATATACTATATACAGGGAGATGACATACAGGTACGTACTATATACAGGGGAGATGACACACAGGTATACACTATATACAGGGGAGATGACTCACAGGTATATACTATATACAGGAGGAGATGACTTACAGATATATACTATATGCAGGAGGAGATGACATACAGGTACATACTATATACAGAAGGGGATGACACACAGGTAGATACTATATACAGGAGCAGATGACACAGGTATATACTATATACAGGAGGAGATGACACACAGGTATATACTGTTGTGATAGACAATTCAGTAACACAATGTACATAGCGATCAGAGCACATACAGTGATCTGACAATAACCCAAAAATAATAGAACGAGCTCTGAGACGTGGAAACTCTGTAAACCGCAATTCCTGATCCTCTCCAAACACAACTAGAGGCAGCTGTGGATTGCGCCTAACGCTCCCTATGCAACTCGGCACAGCCTGAGAAACTAACTAGCCTGAAGATAGAAAAAATAAGCCTACCTTGCCTCAGAGAAATACCCCAAAGGAAAAGGCAGCCCCCCACATATAATGACTGTGAGTAAGATGAAAAGACAAACGTAGGGATGAAATAGATTCAGCAAAGTGAGGCCCGATATTCTAGACAGAATGAGGATAGGAAAGATAACTTTGCGGTCTACACAAAACCCTAAAGAAAACCACGCAAAGGGGGCAAAAAGACCCTCCGTACCGAACTAACGGCACGGAGGTACACCCTTTGCGTCCCAGAGCTTCCAGCAAAACAAATAGACCAGCTGGACAGAAAAAATAGCAACAAATAGCAAAGAAGCACTTAGCTATGCAGAGCAGCAGGCCACAGGAATGATCCAGAGAAACACAAGTCCAACACTGGAACATTGACAGGAAGCATGGATCAAAGCATCAGGTGGAGTTAAGTAGAGAAGCAGCTAACGACCTCACCAGATCACCTGAGGGAGGAAACTCAGAAGCTGCAGTACCACTTTCCTCCACAAACGGAAGCTCCCAGAGAGAATCAGCCGAAGTACCACTTGTGACCACAGGAGTGAACTCTGCCACAGAATTCACAACAATATACTATATGCAGGAGGAGATGACATACAGGTACATACTATATACAGGAGGAGATGACACACAGGTATATACTATATACAGGAGGAGATGACTTACAGGTATATACTATATATAGGAGGAGATGACATACAGGTATATAGTATATACAGAAGAGATGACATACAGGTATATACTATATACAGGAGGAGATGACACATACGTATATACAATATACAGGAGGACATGACATACAGCAGGTATATACTATTTACAGGGGAGATGACATACAGGTATATACTATATACAGGAGATGACATACAGGTGTATACTATATATAAGGGAGATGACAAACATGTATATACTGAGGGGAAAATGAGAGGTGTGAGGTGAAAATGAGGGGTGTGAGGTGAAAATGAAAAGGAGTGAAGGAAAGTAGTGGAGTGATCGGAAAATGACAAATGTGAGGTCGAAATGACAAGTGTTAGGGGGGAATAAGAGGAGTGAGGGGGAAAGTGAGAGGTGTAAGGAAGAAAAATGAGAGATGTGAGGGGGAAAATGAGAGGCATGATGGGAAAATAAGAGAAGTGAGGTGCTATAACTAACCACAGATATTTACTATGCCCAGGCAACGCCGGGCTCCTCAGCTAGTATATATATATACAGTGGGGCAAAAAAGTATTTAGTCAGTCAGCAATAGTGCAAGTTCCACCACTTAAAAAGATGAGAGGCGTCTGTAATTTACATCATAGGTAGACCTCAACTATGTGAGACAAACTGAGAAAAAAAAATCCAGAAAATCACATTGTCTGTTTTTTTAACATTTTATTTGCATATTATGGTGGAAAATAAGTATTTGGTCAGAAACAAAATTTCATCTCAATACTTTGTAATATATCCTTTGTTGGCAATGACAGAGGTCAAACGTTTTCCGTAAGTCTTCACAAGGTTGCCACACACTGTTGTTGGTATGTTGGCCCATTCCTCCCTGCAGATCTCCTCTAGAGCAGTGATGTTTTTGGCTTTTCGCTTGGCAACACGGACTTTCAACTCCCTCCAAAGGTTTTCTATAGGGTTGAGATCTGGAGACTGGCTAGGCCACTCCAGGACCTTGAAATGCTTCTTACGAAGCCACTCCTTCGTTGCCCTGGCGGTGTGCTTTGGATCATTGTCATGTTGAAAGACCCAGCCACGTTTCATCTTCAATGCCCTTGCTGATGGAAGGAGGTTTGCACTCAAAATCTCACGATACATGGCCCCATTCATTCTTTCATGTACCCGGATCAGTCGTCCTGGCCCCTTTGCAGAGAAACAGCCCCAAAGCATGATGTTTCCACCACCATGCTTTACAGTAGGTATGGTGTTTGATGGATGCAACTCAGTATTCTTTTTCCTCCAAACACGACAAGTTGTGTTTCTACCAAACAGTTCCAGTTTGGTTTCATCAGACCATAGGACATTCTCCCAAAACTCCTCTGGATCATCCAAATGCTCTCTAGCAAACTTCAGACGGGACCGGACATGTACTGGCTTAAGCAGTGGGACACGTCTGGCACTGCAGGATCTGAGTCCATGGTGGCGTAGTGTGTTACTCATGGTAGGCCTTGTTACATTGGTCCCAGCTCTCTGCAGTTCATTCACTAGGTCCCCCTGCGTGGTTCTGGGATTTTTGCTCACCGTTCTTGTGATCATTCTGACCCCACGGGGTGGGATTTTGCGTGGAGCCCCAGATCGAGGGAGATTATCAGTGGTCTTGTATGTCTTCCATTTTCTAATTATTGCTCCCACTGTTGATTTCTTCACTCCAAGCTGGTTGGCTATTGCAGATTCAGTCTTCCCAGCCTGGTGCAGGGCTACAATTTTGTTTCTGGTGTCCTTTGACAGCTCTTTGGTCTTCACCATAGTGGAATTTGGAGTCAGACTGTTTGAGGGTGTGCACAGGTGTCTTTTTATACTGATAACAAGTTTAAACAGGTGCCATTACTACAGGTAATGAGTGGAGGAAAGAGGAGACTCTTAAAGAAGAAGTTACAGGTCTGTGAGAGCCAGAAATCTTGATTGTTTGTTTCTGACCAAATACTTATTTTCCACCATAAAATGCAAAAAAAATGATAAAAAAACAGACAATGTGATTTTCTGGATTTTTTTTTCTCAGTTTGTCTCCCATAGTTGAGGTCCACCTATGATGTAAATTACAGACGCCTCTCATCTTTTTAAGTGGTGGAACTTGCACTATTGCTGACTGACTAAATACTTTTTTGCCCCACTGTATATATTTTATTGTGACTGAAGACAGGTGACTATATTTATATACAGTATTTCTGTATATTATTAGGGGTCCTTCACAATCCATATTATATTAGTGAATATCTACAGTATAATGTATTCACAGGGTAACATGCAGCAACTGTCACGAATCCACCCCTCTGTGTGTCTGAGATGAAGTTACTGGGAGCTCAGCAGTCAAATCTGGTACAGGGGCATGGTGAAGCTGTCGGTACTTTGACAGTTCAGTCATCCAGTCTGGTGCAGGGGCGTGCAGAGCTGTCAGTGTGTTGATTGACAGCTCGGCCATCCAATCTGAGACTGGGACATGCTTGCTGTCTCCAGCTGTTCGTTATCCCAGGTGATTGCCATGCTGCTTAACTGAGCTGTTTCTCCCAGATCTCTGCCAGATGTACATTTAGCTACTGTGTAGTTCTCTCTCTGTGCCTTGCGTTCTGTATGTTGATCTTTCGTTGCCTGACCTTGGACCTCATTCTGACCATCGTCTGTTTAATCCCCTCTGGTCTGATCTGCTATCCTCCTGGTATTCTGACCTTGGAATATATTTTCTGACTGTGCTTTTGTCTTTTCCTTCTGTTTATGACAAACCATCCTGGCTTCTGACCTTGGATTTCTTGACTATCCTGACTCATTGCTTGGGCATGAGAAGTGACTTGTGTCACATTATGTATGGCCAATATGTTTTTCTTTCTCACCAGTATGGATCCTGTTCTCACGCTTTGTGACGACATGGCAAATTTGACACAGACGACTCAAGATCTGGCTAAGGAATGCCAGAGTCTAGAGTCATCGCAATATCAATTGCAGAGTCAGATAATTAATTTGATGAAGACTCTTTATAGCCCTCCACTGCCAGCAGTGACTGTGACATCAGTACTTTCTGATGTACAGTTGGTCTCTGCTGAACCTGTAATGGCCCTTTCTGATAAATTTTTGAGAGAAAAAGACCAGTTTAGGGCATTCTAGGAGAATTGTAGGTTATTTTTTAATCCTGTGCCCCTGATCGTCAGAGGAGGATTTCCAGCGGGTGGGAATAATCCTGTTCCTACTGTGAGGGGGTCCTCAGACCTTGGCATTTTTTGTCCCCACATGCCCCAGAACAGTTTTGTGTTGACATCTTTTTTGACAGTTTAGGTCTGATATGATGAACCCGAAAGGGTTCAGTTTGCTGAGGCTAAGATCATGAACCTGGCACAGAGGTGTTGCATAGCTGAGGACTATTGTACTGAGTTCCAGCAGTGGTCCACTGAAGTTCTATGAAATTATGCTGCTCTCAGGTGCCAGTTCCAAAAAGGCCTTTACGAAACCCTCAAGGATGCTCTGGTCTGTGACAAAACACTCTGGGATCGCCTTTGCTGGGGTCAAAGGACACGTGGTTTGTGCATTGAATCTGAGGCGTACAGCAGGTTTCTGAGCAGGCTGACCTCAGGTCAGATTTATTAACGTGAAAGCAACACAAAAAACAAAACATAAAAATAAACCCTAGCCTGTCCGGCACTAACTAAACAAATACGTTGCTATCTCAACAACTGGGGGGGCTTCTCCCACCCAGCTAACATCATACAGATCTTGAGCAGAGCTCTTCACTCACGTTTGTCTCACACAGGCAGGCAATCTGTGTGCCCCAGGCAGACACTGGAAACACCCAGCTGGTCATCTTTTATTCCTGCAATCATTAACCCATTAGCACCCTGAAGATACTGAGTGGCCTAATTCACATAGGACAAACACCTGGGCGAGATATACCTGCCTCCATCTACCACACCAGCATGAGTCTTACATATCCCCCCCCCTTGCTCAGACCACTCCGGTCGAGCAAGAACACTTTTGAAACAGTGCACTCGGGATAGGGCATCGGCGTTCCCCATCTGCACCCCAGGTCGGTGCTCCACCGTAAAAGAGTAAGCCTGCAGGGCAAGGAACCACCTGGTTACCCGACTATTACGGTCCTTGTGGAGGTGCATCCACTTGAGAGGGGCATGGTCTGTGACCAGCCTAAACTTCCTACCAGCCAGGTAATACTTGAGGGAGTCGAGAGCCCATTTAATGGCTAGGCACTCTTTTTCAACCACGGCATACCTCTGCTCATGTACATTCAGTTTCCGACTGAGATAGAGGACCGGGTGTTCGACTCCGTCCCTCACCTGGGAAAGTACAGCTCCGACACCAGTATCAGAGGCATCAGTTTGTACCACAAACTCGCTGCTGAAATCAGGAGTCACTAGTACGGGCTGAGAGCACAAAGCCCGTTTCAGGCTGTGGAAGGCCTCTTCAGCAGCTGAGGTCCATTTTACCATGACGGAACCCTTCCCCTTGGTAAGATCCGTCAAGGGAGTAGCCATGGCTGCAAAATTGGGTATGAACCGGCGATAATAGCCGGCAATCCCCAGGAAAGCCTGCACTTGTTTCTTGTTCACTGGTTGTGGCCAGCCCTGAATTGCCTGTATTTTGTCGATCTGGGGTTTAACCACTCCTCGGCCAATCACGTAGCCCAAGTATCGGGCTTCTTCAAGCCCGATGTGGCATTTCTTGGGGTTTGCCGTTAAACCTGCATCTCGCAGGTCATCAATCACAGCTTGTACCTTCTGGAGATGAGTTTCCCAGTCCATGCTGTAAATTACGATGTCATCCAGGTAGGCAGAAGCGTACTGTCTGTGAGGCCTCAAGACTCGATCCATCAATCTCTGGAACGTTGCGGGAGCTCCGTGAAGTCCAAACGGCATATAGACATACTGGAACAGACCTTCCGGTGTAGCAAATGCCGTCTTCTCTCTGGCCACCTCGGCCAGAGGAATCTGCCAGTACCCCTTTGTTAAATCCAGGGTCGTAATGTATCGGGCTTTACCAAGCCGGTCGATCAACTCATCGACCCGGGGCATAGGGTACGCATCAAATTTAGAAACTGCATTCAGTTTCCTAAAGTCATTACAAAACCGGATGGAGCCATCCGGTTTAGGTATCAACACAATTGGACTGGACCAGGCGCTGTGTGACTCCTCAATGACTCCTAAGTCCAACATTGCCATCACTTCCCGGGAGACAGCTTCACGGCTTCCGGAATCCGGTAGGGCTTCACATGAACAGTGACGCCAGGCTCTGTGACAATCTCATGTTTCACCAACTTCGTCCGGCCAGGTTTTTCAGAGAAAAACTGTCGGTTCTGTAACAAAAATTGCTTAACCTCAGATTTTTGTCGTTCTGAGAGAGTCTCAGCAACCTGCACCTCTGGTACAGTAGGTGAACACACCGGACGGGGCAGATCCGCCGTTAGGGCAGAGCGGTCTTTCCAGGATTTTATCAGATTCACATGATAAATCTGTTCCGGTTTTCTCTTACCCGGCTGGTACACTTTATAGTTCACTTCACCAACTCTTTCTCGGACCTCAAATGGGCCCTGCCATTTCGCCAGGAATTTACTATCCACCGTAGGGATTAGGACCAACACCCTATCGCCGGGTGCAAATGTACGGACCTTAGCGCCTCTATCATAACTTTGCCTCTGGGCTCCCTGGGCCTGTAACATATGGTCCCTAACAATGGGCATGACAGCGGCAATACGATCCTGCATTTGTGTTACATGGTCGATCACCGTTTTAAAGGGAGTGACTTGACCTTCCCAGGTTTCTTTTGCGACGTCCAGCAGTCCCCGGGGACGACGGGCGTACAACAGTTCGAAAGGCGAAAATCCTGTGGAAGACTGGGGAACTTCCCTAATGGCAAACAGCAAATAGGGTAACAAGTAATCCCAGTTCTTCCCATCTTTGTCTATCGCCTTCCGGAGCATCTGTTTTAAGGTTTTGTTGAAGCGCTCAACCAGGCCATCTGTTTGAGGGTGATAGACAGACGTACGCAACGGGTCTATTTGTAAGAGCCTGCAGAGCTCCTTCATTACCCTCGACATAAAGGGAGTCCCCTGGTCGGTGAGTATCTGTTTTGGAATTCCCACCCGACTAAACACTTGTACCAATTCCTTGGCGATCGTCTTGGTAGCTGTGTTACGCAAAGGGACGGCTTCCGGGTAACGAGTGGCATAGTCCACGATGACGAGGATATGTTGGTGCCCACGTGCGGATCGGGGAAGGGGCCCAACCAAATCCATCCCAATTCTCTCAAAAGGGACCCCGATGATAGGAAGGGGTACCAAAGGGCTACGGAACTGAGATTTAGGGGCCGCGATTTGGCACTCTGGACAGGACTCACAATAGTTACGCACATCACAATGTATTCCAGGCCACACAAAACAATGCAATATCCTTTCTGTGGTTTTCTGTACCCCCAGATGTCCCCCCATTATATGTCCGTGGGCCAAATCCAGTACCTTCCGCCGATAAGGTTTGGGTACCACTAACCGTTGCACTGTGTCTTCCCCTTTTTTTTCTACCTGGTAGAGCAAATCATTTTCAAGAACCAAATACGGGTACGCTAGCCTAGTGTCAGGTTCTACGGGTACCCCATCTATCATTTTTACATTTTTCCTAGCCGGAGTCAGGGTAGGATCTTTCATTTGCTCGCTGTGGAAGTCATCCACCTGGACTCCCAAATCTGGCAGGCAGGGTGCCGGATGGCTGTCTGCCTCCGCCTCTCGCTGAGGTTCCTCAGTTTCCTCTGTTTCCCCCGCCATGACGGAGAAGGGGTACTGAAGGTTAGATTCACTAACCTCCCCAGCAACATCTTCCTGTGGGGTCTCCTCTAGGGACTCGGGACCTCCAGATGGCATGGGAGAAGATTCACGGGTACAGCTACCGTGAAGGAGTAACTGATTCTCCCACAACTGCCAGAAATAGGGAAAATCCCTGCCCAGGATTACATCATGTAACAATGCGGGAACGAGTCCCACTTTGTGCTGCACTGACCCATAGGGAGTAGAAATCCATATGACCGCTGTTAAGTACGAGCGGGTGTCACCATGCACACACGTCACAGAAAACTTGTCAGACGGACCAGACGGAAGTGCCACCAGACTAGCTTTCACCAGAGTCACCACACTTCCAGAGTCTAGTAATGCCACAACATTTTTCCCATCAACAGAAAATTCGCACAGGTGTTTCACTGTATCATTTTGACCCGCATTCACACTCACTAGCTGTGTAACCAAAGACATGCGTTTTCTAGAGTCTATAACGTCGCACTGCATGGGTTCAGCGGTAACAGGACAGTTCGCAGAAACATGACCCTTCTCATGGCAGCGGAAACACCTAACAGGTCCCCTACTGAGACCACCGTCCAATACTCTTGGTCTCGGAGTGCGAGCAGTCCCGGACTCCTCCCCCACAGTTTTAAGCGATTTTCCTTCACCCGTGGTCCCTGGAACAGTCTTACCGGTTCCACGAGGAGGAGGCACAGTCCGGGGTTTGGCGGTGTCGTCGGGAAGTCCTTCTGCCACGGAATAACGCTCGACCAACTCCACAAGTTGATCCGCTGTCGTGGGATTTCCTTGGCTTACCCACCTTTTCAGCGCTGGGGGTAGTACTCTCAGGTACTTGTCCAGGACAACCCGCTGGATTATTTCGGGTATTGTCAGTACCTCGGGTTGCAGCCATTTCTTTGTCAAGTAGATCAGGTCGAACATCTGAGACCGCGCTGGTTTATCTTGCTGGTATGTCCACTGATGTACCCTCTGTGCACGGACAGCCGTCGTCACACCCAGCCGGGCCAGGATCTCAGCTTTCAGCTTCTCAAAGTCCTGAGCGACCTCCGGGTCCAAATCATGGTAAGCTTTTTGGGCCTCGCCGGAGAGAAACGGGGCAATCAAATCGGCCCATCGTGCCTTCGGCCACTTCTCTCTCAATGCCGTCCGCTCAAAAGTTGTCAGATATGCCTCGACGTCATCTTCTGCAGTCAGCTTTTGCCAGTATCGACTCACATGGATCCTTCTGGACTCTGCTTCCGGGTCAGCGTCAGGCATGCTCACCAGGCGCTGCGCCACCTGTTGGAGAAGTTGGCGGTCTGCAACCGTCATGTCCAGTAACTCCTTCAGCTGTGCGGCCATCTAGCGATTAGCTTCGTGCTGTGCGGCAGTGGCCTGCTGCTGTACGGCAGTGGACTGTACTAAGGCTTTCACCACGTCTTCCATGCTGTCGCCTGTGCCACGGTATGCCCGCGTTCTCCACCACAATGTGACAAAACACTCTGGGATCGCCTTTGCTGGGGTCAAAGGACACGTGGTTTGTGCATTGAATCTGAGGCGTACAGCAGGTTTCTGAGCAGGCTGACCTCAGGTCAGATTTATTAACGTAAAAGCAACACAAAAAACAAAACATAAAAATAAACCCTAGCCTGTCCGGTACTAACTAAACAAATACGTTGCTATCTCAACAACTGGGGGGGCTTCTCCCACCCAGCTAACATCATACAGATCTTGAGCAGAGCTCTTCACTCACGTTTGTCTCACACAGGCAGGCAATCTGTGTGCCCCAGGCAGACACTGGAAACACCCAGCTGGTCATCTTTTATTCCTGCAATCATTAACCCATTAGCACCCTGAAGATACTGAGTGGCCTAATTCACATAGGACAAACACCTGGGCGAGATATACCTGCCTCCATCTACCACACCAGCATGAGTCTTACAGGTCCTTCATGATACCCCTTGTTTTCTGGTGAATGCCATGTGAATGGACCTCAGAATCCTTGAGAGACATGATGAACTGCAGTCTGCTCGTTATGCTTCCTTGGAGCAAGTCCATTTACCAGAGGTGGAGCCATTGGAGGTTAGGTTACCCGCCGGCTGCATGCTGGCTGCAATATTGGATTGAAGTTCATTCTCTGTCCTCCGTAGTACACGCCTGCACAAGGCAATCTTGCCTTGCGCAGGCGTGTACTATGGGCGTGTACTATGGAGGACAGAGAATGAACTTCAATCCAATATTGCAGCCAGCATGCAGCTGTCGGGTAAGGAAAGGGTGAATCAAACACCGGAAAACCCCGCTCCGGTTGTGAGCCCACATCTTTCCCAGTACATGTCAGCTGTTTTCAACAGCTGACATGTGCCCAAAACAGCTGTGGGCGGAATCGCGATCCACACGCGGCTATTAACCCTTTAAATGCCCCTGTCAAATGCTGACAGTGGCATTTAAATCACACTTTTGGCCATTGGGCCAGAAATCCACCCACCAGTGACCCCTGTCACGTGATCGCGGGTCACTGTTGTGAATTCTTCCGGGCTCTAAAAATGTGAAGGCGGATGCCCTGTCTAGGAGTTTTGTGCCCGATTTTCCGGGTTTGTCTGAGCCGGCGGGTATTCTCAAAGAGGGGGTAATTTTGTCTGCCATCTCCCCTGATTTGCGGCGGGTGCTGCAAAAATTTCAGGCTAATAGACCTGACCGTTGCCCAGCGGAGAAACTGTTTGTCCCTGATAGGTGGACGAATAAAGTTATCTCTGAGGTTCATTGTTCGGTGTTGGCTGGTCATCCTGGAATCTTTGGTACCAGAGATTTGGTGGCTAGATCCTTTTGGTGGCCGTCTCTGTCGCAGGATGTGCGTTCTTTTGTGCAGTCCTGTGGGATTTGTGCTCGGGCTAAGCCCTGCTGTTCTCGTGCCAGTGGGTTGCTTTTGCCCTTGCCGGTCCCGAAGAGGCCTTGGACGCATATCTCTATGGATTTTATTTCGGATCTCCCCGTCTCTCAAAGAATGTCGGTCATTTGGGTGGTTTGTGATCGCTTCTCTAAGATGGTCCATTTGGTGCCCTTGTCTAAATTGCCTTCTTCCTCTGATTTGGTGCCATTGTTTTTTCAGCATGTGGTTCGTTTACATGGCATTCCAGAGAACATCGTTTCTGACAGAGGTTCCCAGTTTGTTTCGAGGTTTTGGCGAGCCTTTTGTGCTAGGATGGGCATTGATTTGTCTTTTTCCTCGGCTTTCCATCCTCAGACAAATGGCCAGACTGAACGAACCAATCAGACCTTGGAAACATATCTGAGATGTTTTGTTTCTGCTGATCAGGATGATTGGGTGTCCTTTTTGCCTTTGGCTGAGTTCGCCCTTAATAATCGGGCCAGCTCGGCTACTTTGGTTTCGCCGTTTTTCTGCAATTCTGGGTTCCACCCTTGTTTCTCTTCAGGGCAGGTTGAGTCTTCGGACTGTCCTGGTGTGGATACTGTGGTGGATAGGTTGCAGCAGATTTGGACTCATGTAGTGGACAATCTGACTTTGTCCCAAGAGAAGGCTCAACGTTTCGCTAACCGCAGGCGCTGTGTGGGTCCCCGACTTCGTGTTGGGGATTTGGTTTGGTTGTCATCTCGTTATATTCCTATGAAGGTTTCCTCTCCTAAATTTAAGCCTCGTTTCATTGGTCCATATAGGATTTCTGAGGTTCTTAATCCTGTGTCTTTTCGTTTGACTCTTCCGGCTTCTTTTTCCATCCATAACGTGTTCCATAGGTCATTGTTGCGGAGATACGTGGCACCTGTGGTTCCATCTATTGATCCTCCTGCTCCGGTTTTGGTTGAAGGGGAATTGGAATATATTGTGGAGAAGATTTTGGATTCTCGTGTTTCGAGACGGAAACTCCAGTATCTGGTTAAGTGGAAAGGTTATGGTCAGGAAGATAATTCCTGGGTCTTTGCCTCTGATGTCCATGCTGCCGATCTGGTTCGTGCCTTTCATGTGGCTCATCCTGGTCGGCCTGGGGGCTCTGGTGAGGGTTCGGTGACCCCTCCTCAAGGGGGGGTACTGTTGTGAATTCTGTGGCCAAGCTCCCTCCTGTGGTCGTGAGTGGTACTGCGGCTGGTTCTGTCTATGAGCTTCCTTTGGTGGATGAGAGTGGTACTGCGGCTTCTGAGTTTCCTTCCTCAGGTGATGAGGTTAAGTCGTTAGGTGCTGCTCTATTTAAGTCCACCTGGTGCTTTGATCCTGGCCTCCAGTCAATGTTCTAGTATTGGTCTTGCTTCCTCCTGGATCGTTCCTGTGGCCTCTCTATCCTGCATAAGCTAAGTTCTGCTTGTGTTATTTTTGTTTGCTATATTTTCTGTCCAGCTTGCTATATTGGTTTTTTTTGCTTGCTGGAAGCTCTGAGACGCAGAGGGAGCACCTCCGTACCGTTAGTCGGTGCAGAGGGTCTTTTTGCCCCTCTGCGTGGTTGTTTGTAGGTTTTTGTGTTGACCGCAAAGCTATATTTCCTATCCTCGGTCTATTCAGTAAGTCGGGCCTCACTTTGCTAAATCTATTTCATCTCTGTGTTTGTATTTCATCTTTACTCACAGTCATTATATGTGGGGGGCTGCCTTTTCCTTTGGGGAATTTCTCTGAGGCAAGGTAGGCTTTTTTTTCTTTCTTCAGGGCTAGTTAGTTTCTCAGGCTGTGCCGAGTTGCATAGGGAGCGTTAGGCGCAATCCACGGCTACCTCTAGTGTGGTGTGTTAGGATTTAGGGATTGCGGTCAGCAGAGTTTCCACGTCTCAGAGCTCGTCCTATGTTTTTGGTAAATGTCAGGTCACCTTGTGTGCTCTGAACTTCAAGGTCCATTGTGGTTCTGAATTACCTGTTCATAACAGGTCACTGACTCATTGGCATGACAACCAGAGGTCTCCTGGAGTCCTCTATGGTTGTCACTGCCGGCTTGCTGAGAGCGCTGGCTGGTGGTCAGCGCTCATAGCAAGTGAGTAATTCTACTACATAGAGGTGATCCCATGGAGACTATTGAAGCATGCCAAAAGTAAAAAAAAATGTTTTTGAAAATTAAAAAAAAAAAAAAAATATATATATATACACAAGTTCAAATCACCCCCCTTTCGCCCCATTCAAAATAAAACAATAGCAAAAATCAAACATACACATTGTAGCGTGGCTAAAGGTTGGATAGTCAACGGGAGGTATGTATCACAGAGAAGGCTTGTTGCTGTGATGTGACCCGGAGTGTTTTCTGTAATGCACATAAAGCAATAAGAAATTGTTTAGTATGTTTGGGTCCGGGTTACGGGTAGCTATGAGAGATGGGAGGGTCTGGCTACCCATATACCTCACCCCTGGGTAAGGGGCATAACCGTGCCTATCTATGTTTGTTGCAGGACCTGTGGTGATGTCTAATCATGTGATGGGTTCCTGGGTGTGGTTACACCTATGTAAAGAGGTGTGTGCGTAGCACATGGAGTGTGTTTGGGAGTCTGCAAGAGTGGACAGACTTCCATGTGTCCTGGCTGGACACTGCAGAGTGTCCTGTGTGTTGG
This sequence comes from Ranitomeya imitator, assembly GCF_032444005.1. NCBI lineage: Eukaryota > Metazoa > Chordata > Amphibia > Anura > Dendrobatidae > Ranitomeya > Ranitomeya imitator. The sequence continues at coordinate 269,024,222 of NC_091285.1, read as the reverse complement.
ACGGTTCCAAGTGGGTACAGACGTCCTGAACAGCACACAGAGACCATATTTAGGCTGGAGAGCCTACGTGCTGGACATAGCACAGCCTGTGTGCCTACAGGTCTGAGAGAGAGCGGAGCTCTAATATGGACATTGAGCATTCAACTGTCTGACGTAAGACTGTTTACCTGTTGTTCCTGTTGCTATGTGGTTTATGGAATGAATAAACCTACATGAACGCTGAAGAGAATGTGCCTCCTGTTTCCTCCTATGCATCCGAGCGAGTACAATCCCTACAACATATTTGGTAATGCCGCGCTCATAATCGCCTGTTCTATCAATAAAAAAAAGGATTAACCTGATCGCTAAACAACATAGCGAAAAAAAGTCAAAAATCCAGAATTAGGTTTCTTTGGTCGCTGCAACATTGCATTAAAATGCAATATAGGGCGATCAAAATATTGTATCTGCACCAAAATGGTATCATTAAAAACGTCAGCCCGGCACGCAAAAAATGGGCCCTCACCCAACCCGAGACCACGGAAATGGAGAACAATTATAGAACCAAAAACACATGGGCTACTTGCACAGTGAACAAGTCTGTAGAAACCTGTTCACACCAAGAAACTTGAAGACAGAAAAAGAGCACAGCGAGTTCAAAAATACTCTGTTGTAAAGAAGTCACAGTAAATGAGCAAGTGCTAGTCAAGAAATGAAAAAAAATACAGGGTATTTAGTTAATACGTTTTTTTTGCAAAAAAATGTATATTAAGCTGCTCCACCAATCGCCAATTTTTTTTTTTCATTTCTTGACTAGCAGTTGCTCATTTACTGTGACTTCTTTACAACAGAGTATTTTTGAACTCGCTGTGCTCTTTTTCTGTCTTCAAGTTTCTTGGTGGTGTGAACAGGTTTCTACAGACTTGTTCACTGTGCAAGTAGCCCATGTGTTTTTGGTTCTATAAGGCCGGCGTCACACTTGCGAGTTTTACGGACGTAAGAGCGCAGAAACTACGTCCGTAAAACTCGCAAAACATACGTCCCAATTATTCTCTATGCCCCTGCTCCTATCTGCCGTATTAAACTGATCAGTATTATACGGCTTTCTACGGCCGTAGAAAATCGCAGCATGCTGCGTTTGTCACCGTATTGCGCAAATAAAACATCAATGAAAGTCTATGGAAGCCCCAAAAATACGGATTACACACGGACCAGCAGTGTGACTTGCGAGGAATACGCAGCGCTGTTAGAGAGAAAAGCCGGCAATTCAGTGTGGTGTACAGTAAAATCACACTGACAGCTTACAGTAGAATAGGTAGAATAAATGTGTACACATAGAATAGGTATATATATATATATATATATATATATATATATGTCATTGAGACACATATATGTATATATATTATTATTTCATCCAGCGCGATATAGCAGAAAGCCGGTAATTCAATTACCGGCTTTTGCTTTCTCATTCCTAAACCCGACATGATATGAGACCTGGTTTACATACAGTAAACCATCTCATATCCCCATTTTTTTTGCATATTCCACACTACTAATGTTAGTAGTGTGTCTATGCAAAATTTGGCTGTTCCAGCTAGTAAATTAAAGGGTTAAATGGCGGAAAAAATTGGCGTGGGCTCCAGCACAATTTTCTCCGCCAGAGTAGTAAAGCCAGTGACTGAGGGCAGATATTAATAGCCTGGAGAGGGTCCACGGTTATTGGCCCCCCCTGGCTAAAAACATCTGCCTCCAGCCACCCCAGAAAAGGCACATCTGGAAGATGCGCCTATTCTGGCACTTGGCCACTCTCTTCCCATTCCCGTGTAGCAGTGGGATATGGGGTAATGAAGGGTTAATGTCACCTTGCTATTGTAAGGTGACATTAAGCCTAATTAATAATGGAGAGGTGTCAATTATGACACCTATCCATTATTAATCCAATACTAGTAAAGGGTTAAAAAAAACACACACACATTATTAAAAATTAATTTAATGAAAAAATCACAAAGGTTGTTGTATTAATTTATTCTACTCTCAATCCACTCACTGAAGACCCTCGATCTGTAAATAAAAAAAAAATAATAAACCAACAATATACATACCTTCCGAGGATCTGTCACGTCCAACGATGTAAATCCATCTGAAGGGGTTAAAATATTTTGCAGCCACGAGCTCCGCTAATGCAGCTGCTCATGTCTGCAAAATCCCGGAGAATGTAGGTAAAGTAGGTCATTGACCTATATTTACCTGCATTTGCGGTGAGGCGCCCTCTGCTGGCTGTTCCTAGATCGTGGGAACTTTCCTAGAAAGCTCCCAGGCTCGAGTTCATAAGAGGGCGCCCTCTGCTGGTTGTCCTCATATGAACTCGAGCCAGGGAGCTTTCTAGGAAAGTTCCCACGATCTAGGAACAGCCAGCAGAGGGCGCCTCACCGCAAATGCAGGTAAATATAGGTCAATGACCTACTTTACCTACATTCTCCGGGGTTTTGCAGACATGAGCAGCTGCATTAGCAGAGCTCGTGGCTGCAAAATATTTTAATCCCTTCAGATGGATTTACATCGTTGGACATGACAGATCCTCGGAAGGTAAGGATATTGTTGGTTTATTATTTTTTTTTATTTACAGATCGAGGGTCTTCAGTGAGTGGATTGAGAGTAGAATAAATTAATACAACAACCTTTGTGATTTTTTCATTAAATTAATTTTTAATAATGTGTGTGTTTTTTTAACCCTTTACTAGTATTGGATTAATAATGGATAGGAGTCATAATTGACGCCTCTCCATTATTAATTAGGCTTAATGTCACCTTACAATAGCAAGGTGGCATTAACCCTTCATTACCCCATATCCCACCGCTACACGGGAATGGGAAGAGAGTGGCCAAGCGCCAGAATAGGCGCATCTTCCAGATGTGCCTTTTCTGGGGTGGCTGGGGGCAGGTGTTTTTAGCCGGGGGGGGGGGGGGGGCAATAACCGTGGACCCTCTCCAGGCTATTAATATCTGCCCTCAGTCACTGGCTTTACTACTCTGGCGGAGAAAATTGTGTGGGAGCCCACGCCAATTAACCCTTTAATTTACTAGCTAGAACGGACAAAATTTTGCATAGACACACTACTAGCATTAGTAGTGTGGAATATGCAAAAAAAATGGTGATATGAGATGGTTTACTGTATGTAAACCAGGTCTCATATAATGTCGGGTTTAGGAAGGAGAAAGCAAAAGCCGGTAATTGAATTACCGGCTTTCTGCTATATCGCGCTGGATGAAATATTAATATATATACATATATGTGTCTACTGATATATATATATATATATATAGACAGTATATATGTTTTTTTTTTGTTTTTTTTACACATGGATCCCTTGTATAGCCGTATGTCGGTTTTGCAAGCCTGCGATAAAAACACGCAGTATGGATGACATACGGATTACATACGGAGGATGCCATGCGCAAAAAACGCTGACACACCCTGCCTACGGAGGAGCTACGGACCACTATTTTCGGGACTTTTCAGCGTATTACGGCCATAATATACGGACCGTATTTTCATACGCTGTGTGTGATGCCGGCCTAATTGTTCTCTTGTTTCTACAAAACTGGGGAGTCCACCACTCCTCCGTGGGCCATTTGCATAGAAGCTGTTCCACCCTGCATGTCCACATGGATATTTTCTCTCTGAACCCTGCTTATACAGGTACTATACAGATGATCAGGTTTTTAATACATCAGATAGGGATTATATACATTAGATAGGACTGCTCTATTATGGGTATACCTTGGCGATTGGTGGAGCAGCTTAATATACATTTTTTTTGCAAAAAAACGTATTAACTAAATACCCTGTATTTTTTTTCATTTCTTGACTAGCACTTGCTCATTTACTGTGACTTCTTTACAACAGAGTATTTTTGAACTCGCTGTGCTCTTTTTCTGTCTTCAAGTTTCTTGGTGGTGTGAACAGGTTTCTACAGACTTGTTCACTGTGCAAGTAGCCCATGTGTTTTTGGGTATCGGAAAATGGCGCAATGGTTTTTTTTTTTTAGCAAGGTTTGGAATTTTTTTCACCACTTAGATCTCAAGATCCCACAACAGGTAATGTTTTCAGGATTTCATTAGTATTGCATAGGCGATGGAATTAATGCTTGAGCAGGTGATGAAATCATCACCTGTGCAATACTAAGGAAATCCTGAAAACATGACCTGTTGTGGGGTCTTGAGGACTGGAGTTGAGAAACACTGACTTAGATAAAAAAAGAACCTAGACATTTTTGGTGTCTATGAACTCATAATGACATGGAGAATCATAATGTCAGGTCAGTTTTAGTATTAAGTGAACCTGGTAAAAAAAACAAACAAAAAAATGTGTGGGATTGCACTTTTTTGCAATTTCACCGTGCTTGGATTTTTCCCCCTTTTTCTAGTACACAACATGGTAAAACCAATGGTGTCAATAAAAAGTACAACTAGTCCCACAAAAAACAAGCCCTCACATGCCTATATTGACAGAAAAAAAGTTATGACTCTGGGAAGAATGGGAGCGAAAAATGAAAACGCAAAAACGAAAATACCTCCGAGGGTTAAGGGGATAGCAAACGTTTATGGAAGGGCCATATCCAACCTTCTTCCTTCCCTGTAGCTGCTGTATTTTTGTTTGTTAATAAGAAAGATGGAGTCTCCATCTTTGCCTTGATTTCCGAGAACGAAACAAAATCACGGTTAAAAATAATTACCCACTTGCACTCATTTCCAACCTACATACAGTAATTATCTTCTAGGGGCCAGGGTGTTTTCTAAACTTGATCTTAAAGGGGCTTACAGTTTAATATGCATCTGAAAAGGTGATGAGTGGAAAACAATGTTTTTAAAGTCTGAGTTATGCCCTTTGGATTATCCAATGCACCTGCTGTGTTTCAAAATTTAATGAATTATATTTTATCAGATTGCATTGTTGCATTTTATGTTGTGATTTACCTGGATGATATTCTAGTTTTCTCTCCAGTTTGGACTCTCACCATGAACATGTCCGTGTTGTGTTACAGAGATTGTGGGAGAACCCCTTGTTTGGTAAATTAGAGAAGTGTGTTTTTCCTGTTTAGGAAGTTTCTTTCTTGGGATTTATCTTGTCAGCAGAAGGGTTTAAGATATACACTGAGAAGGTGCAGGCCATAATTGATTTGGTTCAACCTCGTGATCTTCAGGCTTTGCAGCGTTCTCTGGGATTCGCCAACTGTTATAGGAAATTTATCAAGTATTTTTCTCAGATTGCTAAACTAATTACTGACCTTACACGTAAGGAGTAGGGTTGAGCGAAACGGGTCGTTCATTTTCAAAAGTCGCCGACTTTTGGCAAAGTCGGGTTTCATGAAACCCGATCCGACCCCTGTGCGGGGTCGGCCATGCGGTACGCGACTTTCGCGCCAAAGTCGCGTTTCAATGACGCGAAAAGCGCCATTTCTCAGCCAATGAAGGTAAACGCAGAGTGTGGGCAGCGTGATGACATAGGTCCTGGTCCCCACCATCTTAGAGAAGGGCATTGCAGTGATTGGCTTGCTGTCTGCGGCGTCACAGGGGCTATAAAGGGGAGTTCCCGCCGACCGCCATGTTACTGCTGCTGATCTGAGCTTAGGGAGAGGTTGCTGCCGCTTCGTCAGAAGCAGGGATAGCGTTAGGCAGGGTCCATTAACCACCAAACCGCTTGTGCTGTAGCGATTTCCACTGCCCAACACCACCTTCGGTGTGCAGGGACAGTGGAAGCTACATTTTTTTTTTTCCCCCTCAGCGCTGTAGCTCATTGGGCTGCCCTAGAAGGCTCCCTAATAGCTGCATTGCTGTGTGTACGCCGCTGTGCAAACCAACTGCTTTTTTCAAAGCACAAATCCTCTTGTTCCTTCCTTTCTGCACAGCTATCTTTTTGGTTTGTACACACTTTTTATTTAATTTGTGCATCAGTCCACTCCTTATTGCTGCCTGCCATACCTGGCTGAGATTACTGCAGGGAGATAGTAATTGAAGGACACTCCCTGTTTTTTTTTTTTTTTTTGTGGGAGATTAAGATTGACATTTCTGCTAGAGTGCCATCCCTGTCTGTGTCATCTCTCACTCAGTGGGCCATAGAAAGCCTATTTATTTTTTTGCTTGATTTGGGTTATAAAATCTACCTGAAAAAATCACTACATCAATCAGTGGGAGAAAAATATTGGCCTCAGGGCTTGTGTGCCACTCTTGACTCCTGTGTGCATCATCACTCACTCAGTGGGCCATAGAAAGCCTATTTATTTTTTTGCTTGATTTTGGTTCTAAAATCTACCTGAAAAAATCACTACATCAATCAGTGGGAGAAAAATATTGGCCTCAGGGCTTGTGTGCCACTCCTGACTCCTGTGTGCATCATCACTCACTCAGTGGGCCATAGAAAGGCCATTTTTTTTTTTTTTTTGCTTTATTTGGGTTCTAAATTCTACCTGAAAAAATCAATAAATCAATCAGTGGGAGATTAATATTGGCCTTTGGGCTTGTGTGCCAGTCCTAAGCGTGCCATCTCTCTCTCTCAGATAGTGGGCCATAGAAAGCCTATTTATTTATTTATTTTTTTATTGGGTTTATAAATTTTCCCTGGCAAAAAAAAAAAGTGGGAGATTAATATTGGCCTCTGGGCTTGTGTGCCAGTCCTGAGCGTGCCATGTCTCTCACAAATAGTGGGCCATAGAAAGCCTATTTATTTATTTTTTTTTGGTTTTATAAATTCTCCCTTAAAAAAAAAGGGAGATTAATATTGGCCTTTGGGCTTGTGTGCCAGTCCTAAGCGTGCCATCTCTCTCTGTCTCTCAGATAGTGGGCCATAGAAAGCCTATTTATTATTTTTTTTTATTGGGTTTATAAATTTTCCCTGGAACAAAAAAAAAAAAGTGGGAGATAAATATTGGCCTCTGGGCTTGTGTGCCATTCCTGACTCCTGTGTGCGTCATCTCTCATCTCTCACTCAGTGGGCCATAGAAAGCCTTTTTTTGTTTTATTTGTTTTCTAAATTCTCCCTGAAAAAATCATTTTATTTTATTTGGTTTCTAAATTCTTCCTGAAAAAATCATTTTATTCTATTTTTTTTTTTTCCTAAAGTCTCCCTGAAAAAAAACAAAAAAAAACAAATCAGTGGGAGATTAATATTGCCCTTTCTGCTTGTGTGCCAGTCTTGACTCCTGGGTGTGCCATCTCTCTCTCTCTCTCTCCAATTGTGGGCCATAGAAAGCCTATTATTTTTTTAGCTTGATTTGGGTTCCAAAATCTACCTGAAAAAATCACTACATCAATCAGTGGGAGATAAATATTGGCCTCTGGGCTTGTGTGCCATTCCTGACTCCTGTGTGCGTCATCTCTCACTCAGTGGGCCATAGAAAGCCTTTTTTTGTTTTATTTGTTTTCTAAATTCTCCCTGAAAAAATCATTTTATTTTATTTGGTTTCTAAATTCTTCCTGAAAAAATCATTTTATTCTATTTTTTTTTTCCTAAAGTCTCCCTGAAAAAACAAAAAAACAAAAACAAATCAGTGGGAGATTAATATTGCCCTTTCTGCTTGTGTGCCAGTCTTGACTCCTGGGTGTGCCATCTCTCTCTCTCTCTCTCCAATTGTGGGCCATAGAAAGCCTATTATTTTTTTTAGCTTGATTTGGGTTCCAAAATCTACCTGAAAAAATCACTACATCAATCAGTGGGAGATAAATATTGGCCTCTGGGCTTGTGTGCCACTCCTGACTCCTGTGTGCGTCATCTCTCACTCAGTGGGCCATAGAAAGCCTTTTTTTGTTTTATTTGTTTTCTAAATTCTCCCTGAAAAAATCATTTTATTTTATTTGGTTTCTAAATTCTTCCTGAAAAAATCATTTTATTCTATTTTTTTTTTCCTAAAGTCTCCCTGAAAAAAAAAAACAACAACAAATCAGTGGGAGATTAATATTGCCCTTTCTGCTTGTGTGCCAGTCTTGACTCCTGGGTGTGCCATCTCTCTTTCTCTCTCTCCAATTGTGGGCCATAGAAAGCCTATTATTTTTTTAGCTTGATTTGGGTTCCAAAATCTACCTGAAAAAATCACTACATCAATCAGTGGGAGATAAATATTGGCCTCTGGGCTTGTGTGCCACTCCTGACTCCTGTGTGCGTCATCTCTCACTCAGTGGGCCATAGAAAGCCTTTTTTTGTTTTATTTGTTTTCTAAATTCTCCCTGAAAAAATCATTTTATTTTATTTGGTTTCTAAATTCTTCCTGAAAAAATCATTTTATTCTATTTTTTTTTTCCTAAAGTCTCCCTGAAAAAAAAACAAAAAAAAACAAATCAGTGGGAGATTAATATTGCCCTTTCTGCTTGTGTGCCAGTCTTGACTCCTGGGTGTGCCATCTCTCTCTCTCTCTCCAATTGTGGGCCATAGAAAGCCTATTATTTTTTTTTAGCTTGATCTGGGTTCCAAAATCTACCTGAAAAAATCACTACATCAATCAGTGGGAGATAAATATTGGCCTCTGGGCTTGTGTGCCACTCCTGACTCCTGTGTGCGTCATCTCTCACTCAGTGGGCCATAGAAAGCCTTTTTTTGTTTTATTTGTTTTCTAAATTCTCCCTGAAAAAATCATTTTATTTTCTTTGGTTTCTAAATTCTTCCTGAAAAAATCATTTTATTCTATTTTTTTTTTTCCTAAAGTCTCCCTGAAAAAAAAAAAAAATCAAATCAGTGGGAGATTAATATTTACATTTGTGCTTCAGTGACAGTCCTGCGTGTGTGGCATCTCTCTCATTTGTTGCCACCAACAACAGAGTGTGTAACATTGTGCCTGATTTTCGTTGTGGTCTCACTCACCTGTAAAGGGGTAGCTAAATCATACTGAAGTTATAGCTCACCGTGTAATTTGTGTGACAGCAACAAATACCGTTAGTTTGTTTACGTTTTTAAAACAATGAGGAAGTATGGTGGAAGAGGTCGTGGCCGGGGGCGTTCATTGTCAGCTGGTAATGAGGGTAGTGGTAGTGGTGGAGCATCAGCTGGTCGTGGGAAAAAAAATATTGCACCTAAGTCTGGAGCTGTGGAGCCAGGTTCGTCGTCTGGCTACACAAGGCCTCGAACGCTCCCTTTTCTGGGAGTAGGAAAACCGCTTTTAAAGCCGGAGCAGCAAGAGCAAGTTTTGGCTTATCTTGCTGACTCAGCCTCTAGCTCTTTTGCCTCCTCTCGTGAAACTGGTAAATGTCAAAGCAGCGCGTCGTTAGTGGATGTTCACGGTCAGGGACAAGTCGCTTCCTTGTCCTCTTCAGCAAAAACAACAACAGAGAAGAATGCAGCAGGCGACACAACGGGTTACTCCATGGAGCTCTTTACACATACCGTCCCTGGCTTAGAAAGTGAAGCAGTTAACAGTCCATGCCCATTACAAGTTGAATCTGAGATGGAGTGCACTGATGCACAGCCACAGCCAGACTACTATGCTGGTCCTTTGACTCAGACCACAACATTGCCCTCGCAGGGTGCTGATCAAGAATCAGACCCTGATGAGACTATGTTGCCCCATCACGAACGCTATACCACCGACCGACACGGTGACACAGACGAAGTTGCACACGAGCTACAAGAAGAGGTAATAGATGACCCAGTTCTTGACCCCGATTGGCAGCCATTGGGGGAACAGGGTGCAGGCGGCAGCAGTTCTGAAGCGGAGGAGGAGGGGCCGCAGCAGGCATCAACATCGCAACAGGTTCCATCTGCCGGGCCCGTATCTTGCCCAAAACGCGTGGCAAAGCTAAAACCTGTTGGAGGACAGCATGGCCATCCGGTTAAAGCTCAGTCTGCAATGCCTGAAAAGGTATCCGATGCTAGAAAGAGTGCAGTCTGGCATTTTTTTAAACAACATCCAATTGATCAGCGCAAAGTCATCTGTCAAAAATGTTCAACTACCTTAAGCAGAGGACAGAATCTGAAAAGTCTCAATACAAGTTGCATGCATAGACATTTAACCACCATGCATTTGCAAGCCTGGACTAACTACCAAACGTCCCTTAAGGTTGTAGCACCCTCGGCCAATGAAGCTAGTCAGCAACGCAACATCCCTTCCGGCAGTGTAGGGCCACCATTTTCCGCACCACCTGCAGTATCTGTGCAGGTTTCTTTGGCAGGCCAAAGCCGTCAGGGTCAGGGAATCACCAGTTTCGTAGTAGGAAACACTGCATCTAGGGCACCGGTGGCAACAATACCATCTCCCACCGTCTCTCAGTCTGCCATGTCCACCGGCACCCCCGCTAGTTCCACGATCTCCAGCTCTCCAGTCCAGCTCACCCTACATGAGACTATGGTTAGAAAAAGGAAGTACTTAGCCTCGCATCCGCGTACACAGGGTTTGAACGCACACATAGCTAGACTAATCTCGTTAGAGATGATGCCGTACCGGTTAGTTGAAAGCGAAGCTTTCAAAGCCCTGATGGACTACGCTGTACCACGCTACGAGCTACCCAGTCGACACTTTTTTTCCAGAAAAGCCATCCCAGCCCTCCACCAGCATGTTAAAGAGCGCATCATCCATGCACTCAGGCAATCTGTGAGCACAAAGGTGCACCTGACAACAGATGCATGGACCAGTAGGCATGGCCAGGGACGTTACGTGTCCATCACGGCACACTGGGTAAATGTGGTGGATGCAGGGTCCACAGGGGACAGCAAGTTTGGGACAGTTCTGCCTAGCCCACGGTCTAGGAAACAATTGGCTGTAGCCGTTCGCACCCCCTCCTCCTCCTCTTCGTCCTCCTGCAGAAGCGAGAGCTCGTCCACAGACCGCAGTCGCACAACCACTCCATCCGCAGCTGCCACTGTTGCACACCAGGTCTCCCATTATGGGGCAGCTACTGGCAAACGTCAGCAGGCTGTATTGGCTATGAAGTGTTTGGGCGACAACAGACACACGGCGGAAGTTCTGTCCGAGTTCTTGCAGAAAGAAACGCAGTCGTGGCTGGGCACTGTAGATCTTGAGGCAGGCAAGGTAGTGAGTGATAACGGAAGGAATTTCATGGCTGCCATCTCCCTTTCCCAACTGAAACACATTCCTTGCCTGGCTCACACCTTAAACCTGGTGGTGCAGTGCTTCCTGAAAAGTTATCCGGGGTTATCCGACCTGCTCCTCAAAGTGCGTGGACTTTGCTCACATATCCGCCGTTCGCCCGTACACTCCAGCCATATGCAGACCTATCAGCGTTCTTTGAACCTTCCCCAGCATCGCTTAATCATAGACGTTGCAACAAGGTGGAACTCAACACTGCACATGCTTCAGAGACTGTGTGAACAGAGGCGAGCTGTTATGTTTTTGTGAGAGGATACACATACACGGTCAGGCAGTAGGATGGCAGACATGGAGTTGTCAGGTGTGCAGTGGTCGAAGATTCAAGACATGTGTCAAGTCCTTCAGTGTTTTGAGGAATGCACACGGCTGGTTAGTGCAGACAACGCCATAATAAGCATGAGCATCCCCCTAATGCGTCTGCTGATGCAAAGTTTGACGCACATAAAGGATCAGGCGTCTGCAGCTGAGGAAGAGGAAAGCCTTGATGACAGTCAGCCATTGTCTGGCCAGGGCAGTGTACAGGACGAGGTAGCGGGCGATGAGGAAGAGGAGGATGAGGAGAATCATGGGGATGATTATATTTTTAATGAGGAAGCTTTTCCGGGGCCACTGGAAATTGGTGGCGCGGCAAGGCCGGGTTCTGGTTTTTTGAGGGACACAAGTGACGTGGATTTGCCTGAAACTGCCCCTCAACCAAGCACAACCGCAGATTTGAGAACTGGAACTTTGGCCCACATGGCGGATTATGCCTTACGTATCCTCAAAAGGGACACACGCATAACTAAAATGATGAATGATGACGATTACTGGTTGGCCTGCCTCCTTGATCCTCGCTATAAAGGCAAATTGCTAAATATAATGCCACATGAGAACTTGGAACTAATATTAGCAACCAAACAATCAACTCTTGTTGACCGTTTGCTTCTGGCATTCCCTGCACACAGCGCCCGTGATCGTTCTCACACGAGCTGCAGGGGCCAGCAGACCAGAGGAGTTAGAGGGGCAGAAATCAGAAGTGGCGTTGGCCAGAGGGGTTTTCTGACCAGGTTGTGGAGTGATTTTGCTATGACCGCAGACAGGACAGGTACTGCAGCATCAATTCAAAGTGACAGGAGACAACATTTGTCCAGTATGGTTACAAACTATTTTTCATCCCTTATCGATGTTCTCCCTCAACCGTCATTCCCATTTGATTACTGGGCATCAAAATTAGACACCTGGCCAGAATTGGCAGAATATGCATTGCAGGAGCTTGCTTACCCGGCAGCTAGTGTCCTATCAGAAAGAGTATTCAGTGCTGCAGGTTCAATACTAACAGAAAAAAGGACTCGTCTGGCTACCCAAAATGTAGATGATCTAACCTTCATTAAAATGAACCACAACTGGATTTCGAAATCTTTTGCCCCACCTTGCCCGGCTGACACCTAGCTTTCCTATGAAAAGGTCTTGCCTGTGGACTATTCTGAATGCCTTTTCCAATCTCGTAATTTTCTGCACCTGATTGTCCAGCATACGACATGTTTACACCTCACTAAATGGCCAAACTCCCCACACGGGGCCGTGGTATCGACACTTGGCGACAGCACCCGTGAGAGTGCAGTTTATCTGAAGAGGTGGGTGAGCCCGCTTTTGGTCGACGGCACTGCCACTGGGTCCCTCCTAGTACAATAAAGTGTCTCTGGCGGTGGTGGTGCGCACCCAACGTCAGACACACCGTTGTAATATGAGGGGCCCTGGGCCTGTACCGCCGGCCACAAGACAGTTTCCCCCCACCCCAGCTCAAACAGTGCTCTACCACTTGCAAAATTATCTCACAGCTCCACCAATGTTTAGTCTATGCGCTGACATCCTTCAATGCCTACCACTGACAATACCATTGTATTGACATTTTTGTTATGTTAGGCCTTCGATGCCTGTCTGCGGTCACTCCTTCCACTAGGCCTCCACTGACCACACCACTGCTGCCCGTGTACCCCTGTAACCAATTTAAAATTGCCTACAGCCATGTGTTATTATTTTAGGCCTTCGATGCCTGTCTGCGGTGACTCCTACCGCTAGGCCTCCACTGACCACACCACTGCTGCCCGTGTACCCCTGGAACCAATTTAAAATTGCCTACAGCCATGTGTTATTATTTTAGGCCTTCGATGCCTGTCTGCGGTGACTCCTTCCACTAGGCCTCCACTGACCACACCACTGCTGCCCGTGTACCCCTGGAACCAATTTAAAATTGCCTACAGCCATGTGTTATTATTTTAGGCCTTCGATGCCTGTCTGCGGTCACTCCTTCCACTAGGCCTCCACTGACCACACCACTGCTGCCCGTGTACCCCTGGAACTAATTTAAAATTGCCTACAGCCATGTGTTATTATTTTAGGCCTTCGATGCCTGTCTGCGGTTACTCCTTCCACTAGGCCTCCACTGACCACACCACTGCTGCCCGTGTATCCCTGGAACCAATTTAAAATTGCCTACAGCCATGTGTTATTATTTTAGGCCTTCGATGCCTGTCTGCGGTGACTCCTTCCACTAGGCCTCCACTGACCACACCACTGCTGCCCGTGTACCCCTGGAACCAATTTAAAATTGCCTACAGCCATGTGTTATTATTTTAGGCCTTCGATGCCTGTTTGCGGTCACTCCTTCCACTAGGCCTCCACTGACCACACCACTGCTGCCCGTGTACCCCTGGAACCAATTTAAAATTGCCTACAGCCATGTGTTATTATTTTAGGCCTTCGATGCCTGTCTGTGGTCACTCCTTCCACTAGGCCTCCACTGACCACACCACTGCTGCCCGTGTACCCCTGGAACCAATTTAAAATTGCCTACAGCCATGTGTTATTATTTTAGGCCTTCGATGCCTGTCTGCGGTCACTCCTTCCACTAGGCCTCCACTGACCACACCACTGCTGCCCGTGTACCCCTGTAACCAATTTAAAATTGCCTACAGCCATGTGTTATTATTTTAGGCCTTCGATGCCTGTCTGCGGTGACTCCTTCCACTAGGCCTCCACTGACCACACCACTGCTGCCCGTGTACCCCTGGAACCAATTTAAAATTGCCTACAGCCATGTGTTATTATTTTAGGCCTTCGATGCCTGTCTGCGGTCACTCCTTCCACTAGGCCTCCACTGACCACACCACTGCTGCCCGTGTACCCCTGGAACCAATTTAAAATTGCCTACAGCCATGTGTTATTATTTTAGGCCTTCGATGCCTGTCTGCGGTTACTCCTTCCACTAGGCCTCCACTGACCACACCACTGCTGCCCGTGTACCCCTGTAACCAATTTAAAATTGCCTACAGCCATGTGTTATTATTTTAGGCCTTCGATGCCTGTCTGCGGTGACTCCTTCCACTAGGCCTCCACTGACCACACCACTGCTGCCCGTGTACCCCTGGAACCAATTTAAAATTGCCTACAGCCATGTGTTATTATTTTAGGCCTTCGATGCCTGTCTGCGGTTACTCCTTCCACTAGGCCTCCACTGACCACACCACTGCTGCCCGTGTACCCCTGGAACCAATTTAAAATTGCCTACAGCCATGTGTTATTATTTTAGGCCTTCGATGCCTGTCTGCGGTCACTCCTTCCACTAGGCCTCCACTGACCACACCACTGCTGCCCGTGTACCCCTGTAACCAATTTAAAATTGCCTACAGCCATGTGTTATTATTTTAGGCCTTCGATGCCTGTCTGTGGTCACTCCTTCCACTAGGCCTCCACTGACCACACCACTGCTGCCCGTGTACCCCTGGAACCAACATCAGAAAATATAAAAATAAGTATTTTGCTTATAAAAAAGAAAATACTGGAGAGATATCAAATGCAGACATTTTAACATTAAAAACAAACACATACAACAAAAATCTGGTACAGTACTAAAAATGGCCACCAGCTACAATAACTTTCTCCTGCAAGTAGTTAACTGAAAGGCTTTTTCCATTTTAAACACAGATATGGCATCCACCAAGTGTTGTCCTGTCGCGTCTTCTTTATATTATTGCCAAGAAGATGCAAAACAATGAAAATAATAAAATCATTATTTACCAAAAAAATAGAGTAAGTCAAAACCACATTGCAAATAAACATTCATTACAAATAAAGAAGCAGGGCGCGTCCGAGGGTGAGTATATACCTAATAAGAATATAATCACCCTCGGACGCGCCCTGCTTCTTTCCGACAGCCTTCCTTCCTAAGAATCAGCCCTTCCGTGGTGTAGAGAGAGGGTTTGTTACACTCCAAGGTGTTCCCCAGGTTGCCTTTCCTGAGCTTCGATCTTCCGGCTCTCGTTTAGTAGTTGTTGGAAACTACGCTGCATTGGGCCTACAAATTGGGTATGGGGTGTAGAGAGATGGTGTGTTCCACTCCAAGGTGTTCCCCAGGTTGCCTTTCCTGAGCTTCGATCTTCCGGCTCTCGTTTAGTAGTTGTTGGAAACTACGCTGCATTAGGCCTACAAATTGGGTATGGGATGTAGAGAGATGGTGTGTTCCACTGTAGAGAGATGGTGTGTTCCACTCCAAGGTGTTCCCCAGGTTTCCTCTCCATTGCTTCGATCTTCCGGCTCTCGTTTAGTAGTTGTTGGAAACTACGCTGCATTAGGCCTACAAATTGGGTATGGGGTGTAGAGAGATGGTGTGTTACACTCCAAGGTGTTCCCCAGGTTTCCTCTCCATTGCTTCGATCTTCCGGCTCTCGTTTAGTAGTTGTTGGAAACTACGCTGCATTAGGCCTACAAATTGGGTATGGGGTGTAGAGAGATGGTGTGTTACACTCCAAGGTGTTCCCCAGGTTTCCTCTCCATTGCTTCGATCTTCCGGCTCTCGTTTAGTAGTTGTTGGAAACTACGCTGCATTGGGCCTACAAATTGGGTATGGGGTGTAGAGAGATGGTGTGTTCCACTCCAAGGTGTTCTCCAGGTTGCCTTTCCTGAGCTTCGATCTTCTGGCTCTCGTTTAGTAGTTGTTGGAAACTACGCTGCATTAGGCCTACAAATTGGGTATGGGGTGTAGAGAGATGGTGTGTTCCACTGTAGAGAGATGGTGTGTTCCACTCCAAGGTGTTCCCCAGGTTTCCTCGCCAATGCTTCGATCATCATGCTCTCGTTTAGTAGTTGTTGGAAACTACGCTGCATTAGGCCTACAAATTGGGTATGGGGTGTAGAGAGATGGTGTGTTCCACTCCAAGGTGTTCTCCAGGTTGCCTTTCCTGAACTTCTATCTTCAGGCTCTCATTAAATTGTGGTTAAACGAAACAACTGCATTTGGCGTACTAGTTGGTTTGGGGCCTACTATCGGTGTCTGCCGCTCCTTGCTGTTCTCCTGGTTTCCTGTCCTGAAATTCCGTTTTCAGGCGCTCGTTAAGTAGTTGTTAATGTTAGACTGCATTTGGCCTACTAGTTGGGTTGGGGCCTACTATCGGTGTCTGCCACTCCTTGCTGTTCTCCTCCACTGAACAAAGCTGTGCCGCCTGTTTACTACTGTTGCCAATTTTGAACTGCATTTCGACTACTTACTGATTTGGGCCTACTCTCTGTGTCAGCCTCTCATTCCAGTTGTCCTCCACTGCAATGCCCCCTGATTAGTCCTGTGTTACCAATTTTGAACTGCATTTAGCCCACTTTATTCTTTGGGCCTATATCTGTGTTTCCTCCTCATCCTGCCCATTGCCCAGCCAGTGATAGATGAGTCTGCTGGTACATTGACCCATAACGCAACATTTCCCGTGCACGCTACACTGCAAGATTGTGACCCTGCTGAAAGTCAGGTCCCCCTTCCCGCATACCATACCACCTTACACGGGGACAAACAGGAAGGTGCAGATGAAAGTGCAGGTTCCTTCATCAGGTGGGGGGAGGAATACTAGTTGGCGACGTCACTGGCACAGGGCCTCTCATGGTACGCAAAAGTGTTGCTGCCGGTGGGAGGCGCCCCCGCCGTGCAAACACACCGCTGTACTTTGAGGGGCCCTGTGCCAGTGCCAATGCCAACGAGTGGGCCCCCCCTGCTTGCTCAGGTTCACAGCACTTGCAAAGTTGAAATACTTACCTCTCCCTGCTCCACTGCCGTGACGTGGTCCAGATTTCCTGGGCCCACTAATTACTTGAACCAGCCCTACCCACCACAACTTTAGCCAAATGACCCCCAATTTCAAATGCCTTCCAATTATTATAAGGTAAATTACGCTTGACAAGCTTCATTAAGAAGAATGGATGGTTTTGACATTAAAATGGGCACTCTAGGTGTTTTCCTGGCCCCCACTCACTGCCGACTATGCTGCCCCATTGACTTGCATTGGGTTTCGTGTTTCGGTCGATCCCGACTTTACGTCATAATCGGGCGATTTCACTCGACCCGACTTTTGAGATAGTCGAGTTTCGCGAAACCCGGCTCGACTCTAAAAAGGTCAAGGTCGCTCAACTCTAGTAAGGAGGTTAATCTCAAGGTTTGGTCGCTGGGTGCCATCAGAGCATTCGAAAAATTTAAAGTTTTATGTCTGCTTCCATTTTTATACAACTTGATCTCCAAGAAATGTTCATTGTGAAGGTGGAAAGAAATTATGATGTTGGGAATCAGGAGTTACTTGCTGTCAAATTGGTCTTTGAGGAAAGGAGCCATTTTTTTACGATGGTCACTGATCACAAGAATCTAGTTTACATTGAATCAGCGAAAGGTTAACTCCTAGACAGTATTAATCTCAAAAAAAGATCCAGTAAGCACGAGGTATAAATCCTCAAAATCATATGAAAAACCTCAGTCTAAAATGGTATAATTTTATTATTAAAAGCAAGGCAGACAGACCCACCTACAAAACCAAACACTAATCAAAAACAACCAAAAACGTGAAAAAAATGTGCACCAAACGACTAAAAAACTAATGGGGAGACCTAGATCGCCCTACTCAGGCCACTAGTTTGCCCCTGCCTAGCTGCGGAGGTAGGCACCCTAGGGGGAGCGTTATGGCGCCTCCGCTCCTCGATGACTGTCCCTAGGGGCCCTACAAGACCCTACGGCCACTAATGTAAGCCACTACCCACACACTAAAGGGTCCTCTAGCGCTAGACAGAAAGATACTCTTCTAGGGATGACCTAGTTCCCACCAGTAAAACGCTATATACACACACACATATGGCGATATAGATGTCACAATGGTATAATTATTCACAGCGGCCCCAAGATACTATGCACAGTGTAAATACACTTATAGACAGATCCAACCTGATCATCTAAGCATATATATTTTTTCTCTCTTGGGCTAACATTTATATTAGTGTGGGTAAAGATCCAGATAATTTAAGCCAAATTAGCTCAATATCATGCATGGGTAGTATCTCTGCTACCTCACTCCAAAATCCCCACACTATTTAAGCAATGCTAGCAATAGCTCATACAGTTAGGGCCAGAAATATTTGGACAGTGACACAATTTTCGCGAGTTGGGCTCTGCATGCCACCACATTGGATTTGAAATGAAACCTCTACAACAGAATTCAAGTGCAGATTGTAATGTTTAATTTGAAGGGTTGATCAAAAATATCTGATAGAAAATGTAGGAATTGTACACATTTCTTTACAAACACTCCACATTTTAGGAGGTCAAAAGTAAACATAACCCAAACAAAATATTTTTATTTTCAATATTTTGTTGCAAATCCTTTGGAGGCAATCACTGCCTTAAGTCTGGAACCCATGGACATCACCAAACGCTAGGTTTCCTCCTTCTTAATGCTTTGCCAGGCCTTTACAGCCGCAGCCTTCAGGTCTTGCTTGTTTGTGGGTCTTTCCGTCTTAAGTCTGGATTTGAGCAAGTGAAATGCATGCTCAATTGGGTTTAGATCTGGAGATTGACTTGGCCATTGCAGAATGTTCCACTTTTTGGCACTCATGAACTCCTGGGTAGCTTTGGCTGTATGCTTGGGGTCATTGTCCATCTGTACTATGAAGCGCCGTCCAATCAACTTTGCAGCATTTGGCTGAATCTGGGCTGAAAGTATATCCCGGTACACTTCAGAATTCATCCGGCTACTCTTGTCTGCTCTTATGTCATCAATAAACACAAGTGACCCAGTGCCATTGAAAGCCATGCATGCCCATGCCATCACGTTGCCTCCACCATGTTTTACAGAGGATGTGGTGTGCCTTGGATCATGTGCCGTTCCCTTTCTTCTCCAAACTTTTTTCTTCCCATCATTCTGGTACAGGTTGATCTTTGTCTCATCTGTCCATAGAATACTTTTCCAGAACTGAGCTGGCTTCTTGAGGTGTTTTTCTGCAAATTTAACTCTGGCCTGTCTATTTTTGGTATTGATGAATGGTTTGCATCTAGATGTGAACCCTTTGTATTTACTGTCATGGAGTCTTCTCTTTACTGTTGACTTAGAGACAGATACACCTACTTCACTGAGAGTGTTCTGGACTTCAGTTGATGTTGTGAACGGGTTCTTCTTCACCAAATTAAGTATGCGGCGATCATCCACCACTGTTGTCATCCGTGGATGCCCAGGCCTTTTTGAGTTCCCAAGCTCACCAGTCAATTCCTTTTTTCTCAGAATGTACCCAACTGTTGATTTTGCTACTCCAAGCATGTCTGCTATCTCTCTGATGGATTTTTTCTATTTTTTCAGCCTCAGGATGTTCTGCTTCACCTCAATCGAGAGTTCCTTTGACCGCATGTTGTCTGCTCACAGCAACAGCTTCCAAATGCAAAACCACACACCTGGAATCCACCCCTGACCTTTTAACTACTTCATTGATTACAGGTTAACGAGGGAGACGCCTTCAGAGTTAATTGCAGCCCTTAGAGTCCATTGTCCAATTACTTTTGGTCCCTTGAAAAAGAGGACGCTATGCATTACAGAGCTATGATTCCTAAACCCTTTCTCCGATTTGGATGTGGAAACTATCATATTGCAGCTGGGAGTGTGCACTTTCAGCCCATATTATATATATAATTGTATTTCTGAACATGTTTTTGTAAACAGCTAAAATAACAAAACTTGTGTCACTGTCCAAATATTTCTGGCCCTAACTGTATATAGCCACAGGATAAGGCCATGAATACTCATCTGAGCCGCTGTGTATCACCAACCGCCATATCAAAAACACGCCTCAACGCGTTTCGCCTCTGCAGGCTCATCAGGAGGCCAGATAGACTGATATCTTGTGTCACATCAGATTGTGGATAGCTATCCACGCATTGAGGCGTGTTTTTGATATGGCGGTCGATATTTATGAGGTTAACTCCTAGACAGGCCAGATGATCCTTGTTTTTCTCTAGGTTTAATTTTTCTATTACATTTAGGCAGGGGTCTAAGAATGCGAAAGCTCATGCATTATCTTGTAGTCTTGATTCAGTTTCTCCTCCAGAATAGCGATGAGCGAGTATGCTCCCTACTTCGAGTTTCTCCGAGCATGCTTGGATGGTCTCTGAGTATTTCTGCGTGCTTGGAGATTTAGTTTATGTTGACGCAGCTGCATGATTTGCAGCTGCTAGACAGCTTGAATACTTGTGGGGGTTGCTTAGGCAACAGAAATACTCGGAGACCACCCAAGCATGCTTGGAGAAATTTGAGTAACAAGCATTCTTGCTCATCACTGCTCCAGAACCTTCATCCTCCATTATTCTTCAGGGTATTGTGGTTTCTATATTAACCTTGGAATTGGAAGAAGAGATTCATAAAGACCAGTCGTTGGCTCCTTCCACTACTTTAGGATCCAATTATTTGTGCCTGTGTACCTAAGATTGCAGGTGTTACATGAATTTCATGATTCCGTCTTGAGTGGTCATTCTGGGGTTACTGCTACATGGAAAGCCATTGCTAAATTTTTTTGGTGGCCATCCATGCATAATGAAATTAAAGATTTTGTATTTGTCTGTGAAGTCTGCACACGCACTAAAGACAGTCATAGCCGGCTGGCTGGGGAATTGGCTCCATTGCCAATTCTAGAGAGAAAATTTAAAAGGAAGAACAAGGGAACGTTCTTGATGCAGGGTAATATTATGGTATTCATAAGTAAAGATAATGAACATAGCAGTAATAATAATCCTGCACCCAAGAGCCTGGACAAAGGTGTGACATATGGACAGTCGGAAAAAACCCTGAAGAAAAGGAAGGAAAGAAAACCTGACCATAAAGTCCATATACCAAATATATAGTGAATAAGTATTAATTTTATTGAGCTACATCACGTGACAACAATTGAACACAAGGCAATGTAGAAAAATGATAAAAAACTATATTAAAAACAGGGCCATACACCCATATATACAAAAGACTGTAGTCAAGAGGGAGTAAGGAAGAGAATTTAGTAACTGGTAAATCACAGTGGAAAGAATAATAAAGTAGAAAAGGGTGTCTGACGAAGGCGGATTGTCGAAATGCGCGTTGGGGTGGGTGCTATCCAGGAGAGGGAGCCCTCTTTACCACTGTAAGTACATTCATTACAATTGCTGTCATTTACCAACATGACGAGTAACCCCTTGTGTACACCACCAACTGATATGCTTACTATTTGGTAATGACACTTCCTACCACCACACTCCCCATGTCATCCTTCAGTACTGTGTTTACATGTGATTACATTCTGGATTAGTAGAGATGCTCATTAGAGCTATTTTGCACTTGCATTTATGGCTACTTATACTACTTCAATTTAACCTTCATATGTGTGAAAGATTTAGGGTATGTGCACACGTCAGGATCCTAGAGGTGGTTAATTCTGTGGTATTTAGATTAAAGCTTCCTCCTTCCCTACGCATCCCTAACATGTTCCATAAATCCCTATTAAAGGAGTGTTATCCCTTCGACATTGTCTCCCTTATCCCCTCCTCCTCTGGTTTCAGCCAATGATGACTTGGAGCAGAGGGTTGTGGATCCTCGGAGTGTCCAAAATTCCTTCTAATACCTCATCCACTGGAGAGGATACGGACCAGAGGAGAAATCCTGGGTCGAGATTTGTATCAAGTTGGATGTACAGTGTCAACTGAATTGGCTTACTGCCACATCTCAGAAGAGGGAGAGCAACACGACGAGGTCCTTAAATCAGGTCAGGAGGCATAATTGATGGAATGGAGTATTGCTTAGGAGAGCAGGAGGATGGGTTTCTTAGCCCAGGCCAGGAGGCCTAATGAACAGAATGGAGTATTGCTCTGGAGAGCAGCAGGAAGAGGTCCCTAGCCAAGGTCAGGAGGCCTAGTTAAAGTGGTGTCTGAAAGCCTGGAGGCCTAGTAGAAGGGATGGTAGATCGAGTGCGCTGAAGGCCTAGATAAATGGTTGATCGATTAAGTGAACTGAAAGCCATGATGCCTAGATAACAACACGGAAGGGACTTGAGCTGCACTCTATGTGACAGAGGCTGCAGGAATAGGTCATCAGTGCCAAGAGTTTCCAGCAAACTACTGTGCAATGCTTGTAGCCTAATGGGAAAATAGCTAACTTCTGTTACAGCCTGTTGTGGTGATCGCTACAGACAGTCTGAGAGGCTAGATAATGACTCTTAGGGCTGAGACAGACTGCCATATTTCTCGTGCAAGAATTGCATTGTAAACCTCGTACTGGCTGTCGGCTCTCCTGATCTGAGCTTGACAGCTGCATAGTAATCCATCACACTGTCTTGCTCAAGTCAGGAGAGGTGTCAAGCCAGTCCGTGCAGTGCAATGTGATACTCGCACGAGAAATACGGTAGTCTGTCTCTGCCCTTAAAGTTATGTCACAGGCTTTGATGGATTACAGATAAGTGTATCCTTTCTAAATATCGTTTGGTGTATTATTTAGTTAACTTTCTGATTTGGTTTGTATCACATAACAATTTAACGATTTGCGAATTGTCATTTGCCAGAGATTGCATTTTTGGCTACTCGAATAGTAAATAGTTAATAAATAAAAAACTTGTTCACTGTACCACTTAGTCTGCATATTCTGTGCTGTAGCACGCTCTTACCTGTTTACACACCAACAGCCATTCTTGGGGGTCTGTTGTGAATTCTGCTTTTGGGCTCCCTCCTGTGGTTGTAGATGGTAATGCAGTTGTGTCTGGACTGCAGGATTGGACAGGTGTATCTGCTAATTGCAAGGCTGACTGGGGTATTTAGCTTTGCTGGACTCTTTAATCCCTGCCAGTTGTCAATGTTCCTTGTGAAGTGTCGGATCACTTTCTGGCTTCTCCTGCTCCCTGCCAATTTCAGCAAAGATAAGTGTTTGGTTTTTGTTTCTGTGGCACACTGCCGGTGTGCTTGTTTCAGTTTTATTCCTGCTCTGATTGTAGGATTCACTGGAGTTGCAGATATACGCTCCTGCATCTTTAGTAGATGTAGGAAGTTTTTGCATATTCTGCTGTGGATGTTTTGAAGGGTTTTTTACTGACCGCACAGAACTCTGTCCTATCCTGTCCTATCTAGCTAGAGTGGCCTCCTGTGCTAATCCTGTTTTTCTGCCTGTGTATGTTTTTTCCTCTCTGACTCACCGCCAATATTTGTGGGGGGCTGTCTATCCTTTGGGGATTTTCTCTGAGGCAAGATAGTATTCCTATTTCCATCTTTAGGGGTATTTAGGTCTCCTTCTGTGATGAGGTGTCTAGGTGTGTTAGGTACACTTCACGGCTACTTCTAGTTGCGGTGTTAAGTTCAGGATTGCGGTCAGTACAGTAGCCACTTTCTCCTGTGAAAGTTCTCATGCAGTTCCTAGGTCACCGGATCATAACAGGGGTCCTCTTCACTAAAGACATTTGTAATAAAACTGCAAGCTGCAATCATCTTTAAAGGTATTTTTACAATGTAGTAAGTGATGGCAATTGCTAGTATCACTTGTGTTAGCTATATATTGGGGACTATTGTGTCTCCTTGTGGAGCCCTTCATGAGAAGCAAGGCATTATGGATAAAAGTATGCAAAATAAGCCTGCACCCAGAATGAGAAAAACTGTCTCTGTAAAGTCACCTATAGGTAGGTACACTGTAAGGAAATGTCAAATCCTTGAATCATGAAGACCTTTAATGATTTGAAAAGATCCCTTTCGGAGGTATGTTCACATATCTTATTCATGTGGATTTTGATGCAGAATTTCCACCAAAATCACAGTCAAAGGATGCTTTAAATCCACATATAATAAGTGTCCCATTCATTTAAAAAAATGCTACATGTACAAAAACTGTTTAAAAATTGTTCACACATTTTTTATGTGCGTTATTCAGCCTGAATAACCCAAGTTAAAAACATTTGTGTGAACAAACCCTAATATTGCCTTCCATCCATTTAAATGTAATATACTACTGACTGACCACCACAAAATAATGTGAAAACTTTAGTGCTATGAAGATTATGGAACCTGTCTTCTTGTTATTTAATATGTGCTTGTCACTGTTCAATCAGCTTATTATAATTGTTATTATTGTTCTTTTTTCCAGCGTGACAAATTGAATGCTGTGAAAATTGATGAGAACAAATGTAGCGAAACCGAACCAACTGCTGAAATAGAAAAAACAGCGGTTGTCCTCACGTTGAAAAATGAAGTTGGAGGATTACTACAAAGTTTAAAAATCTTTAAGGTGGGTTTCCATTTTTTTCCTCTCACTGCTCACAATTAGCAATTATTATTAAATTGAGATTACTGCTAAACTATTTTAGTTTGGTACATAGCTAAAAAAAGGGTTTAATTTTCTATTGTTGTCTTAGTTTTATTTCATAGTCGAATATATTGTTACCTTAGCAATTTTGCTTTATTGCACTAATTAATCTAAAATTAAAACTGAAGAAGCACTTTTGCAAGTAAAGTTGATTAAAACTATCTATTTTATGTCTTCAGGTGCTATGCATAACTATGCATCTCCATGGTAACAGACTTAAAGGGAACCTGTCACCACTTTTCTGTCCTACCAGTTAAAAATATCATTTTACTCAGTGTCAGCTATATACATACGAAAATCAATAAGCATGTGTTATAAATGGCCGAGAGCATAATAGGTATTAGGAACAGCTCTCCCAATATGAATCTAATTGTATAAGAGCATCACTCCCAATGGGATATATACTACACTAGCGAAAAAGGGAGCATAGACACTAAAAACTTGTAAAAAAGAATATAGACATTTTATTGATATATAAATACAGACAATACCATACACAACTCATCATAATATAATAGAAAAATACATAAAAAAATTCCAACATGTGGAGAGAAGGAGAAACCAACCAGTACACTAGGAGATAGGGCACACAACCATAGTATGATCTGGGTAAGTCTCAAGCATATAACTAATGGTCCATGCTCCTACAATGAGGAGACATCTCAGAAAGCCTGTAATTTGCCATAATGTCCCAATGTTACATATATCCAAGAGACACGCTGAACTTACCCATGGTGAATCAAGGTACGTGTGTGGCCTTCCCAACACCCCTGACGCGCGTTTCGCTCTATCGCTTTTTCAGTGTCAGCTATGCATTCCCTAAATACTTATGTAACTCC
This sequence comes from Ranitomeya imitator, assembly GCF_032444005.1. Classification (NCBI taxonomy): domain Eukaryota; kingdom Metazoa; phylum Chordata; class Amphibia; order Anura; family Dendrobatidae; genus Ranitomeya; species Ranitomeya imitator. The sequence continues at coordinate 268,998,686 of NC_091285.1, read as the reverse complement.
CTGACTCCCCATGTATCACCCATAAAAAACCTTTTATATTTCTCCCGTGATTAAAAAAATTACAAAAGTTTTTTTAAGGGCCAATTTAGTTAAAAAAAGAAAGACAGAAATGGCTGTGTGTCCACTAGTTGGGCCCAGTCCTTCTCAGCCCTTATCCACATGCATGTCACTTGACAAACTGTAAGGTTTTTAATATTAGCGTTAGGACGTCCCAATTATGGTCACCGTGAACTGGCAGGATGGCTTTCGCATTTTTGTTTCTCAGAAAACATGTTAAGTAAGTACTGTATATTATTTTTATGCACTGTGCTGTTTATTTATTTACTGCAGGGTATTTAATCATTATGTTTCTATCTTTGTTTTTTTCTGCTCAGTGGCAAGTGTGAACGTGCGCTTACACGCTGCATGTACCCCTGTTTATAGCCCAGTTTATACCTTTTGGGATTTTTTTACTTTTTGATTGATTCCTACTGTAATTTCATTAAAAAAACACCCCTCATAGTACTCAAAAACCACCAGGGAGTTTGTTAATCTTTCAGGTGTTTCTCAGAAACATGTGCACCACTTCTGCATTTTTCAGCCACTCCTGATATCAAAGACTGACCAAATAACCAAATACTGAATGTGTGAACATTTCCCTAATTAAAAAATATCTTTCCATGCTAACTTATTATGCAGGCAATTTATAGTATGTTGCAGTGAATTTAAGGGCGGAAGGGACGGAGTGTGCCTACAGGTTCATAGAACTCAGCGTGTGTTTTAAAGGGAACCTGTCACCACTTTTCTGTCCTACCAGCTAAAAATATCATTTTATTCAGTGTCAGCTATGCATTCCCTAAATACTTGTGTAACCCCCTGACTGCCCATGTATATGCTAATAGGGTCCTTCCTGTCCAATGGGTTTGGCTTCAGTTCACTCACTCCACCCCTCTCCTCAGCTGCTGCACGCAGTCCTTGACGTGTATGAGGCAGATCGCTGCAGGATATCGCGCCTGCGCAGTCAAATGGTTTCTTGCGTGTGCGCACTTCTGCTTTTCGGCTTTGCCCACAGTTGGGCAAAGCATACTGCCCACACTCGAGAAACCATTTGACTGCACAGGCGCGATATCTCACAGCGATCTGCATCATCCATGTCAAGGACTGTGTGCAGCAGCCGAGGAGAGGGGTGGAGTGAGTGAACCGAAGCCACGCCCATGGGACTGGACAGACCTTATTAGCATATATCGCAGGAGAAATATAAAAGGTTTTTATGGGTGATACATGGGGGTTACATAAGTATTTAGGGAATGCATAGCTGACACTGAATAAAATGATATTTTTAGCTGGTAGGACAGGAAAGTGGTGACAGGTTCCCTTTAAGTCTGTTACCATGGAGATGCATAGTTATGCATAGCACCTGTAGACATAAAATAGATAGTTTTAATCAACTTTACTTGCAAAAGTGCTTCTTCATTTTTGATTTTAGATTAATTAGTGCAATAAAGCAAAATTGCTAAGGTAACAATATATTCGCTGTCAAACTCTTACAACGGCATTTACCAAGTGCTTCCGGCAAGCGCATCCGAAATCACGCCCATTGGCACAAGTGTCACATGACCACGGGTCGCCGATGGGTTGGCATGACCTCTATGGTTGTCACTGCTGGATTGCTATGAGCGCCACCCAGTGGTCGGCGCTCATAGCAAGTATGCAACTCTGCTGCATACAGGCGATCGGATCATTGCCTGTATGTAGCAGAGCCGATCGAGTCATGGCAGCTTCTAGTCTCCCATGAAGATTATTGATGCATTCCATAGGTAAAAACAAAGTTTTTAAAAAAATATATAAAAGCTAAAATCACCCCATTCAAAATAAAACAATTAAAAAAATCAAACATACACATATTTGGTATTGCTGTGTTCAGAATCGCCCAATCTATCAATAGAAAAAGAAGGATTAACCTGATCGCTAAACGGCGTAACAAGAAAAAAGTCAAAATGCCAGAATTACGTTTTTTGGTCGCCACATCATTGCATTAAAATGCAATAACAGGCGATCAAAAGAACATATCTGCACCAAAATGGTATCTTTAAAAATACCAACTCAGCATGCAAAACATAAGCCTTCACCCAACCCGAGATCATGGAAAATTGAGACGCTATGGGTATTGGAAAGTGGCACAATTTTTTTTTAACAAACATATGAATTTTTTTTCACCACTTAGATAAAACAGAACCTAGACATGTTTGGTGTCTATGAACTCATAATGATCTGGAGAATCATAATGGCAGGTCAGTTTTAGCATTTAGTGAACGTAGTAAAAAAGCCAAGCAAAAAACAATTGTGGAATTGCACTTTTTTTTGTCGTTTCAACGCACTTGGAATTTTTTTTCCCATTTTCAAGTGCACGATATGGTAAAATCAATGGTGTCTTTCAAAATTACAACTTGTCCAGCAAAAAACAAGCCCTCACATGGCCATTTTGACCCAAAAATAAAAAAAAGTTATGGCTCTGGGAAGAAGGGGAGCAAAAAATGTAAATACTAAACCAAAAATACCTCTGGTCGTTAAGAGGTTAAGGAATCTATTCCTGGAACAGCACATTTTGAATTTAAAGAGATCTTATTAACAGTGGACTGGGGCAGCAGTTGGCCAAAATGATACCTGGCATTCAATATTAAATGTAAGGATGCTGAGTCATATGACAATTGCTTGTTGTAAGACAAAAAACATAGAAACAAAGATACAGTTAGGGCCAGAAATATTTGGACAGTGACACAAGTTTTGTTATTTTAGCTGTTTACAAAAACATGTTCAGAAATACAATTATATATATAATATGGGCTGAAAGTGCACACTCCCAGCTGCAATATGATAGTTTCCACATCCAAATCGGAGAAAGGGTTTAGGAATCATAGCTCTGTAATGCATAGCATCCTCTTTTTCAAGGGACCAAAAGTAATTGGACAATGGACTCTAAGGGCTGCAATTAACTCTGAAGGCGTCTCCCTCGTTAACCTGTAATCAATGAAGTAGTTAAAAGGTCAGGGGTGGATTCCAGGTGTGTGGTTTTGCATTTGGAAACTGTTGCTGTGAGCAGACAACATGCGGTCAAAGGAACTCTCAATTGAGGTGAAGCAGAACATCCTGAGGCTGAAAAAAAAGAAAAAATCCATCAGAGAGATAGCAGACATGCTTGGAGTAGCAAAATCAACAGTTGGGTATATTCTGAGAAAAAAGGAATTGACTGGTGAGCTTGGGAACTCAAAAAGGCCTGGGCGTCCACGGATGACAACAGTGGTGGATGATCACCGCATACATAATTTGGTGAAGAAGAACCCGTTCACAACATCAACTGAAGTCCAGAACACTCTCAGTGAAGTAGGTGTATCTGTCTCTAAGTCAACAGTAAAGAGAAGACTCCATGACAGTAAATACAAAGGGTTCACATCTAGATGCAAACCATTCATCAATACCAAAAATAGACAGGCCAGAGTTAAATTTGCAGAAAAACACCTCAAGAAGCCAGCTCAGTTCTGGAAAAGTATTCTATGGACAGATGAGACAAAGATCAACCTGTACCAGAATGATGGGAAGAAAAAAGTTTGGAGAAGAAAGGGAACGGCACATGATCCAAGGCACACCACATCCTCTGTAAAACATGGTGGAGGCAACGTGATGGCATGGGCATGCATGGCTTTCAATGGCACTGGGTCACTTGTGTTTATTGATGACATAAGAGCAGACAAGAGTAGCCGGATGAATTCTGAAGTGTACCGGGATATACTTTCAGCCCAGATTCAGCCAAATGCTGCAAAGTTGATTGGACGGCGCTTCATAGTACAGATGGACAATGACCCCAAGCATACATCCAAAGCTACCCAGGAGTTCATGAGTGCCAAAAAGTGGAACATTCTGCAATGGCCAAGTCAATCTCCAGATCTAAACCCAATTGAGCATGCATTTCACTTGCTCAAATCCAGACTTAAGACGGAAAGACCCACAAACAAGCAAGACCTGAAGGCTGCGGCTGTAAAGGCCTGGCAAAGCATTAAGAAGGAGGAAACCCAGCGTTTGGTGATGTCCATGGGTTCCAGACTTAAGGCAGTGATTGCCTCCAAAGGATTTGCAACAAAATATTGAAAATAAAAATATTTTGTTTGGGTTATGTTTATTTGTCCAATTACTTTTGACCTCCTAAAATGTGGAGTGTTTGTAAAGAAATGTGTACAATTCCTACATTTTCTATCAGATATTTTTGTTCAACCCTTCAAATTAAACGTTACAATCTGCACTTGAATTCTGTTGTAGAGGTTTCATTTCAAATCCAATGTGGTGGCATGCAGAGCCCAACTCGCGAAAATTGTGTCACTGTCCAAATATTTCTGGCCCTAACTGTATATGTGTTTGTGGAGGTTGTATGACCTATGTTTGGGGCACTCATTACTTCTCACTATCCTGGTTGACACTTTTCAGGATACAATTAGTGTTTGGTTATCCGTTTCAATGATTATCTATGGTCATAAATTTATGACTCTAATGCCCCGATGTGAAGGGATCTTCTCTTAGTGATTCAGGCAGTACAGTTATTAATTTGACAGTTAAATATAGTTTTGGGAAGTATTGAATAATCCTCCATGTCTCTATTTCTATGCATGTGAAGCCTGAATTTCTGATAGGTTCCAATAGTCCTGTTGCCTGTGGCTTGTCATTTAGTAGATTGATAGCTCTGCACTTTTCCAGTAGAGCAGGTGTATAGATGAATATGGCCCAAAATGTTAAATGAGCTACATTTTTACCTGTCTAATTAAACAAATCACCTCAATATGACCCTTCTCTTCAGTGTCTTCGATTCACGAAGCCCAATTACATCTTAATGTCGACTTTATGGTTTTAACTAACGTTTAGTTTTTTTTTAAATTAAATCTATTGCAGAATTTTGTGAACATTTTGAACAGATTTTACTTCTTAGCAAAAAGATAAAATCTCAGTTGTAGAAAATGTACAAATTGTACATGTCACTTAATTTTAACTCTTTTTTTATAAGAATGTATTGGATTGCCAAAGATATCTATGTTCGAAATCCAAGTGATCAAATGTCCAAGGTTCAGTTTGCTAGGCGGGATAAAAATTAAAGTAAAACAAGTTTTTACAAAAAAAAAAAAAAATATATATATATATATGTATATATATACAAATATATCTACTATATAATTGTCTAAGGGTCACTTCCGTCTTTCTGTCCTTCTGTCTGTCTGTCTGTCACGGATATTCATTGGTCACGGCCTCTGTCTGTCATGGAATCCAAGTCGCTGATTGGTCTCGCCAGCTGCCTGTCATGGCTGTCGCGACCAATCAGCGATTGCCCCAGTCCGACTAGTCCCTCCCCTGCAGTCAGCGCCCGGTGCCCGCTCCATACTCCCCGCAGTCACCGCTCACACAGGGTTAATGCCAGCGGTAACGGACCGCGTTATGCCACGGGTAACTCACTCCATTACCGCCGCTATTAACCCTGTGTGACCAAGTTTTTACTATTGATGCTGTCTATGCAGCGTCAATAGTAAAAACATCTAATGTTAAAAATGATTTAAAAAAAAAAAAAAATCATTATATACTCACCTTTTGCGATGCTCCGGTGACCGCTCCATGCAAGCGGCAGGTTTCGGTGCCAAGGATAGCATGGGAGAAGGACCTGCCATGACGTCACAGTCATGTGACCGCGACATCATCACAGGCCCTGCGCGCCTGCGCGAGAAGGACCTGCCATGACGCAGGCGCGCAGGGCCTGTGATGACATCGCGGTCACATGACCGTGACATCATGGCAGCTCCTTCTCACGCAGGCGCGCAGGGCCTGTGATGATGTCGCAGTCATGTGACCGCAACGTCATCACAGGTCCTGCACGCCTGTGCGAGAAGGACCTTCCATGACGTCATGGTCATGTGACCGAACTACAAGGGGCCCTCGGAAGGTGAGTATATGTTTATTTTTTATTTTTTAACCTGTGACATACAGTACGTGGCTGGACAATATACTACGTAGCTGGGCAATATACTATGTGGCTGAGCAATATACTACATGACTGGGCAATATACTACGTGGCTGGGCAATATACTACGTAGCTGGGCAATATACTACATGGCTGGGCAATATACTACGTGGCTCTGTGCTGTATACTAGGTCGCTGTGCAATATACTACGTGGCTCTGTGCTGTATACTACGTCACTGGGCAATATACTACGTGACTGTGCAATATACTACGTGACTGGGCAATATACTACGTCACTGGGCAATATACTGCGTCACTGGCCAATATACTACGTGCCTGGGCAATATACGTGCCTGAGCAATATACTACATCACTGGGCAATATACTTCGTGGCTGGGCAATATACTACATGACTGGGCAATATACTACGTCACTGGGCAATATACTACGTCGCTGGGCAATATACTACATGGCTGGGCAATATACTACGTGGCTGGGCAATATACTACGTGACTGCAATATACTACGTCACTGGGCAATATACTATGTGGTTGGGCAATATACTACGTGGCTGGGCAATATACTACGTGGGCTGTGCAATATACTATGTGGCTGGGCAATATACTACGTGGCTGGGCAATATACTACGTGACTGTGCAATATATATTATGTAGTTGGGCAATATATTTTGTGGCTGGGCAATATACTTCGTGGGCTGTGCAATATACTACGTGGCTGGGCAATATACTGCGTGACTGGGCAATATACTACGTGGCTGGGCAATATACTACGTGGCTGGGCAATATACTACGTGGGCTGTGCAATATACTACGTGACTGGGCAATATACTACGTGGCTGGGCAATATACTACGTGGCCTGTGCAATATACTACGTGGACATGCATATTCTAGAATACCCAATGCGTTAGAATCGGGCCACCATCTAGTATATATATATAAGTCCAAAAATCAGAGGCAGCAAAGCAGATTTTTGGACTTCTATGACAAGGTTTGGTACATGCCTGAGAGGCCTTGCACCCTGATTTTTGTTTTTCTTTTCTGTGTTGCTCTCACTTTTTTGCAATATATATATATATATATATATATATATATATATATATATATATATATAGTGAAAGTTCAAATTGCCTCTATTTCCCCCATGAAAAATAAATACATTTAAAACTGAATCCATTTAATATTATTACAGTCTCAAAAGTCAATTTTATCAAAATATAAAATGTATTAAACTATGTGGTAAATTCGGTAAAGTGAAATTTTTTTTTAAAATGCCAGAATTGTAGTTTTTCCTTCATCACATCTTGCTAAAAAAAATGCAATAAAATATGTTCAAATGTTGTATGTACCTTCACAAGGGTGCTGAGGCTTTGTCACATCTGTGAGAATGGAGAGCTGGAGCTGTGCAGGCCTGGACCCTGAGCTGGGGAAGTCAGGAAGCTGTCATCATACTCACTCCGTGCATCACAAACACGGTCCTTTTTCTGAGGCTTCAGTATGGAAGGGGAGAGAACTATGTGCCTAAGAAAAAAGATATTACCACATCTCATCAGTCACTGATACGTGAGAAAAACAATGTGCAGAAGATCCTGGACCTCACCAACAAGATCCTTGAGCTGCTGACAGGAGAAGATTGTTCAGAAAACCAAATAGATTTCTATAAGGAGAAAAAGGTGGAAAAGTGTTATACGCTGAAGTCTGTAGATGGCTGCAGAAACTTACCATTGAAATGTCACAGTTCTCTTTATCCAAATGGTTGTACTGAAGATACCAAAGTGGTTACAGAAGAATCCCAGACTTCTGATCTGGCCGACGTAAAAGTTGCAGTTGCATAGTATACTAGCTGTACTACGCGGCTTCGCCCGGGCTAATAACTGCTCTTAGCAAAATAGAATGTGTTAACAAAAATTTATTCTGCACACAAAAACCACAAAACAAATAGATAGAAATGTAATTATTAAAAGGCAAAAACTAAGCTAATAGAAGCATTTCACAACATATATTTCAACACCAGAGATATTCCACACAGATTTAACTAAATTGGCCAAGTAATGTGAAGTAATCTTCTACTACTTATTCGAGAGCCTTTTGATAAACGACATTCTTAGTTTTTCCTTCAGGTGCAAAGACCAACAGATTTTTGGCTGTTCCAACTCTTGAACAGGCCACATACAGTGGGGCAAAAAAGTATTTAGTCAGTCAGCAATAGTGCAAGTTCCACCACTTAAGAAGATGAGAGGCGTCTGTAATTTACATCACAGGTAGACCTCAACTATGGGAGACAAACTGAGAAAAAAAAATCCAGAAAATCACATTGTCTGTTTTTTTAACATTTTATTTGCATATTATGGTGGAAAATAAGTATTTGGTCAGAAACAAAATTTCATCTCAATACTTTGTAATATATCCTTTGTTGGCAATGACAGAGGTCAAACGTTTTCTGTAAGTCTTCACAAGGTTGCCACACACTGTTGTTGGTATGTTGGCCCATTCCTCCATGCAGATCTCCTCTAGAGCAGTGATGTTTTTGGCTTTTCGCTTGGCAACACAGTCTTTCAACTCCATCCAAAGGTTTTCTATAGGGTAGAGATCTGGAGACTGGCTAGGCCACTCCAGGACCTTGAAATGCTTCTTACGAAGCCACTCCTTCGTTGCCCTGGCGGTGTGCTTTGGATCATTGTCATGTTGAAAGACCCAGCCACGTTTCATCTTCAATGCCCTTGCTGATGGAAGGAGGTTTGCACTCAAAATCTCACGATACATGGCCCCATTCATTTTTTCATGTACCCGGATCAGTCGTCCTGGACCCTTTGCAGAGAAACAGCCCCAAAGCATGATGTTTCCACCACCATGCTTTACAGTAGGTATGGTGTTTGATGGATGCAACTCAGTATTCTTTTTCCTCCAAACACGACAAGTTGTGTTTCTACCAAACAGTTCCAGTTTGGTTTCATCAGACCATAGGACATTCTCCCAAAACTCCTCTGGATCATCCAAATGCTCTCTAGCAAACTTCAGACGGGCCCGGACATGTACTGGCTTAAGCAGTGGGACACGTCTGGCACTGCAGGATCTGAGTCCATGGTGGCGTAGTGTGTTACTTATGGTAGGCCTTGTTACATTGGTCCCAGCTCTCTGCAGTTCATTGACTAGGTCCCCCCGCGTGGTTCTGGGATTTTTGCTCACCGTTCTTGTGATCATTCTGACCCCACGGGGTGGGATTTTGCTTGGAGCCCCAGATCGAGGGAGATTATCAGTGGTCTTGTATGTCTTCCATTTTCTAATTATTGCTCCCACTGTTGATTTCTTCACTCCAAGCTGGTTGGCTATTGCAGATTAAGTCTTCCCAGCCTGGTGCAGGGCTACAATTTTGTTTCTGGTGTCCTTTGACAGCTCTTTGGTCTTCACCATAGTGGAGTTTGGAGTCAGACTGTTTGAGGGTGTGCACAGGTGTCTTTTTATACTGATAACAAGTTCAAACAGGTGCCATTACTACAGGTACTTTTTAAGTGGTGGAACTTGCACTATTGCTGACTGACTAAATACTTTTTTGCCCCACTGTAAAGTTGACCATGAGAAAAGCAGGGAGATTGTAAATCAATTCCAACTACTTTCAAGGACTGTCCCTGAGCCTTGTTCATGGACATAGCAAATGCCAGTCGAACAGGAAACTGGAGGCGTTTAAAATCAAAAGGCAAATCAGATTGAATGAGAGGAATTGTTGGAATGAAAACATCTTCTCCTGTGGCACATCCTGTCAAAATGGTTGCCTCAATTACATGTGGAAACAGGTTCTTAATCAAGAGTCTTGTTCCATTACACAGCTTTGGTGGATCCAAATTTCTCAATAGCAGAATAGGTGCTCCAGGTTTTAGAAAGAGGTTGTGAGGATGAAGTCCTTGTGGCTCCAATGAATTGAGGATCTCAGATGGATAAAATAATGTTTGAGCAGTATCCACTGACTTGTAGGTTGTGCACACACCTGGAAGGAGATTTGGAATTTGAAGATTGATCTTGTTGACACTGTCATTTTTGGGAGCTAGAATAGCCCTTTCACACAGGCAGCCAGAATTTTTGAAGTGGAGTTGAATATTTGGAAGAACCTTTGTTTTCAACTCCTCAATGGAAGTCACGATGCAATAAAAGTTGCTTGGGAAGGTAATCTGTCCAGTGGTTGAGCCAATTGAGTGGTAAACCTGTCCTTGAACTTTAAATGTCGGCATAAATCCTGTTATAAACATTTCTTTTGTTGCACCAAATGATGTAATTTGGAAGCAGGAGTTGCACTTCCTGATGTTGTCCAAGAAATGCTTTGATATTGTACTGGTACCTGTCATCAGAGACTTTAGGGGATCTGGTGGTGACAGGAGAGGTGGAAGTTTTATCTTGCCATTTGCACAGCATAAACCTGGCAGTTCCTCTTTCCATTTCAGGGCACTGCAGTACATGCAGACCACATCCAATTTTCCTATCTGAACTTTAGGATTATGCTGATAGTTTATGTCTGACTGGTAACAAAAAGCAGCACGTTTCAAATCTCCAACCAGTTCCTATGCCCTGGTGGAAGAAATAGCAATTCTATTAGTGGCAAACCGGCCTTCTCTCTGCTGAGATGACTCATTGGCCCTTGAGTAAGCAGCTTTTCTCTTATCTGCATGCCTCGCTTCTCTCAACTCAGAAAGTTCATTGGCCCTTGAGGAAGCAACTCCTGTTTTCATGTCTGCAAGCCTCGCTTCCCTCTCCTCTGAAAGTTCATTGGCCCTTGAGGAAGCAGCTCTTGTTTTCATGTCTTGAAGCCTTGCTTCCCTCTCCTTAGAAAGTTCATTGGCTCTTGAGGAAGCAGCTCTCGTTTTCATGTCTGCAAGCCTCGCTTCCCTCTCCTCAGAAAGTTCATTGGCCCTTGAGGAACCAGCTCTTGTTCTCTTGTCTGCAAGCCTCGCTTCCCACTGCTCAGAAAGTTCATTGGCTCTTGAGGAAGCAGCTGCTGTTCTCATGTGTGTCAGCCTTGTTTCTCGGTCTTCACATTTTTCATATCCTCTCACATAGAGGTAATGTGACTGACATCAGCCTTTCCACCAACACACCCTAACTGACATGCTATTACCTCACACAAGCTTTGTTATACTGAGAATTTCCTTTGTTGCCTATATTAACCAATCAGAGCTCAGATTAATTAACTGCAGCAAAATAGAAGCTGAGCTGTGTTTGGTTGCTATTGGCAGCCTGATAAATCCCCAGCCAACAGGAAGCCCTCCCCCCTGGCAGTATATATTAGCTCAAACATACATATCATACAGATCATGTGACTGACAGCTGCCGTATTTCCTATATGGTACATTTGATGCTCTTGTAGTTTGTCTGCTTATTATTCAGATTTTTATTTTTGAAGGATAATACCAGACTTGTGTGTGTTTTAGGGTGAGTTTCAAGTGTCAAGTTGTGTGTGTTGAGTTGCGTGTGGTGACATGCATGTAGCGACTTTTGTGAGATGAGTTTTGTGTGGCAACATGCGTGTAGCAACTTTTTATGTGTCGAGTTGCATGTGACAGGTTAGTGTAGCAAGTTGTGTGCAGCAAGTTTTGCGTGTGGTGAGTTTTATGTGTGGTGTGTTTTGAGTATGTGTAAGTGTTGTGTGAAGCAACTTTTGCATGTGTTGCAACTTTTGGGCATGTGGCAATTTTTCTGCGTGTTCAAGTTTTGCATGTGGCGAGTTATCCATGAAGTGAGTTTTGCACGTGTGGCGAGATTTGCGTGAGCCTAGTTTTGCACTAATCCAAGAACAAGAAGACTAACACAAAAGCAGGGATCACCTTATAACAAAGTAACAAAATATTTTAATTGCACACCAAAACCTACAACATGGACGTATAAAAACAATTAAAAAACATTAACGCCGCTCAGTGTGATTATAACCAAATCTGTACATCATTTAGCTACATAATACCAAATATTCTGAAAAATATATATATAAAGGACCATGGGGTACCAAAGGTTGAGTACAGAGTAATAGAAAAATTCAAATATATTTTTCCAGCAGCAATTGCAGTATAGTTGATGATTGGCACCAAATATTGGAGAGGGATTTATAACCGTAAATTATTAATTATTAAACAGGGAAAATATATCATATACAGCATACCAATAATGGGTTAAATGCCGATTTGGAAGAATAAAAAAAAAAAATCCGTTACACAACCCCTGAAAAAAATTCCTCCTAAGGTTACCATGAAGCCAGTCATGCACCAACAAAAATACATTACCATTCATACCGCAGATACAGCGAACTCAAGAAGGATCCCATGCCTCATAAACTCTCAAGACAGTGGAAAGCCATAAAGATGCCCTGTTAGTCTAGTTTTGCGTGAGCCTAGTTTTGCATGTGGCGAATATTACGCGTGACGAGTTTTGAGTGGCGACTTTTGAGTTTTGACTTTTATGTGGCGAGGTTGGTGTATGTGTGGTGAAATGTGTGCTGAGGGTGGTATATGTGTTCAAGCACGTACGTGGTAGTTTGTGTCGCATTTTGTGTGTGTGCTCATATCCCCGTGTGTGGTGAATATCCCATGATGGGCCCCACCTTAGCAACTGTACGGTATATACAACATAGCCTATGACGCTCTCGGGGTCCAGACGTGTGACTGTGCAAAATTTTGTGGCTGTAGCTGCGACGGTGCAGATGTCAATCACACACACACACACACACACACCCACACACACACACACACACACACACACACACACACACACACACACACACACACACACACACACAGCTTTATATATTAGATTGGCAAGGAAGATCTGTACTTGAAGGCAGATCAGCATTGTAAAGAGGAAGAAATTCCTACAGCTATCAGCCCGGATTCTGAAAACGAAGACAACATGCAAGATGATCACCTTTCCAATCCGAATGTCGATTCGGCATTCCAGAATTCCATTGGGCTATTTTCACCCTCTAAACATGGAGAATATTTTCCCAGTCCTCCTTACATGATCACACACTCTACATCTCACGTTGGGGATCAGGTATATATACACTGCTCAAAAAAATAAAGGAACTCTAAAATACCATATCCTTGATATCACTGAATGAAATATTTCAGTTGCAAATCTTTATTCATCACATAGTGGAATGTGTTGAGAAGAATAAAACATAAAAATAATCAATGTAAATCGAAATGAATATCCCATGGAGGTCTGGATTATTATTATTATTATACATTTTTATAGCGCCATTTATTCCATGGCGCTTTACATGTGAATGGGGCAAATATAGACAAGTACAATAAATATGAGAAAAACAAGGCACACACAAGTACAGGAGGAGAGAGGACCCTGCCCGCGAGGGCTCACAGTCTACAGGGGATGGGTGAAGATACACTAGGAGAGGGTAGAGCTGGTCATGCAGCGGTTCAGTAGACTGGGAATCACTTCTGGTTGTAGGCTTGTCGGAAGAGGTGGGTCTTCAGGTTCTTTTTGAAGGTTTCCGTGGTAGGCGAGAGACTGATGTGTTGGGGTAGAGAGTTCCAGGGTATAAGGGAAGCACGGGAGAAGTCTTTGATGCGGTTGTGGAAGGAAGAGATGAGAGAGGAGAAGAGAAGGAGATCATGAGACGATCAAAGGTTGCGTGTAGGTAGGTACCGGGAGACCATGTCACAGATGTATGGAGGAGTCAGGTTGTGAATGGCTTTGCATGTCATTGTTAGTATTTTGAACTGTAGCCTCTGGGCAATAGGAAGCCAGTGAAGGGCCTGGCAGAGAGGAGAGGCTGGGGAGTAACGGGGAGACAGGTGGATTAGTTGGGCAGCAGAGTTTAAGATGGATTGGAGTGGTGCCAGAGTGCTAGAGGGGAGGCCAGAGAGTAGGAGGTTGCAGTAGTCAAGGCGGGAGATGATAAGGGCATGTACTAGTGTTTTTGTGGTTTCATGGTCAAGGAATGCACGGATCCAGGAAATGTATTTGAGTTGGAATCGGAAAGAGGAGGCAAGGGCTTAGATATGTGGCTTGAAAGAGAGGGTAGAGTCAAGGATCACCCTGAGGCACCGAGCGTGTGGGACCGGGGAAAGTGAGCAGCCATTGACATTGATAAATAGGTCAGGTGGAGGGGTAGAGTGAGGTAGGGGAAAGATGATGAATTCTGTTTTGTCCATGTTCAGTTTAGAAAACAAGCAGAAAAGAAGGCTGAAATAGCAGACAGACATTATGGGATTTTGGTCAGTAAGGAAGTGAGGTCGGGTCCAGATAGGTAGATCTGCGTGTTATCAGCGTAGAGATGATATTGTATATTGTAAACCGTGGGATTCTATGAGCTGTCCCAGGCCGAAGGTGTAGATGGAGAAGAGTAGGGGTCCTAGAACTGAGCCTTGGGAAACACCGACAGCCAGGGGGCGAGATGAGGAGGTGGTGTGGGAGAGGGAAACACTCAATGTCCGGTCTGTTAGATATGATGAGATCCAGGATAGGGCCAAGTCTGTGATGCCAAGAGATGAGAGAATCTGTAACAGGAGGGAGTGGTCCACAGTACCGAAGGCAGAAGACAGGTTCAGGACGAGGAATACAGAGTAGTGTCGCATGCTCTTGGCGGTTAGTAGGTCATTGGTCACTTTAGTTAGGGCAGTTTCAGTTGAGTGATGTGGTTGGAAGCCAGATTGTAACCGGTCAAAGAGGGAGCAGGAGGAGAGATGGGAGGACAGTTCAAGATGGACATGCTGTTCCAGTAGTTTTGAGGCATAAGGGATAAGGGATATCGGGCGATAGTTGGACACAGAGGATGGGTCGATGGAGGGTTTTTTGAGGATAGGTGTGATTGATGCGTGTTTGAAGGATGAGGGGAAGACACCGTTTGTGAGAGGTTGAAGAGTTGTGTTAGGGTTGGGATGAAGACTTTTGCGAGGCTAGGGATGAGGTGGGATGGGAGCGGGTCAAGCGTGCAAGTGGTGAGATGTGATCTTGACAGAAGGATGTTGAGCTGATCATCTGTTATGTTGGAGAAGCTGGTTTTTGAACAGGGCTCAGAAGTCAAGAGGAGGGGCAGTGGGGGCTGCGGGTCAAAGCTTTGTCTGATGTTGTCGATCTTCTGCTTAAAGAAAGAGGCAAATTCTTCAGCAGAAATAAGAGGGGAGGGAGGAGATGATGGGGGACGGAGTAGATAATTGAAAGTGTTGAAGAGTTGTTTAGGGTTGTGAGTCAGGGAGGATATGAGAGATGAGAAGTAACTTTGTTTTGTGGCACTGAGCATGGACTTGAAGCTGGCGAGGGACTCCTTGTATGCAGTGAAGCGCTCAGCAGAACGTGATCTCTTCCATCTCCATTCAGCGACCCTGGAAGTCTGTCTCAGTTCTTTGTTCAGGCTGGTTAGCCAGGGCTGCCTGTTGATTCTACGAGTTTTGCTGTGCATGAGCCGGGAGGTCAAATCGAGTGTTGCTGTTATTGTTGCGTTATAAAAAGTGACAGCAGCATCTGTCATGGAAGGAAGCTATGTCTGTAAGAGGGAGAAGGGACTCAGACAGTGAGTGTAAATTGAGGTGTTTGAGGTTTCTGCAAGGGTGAGTGAGTTTGTGGAGTGGAGGTTGCGCACTAAGAGGGGAGAGGGAAGAAAATGTCAGTAGGTTGTGGTCAGACAGGGGGAGGGGTGAGTTAGTGAGATTAGTAAGGGAACAGAGGTGGGTGAAAATGAGGTCCAATGTGTGGCTATCTTTATGGGTGGCTGCAGATGACCATTGAGTGAGACCAAAGGAGACAGTGAGCAATAAAAGCTTGGAGGAGGCTGAGATGGAGGTGTCAATGGGGATATTGAAGTCACCCATGATGATAGTGGGGATGTCGGCTGAGAGGAAATGAAGTAGCCAGGTGGTGAAGTGGTCAAGAAAGGTGGAGATGGCTAGTTCTGGGGGGCTGTAGATGACACAGGGGTGCCACAGCGGCGCCTCACCCTGATCCATCATACAGCCACACTGCTCGGCACATCTAATAACTTGCAGGAGTTACAGGTACTGTTTTAGTATATGGTTGGGGGCCTTGCTGGTTTCATTTGAGTCCGGCGCACTGCTGTCTATGTGTTTCCACCGTGGCGTCAGTACTTTAACTGGGCTCTTTTTGGGTTGCTGTTTTCCTGACTAGGGGGACTCACAGCGATTCAGGTGATTTTTTGGGTCCACTGTGTGACTCTATATACTGTGGTTTTACACATTCCCTCCTTTTTTCCTAGTGTTTTCCCCTTATGCGCGGTCTCTATCTTTTTCTTATCCATGAGCCAGAAAGTATTGGTACTTAGATGTGGTCTGTGGTCCCCACCTGCAGAACCACTCCTTTATTGAGTATGTCTTGATAATTGCCAATAATTTCCATCTGTTGTCTATTCCAATTGCACAACAGCATGTGAAATTGATTGTCAAACAGTGTTGCTTCCTAAGTGGACAGTTTGATTTCACAGAAGTTTGATTTACTTGGAGTTATATTCTGTTGTTTAAGTGTTCCCTTTATTTTTCTGAGCAGTGTATGTTCTGAATGCGAGGACAGTTTTAACTGCTAGTCTCATCTAGTGCATCAGAAGATCCACACTAGTAATTGTACCTTAACATGGTATCAAAACTGTCATCTCACCATACATAAAAAGAAGCTCTCAAACAGCGACATGAATAAATAAATAAAAAGATCATGGATCTCAAAAAATAGCGACAAAAACACAAATTTTTTTTTTTACAAACTTCAGAATTTTTTTTCACTATTTAAAAAAAAGAAAAAAAGAGAATCCGTCTCTTTATGCTAATCACACTCTGATTAGAGTTTGATCAGAGTCTCATCATAGTGTGCTCCTAGAGATTCTATTCTCTTGGATGAGGAGAAAATGGAGAATTTTGTTTCCATCTTCTCCATTCTGTCAGTCTGTGAAAAACTGACTGCACACAGATGTCATTTGGGTGCTGTCTGATGTTATCCACGGACTCATTGACTTACTGTACATGTCTGAGAGCGATCTGAATATCAACTCAAACGCAGGCATGATGTGATTTTTCCTTCAATCGGCTTTGTCTGAAGAAAAAATCAGATACAGTGGGGCAAAAAAGTATTTAGTCAGTCAGCAATAGTGCAAGTTCCACCACTTAAAAAGATGAGAGGCGTCTGTAATTTACATCATAGGTAGACCTCAACTATGGGAGACAAACTGAGAAAAAAAATCCTGAAAATCACATTGTCTGTTTTTTTTAACATTTTATTTGCATATTATGGTGGAAAATAAGTATTTGGTCAGAAACAAAATGTCATCTCAATACTTTGTGATATATCCTTTGTTGGCAATGACAGAGGTCAAACGTTTTCTGTAAGTCTTCACAAGGTTGCCACACACTGTTGTTGGTATGTTGGCCCATTCCTCCATGCAGATCTCCTCTAGAGCAGTGATGTTTTTGGCTTTTCGCTTGGCAACACGGACTTTCAACTCCCTCCAAAGGTTTTCTATAGGGTTGAGATCTGGAGACTGGCTAGGCCACTCTAGGACCTTGAAATGCTTCTTACGAAGCCACTCCTTCATTGCCCTGGCGGTGTGCTTTGGATCATTGTCATGTTGAAAGACCCAGCCACGTTTCATCTTCAATGCCCTTGCTGATGGAAGGAGGTTTGCACTCAAAATCTCACGATACATGGCCCCATTCATTCTTTCATGTACCCGGATCAGTCGTCCTGGCCCCTTTGCAGAGAAACAGCCCCAAAGCATGATGTTTCCACCACCATTCTTTACAGTAGGTATGGTGTTTGATGGATGCAACTCAGTATTCTTTTTCCTCCAAACACGACAAGTTGTGTTTCTACCAAACAGTTCCAGTTTGGTTTCATCAGACCATAGGACATTCTCCCAAAACTCCTCTGGATCATCCAAATGCTCTCTAGCAAACTTCAGACGGGCCCGGACATGTACTGGCTTAAGCAGTGCGACACATCTGGCACTGCAGGATCTGAGTCCATGGTGGCGTAGTGTGTTACTTATGGTAGGCCTTGTTACATTGGTCCCAGCTCTCTGCAGTTCATTCACTAGGTCCCCCCGCGTGGTTCTGGGATTTTTGCTCACCGTTCTTGTGATCATTCTGACCCCACGGGGTGGGATTTTGCGTGGAGCCCCAGATCGAGGGAGATTATCAGTGGTCTTGTATGTCTTCCATTTTCCAATTATTGCTCCCACTGTTGATTTCTTCACTCCAAGCTGGTTGGCTATTGCAGATTCAGTCTTCCCAGCCTGGTGCAGGGCTACAATTTTGTTTCTGGTGTCCTTTGACAGCTCTTTGGTCTTCACCATAGTGGAGTTTGGAGTCAGACTGTTTGAGGGTGTGCACAGGTGTCTTTTTATACTGATAACAAGTTTAAACAGGTGCCATTACTACAGGTAATGAGTGGAGGAAAGAGGAGACTCTTAAAGAAGAAGTTACAGGTCTGTGAGAGCCAGAAATCTTGATTGTTTGTTTCTGACCAAATACTTATTTTCCACCATAATATGCAAATAAAATGTTAAAAAAACAGACAATGTGATTTTCTGGATTTTTTTTTCTCAGTTTGTCTCCCATAGTTGAGGTCTACCTATGATGTAAATTATAGACGCCTCTCATCTTTTTAAGTGGTGGAACTTGCACTATTGCTGACTGACTAAATACTTTTTTGCCCCACTGTATGTACACGGCTCCATAAAATAACATAAGTCTGAGTGCAATCCGATCTTTTGCTGGATCACAGTTGGACCGAATCATACTGACCTGGAGAATTATTGGCAATTTTACCATACATATTTGCACCATTTCACTCCATTTGGATTTTTTCCTTTCTTTCAGTAGATTGTATGGTCGAATGGATGGCATTATTCAAAACTATAACTCATCTTGCAAAAAACACAAGCCCTCATACCACTCATGTTGACAAAAATATCGTAGGTGTGACTTTTGGAAGAAGGGAAGCAAAAAATACAAACAAAAATGGAAATCGACTGTGAAGGCAAGAGGTTAAAGAAATAGGACATGTAAATGCAAAATAGCAGTGTCACTGAACTCTAGGGACCAGGCTTCAATCAGCATTCTTTTCTTCATTTGGTTTTGGTCCCCTCATATGTAATTTGTAACCTAATCCTAATTTTAAACTTTTTTGCATGTGGTGCCATCTTCCTAGTTCCCATGTGTCAATAGGACTTCACTTCTCGAGTGATTTTCATGTTTTACAGTTTACGAAAGATCATATCCTATCTGTAGCTGGAATGATCTGTCCTCCATAATAACTTAAATGCTTTCCTTTTTTTCTAATGTTGATCTTCTTTGTACACCCTGAATCCCTTCCCTCTCTGCTATCACAAATAATAAAAGAAAGAAGGGGTAGAGCAGGAAGAATCAGCAGCTGGTAGAGCGCTATTGGATTTATGCCAAGTTTTGCAAAACAGCTGGATAGGTGAAACGGGACAAAATTAGCATTTAGTAGATTTGTGCCAGGACATATGCAAACCAGTTCATACAACACAAGGTCCATGAAAGAACAAAGTTCCAGCTTTATGCTTGCAGTGTTCATCATGGCAATTATTTATATTCTGCGGGAAATGGCATTTCTAATAAAACAACAGGGGTGGTTATTTGTTCTCAAATGCTCTGCCTTTTATATTTGTTTCCTCAGGAAAAATATGTGAACATTATTCACATAGAATCAAGAAAGTCCAAAAATGGCAGCTCTGAGGCAGAGGTCTACGCAGAATTTGAATGTACGAAGAAAAAAGCCCAGGAATTAATTCATCTGTTAAAGCTTCAGCCAAATGTTATCTCCTTGAACCCTGCAGAAATAAAATGGCGAGAAGATGAAGGCAAGGCCTCTGCTTATGTAATCACATGTTTCAGTATGATAAGGTTTTAAGAATTCATTTATAGCGGGGTCATTAGTAATTGTTTTTTAGACATATTTAGGTGTTATGCTACTTTAACCATTAGTAGAAGGACAAACTGACATTTAGGGTCAACAGACACAATACTTTTCTATCCGTTTTTTCCCCTCAGTTTTTTTTTTGCAAATTGACCTGCTGATTTTAAAGGGAATCTGGCATCAGAAAGTGACCTATCATTTCAATCAGGTTTCAATTTGGATTATGGTAATTGGGGTTGATGTCAGCTGTGAATTGTCCAAAAACACAGCTGGAATCAAGCCCTAGTTTTAGTAATGGAGAGGTGTCTATCAGTCACCCCATTACTAACCCAGGACAAAGAAGAAAGAACACGCAAGTAAAAATACTTTAGTTAAAAAAACACTTCCCAACTCTTTCTCTGGTTAACCAATTTATATATAAAAAAGAGGTCTCGTGCAGGTCCAACGTAGTCCAGGGAATCCAATGTAGTCCACAAATAGAAATCTGAAACACATAAAAATAAATAAATAAAAAGAGATACTGTCCCTCATTCACTAATTTATTTTATGAAAAAGTTACCACACAGGTCCATTGTAGTCCAGGGCTTCCCACGAATTTTCCCGAATCCGTCATCCAAAGCTTATGGAGCCTCCTTCTTAGGCTCCATAGGCTTTAGCGGCAGCCACTCACGGCTCAAGGTACGCTCAGCAAGATCAGGTGTCTGTGAAGAGTAGGAACATTGCTTGATAGACACCTCTCTATTACTAGCACCAGGGCTTGATGTCAGCTGTGTTTTTGGACAATTCACAGCTGATATGAACCCCAACTATCATTACTTCAATTGCCAATGCACTAGGCAAAGAGCCAGAATTGCTGCATCTAATGTGATGCGCCGCTCCTTGGGTGGCTGCAGGTTGATATTATTTGGCTGTGAATATCCCAATATCCGTGTGCCTTCACAGCCTCATAACATCAGTTCTCAGCTTTCTGGTTTACCTTTGCTGGTTCTATAAAAAAGGGGGAGGGAACTAACATTCCGGAGTCTTCTTCAGTTTATTTTAAAAATATGTATCATATATCACATGTGCACAAGTATGTCACACGGATATGCAACTCTGATAACACTGGTGCTGGTTTTTCCAGTACCGGTATCAACAAGATGTATGAAGTTGGCTGACTATAATCTTTGCCTGGATTGGAGAATGCCTAAAAATGCTCTGCTATATAACTCCGTCATACTACAGTCTATGTCCATGTTTCTTCTTGTACATACAGTGGGTACGGAACGTATTCAGACCCCTTTAAATTTTTCACTCTTTGCTTCATTGCAGCCATTTTGTAAATTAAAAAAAGTTCATTTTTTCCCATTAATGTACACTCTGCACCCCATCTTGACTGAAAAAACAGAAATGTAGTAATTTTTGCAAATTTATTAAAAAAGAAAAACTGCAATATCACATGGTCATAAGTATTCAGACCCTTTGCTCAGTATTGAATAGAAGCACCCTTTTGAGCTGGTACAGGCATGAGTCTATTTCAGAATGATACAACAAGTTTTTCACATCTGGATTTGGGGATCCTCTGCCATTCTTCCCTGCAGATCCTCTCCAGTACCGTCAGGTTGGATGGTGAACGTTGGTGGACAGCCATTTTTAGGTCTCTAGAGAGATGCTCAGTTGGGTTTAGGTCAGGGCTCTGGCTGGGCCAGTCAAGAATGGTCACAGAGTTGTTCTGAAGCCACTCCTTTTTTTTATTTTATCTGTGTGCTTAGGGTCATTGTCTTGCTGGAAGGTGAAAAGGTGAACCTTCGGCCAATTCTGAGGTCCAGAGCGCTCTGGAAGAGGTTTCCATCCAGGATATCTCTGTACTTGGCTGCATTCATGTTTCCTTCAATGACAACCAGTTATCCTGTTCCTGCAGCTGAAAAACACCCCCATAGTATGATGCTGCCACCACCATGTTTCACTGTTGGAATTGTAATGGGCAGGTGATGAGCAGTGCCTGGGTTTCTCCACACATACTGCTTAGAATTATCACCAAAAACATCTATCTTCATCTCATGAGACCAGAGAACCTTATTTCTCATAATCTGGGAGTCCGTCATGTGTTTTTTTTTAGCAAACTCTATGCAGGCTTCATATGAATCTCAAAAAGGAGGACAAATGGAGTTTTAAAAAAAAAAAAAAACTATATGCAAAAATCTTTATTGACACAATAATGAACATACAAAAAGACAGATAAAACCATGTGCTATAAAGGACACCACAAAAAGTGGTGGCATTTAGTACAAAATATAGCTCAATTCACAGCAGCAAACTTAGTAATGGTAAGAAGAGGACTTGCTGGTTGAGCTCAAAGAGTCACTTTACAATGCCCCCTGCTGTAAGCAAAAAGTGCCATCAGTCATTATACTATTCCTATGTCTATACTAATGCCCAGGGTTGCATGGTCTGTGGTCAAGAGCCCAAGGTCTAAAACCAATCTGACATTACAATCATCAAAGGTTTCCCAAATTCATTTGTATGATACACAGTCAGAAAATCATCTTACTCGGTACTAAAACGCCAGCACCCAAACCCCGATGTGCGTTTCACTGTCCGTTAACTCTGCTTCCTCAAGGCGGAGCTATACTTTGTACTAAACGCAACCACTTTTTGTGGTGTCCTTTATAGCACATGGTTTATCTGTCTTTTTGTATGTTTATTATTGTGTCAATAAAGATTTTTGTACATAATTTTGTTTTGAAAACTCCATTTGTCCTTTTTGAGATACAATATTTTTGGAGTAATATGTAATCAATTGCATCACTTTTGGCACACTATCTTAATATGAGTCTGGGTTTTGCTGTATTGGGCTTTCATATGTCTTGCACTGAGGAGAATCTTCTGTCGGGCCACTCTGTCATAAAGGCCTGACTGGTGGAGGGCTGCAATGATAGTTGACTTTGTGAAACTTTCTCCTATCTCCCTACTGCATCAATGGAGCTTAGCCACAGTGATCTCAGGGTTCTTCTTTACTTCTCTCACCAAGGCTCTTCTCCCACGATTGCTCAGTTTAGCTGGACGGCCAGTTCTAGGAAGACTTCTGGTGGTCCCAAACTTCTTCCATTTAAGGATTATGGAGGCTACTGTGCTCTTAGGAACCTTGGGTACTGCAGAAATTCTGTTTTAACCTTCACCAGATCTGTGCCTGGCCACAATTCTGTCTCTGAGCTCCTTGGCCAGCTCCTTTGACCTCATGATTCTCATTTGGTCTGACATGCACTGTGAGCTGTGAGGTCTTATACAGACAGGTGAGGGAAAATCTTTAGCACAGCTGGTGAAAAAAGGTGCACAAGTAGGTGCCTCCTACCTCCATAATACCCCACACTGGCTCTGGGTACACCAGCTTCTAAAGTCTGGCATCTATCATACCAGATATAACATTCAGACTGAGCATTTCAAAATATGCTGTGAGAACCTCACAATTATCTCTTATACCTCATAGTACATTGATGAAGGTCTTGATGACTGAAACGTTTGTGACTACTGTATGTATTTTGGATCACATTAAATCTCTTCACCACAACTATTATAGTGTGCCAAGTTATATAGACAGGTGTGTGCCTTTACAAATCAAGCCCTATCAGTTTAATTAAACACAGCTGGACTCCAATGAAGGAGTAGAACCATCTCAAGGAGGATCACAAAGAAATGGACAGCATGTGACTTAAATATGAGTGTCTGAGCCAAGGATCTGAATACTTATGACCATGTGATATTTCAGTTTTTCTTTTTTTATTAAATTTGCAAAATGTACATTAATGTGAAAAATGAACTTTTTTGAATTTAGCAAATGGTTGCAATGAAAGAAAGAGTGAAAAATATATAGAGGTCTGACTAGGCCACTCCAAAGTCTTAATTTTTTCTTAATCCATTCAGAGGTGGACTTGCTGGTGTATTTTGGATCATTGTCCAGCTGTATAACTCAAGTATGCTTCAGCTTGAGGTCATGAACAGATGGCCGGACATTCTCCTTCATGATTTTTTGATAGCAAAATTCATGGTTCCATTTATCACAGCAAGTCTTCCAGGTCCTGAAGCAGGAAAACAGCTCCAGACCACAACACTACCACCACCATATTTTACTGTTAGCATGATGTTCTTTTTCTGAAATACTGTGTTACTTTTACGCCAGTTGTAATGGGACATACACCTTCCAAAAAATTCAGTCTTTGATTCTTCAGTCCGCAAAGTATTCTCCCAAAAGTCTTGGGTATCATCAAGATGCTTTCTGGCAAAACTGAGACAAGCCTTTATGTTCTTATTGCGCAGTATTGGTTTCCATCTTGGATCCACAATGCAGGCTATTTTTGCCCAGTCTCTTTCTTATGGTAGAGTCATGAACACTGACTTTAACTGAGGCTAGTGAGGCCTGCAGTTCTTTAGATGTTGTGGGGTCTTTTGTGACCTCGTGGATTAGTTGTCGCTGCGCTCTTGGGGTAATTTTGGTCTGCTGGTTACTCCTGGGAAAGTTAACCACTGTTCCATGTTTTCGCCATTTCTGGATTATGACTCTCACTGTGGTTCCTTGGAGTCCCAAAGCTGTATAGATGACATATGGACGGCATATGGATAACAATACAGATTAAAATGAATCCTTTTTACCTGAATGGAGATTGGATGATTTTTTTTATATGCCCGTGTGATCCTAGGCTGATGCACAGTAATTGCCTCCTGCATTTTGAAGAGGAGGATCTTTTATTCCCAGCACTGGAGTTTGGGTAATTTTTGTTTGTAATTGTGTGGTTTTCATATTGGAAAAGGAAGGGAATGACAATGGGAATAATTGCCTGTGCTGGAGACCTTGTTATATTTCTAAGCTTCATACTCTGTTTTTTTTTATTTCCAGTAGAACTTGGAGTCCCTTGGTTTCCAAGAAAGATCTCAGAACTTGATAAATGTTCCCACCGGGTGCTTATGTACGGTTCAGAATTGGATGCTGACCACCCTGTAAGTGTGATGTATGTGGTACATGATGATAGATGATATCATAAATACTGATAATGAACAAGCAAGTCTGCAAGTAAGTTTTTATTGTTGGAAGTGTGACTGGCAGGAGAAACTCACTCAGGGCTAAATGATTCACATAAGGTAACAGCTTTTTATTTAGGGAAGTTCTGCATATTCTTAGTAAGCAATATTCTGTCATTAAATTGCAAACTAAATTTCTACATTTCTGGTTCAGCTTTTGGTAGTGCAGTTTTTTCAGGTGAAACATATTCTTGACAAAAAAAAATACACCGCTAAGTCCTGTTAATTTGTTCAAAAATGCTTGTAGTTGTGCCACATAGTTTTTGATGACACTATTGTCTCATTCAAATACACCCCTAGAAATCACATAATTATAATTAGTCAAGTAGAAATCACTTGCATGGTATTCAAGCTGTTTCTGATGATTATGGCATACTTGTTAGACTGAATTCACACACTGCAGTGCACTTTTGTGAATTTTTTTGTCTGCACTCACAGTAGAACCATAACAAGAGTAGAGCCAAACAACTCATTCTGATTGCAAATGTGGCCTTGTAAACGTAGGTTTAAACAATGTTCCCAAATGTAAAATTGCTGATGTTTTTGTGTTGCATTATTTTTCTGCGGCTGTCAGCACCAAAATACATAATGAAAAGCTGCTCTGATTATTGAATTTTATTGATTTTTTTTCATGTTTTCTCTCTTTATTTATGTGCTTTTGGTGCAGATTTGATGCTTTTTTAAATGTGTTTTTGCCAAAGAAATGCAGGGTTGCTACACTTTTTCTTTAAAAACAAAACAAAACAAAAAAAAAACTTTTTTTCAAGTGTAAAGGTGTTACAGGGATGGTGATAAGCCTCTCCCCTTGCACATAACATTTGTGAATTGTGTTGTATGACAATGTGGGTTTATTGTGCATAGAACCATATAGGCACAAAGGTTAATGTATAGTAGCAAGTAAGATGCATAAGATAGAAACAGTTGACCGTTAGGGAACAGCCCAACATGGGAGGAGCAGGGTTAGCGAATAAGGGGAGCACTTCCTAATTAGTGAGGAAAGATTGGATTGAGCAGCAGTTTGAGGCCAGAAGGCTGGAGGGCACGAAGAGCATGGGATGTTTAGAAGCATGAGAACGTCAGCCACAAACTTCAGCAGACATTTCTGGGGTGCCAGATTGTTGGAAAACAGCAGCCCCTTGCCCATGACTACCGCCCCATGGACCTTACACGAGCTCTCCAAATGTACCTATAGGAAAAAATACTCCAAGGAAAGGACAGTTCACCAATTTCTTTAAACACACAGTTGGCATAAGTTTTCCAGACAGCACATCTGCTTTGCTTGAACTAATAAATGCAGAAGATTTTCCGCACAAAAAAAATGCAGCGTAAAAAAAATGCAGCATGCATTTATATTACGTAGGACCATGACTTTATGATTTGATTACCAGGCAGTGGGTAATGTTCACCATTTATCTAAAATTGCTGAATGGACCTGAACTTGTAACTTGAAACAATGGCAAGTCCGCCTGCAGCGTGGCAATTAGCGGTGAACCATGAGTGCTACATACGGCCTCTAAAGCACCTCCAATACTTAGCAACACCTCGTGGATTACCACTACTTGCTGTTATACTGCTTCTGTATTTGGAGCCATAGTGAGTATTGCATATGCAAAAACCCCTGCCATTCAATAGCACTGTAACCCTGGCGTAACCACCCCGACCATAACTACTATTTTGCAGTGTGACTTTGACAGTCTCCAGAAATATTTAATGTATCGTCATATGTGGCAGATAGATTTGCTCCAGAAAATCTCAAAATGGAGTGGAACATGTAGAAATCCATGTGCATGTTACAGTAAGGCGGGGATCACACATGTGAGAAACATGGCCGAGTCTCACATGTTCATACCCGCCCCTGCCGGCTGCACTCCGGAGCGGAGCATGCAGCCGCATAGAAATACATGGAGCCGCACGCTCCGCTCCTGTTATGATCTGGTAATTCAGTACCACAATGGACATAGAAGTCAGAGCACATACAGTGACCTGACAATAACCCAAAAACATAGAACGAGCTCTGAGACGTGGGAACTCTGTTGACCACAATCCCTAATCCTCTCCAACCACACTAGAGGCAGCCGTGGATTGCGCCTAATGCTCCCTATGCAACTCGGCACAGCCTGCGAAACTAGCTAGCCTGAAGATAGAAAATAAGCCTACCTTGCCTCAGAGAAATACCCCAAAGGAAAAGGCAGCCCCCACATATAATGACTGTGAGTTAAGATGAAAAGACAAACGTAGAGATGAAATAGATTTAGCAAAGTGAGGCCCGACTTTCTGAACAGAGCGAGGATAGGAAAGGTAACTTTGCGGTCAACACAAAACGCTACAAACAACCACGCAAAGGGGGCAAAAAGACCCTCCGTACCGAACTAACGGCACGGAGGTACACCCTCTGCGTCCCAGAGCTTCCAGCAAGCAAGAAAAAACAAATAGTAAGCTGGACAGAAAAAAACAGCAAACAAATAGCAAAAGCGGAACTTAGCTATGCAGAGCAGCAGGCCACAGGAACGATCCAGGAGGAAACAGGTCCAATACTAGAACATTGACTGGAGGCCAGGATCAAAGCACTAGGTGGAGTTAAATAGAGCTGCACCTAACGACTTCACCACATCACCTGAGGAAGGAAACTCAGAAGCCGCAGTACCACTCTCCTCCACCAACGGAAGCTCACAGAGAGAACCAGCCGAAGTACCACTTGTGACCACAGGAGGGAGCTCTGCCACAGAATTCACAACAGTACCCCCCCTTGAGAAGGGGTCACCGAACCCTCACCAGAGCCCCCAGGACGACCAGGATGAGCCGTATGAAAGGCACGAACAAGATCGGGAGCATGGACATCAGAGGCAAAGACCCAGGAATTATCTTCCTGAGCATAACCCTTCCACTTAACCAGATACTGGAGTTTCCGTCTTGAAACACGAGAATCCAAAATCTTCTCCACAATATACTCCAACTCCCCCTCCACCAAAACTGGGGCAGGAGGATCAACAGATGGAACCATAGGTGCCACGTATCTCAGCAACAATGACCTATGGAATACGTTATGAATGGAAAAAGAATCTGGAAGGGTCAGACGAAAAGACACAGGATTAAGAACCTCAGAAATCCTATACGGACCAATGAAACGAGGTTTAAACTTAGGAGAGGAAACCTTCATAGGAATATGACGAGAAGATAACCAAACCAAATCCCCAACACGAAGTCGGGGACCCACACAGCGTCTGCGATTAGCGAAACGTTGAGCCTT
Source organism: Ranitomeya imitator (assembly GCF_032444005.1). Taxonomy (NCBI): domain Eukaryota; kingdom Metazoa; phylum Chordata; class Amphibia; order Anura; family Dendrobatidae; genus Ranitomeya; species Ranitomeya imitator. Next base: position 268,970,522 of record NC_091285.1, on the reverse strand, counting down.
CTCCTGGGACAAGGTCAAATTGTCCACTACATGAGTCCAAATCTGCTGCAACCTGTCCACCACAGTATCCACACCAGGGCAGTCCGAAGACTCAACCTGCCCTGAAGAGAAACGAGGATGGAACCCAGAGTTGCAGAAAAACGGCGAAACCAAGGTAGCCGAGCTGGCCCGATTATTAAGGGCGAACTCAGCCAAAGGCAAAAAGGACACCCAGTCATCCTGATCAGCAGAAACAAAGCATCTCAGATATGTTTCCAGGGTCTGATTGGTTCGTTCGGTCTGGCCATTAGTCTGAGGATGGAAAGCCGAGGAAAAAGACAAGTCAATGCCCATCCTAGCACAAAACCTCGAAACAAACTGGGAACCTCTGTCAGAAACGATATTCTCTGGAATGCCATGTAAACGAACCACATGCTGGAAGAACAATGGCACCAAATCAGAGGAGGAAGGTAATTTAGACAAGGGTACCAAATGGACCATCTTAGAGAAGCGATCACAAACCACCCAAATGACTGACATTTTTTGAGAGACGGGAAGATCTGAAATAAAATCCATAGAGATATGTGTCCAAGGCCTCTTCGGGACCGGCAAGGGCAAAAGCAACCCACTGGCACGAGAACAGCAGGGCTTAGCCCGAGCACAAATCCCACAGGACTGCACAAAAGAACGCACATCCCGCGACAGAGATGGCCACCAAAAGGATCTAGCCACTAACTCTCTGGTACCAAAGATTCCAGGATGACCAGCCAACACCGAACAATGAACCTCAGAGATCACTTATTTGTCCACCTATCAGGGACAAACAGTTTCTCCGCTGGGCAACGATCAGGTTTATTCGCCTGAAATTTTTGCAGCACCCGCCGCAAATCAGGGGAGATGGCAGACACAATTACTCCCTCTTTGAGAATACCCGCCGGCTCAGATAAACCCGGAGAGTCGGGCACAAAACTCCTAGACAGAGCATCCGCCTTCACATTTTTAGAGCCCGGAAGGTACGAAATCACAAAGTCAAAACGGGCAAAAAACAGCGACCAACGAGCCTGTCTAGGATTCAACCGCTTGGCAGACTCGAGATAAGTCAAGTTCTTATGATCAGTCAAGACCACCACACGATGCTTAGCTCCTTCAAGCCAATGACGCCACTCCTCGAATGCCCACTTCATGGCCAGCAACTCTCGATTGCCAACATCATAATTTCGCTCGGCAGGCGAAAACTTCCTGGAAAAGAAGGCGCATGGTTTCATCACCGAGCAATCAGAACTTCTCTGCGACAAAACAGCCCCTGCTCCAATCTCAGAAGCATCAACCTTGACCTGGAATGGAAGCGAAACATCTGGTTGACATAACACAGGGGCAGAAGAAAAACGACGCTTCAACTCTTGAAAAGCTTCCACAGCAGCAGAAGACCAATTGACCACATCAGCACCCTTCTTGGTCAAATCGGTCAATGGTTTAGCAATACTAGAAAAATTGCAGATGAAGCGACGATAAAAATTAGCAAAGCAAAGGAACTTTTGCAGACTTTTCAGAGATGTCGGCTGAGTCCAATCATGGATGGCTTGAACCTTAACAGGGTCCATCTCGATAGTAGAAGGGGAAAAGATGAACCCCAAAAATGAAACCTTCTGAACACCAAAGAGACACTTTGATCCCTTCACAAACAAAGAATTAGCACGCAGGACCTGAAACACCGTTCTGACCTGCTTCACATGAGACTCCCAATCATCCGAGAAGTTCAAAATGTCATCCAAGTACACAATCAGGAATTTATCCAGGTACTCTCGGAAGATGTCATGCATTAAGGACTGAAACACTGATGGAGCATTGGCAAGTCCGAATGGCATTACTAGATACTCAAAATGGCCCTCGGGCGTATTAAATGCAGTTTTCCATTCATCGCCTCGCTTAATACGCACAAGATTATACGCACCACGAAGATCTATCTTGGTGAACCAACTAGCCCCCTTAATCCGAGCAAACAAATCAGATAACAACGGCAAGGGGTACTGAAATTTAACCGTGATCTTATTTAGAAGGTGGTAATCTATACAAGGTCTCAGCGAACCATCCTTCTTGGCCACAAAAAAGAACCCTGCTCCTAATGGCGATGATGACGGGCGAATATGCCCCTTCTCCAAGGACTCCTTCACGTAACTCCGCATAGCGGCGTGCTCAGGCACAGATAAATTAAACAGTCTACCCTTTGGGAATTTACTACCAGGAATCAAATCGATAGCACAATCACAATCCCTATGCGGAGGTAGGGTATCGGACTTGGGCTCATCAAATACATCCCGGTAATCAGACAAGAACTCTGGAACCTCAGAAGGGGTGGATGACGAAATAGACAGAAATGGGACATCACCATGTACCCCCTGACAACCCCAGCTGGACACAGACATGGATTTCCAATCTAATACTGGATTATGGACTTGTAGCCATGGCAACCCCAACACGACCACATCATGCAGATTATGCAACACCAGAAAGCGAATAACCTCCTGATGTGCAGGAGCCATGCACATGGTCAGCTGGGTCCAATACTGAGGTTTATTCTTGGCCAAAGGCGTAGCATCAATTCCTCTCAATGGAATAGGACACTGCAGGGGCTCCAAGAAAAACCCACAACGCCTAGCATACTCCAAGTCCATCAAATTCAGGGCAGCGCCTGAATCCACAAATGCCATGACAGAATAAGATGACAAAGAGCAGATCAAGGTAACGGACAAAAGAAATTTTGACTGTACCGTACCAATGGTGGCAGACCTAGCGAACCGCTTAGTGCGCTTAGGACAATCAGAGATAGCATGAGTGGAATCACCACAGTAGAAACACAGCCCATTAAGACGTCTGTGTTCTTGCCGTTCAACTCTGGTCAAAGTCCTATCGCACTGCATAGGCTGAGGTTTATGCTCAGATAATACCGCCAAATGGTGCACAGATTTACGCTCACGCAAGCGTCGACCGATCTGAATGGCCAAAGACATAGACTCATTCAGACCAGCAGGCATAGGAAATCCCACCATGACATCTTTAAGGGCTTCAGAGAGACCCTTTCTGAAAATAGCTGCGAGCGCACCTTCATTCCATTGAGTGAGTATGGACCACTTTCTAAATTTCTGACAATATACCTCTATCTCATCCTGACCCTGACACAGAGCCAGCAAATTTTTCTCTGCCTGATCCACTGAATTAGGTTCATCGTACAGCAATCCGAGCGCCAGGAAAAACGCATCGATATTACTTAATGCAGGATCTCCTGACGCAAGAGAAAATGCCCAGTCCTGAGGGTCGCCACGTAAAAAAGAAATAATGATCCTAACTTGTTGAACTGGGTCACCAGAGGAGCGAGGTTTCAAAGCCAGAAATAGTTTACAATTATTTTTGAAACTCAGAAATTTAGTTATATCTCCAAAAAACAAATCAGGAATAGGAATTCTCGGTTCTAACATAGAATTCTGAACCACAAAGTCTTGAATATTTTGTACTCTTGCCGTGAGCTGATCCACACATGAAGACAGACCTTTAATGTCCATCGCTACACCTGTGTCCTGAACCACCCAAATGTCTAGGGGAAAAAAAAGGCAAAACACAGTGCAGAGAAAAAAAAATGGTCTCAGAACTTCTTTTTTCCCTCTATTGAGAATCATTAGTACTTTGGGCCTCCAGTACTGTTATGATCTGGTAGTTCAGTACCACAATGGACATAGAAGTCAGAGCACATACAGTGACCTGACAATAACCCAAAAACATAGAACGAGCTCTGAGACGTGGGAACTCTGTTGACCGCAATCCCTAATCCTCTCCAACCACACTAGAGGCAGCCGTGGATTGCGTCTAACGCAACTCCCTATGCAACTCGGCACAGCCTGAGAAACTAGCTAGCCTGAAGATAGAAAATAAGCCTACCTTGCCACAGAGAAATACCCCAAAGGAAAAGGCAGCCCCCACATATAATGACTGTGAGTTAAGATGAAAAGACAAACGTAGAGATGAAATAGATTTAGCAAAGTGAGGCCCGACTTTCTGAACAGAGCGAGGATAGGAAAGGTAACTTTGCGGTCAACACAAAACCCTACAAACAACCACGCAAAGGGGGCAAAAAGACCCTCCGTACCGAACTAACGGCACGGAGGTACACCCTCTGCGTCCCAGAGCTTCCAGCAAGCAAGAAAAAACAAATAGCAAGCTGGACAGAAAAAAACAGCAAACAAATAGCAAAAGCGGAACTTAGCTATGCAGAGCAGCAGGCCACAGGAACGATCCAGGAGGAAACAGGTCCAATACTAGAACATTGACTGGAGGCCAGGATCAAAGCACTAGGTGGAGTTAAATAGAGCAGCACCTAACGACTTCACCACATCACCTGGGGAAGGAAACTCAGAAGCCGCAGTACCACTCTCCTCCACCAACGGAAGCTCACAGAGAGAATCAGCCGAAGTACCACTTGTGACCACAGGAGGGAGCTCTGCCACAGAATTCACAACAGCTCCGGAGTGCAGGCAGCAGTGTCGGGTATTAACATGCGAGAGTCGGCCATCTTTCTCGCATGTGTGATCCCGGCCTAATTCTCCATTGATTCTGGAATTTTAAGTTTGTGAAATGTTTGTAACAATTTTGCGTTCCAGCATAGTGAATGAGATTTACATAAGTCTCAAGCTCACTGTGCTTTTCTTTTACACATCGTAAACTCACCTACTGTGCCTGTTTCAAATCCACAACATGTCATTCTTTCTTGTTGGTATGCTGAGTTTTATGCACGGATTTTAACCATAGAAATGCACTAGATGCAGAAAATCTGCAGGTTAAAAACTCATATGCATTTGTTGTGTACATTTTCTCTGTGTAAATGCACTAAAAGTGCACATAATTGACACATGACTTATATCAATAAAGTATTGTCAAAGTCAAATACTAGAAAGTATTGAAAGCACAACAGCGTTGCTTAAAAAATGACATGCCAAATAAAGATTAAAAAGAAAACAGCATCAAAAACGATATAAAAATGCATGGGAAAAAAGCACTGCAAATTTCAAAGAAGAAATGCAAGTAACTGAATTTACATAATAGGGGCTGAAAAGCTGTAGAAAACCTAGAATATCAAAAACTCATCAAAAGCTCTTTGTAAGAATGTAGCCTTAAAGGGATTCTGTCACCTGAATTTGGAGGGAGCAATCTTCAGCCATAGAGGTGGAGTTTTCGGGTGTTTGATTCACCCTTTCCTTACCCGCTGGCTGCATGCTGGCTGCAATATTGGATTGAAGTTCATTCTCTGTCCTCCATAGTACACGCCTGCGCAAGGCAAGATTGCCTTGCGCAGGCGTTTACTACGGAGGACATAGAATGAACTTCAATCCAATATTGCAGCCAGCAGGTAAGGAAAGGGTGAATCAAACACCTGAAAACCCCGCCTCTATGGTTGAAGATTGTTCCCTCCAAATTCAGGTGACAGAGTTCCTTTAAAGGGTATCTATCATTAATATAATTTCTCCTATATATTGATATCCATGATCCGTTTTCTTATTCCAGAGAAATTCATGTTTTTTTTAATCAGTATGCCAATGAGTTGTTACGTGCTCTAGGCGTGACAGAGAACTTTGTCATCAGGATACAGAGGAGCCAGAAGACCGCAGTGTCTGATTTCTCCTACTCTTGTACTGATTAGAAGCACTTCACCTTCATATTAAATGGTGCAGGTTTCTTTTAGCAGTGCTTAATTGAGAGCTCTTGGAAGCTTTCCTGCATTAAGGCTCTCAGCTGTTCACTGTTAGCCACTCCCATTTCCTATATAATTTGGGTCCTGGCAAGCACTCATTGCCAGAAAACTTCATCCTGCATTGTTAGGAGATGGTGGTTTGCTGTAGATGTTTGAGAAGGCATTTGAGAAGGCTTTGGATGTGTGCTAATCCCCTTCTTCTCCTACTTTGTTTTTTTCCCCATCCTCCACTCCCAGTGTTTACCTCTTTTATTTATGTTGAGTATATTTGTATGATTGGTATTTTCCTTTGTCCCTGTTTGTATTACCTTGTTAGTCTGGTTGGGGTATTATTGTACATTACGTCTCCCCTGGGTGGGGCAACTGTACAGACTGAGGGCGGATTCGGGAGCTAAGGCAAGGTACGTGTCACCGGCATCTTCACTATCAGAAGTAATCAGGGAAGCAGGGCAAGCTAGGCCAACCATAGCATTAGGGACAGGGAAGGAGCCCCTGGTCCCGGGATAAATGACAAGAGAGTCATGACCGCTGAGAGCCAGTACCCACCAAAGGGCAGAACACTATGGAGAAGCAAAGAGAATGGCAATCTGCACACTTCTAATATTTGATGAATGGATTACACACATATAGTGAGGGATAAATTTGCATATAGAGGCATTGCTAACCATGGAAACAAACTAAGGAGACAGTCTCTCTGGAAGCACTCTCTCCCTGAGACTACTTAACCCCTTTCTGACATCGGGCATACATTTACGCCTATAATGGACTTCCTCCCTTTGATGTGGGCTCCGGCGGTGAGCCCACATCTTTCTGGGGACATGTCAGCTGTTTTGAAAAGCCCACAATATCCGTGGGTGGAATCGCGATCCACCTGCTGCTATTAACCAGCTAAATGCCACTGTCAATCTCTGACAGAGGCATTTAAATCGCACTTCCGGCCATCGGGCCGTAAATACGCACACCGGTGACCCCGTCACGTGATCATGGGTTATTGGTGTGTTGGCATGACATCCTGAGGTCTCCTGGAGTCCCCTATATGGGCGATCAAAAGATCAAAATCTGCACCAATATGGTATCGTTGAAAACATCAGCTCAGCACGCAAAAAATAAGTCCTCACCCAAACCGAGATCACGAAAAGTGGAGACGCTATGAGTACCGGAAAATGGCACTTTTTTTTAACAAAGTTTGGAATTTTTTTTTCACCACTTAGATAAAAAAGAACCTAGACATGTTTGGTGTCAATAAACTTGTAATGACCTGGAGAATCATAATGGCAGGTCAGTTAGTGAACCTAGTAAAAAAGCCAAACAAGAAACAAGTGTGTGATTGCACTTTTTTTGCAATTTCACCGCACTTGGATTTTTTTTTACCGTTTTCTAGTACATGACATGGTAAAACCAATGGTGTTGTTCAAAAGAACAACTCAACCCACAAAAAAACAAGCCGACACATGGCCATATTGATAGAAAAATAAAAAAGTTATGGCTCTGGGATAATGGGGAGCGAAATACGAAAACCCAAAACCGAAAAAAGCTCAGTGGGTTAAGGGGTTAAAGCCTACTATTATGCATATTAATAAAGCATGGATTTCTCTTAATAATTCAACATGTTTTGGATATGACGTATAAATTAATGTATCTTTCTATGACCTATGTACCATATAGATTGTTCCAGAGGTGTGATCTTAATGATGAATTCCCTTCAAGGAAGTCAAGTAAACAGTGCCAGTCACACATTGCCCCTTGTAACAATGTCAACCACACACAGTTCTATTAGTAAATGGCTAACTCTGTTCCTATGTGGCACACAGCTCCTGCTTCTCTCAGGTATGGAATATCCATGAGAGAAGTCACTAAAGACTTGGACTGGTATCTACGTCCAATACAGGAAATACAGCACTCTGTTTTCTGCATTAGAAGTATGTGCTTGTCCTTTGAATCATTGAGATTCAGTGTAAAATGACATTGCATACCACATAAAATGTTCTTCATAAAATGGCATCATGGGCTGTGTGGCAAGTGATCCCCTGTCTTTATTAATCTCTAGACAGTTTGATCATGCAAAATAAGCCAAATGACAAACCTTGTGGTCATTGAACTATAGAATAATAGTGTGGATTCCATATTGTCATACCAGGAGGCTTCCTTTTTTATATCATGTATACATGTCTAGAATACTTTGCTGTTAGATATAATCCTTATGTAAATTAGTAACAATACTATGTCAGATATGCAGAGCATTTGATAGAAGAAACCATGAAGCACAGAATGTTGATGTCTGTCAGCCATTTGACTGTTCTGTAGATCTAAACATCTAAAGGCAAAAAGCACGGACCATTTCTAATTCATGGTTATACTTGCCTTTTCCATAAATATCACATATACCAGCTTTACCGTCATCACATTTTCACCTGATCCTTCGGTCTCTAAGCATGGCTTATTATAACCCATGGCTGTGAAACACCGCAAACAATGAGCTTTGAAGGAAATGCCAGCTGTGATTTCATCGAGCTCTCCTCTGACAGGATTAGTATGAGTTAGGGCATGACAAAGGTGTACAGACAATAAACGGCGAAAGTTTGTAATTCACCCGTAGAATATTGGAGCAGGAGGAAAAAAACGAAAAGGAAAGGTGCTTTATAAGTTATAGCTGTAAATGCTCAGCTTTTAAACAGTGCAGCTGGGCTCTTTACCTCATAAACCACCATAAACACGACGGAATAATTCTACCTCAGCTGACAACAAAAGTCTAGAAATTTCTTTCACAACTATTAAGATTGGCTTTCTGATGAATTATCGTCCAAAGTGGAGATTAATCAAAGAGCCATATAAATATTACTTTATAGCTGGCCGTAATTAGTATTGGGATTGCTATGATAAGCTCCACTATTTAGCTGTCTGCCATCTTTGTAGATCATGGTGGATTAATGAAAGTCCAAATAAACAGTTCAGCCTGTCGGCGCAGATTCTGTTTAATCAAGAATTACTTCGGACTGGTTAGACCCCTCGGGATAATACCACCAATCATTTAAACCAACATTTATTCCCTACCCTGCGCTGTGTGGAAGATACTGGGAAACTATATATTTACTGTCCAATTCCATTAGGCCGGTTTACAGCGGTACTTAAAAGAGCAGAATGGTTTTCTTCAAGAATATACAAAACGGAGAGATGCGTTCCCGATGTTCAGCTTCAAACATGTCAGCACTTTGAAGTGGACTGGCTTATCGGAATTTAATTTCATCCGCAGAGTGGCAATTTCCTTTTCAGCGGATATTTTTTGCTGCCTGCAACATCTGGAAAATAAAAGGGGTGCAAATTAAGATTGATATCTTCCATCTTTTGTCGAATAATGAAAAGCTCATTTGTATTCGGCAAATAACAAGAAATGCATGCAGAGCGCTGACATTTACAACATCTCTACTTATTGTGCGTGTGTTTTATAGCACATTTTAAACCCCTGTATGTGTTTCTTTTACAGCTCTGAAAAACGGCACCGTATATGAGCAATACCCTTAAATAACAAAAACAGACTTTTCTCAAATTTGCTGTGATATTTCATAGTTTATAATGCAGTTAAATCACTTGACATCCTAATCTGAGGAGACATAAAAATGGAAAGGTTTCACTGGAACTGTTTTTACTTAAAGTTCTGCTTACAGAGAAATTTCCATGCCGTGTAGAAATAAAGCTTGTATTATTATAATACCGTTGATGTTTTATAACCCATTTACAACAATTTCTCACACTACTCCACGCGGGTAAGTTTACTTTAGTGTGATTTAACAGAGATTATCAACCCTTTCCTCAAGTACATCTAAAGGACTTTCTAAGTCCGCTTAGGCATAAGTGTATTTTAACCAACGCTGACTGACTAAATAGAAAAATATCACTGACACACAAGGAATGTTGTGCTAAGGAATTGAGGCAAATTGAACCATCATTTAGCATCTATATTTTGTACATAGTGGATAGAAAAATCACTATGATGTAAGAAAACACACCCATTGAAGGGTCTTGTGAATTGTCCAGGACTTATGAATCTTTCAGCAGAATGCAGACTGCTGTTTATGGCTGTGATTTTCTAATGTTTCAATATTTTAAACAACTCTTCTGCATTATGATATTGTTCCTCCTTGTGAACATATTATTCTGAGTGTGGTTAGGCCTCATTCAGACATCCGTGTCTCCTGGTCTGTGTAAAGACCACACTGCAAGCACAGGCTGCAGCTCTCCGGAACCTAATTTCCTAATTTAACACTCTTATATATCAATCAGTCAAGTTTGGGTGGCTAATATGTAGCCTGTGTGTCACCTTTATATATAGGGTAAACATAATTTCCAGGTCTCACAGAGACACCAGACACATGAGTCTCTGTTCCCAGTAGGGTTTAAAGTCTCCATACATGTTAAATATTAGTTGGCCTAACCCTTGTTTGTCCAATAGTTATCTCAGCCGACTCTTGAGAGCACATGTGTTTTCAATTGGGAGCTGAGTATGCTGATGCCAAACAACTCAAGTGGTGGCTTATCTCATGGGGAAATTAAAGTATGGACATTGTAATTAAACATGTCTTTTCTTCCTAGACATCGAGAGCCAGAAAATCTTTGTATGTATTACATTGTCAGTCCATCCCATCAAGATTATTGTGTGCATCCAACCTTAAATGAAACATGTTACCAGGTTTGACCGATGAGAGATAACACCATCACCTTTTACGCCTGATATATAGCATTGTATAATGGTATTTGACCTTTCCTGGCACCTGTGCACTGCAGTACTTTGCTCTGCCCTCGTCAGGACAGAGAAGTACGCCTAGCAGGAGCGTGATGTTGGAGAGACTGTGTGGATGATGTAGGGATGCGTCACCCATATGATGCAAGAAGGAGGACGGCATGGCAAGAAGAAGGGAGGTGGAGGTGCCGGACCAAGACCAGCGACACCCATCGGACTGGACCACCTAACCGGAAGTTGCAGGTTGGGTTGTGTGCATGTATGCAGCATTATAGAATGCTTTATTTCAGGCCTGAAAGGTGATGGCCTTGTCGCATATCGTTCAAACCTGGTGACAGGTGCCCTTTAAGCTAATCTATATGGGGTCTTTACAATCTAATTTTTCTACTTCTCGGGCATACGATTTCTAACAACATATGTTTTTGGCGTGTGAAAGGGAAGCAGACAATCTGTGCAAACATGTTGAGAACGTGCAAACTACATACAAATGTTTTCATTGGTCACATTTCTACTTGGGAGTCTAGAAATGAAAGGCAACCACAGTCATTGGTTCAGGTACGGACTGGGGATGAAATTCAGCCCTGGCATTTGAAATCACACAGGCCCACGGTGTCACCGTCCCCAATAACCAAATGGGATACATTACTAATATTACCCTGGATGAGGGAAAGGAAGATTTACTACAAGACCAATATTTCTAATGATACCCACGGCATGCTGAAGTAAGTGATGGAGTGAATGGCTTTGTGCTCCGTCACAACGGTTAACAGTATGGGTGTCATGAGAACATTGATTCTGGTAACAACGTAGCACACAAGGCAGCCCATGACTAGACAGGCCCTTCTGGCATTTGTCAGAATTGCCAAATGGCCAGTCCGGCCCTGCATTGGTTACACGTATACTATGGATTTGCTATATTTGTCTATAAAGTTTATATACAGTATACACAAGCCTAGGTTACACGAAAAATGTAGCTAAGATCATAATGATTGATAGCACCATGAATATTTATTATCAAAACACCGTTACAACCATAGATATTATAGATTACCTTGGAGTTTAATTACAATCCTGTGTTAGTTAAGACCATTCAACCACATTGCTCCAGTGATCTGTGATAATTACATGGCCATCCATGCATATAGTGTATAGATAGATTTCTTTATATGTTTTATTCCTCTAATGATTTCTTTTGTGTATATTACTGTACTCAGCTTGACTGTTTTTCTTTAAAGGGATTTAAAGACAACGTATATCGACAAAGAAGGAAATACTTTGTGGATGTGGCCATGAGTTATAAATAGTAAGTTCCTGTCACATTTTCCTTACATCTTGGATTTGAATGTACATTTATATACTCATGCTAAAAATTAGTTTTATAGTTCTTCCATATTATTGCCCAATTGTTACACAGTATATACACTTGTCAACAATGAAAGTGTAACACCAAGAAGGGGAAGCAGAGGAATTATGAAAATCACATATTTTATAGACATGTTAATTATATACAATTATTAAAAAAACGGAAGCAACATTTTCAAAACATCTCACTTTGTCAGCATCAATTATGAGCACCAGGCGAAGAAATACACACAATTACATGCCTTTGCATGCTATCAATGAGGCTATTAATGGGTGTCTGAGGAATGTTTTGCCACGCTGAATGCACATGCACATGCAAATCATAAATATCCTCTGCTGGCAGCTACCTTTAGAATTACCAACCAAAAACGTCTCAGATGTGCTCGATGGGAGACATCTCCCGAGACATTTATTACGATTAAGCCATGCTGCTTACCGTAGCATGAGAAACATGCATCCTGGAATTGTCATGTTGCAAAACAGCTCATGAGACGCTATTACATTCCTTTGTAAATGCCTCTTCATGGCTTTATCCACATAGACTCCAGACTAATCTTGGGCTATCATTAGCTCCAAGACAAAAGCATAGTTCATCACTGAGGTGGATAGTCCTCCTTTCTAGCCTTCAGTGGAACATGTATAGGTCAAAGTCTGGCTCTAAGCACAATGTCATGTAAACACTTTCTTATAGATTGCGTAGACACTGTTTGGCTCCTTAAGGTACCGTCACACATAACTATATCGTTAACGATATCGTTGCTTTTTGTGACGTAGCAACGATATCGTTAAGGAAATCGTTATGTGTGACAGCGACCAACGATCAGGCCCCTGCTGGGAGATCGTTGGTCGCTGAGGAAAGTCCAGAACTTTATTTCGTCGCTGGATCTCCCGCTGACATCGCTGGATCGGCGTGTGTGACGCCGATCCAGCGATGTCTTCACTGGTAACCAGGGTAAACATCGGGTTACTAAGCGCAGGGCCGCGCTTAGTAACCCGATGTTTACCCTGGTTACCAGCATAAACGTTAAAAAAACAAACACTACATACTTACCTTCAGCTGTCTGTCTCCGGCACTGTGCTTCTCTGCACTCCTCCTGCATCCTGTGTCAGCGCCAGCCAGCCAGAAAGCAGAGCGGTGACGTCACCACTCTGCTTTCCGGCTGACCGGCGCTGACAGTGCAGAGGAAAGCAGAGCGCCGGAGGACAGACAGCGGAATGTAAGTATGTAATGTTTGTTTTTTTAACATTTACGCTGGTAAACGCCCTGCGCTTAGTAACCCGATGTTTACCCTGGTTACCGGCATCGTTGGTCGCTGGAGAGCTGTCTGTGTGACAGCTCTCCAGCGACCAAACAGCGACGCTGCAGCGATCGACATCATTGTCGGTATCGCTGCAGCGTCACTCAGTGTGAAGGTACCTTTAGGCTTAGTATGCAACAGCTAATTTCACTTACACAATAGATCAGAAGGTGCCATTATTTGAATTTGAGAAGACCATGTTGGCAGCGCCTTGAAGAGACTTTCAGAGGGAACAGAGGGATTTTGATGTGTGCTGGCATAATGTGAGGTAGCGAGACCTCTGTAGTCTTCATCCCAGGTATGCTAACGGCTCTGTGTTCCATTGATTTGGTTGTAGAATTAATGGTAAAGTCATTTCTCCAAAGTGCCCCAGGAGCTGTTTTTCAACCCAATAGCGCCATATTGCTTATGCTACTGTGAGCAGTCTATGGCCTGGATGTGGTACCATGGCATGCAGAGTCTCCAGACTCGTCTCCCATCAACAACTTCTGGAACTTCATTGTTTGAAAATTGCAAATGTAACTGCCAGCAGGGGATCTTGATGATATGCGTTCCCAAATGAATTCAGCATGGCAGAACACTCCTCAGGGAACCATGAATAACCTCATTAATGACATGCCAAGGCATGTAAGTGCATGTACAGTATATCTGCACATGGAGCTCATTGTCAATACTCAATACTCAATAAATCAAGATGCATTGAAAATTTTGTTTCCATTTTTTTATGATTTGTAGATCGCTGACATGTCTTTCAATCCTGCTATTTTTATAGATTCAATACTTTTCCTTTTTGATACACAACAAATGACATCCTAAATGTTCGGGGAAAGGGATAACCGAGTACAAGGTCCAACAGTGGGACTTAATAATACTCCCCACCATTTTCCTTTTTGATGTTTTAATTTCAATGTTGATGAGTGTATTTATACATTTATACAGTGCCGGTCAAAAGTTTGGAGACACCAGTTCATGCAATGGTTTTTATGTTATTATTGGAACATGTACATTACAAATTCAGACTGAAGGCCAAAAAATCAAGAACACATTAGGAGACAAGAAGTAAAGAAATAAGTGTGAAACAAAGCAGAGTGTGTGATAAATTGTAGATTCCTCAAAATACTCTCCCTTTAGCTATAATAACATAATTTGCCCTTGGCAAGCCCTCCTGAAGCTTAATGCAGTAGTCACCAGGAGTATACCAGTGAACAGGTATGTATTGCCAAGAGTACATTTATGTAATCGCTATCTTTCAGAAAGTGTTTGTAACCATTAGGTGGTTTTGCAGAGGCAGTGTTGGTTCACATTTCAGTATAGTGCTAAATCCTATTCCACAAATGTTCTAAGCCAGAATATGGCAAACACCACTTAACCTAGAAAAAAAAAGAAAAGACAATCCATTATAACTTTCATGAAGAACAGTCATTCTTGAAGCTTGCTAGAACCTTAAAGGTATCCTCAAGCACAATAATGAAAATCATAAATCGTAATGATGAAACTATCATGAGGGCCACGACAGGATATGGACACCAAGAATTACCTCTGCTGCAGAGGATAAGTTCAATAGAGTTTCCAGCTTTAGAAACTACAAATTGACAGCACCTCAGATAACAGGCCTTAAAAGTGGTACTCAGACATAAACTAGTAGACACATCTCAACATCAACTTTACAAAAATGTATATGAGTAAGAGGAGACCAAGATAGAGTTTTTTGGTAAAACACCCCATTCTACTGTTTACCAAAAACAGAATGAGGCATAAAAAGAAAATAAGACAGTACCTACAGTCAAATGGTGGAGGTTCAAAGATGTTTTGAAGTTTTTTTGCTGCGCCTGTCACTGGGTGCCATGACTGTATGTAAAGTATCATGAAATCTGAAGATTACCAAATGATTTTGGGTCGCAATGTAGTGCCCAGTGAAAGCTGGGTTTGCGTCCTAAGTCATGGGTCTTCCAGCAGGACAATAACCCCAAAGATACTTCAAGGCGCATCTGGAAAAGAATGGAAACAAAGCTCTGGAGAGTTCTAAAGTGCTATTGGGAGAAGGCACCCTTCAAAAATGAGAGACCTGGAGCAGTTTGAAAAAGAAGAGTGGTCCAATATTTCAGTAGAGAGGTGTAAGAAACTTGTTATAGGAAATGATTGATTGCCAACAATTCTGTCCTGCTCATTTTTCGGCTTATGTGTAGAATTATGTCCAATTTGCCTTTTTTAGTCTTTTTGTGTGTTGTTACAATACACACAAAGAAAATAAACATGTGCATAACAAAATATGTGCAATTGCAATTTTCTGGGTGAAATAATACATTTTCTGTAACAATTTCATGGATGCAAGGGTGCCATGTCTGTGTTCGTGTATATATATACACAGTACAGACCAAAAGTTTGGACACATCTTCTCCGTTAAAGATTTTTCTGTATTTTCATGACTATGAAAATTGTACATTCACACTGAAGGCATCAAAACTATGAATTAATACATGTGGAATTATATACTCAACAAAAAAGTGTGAAACAACTGAAATTATGTCTTATATTCTAGGTTCTTCAAAGTAGCCACCTTTTGCTTTGACTGCTTTGCAGTCTCTTTTCATTCTCTTGATGAGCTTCAAGAGGTAGTCACCGGGAATGGTTTTCAATTCACAGGTGTGCCCTGTCAGGTTTAATAAGTGGGATTTCTAGCCTTATAAATGGGGTTGGGACCATCAGTTGTGTTGTGCAGAAGTCTGGTGGATACACAGATGATAGTCCTACTGAGTAGACTGTTAGAATTTGTATTATGGCAAGAAAAAAGCAGCTAAGTAAAGAAAAACGAGTGGCCATCATTACTTTAAGAAATGAAGGTCAGTCAGTCCGAAAAATTGGGAAAACTTTGAAAGTGTCCCCGAGTGCAGTTGCAAAAACCATCAAGTGCTACAAAGAAACTGGCTCACATGAGGACCACCCCAGGAAAGGAAGACCAAGAGTCACCTCTGCTTCCGAGGATAAGTTTATCCGAATCACCAGCCTCAGAAATCACAGGTTAACAGCAGTTCAGATTAGAGACAAGGTCAATGCCACACAGAGGTCTAGCAGCAGACACATCTCTACAACAACTGTTAAGAGGAGACTTTGTGCAGCTGGCCTTCATGGTAAAATAGCTGCTAGGAAACCACTGCTAAAGACAGGAGACAAGTAGAAGAGACTTGTTTGGGCTAAAGAACACAAGGAATGGACATTAGACCAGTGGAAATCTGTGCTTTGGTCTGATGAGTCTATATTTGAAATCTTTGGTTCCAACCACCGTGTATTTGTGCGATGCAGAAAAGGTGAACGGATGGACTCTACATGCCTGGTTCCCACCGTAAAGCATGCAGGAGGAGGTGTGATGGTGTGGGGGTGCTTTGCTGGTGACACTGTTGGGTATTTATTCAAAATTGAAGGCATACTGAACCAGCATGGCTACCATAGCATCTTGCAGCAGCATGCTATTCAATCCGGTTTGCGTTTAGTTGGACCATCATTTATTTTTCAACAGGACAATGACCCCAAACACACCTCCAGGCTGTGTAAGGGCTATTTGACCTAGAAGGAAAGTGATGGGGTGCTACACCAGAAGACCTGGCCTCCACAGTCACCAGACCTGAACCCAATCGAGATGGTTTGGGGTGAGCTGGACTGCAGAGTGAAGGCAAAAGGGCCAACAAGTGCTAAGCATCTCTGGGAACTCCTTCAAGATTGTTGGAAGACCATTCTGGTGACTACCTCTTGAAGCTCACCAAGAGAATGCCAAGAGTGTGCAAAGCAGTCACCAAAGCAAAAGGTGGCTACTTTGAAGAACCTAGAATATAAGACATAATTTCAGTTGTTTCACACTTTTTGTTAAGTATATAATTCCACATGTGTTAATTCATAGTTTTGATGCATTCAGTGTGAATGTACAATTTTCATAGTCATGAAAATACAGAAAAATCTTTAAATGAGAAGATGTTTATGTTGTAGAGATCTGTACTCACTCGGCTGCGGTTGATGTAGGCACAGAATGCGGTATTGGTGAAAAGTCTAAGCAAGTTCTGGATAGAAAAACAAACAAGGAGTCTTTTCCGACACAAAGTGAAAACAAACAGGAAACGAGTAGTTCTTATAGTACTGTGGGTGCGCCCGCTTAAGTCAGTGTCTTTAGCAACACTCACTGGAGGTCATGCAGTTTCCCTGTCCTATGCTTCACATGGAAGTTAAAATCCTGAAGTGCTAAGTGCCACCTGGTCACTCTGGCATTGTTCCCTTTCTTCCCCCTCATCCACTTCAGTGGTGCATGGCTTGACACGAGTCTGAACTTCTTGCCCAAGAGGTAGTACCTAAGAGAGTCCAAAGCCCACTTGATGGCAAAAGATTCCTTCTCCACCATGGAGTAATTTTTCTTGCAGGATGACAACTTCCAGCTGAGATACATTATGGGGTGGTCTTCCCCATTCACCTCTTAAGATATGACAGTGCCCAGCCTGACATCCGATGCGTCCATCTGGACCACAAACCCCCTGGAGAAATAAGGTGTTATCAGCACCGTTTGATTGCACAGGGCTAGCTTCAGCCACTGGAAGTCCGTTTCAGCCTCTGGAGACTACTTAGCGATAGACGACTTTGTCTGTCACAGAGGCAGCTACCATAATAATAATAATCTTTACTTTTATATAGCGCTAACATATTCCGCAGCGCTTTACAGGTTGCACACATTATCATCACTGTCCCCGTTGGGGCTCACAATCTAAATTCCCTATCAGTATGTCTTTGGAATGTGGGAGGAAACCGGAGTACCCGGAGGAAACCCACGCAAACACGGAGAGAACATACAAACTCTTTGCAAATGTTGTCCTTGGTGGGGCTTGAAACCTGGACTCCAGCGCTGCAAGGCTGAGGTGCTAACCACTGCGCCACCGTGCTGCCCATGGCGAAGTTTGGGATAAACCAGCCGTAATAGCCCACAATGCTCAGGAACACCCTGACCTGCTTCTTTGAGAGGGGGTGAGGCCAGCCCTGGATCACCTCAACTTTATTTATCTGAAGCTTTATGTCGCCCCTGCCTACAACATATTATCTCGCTTTCTCCATTCCTACAGCACACTTCTTTGGGTTTATGGAATACCTCGCCTTCCTAGCGCATCAAAGATCACCTGGAACTTCCTCAGATGGCTTCCCCAATCCTGGCTGAAGATCACAATATCGTCCGGGTAGGCCTCTGCGTACCTCTTGTGGGGAGCTAGGATGCAGTCCATGGCTCTCTGGAATGTTGCTCATTGTAATCCAAATGACATCCATTTGTGTTGGAAGCATCTATCTGGCGTTGAAAAGGCAATCTTCTCTTTGGTGCTTTGGGACATAGGAATTTGCCAATAACCTTTTGTGAGGCAAGGGTAGTAATGTATCGAGCTAGCCCTAGCCTCTCAAATAATTCATCAACCTGAGGAATCGGGTAGGCATTGAACTTAGACACCTCGTTCAGCTTCCGATAGTCATTGGAAAACCATCATTCTCAATCTGGCTTCGGTACTAAGACCAGCCTCGATGACTCCCAGGCTCAGCATCCCCTTCTCCTCCTTTGAGATCACCTCTCGGTGGGCTTCAGGAATCCGATAAGGCTTTAAGTTGACCTGGACAAGAGGCTTCATTAGGACCTCTGTTACGATGCGGTGGTTTAGGAGCAACATGGATAGAGCTCTGAAGGAAGTGGTATCTGTACTGACCGAAGTCCCTAAGCTCAACACAACACTAGAAGTAGCCGTGGAATGCTCCTAACTCTCCCTAGGCACCTCGTCACAGCCTAAGAGCTAACTACCCCTAAAGATAGAAGAAAAAAGGAGAAAAAAACGAACTACAAGGATCAACACAGTAATAGAAAAAACCACATAATAATGTATAAAGTAGTCCAAAAAAGTATTTTTATTGGTAACAAATAGGGACAAAAAAAGGAGAAAAAAGATGGCAATGTGGCGCTAACCACACACAATGTGTATCAGCCCACACAAACACCACATATACGTATCAAAATGTATAATACTCAGATGTACATAATGTTACAAAAGTAAAACAATAACATATGTCAAAAAATATATAAGTATAACCCGTAAAAAAATAGATGTACTAAAGGGGCATAAACATGTACATAGAGATACATCAGGAAACCAAAAAAACGCAATAGTCAGTGCACATGCATCTAAATAGAATCAATTGCTCAATGTAAGACCAAAACATATCGTGACCTGCAGCTGCATTGAATAGCGGTCACAACATGTAACTGTGGAGACAGTGGTTTACCTAAATGTAGCGGTGAGTGCGAGCAGACGCGCCCTGACACGCGTTTCAGATCAGAAATCCTTCGTCAGGGGGAGTAGCGTCCATTAGATGACAAGAGTTTAAAAAGGGGGATGCGGCCAATGAGAGCCGACTGCTCATACAGCGACGCATGCGCGGCCAGGAGGTAACCGGCGCCGTGAGCCCCGGCGTCACACTCACCACGATGACGGAGCACAACATGTAATCCGTCACCATAACAACGTAGAGACGCCGGAACCCATCAGCGGCCAGGGAACACAGGCGGCGCATGCGTACTGAGCAAGACGGCACACATGGTGATAAATGAATCCATAAAAGTCCAAGAAGAAGCGCAGAAGTGACAGGTGCGAATGTATCTCAACAAGCATGACGCTGTGTACATATGGGAGAGGAGGTGAAAAAGGGGGGAGGGTGGCATATGTATTAAAAAAAAAAAAATAAATATTGGATGGCATAAGTATAAATAAAGCTATCTTGCCTCAGAGAAAATCCCCAAAGGATAGATTAGCCCCCTACAAATAATGACTGTGAGTGGAGAGGGAAAAGACATACACAGAATGAAACTAGGATGAGCACAGGAGGCCAGTCTAGCTAGATAGATAGGACAGGATGGAATACTGTGCGGTCAGTATAAAACACTACAAAAATCCACGAAGAGTTTACAAAAATCTCCACACCTGACTAAAGGTGTGGAGGGTAAATCTGCTTCCCAGAGCTTCCAGCAAGACAGAATTAATTCATACTGATAAGCTGGACAAAACATAGAAAGCACAGAACGGATAAGTCCACAATCTGTGGACAGCAAAGAGCAAGCAAGAACTTAGCTTAGCTGAACTGGTCAGGATAACAGGGAAATCCAAAGAGATGTGAATCCAACCAGGAACCATTTACAAGTGGCACTGGCTGAAGGAAAGAGCCAGACATTAATAGCCAAGCAGAAAAGACAATCAGTGGCAGCAGCTGCTGACAGCTAAATCCAAGGAGCAGCCATACCACTTGAAACCACAAGAGGGAGCCCAAGAGCAGAACTCACAAAAGTGCCACTTAGAACCACTGGAGGGAGCCCAAGAGCGGAATTCACAACAGACCTCATGCTCAATGACATTCGAACAACCTGGCGGTTCTGAGAAGAGGTCCCTGTTCCGCTGTAGCAACTTTCAGCACTGTTGCTTTTGGGCATGTGACAACGTCTCTGCCACCTTGACTGCCTCCACATCCGCTTCACGCTTGCCCACCAAACACGGAGCTTCCATGGGCTCCGTATCTTGCCATGGCTTAATCAGATTGACGTGGTATACTTGGTAGGGCTTCCTTCTCCCTGGTTATTAGACTTTATAGTTGACATCTCCAACCTTATCAACTATTTCATAGGGGCCCTGCCACTTGGCCAGGAATTTGCTCTCCACTGTAGGTACCAGCACCAGTATGCAATCCCCATGGTCAAAGTGTCTCACCCTTGCCGACCTATTGTACACCCTCGATTGCACCTCTTGTGCTTTGAGATGTTCTCTCATGAGGGCATCACCTTGGCAATCCTCTAAGGTGTAGACTCTGCCTCCCACATTTTTTTGCTACATTGAGGCGTCCACGGGGGTGTCAGCCATACTACATCTCAAGAGGAGAGAACCCAGTAGAGGCCTGCAAGACTTATCTGATGGAGAAAAGAAGGTATGGTAGTAGGAAGTCCTAGTAACGGCCGTCCTTCTCTATGACCTTCTTCAACATGGCCTTCAAGGTTTTATTGAACCTTTCTACCAAGCCATACATCTGTGGATGGTAGACTGAGGTCCAGAGTTGTGCGATTTGCAGGGTTTTGCACAATTCCTTCATCACCTTTGACATAAACAGAGTCTCTTTGTCCGTCAAGATCTCTTTAGGCAACCCGTTCTTGAGAAGACATGGACCAACTGTCGGGCGGTACACTTGGCAGAGGAGTTACATAGTGGAATGGCCTTCAGGTATTGTGTAGTATAGTCCAGTATCACCAGGATATACTGATGCCCTCTGGTGGACTTGTCCAGGGGTCCCAGTAAAACCATGGCTATGTGATCAAACGGTATCAATAATGGGCAACGGCACCAATGGGCCACTGGGAAAGTCAGCTGGCAGGTGGGACAGGACGTACAGAAATTCCCAATATCACAGTGATAATCAGGCCAGTAGAACCTCTGGAGGACCGTTCCTAGGTTTTTTCTAAACCAGGTGACCACCTATCACATGTGTGGCCTTGTCTAACACTCCGGTCTGTATGGCCATGGCACTAGTAACTGCTCAATTACCTCCCCTCTCAGCTTGTTGATGCAATATATCACCTCCCCATTCATGGCAAAATGTGGGTATCAAGTGTCAGCCCCCGGCTCTTGAGCAACACCTTTAAGTACCGTTACATTATCTAATGCCCCTTTTAGAGTTAAATTCCCGAGAGGCGCAGTCCCAGAGTTCCCCCCGGACACCTCCAGCTCAGGGATTTTGGCCTCAGTGGATGCTGCCTCATCCTCATCGTCAACAAGCACACAAAATGGAAATATGTCATCTGCAGCCTGTGACGAGGTTTCTTTGAGAGCAACCTGGCTGTTGTCCGGACAACCAGTTGTCTTCCCTTTTCCCCACAAGTCTCAAAATAACATAAGTCCCCTGGACCAAATGTTTTACAAGCTCCTCCATGCTGTCAGATTGCCTTCCTGCATCCGCTTTCACCTAGGACATGCGGTATTGGCAGTCACACTGCCTGTTGGGACTTGTGCCCGTGCTTCTAGCACCAATTGTAGAGATCTGTACTCACTTGCCTGC
Source organism: Ranitomeya imitator (assembly GCF_032444005.1). NCBI lineage: Eukaryota > Metazoa > Chordata > Amphibia > Anura > Dendrobatidae > Ranitomeya > Ranitomeya imitator. The sequence continues at coordinate 268,948,315 of NC_091285.1, read as the reverse complement.
AGTTGATGTAGGCACAATAAGAGGTCTGGACAGAAAAACAAACGAACAGGTTTTTCCTGCACAAAGTGAAAACCATATAGTGAAAGTCCATATAGTACTGCGGGCAGTGGCGTAACTACAAAGTGAGGGGCCCCTGTGCGAACTTTCAAATGGGGCCCCCCCCAGCCAAAATATTTCCCACCGAAATTTACATTTTCTCTATTCATTTTGCTCATTATAGTTTTTTTGCAATGTTGTATAGTCTGACCTAATACTGCCCTGTAATCACTCAGAAAAATGATTTTATCACTAACACATCCCTATACTAATTATGGCGATGTCTTCGGAAGTGCAGACACTGGGTGTTCATGTCCTCCCTCGCTCTAATTCCAAGCGCACTCCCGGCGTTTGAACTCTGTGTGCTGTTTCTTCCTGGTATGACGCTGCAGTGCGTCATTTCCGGACCTGTGCAGTGTGGAGGTGTATTGGGTGTACTGGTTGGCTCCGGAGCATACGCACTGCACATTCTGATGCTGGCGAGTACACCCAATACAACCCCACAGTGCACATGCTGGGCTCTGCCCACAGCCATGTGCCATTCTTCCCGACTCGGAAATTTACAGCCCGTATACACGCGGCTTCGCTCCATGAACCCCGTACACACACAGCTCTGCTCCGTACACCTTGTACACACGCGGCTCCGCTCCTTACACCCGCAGATCTGCTCCGTACACCTCATACACACGCGGATCCACTTTGTACACACTCGGCTCCGCTTCGTACACTCCATACACACGCGGCTCCGCTTCGTACACCTCATAAACATGCAGCACCATACACCCCATATATATACAACTCCGCTCACCTCTTTCACACTCGGCTCAGCTTTGTACACTTTGTACACACCTGACTCCGCTCCGTACACCTCGTACACATTGCTCCACTACACACATACACGGCTCCACTCTGTACATCTTGTACACACACGGCTCTGCTACATACACGCTGTAAACCCCTCCTTACCCCACACATAAACTTCCCCTCATTGAGCACCAAGACAACCAGCACAGCAGAGTCCTGCATACACTGAGGCCACTGATCATGTGACCCCTGACTCCTCCCCTCATGTGACCTTATCACAGGTCCTGTGTGCACAGAACAGGTGTGTGTGTCTCGCTCTGCGGGTGGAGGTAGGTGAACGACAGGTGTGAGCAGCACACTGGCCGCACATCAGCACTTTACAGCCGCGACTGCACTTTACTCACCAGCTGCTGCCTTCGCGCCTCACCCGGACTCTGTGACAGTTGCTGCAGGCTCCTCAGCTTTGTTGTTTCCCCCTCCATCTCTGTCAAGCTTCAGTGACACGCCCAGCCCTTCTGCTAGGTCAGATGTCCTTCACAGACACGCCCACTCGCCTCACACCGCTGGAAGTCTAAGCTGGCCGTTGTGGGTGTGGCCAGCAGGGTGCGTGACTTGTCTGCTGAGTTTCCCGGCCAGTGCTACTTGTTTGCTGGACTGGGCGGGTCCCTAAGCACCGCAGTTGTTACGCCCCTGACTGCAGGTCCACCCACTTATGTCAGTGTCTTTAGCAACACACACTGGAGGGCTCCACACCTCCAGCCACAGACATCAAATGAGACATCTGGCTTCCATTTTATTAGTTAAACCATGCCCTTGAGGTTGGGATAGGGGAGCGGTCATTCCCACCTATCTCTCATGACTGCTCGTAAAACTATACGTGCTGGAGCATACTTCCGATCTCACATCACTGCAGCTAATAGCTGTGATGATACCAGAGGTGTATCTAGGGTTTCTGCCACCCGGGGCAAGAATTCAGTTTGGCTCCCCCCCAAGGACATATGGGACTTGCACAATTAGTTATGTACCGATGAGCTGATCTCCCAAATGCTCTCAATGTTCAGTGAAAAACAGAGAAGCAGGAAGAGAAGTTCGTTGTCACAGGACCACAAGTATGAAAATTGCACATGAGTGAAGTGTCCATGTGATGACTACTGGAACCTGCAGAGCTGAATCCTGACATCGCACGCTTCTGAATTCTGACAACGAATGCACTGCACACTTTTAGGATTCTCCCTTTCCGGTGGACAGTCATGTCAGCACAAGCATGTGATTTGTATACTTCTGGCCACATTCCGACTAGATGTGGCCGGCCTCACTCAGTTCATTTTCATTGAGCCACACATATCTAGTCAGCACGTGACCACATGTATGTAAATCGCCAGCACGAGAAAATCCTGACAGCGTGCAGGGCGCACTGTTAGAATTCAGAAGTCTGCAGTCACAAAGAATGACTGTAGACTCATTACAAACCTGGACAACCCCTTTAATGCTCCTAACATAAATAAAAACATGAGAATTAGTTAGTATCACAAATAACATTTGCATCCAGGTATCTTATAGTTGACATCGTCTCTGGCATCATTCTCCTTCTTTTCTTCATCTTGTCCAGACCCCATGATGAGTTTTCTCATCCACAGCTCGTCTCTGCAGACTTTCATCTTCTCCGGTCTTTTGCAGAAAATCTACACATGATGCCCTTAAAGATACAGTACAAGTGTTATTGTAACAACTCTGCTGGCATCACAGCATGGCCGCTCAACTCTCACACTATCTTACCCTCTGCTCCAGGCCATGGTGTGGTTTCTGTTTCTTGCCAGCTCCATATTCTGTTCCTCTGCTCTCTGCATGCTTCCTGGCTGTGTGTATAGGGGGGCGGTGCCTGAACTCTCTTATAGGAATCAGATGCACCTGTCTAATCTGTTCCTGACCAATTACCAAGAGGCCTCCAGTATTTAGTGCAGCTCCACCCAGTGGACTGGGCCTGTGCAATGTGTTAGCTCAGTTTGTGTTTAGCTTCTGAATTTGCCAGGCCTTGCTCTGTGTTACTCCCTCTCTAGTGGTCTTTTGCTGTGTTCTTGCCTTGATCTTGTTGTCCGCCCTCCAGGAGGCAGAATATCCTGGTCCCTGTGTCTTTGTTCTTGTCCCTTGTTTTGTTCCATTACCTTGTCTTAACTTAGTCCTATCTCTGTCTCCTTGTCTGTGGCTTCCTTCCCTGCTGTGTCTTTCCTTGTGTTCTCAGTCTGCTTATGCTCCGCACTCTTGCGGCTCTGCCTGCTCTGTACCTTTGTAGCTTTGCCTCTGCTCCGCACTCCTGCGGTTCTGCTCCGTTCTACTCTGCTTAGCTTCTGCCGCTGCAGTAATCTCTTGCTGCAGCTCCTCTCCGCATTCCTTGCGGTTCTGCTCTGCTTTGCTGCTGCAGAAACATCTTCCTGCAGCTCCTCTCCACATTCCTTGTGGCTCCGCTCTGCTTAGCTTCTGCTGCTGCAGTAATCTCTTGCTGCCGCTCCTTTCCACTTTCCTTGTGGCTCCGCTCTGCTTAGCTTCTGCAGAAATCTCTTGCTGCAGCTCCTCTCCCCATTCCTTGCGGTTCTGCTCTGCTTAGCTTTTCTTGCTACGCTATCTCTTGCTGCTCTTCCGCTCCTATCTGCAGCCTTGCACTTCTCTTCCTGTGTGAACAGGTCCCAACCTGTTCCTTCATTCTCCTTTCCTTCTGGCTTGTTTCCATACCTGCATCTCCTGGGTGAACAGGTCCCAACCTGTTCCTTCATACCTCATTCCTTTCTGCTTGTTTTGTTACCTGCACCTCCAGTGTGAACAGGTCCCTACCTGTTTCTTCATACTACATATCCATACCTGCACCTCCTATGTGAATAGGTCCCTACCTATTCCTTCATACACCACACCAACCAGTCCTGTGTTCCCGCTGTCCTTGCCAGTCCTGTGTTCCTGCCAGCCTTGTTTTCTCTGCCGTGCCTGCCAGCCCTGTGTTCTCTGCCGTGCCTGCCAGCCCTGTGTTCTCTGCCATGCCTGCCAGCCCTGTGTTCTCTGCCATGCCTGCCAGCCCTGTATTCTCTGCCGTGCCTGCCAGCCCTGTGTTCTCTGCCATGCCTGCCAGCCCTGTGTTCTCTGCCGTGCCTGTCAGCCTTGTGTTCTCTGCCGTGCCTGCCAGCCCTGTGTTCTCTGCCGTGTCTCTGCCAGCCCTGTGTCTCTGCCATGCCAGCCTACTCGTCTGAGTTTCAGCCGTGTTCTTCTGCCAGTCCTGCCTGATGCCCGCACAGGTCCTAGTGTTCCTGTTCTCCAAGTGGGATCAGCAGCCACAGCCAGACACCACCCTGGAGTAGCACATGGCAGCTGCCTGCTGCACAAGCCTGACCTCACCATCAGAGACTCCAGTGAAAACCCAGGCAGCTGTCATAGTCACGCCCCTTCCAGGGTAGTCTGGTTTGTGGCACAGTGGGGGGGCCACAACCCCCCCAAGCTCATGCCCACCAGTCAGGGCGTGAGCGTGACAGTCATTATAATGCTCCTGAATAAAAAATTGCCCCTGACTATATTGTCTGCTCAAAATATGACCCCCACACTGTCCCTCTTATGGTACATGCTCTTTACACTGACCTCTCCTTTCCATACCACCCCTCTCTTCACACAGTTCTCTCATATTGTGTCCCCCCCTATAGGACCCAGTATTTATACTGTACCCTCTCATCACACTCCCCCTCCTTGGTATACTGTTCCCTCCTGGCTGTGCACTTACTCTGTCCCCCCATGTTACGCCCTTACTGCTCAGTTTCTATTTTGTGCCCACTCACTTTTCTCCCCCATACTGTCTCCTCACACTATTCCCCTCCCTCCTCAGACTGTCTCCTCTCGCATCCCCCTGTTCACCATACTGTCTTTTCATATATTTCCCCCTCACTTTAGATACTGCCTGCTCACCTGACTCCCCATACTGTGTCTGCACACATCCCATCATCCTCACTCTTCGTACTCTGTCAACATACATTTTTCAATCACATCGCTACTCATACTGTCTGCATACATTCCCTGTTTGCTCTCCATACTGTCTGCATTCATCCCCACTCACCATACTGTCTGCACACATCCCCCAAACTGTTTCCTCATATATGCACCCCTGTTATGATCTGGTGGCCTAGGAGCAGCATGAGACATACTCTGGAGAAGGTGGTACCTGTACTGACCGCAGACCCTGAACTTAACACCGCAACTAGAAGCAGCTGTGGGATGTACCTAACTCTCCCTAGACACCTCGACACAGCCTGAGGACTAAATACCCCTAAAGATAGAAACGGGAAAACTATCTTGCCTCAGAGAAAATCCCCAAAGGATAGACAGCCCCCCACAAATATTAACTGTGAGAGGAGAGGGAAATGACATACGCAGACTGAAATCAGGATTTAGCACAGGAGGCCATTCTAGCTAGAAAGAAAGTATAGGACAGAGTACTATGCGGTCAGTATTAAAACACTAGAAAATATCCACCACAGACCATACAAAATCTCCACATCTGACTAAAGACATGGAGGGTATATCTGCATCTCCAGAGATACAGCTTGGCTGAATAAATCCTTACACAGACCAAGCTGGACAAGGCAAAACATATAAATGCACTGAACTATAAGGCCCACAGCATGTGGACAGCAAAAACAAAGCCAGGACTTATCTTTGTTGAAATGAACAGCAAAATCAGGAGAGACCAGGCAGGATGTGAATCCTTCAAAAACAATGGACAACTGGCACTGACTAAAGAAACAAGCAAGACTAAATAGCCCAGTCCAAAGCACTAAGTGGACACACCTGATGAATGCTGCGATCCAAAGACAGCAGCACTACCACTCATAACCACCGGAGGGAGCTCAAGAGCAGAATTCACAACAGTACCCCCCTTGAGGAGGGGTCACCGAACCCTCACCAGAGCCCCCAGGCCGATCAGGACGAGCCAAATGAAAGGCACGAACCAAATCATCAGCATGAACATCGGAGGCAACAACCCAAGAATTATCTTCCTGTCCATAACCCTTCCATTTGACAAGATACTGAAGCTTCCGCCTCGAAAAATGAGAATCCAAAATCTTTTCAACCACATACTCCAACTCCCCATCAATCAACACCGGGGCCGGAGGATCAACAGAGGGGATAACGGGCATCACATATTTCCGCAACAAAGATCTATGGAAAACATTATGGATGGAAAAAGAGGCTGAAAGGGCCAAACGAAAAGACACAGGATTGATAATCTCAGAAATCCTATAAGGACCAATAAACCGACGCTTGAACTTAGGGGAAGAAACCTTCATAGGAACATGACGGGAAGACAACCATACCAAATCCCCAACCTGAAGCCGGGAACCAACACACTGACAACGGTTAGCAAAACGCTGAGCTTCCTCCTGAGACAACACCAAATTGTCCATCACATGAGCCCAAATTTGCTGCAACCTGTCAACCACAGAATCCACACCAGGACAATCAGAAGGCTCAACCTGCCCTGAAGAAAAACGAGGATGAAAACCAAAATTACAAAAAATAGGCAAAACCAAGGTAGCAGAACTAGCCCGATTATTAAGGGCAAACTCGGCCAATGGCAAGAAAGCCACCCAATCATCCTGATCAGCAGACACAAAGCATCTCAAATAAGTTTCCAAAGTCTGATTAGTTCGCTCGGTTTGGCCATTTGTCTGAGGATGAAATGCAGAAGAAAAAGACAAATCAATGCCCAGGATAGCACAAAAGGCCCGTCAAAACCTAGAAACAAACTGGGAACCTCTATCGGACACAATATTCTCCGGAATGCCATGCAAACGAACCACATGCTGAAAAAAACAACGGAACCAAATCAGAAGAGGAAGGCAATTTAGGCAAAGGTACCAAATGAACCATCTTAGAAAACCTTAGACATCCTCTGGGAAACCGGAAGATCTGAAATAAAATCCATAGAAATATGCGTCCAAGGCCTCTCAGGGACCGGCAAAGGCAAAAGCAACCCACTAGCGCGGGAACAGCAAGGCCCGCGCACAAGTCCCACAAGACTGCACAAAAGAACGCACATCCCGCGACAAAGAAGGCCACCAAAAGGATCTACCAACCAAATCTCTTGTACCAAAAATCCCAGGATGGCCAGCCAACACAGAACATTGAACCTCAGAAATCACTCTACTAGTCCATCTATCAGGAACAAACAGTTTCCCCACTGGACAGCGGTCAGGTTTATTAGCTTGAAATTCCTGAAGAACCCGTCGTAAATCAGGGGAGATGGCAGAAAGTATCACCCCTTCCTTCAGAATGCCGACCGGCTCAAGGACCCCCGGGGAATCAGGCAAAAAACTCCTAGAGAGGGCATCAGCCTTAACATTCATAGAACCCGGAAGATACGAGACCACAAAATCAAAACGGGAGAAAAACAGGGACCATCGAGCCTGTCTAGGATTCAACCGTTTGGCAGACTCGAGGTAAATCAGATTCTTATGATCGGTCAGGACCACAATATGGTGCTTGGCCCCCTCAAGCCAATGTCGCCATTCCTCAAATGCCCACTTCATAGCCAACAACTCCCGATTGCCGACATCATAATTGCATTCCGCAGGCGAAAACTTCCGAGAAAAGAAGGCACACGGTTTCATCAAGGAACCATCAGAATTCCTCTGAGACAAAACGGCCCCTGCCCCAATCTCAGACGCGTCAACCTCAACCTGAAATGGAAGAGAAACATCCGGCTGACGCAACACAGGGGCAGAAGTAAATCGGCGTTTAAGCTCCTGAAAGGCAGAAACAGCCACGGAGGACCAATTCGTCACATCAGCGCCCTTCTTCGTCAAATCGGTCAGGGGTTTAACCACACTGGAGAAGTTGGCAATGAAACGGCGATAAAAATTAGCAAAGCCCAAAAAAGAAACCTTCTGCACTCCAAAGAGACACTTAGAGCCCTTCACAAATAAAGCATTATCACGAAGGATCTGAAATAGCATCCTGACCTGTTTCACATGAGACTCCCAATCATCGGAAAAAATCAAAATATCATCCAAATATACAATCATGAATTTATCAAGATAACTCCGAAAGATATCATGCATGAAGGACTGGAACACAGATGGAGCATTAGAGAGTTCGAATGGCATCACAAGGTATTCAAAATGGCCTTCGGGCGTATTAAATGCAGTTTTCCATTCGTCACCCTGCTTAATACGAACAAGATTATATGCCCCTCGAAGGTCAATCTTAGTAAACCAACTAGCCCCCTTAATCCTAGCAAACAAATCAGAAAGCAAAGGCAAAGGGTATTGAAATTTGAGCGTGATCTTATTCAAGAGGCGATAATCAATACAGGGTCTCAGGGAGCCATCCTTCTTGGCAACAAAAAAAACCTGCTCCCAATGGTGAAGAAGATGGCCGAATATGCCCTTTCTCCAAAGACTCCTTAATATAGCTCCGCATGGCGGTATGTTCTGGCACAGACAGGTTGAAAAGTCAGCCCTTAGGGAACTTACAACCTGGAATCAAGTCAATAGCACAATCACAGTCCCTATGCGGTGGAAGGGAACTGGATTTGGGCTCATCGAATACATCCTGGAAATCTGACAAAAACTCAGGAATTTCAGAAGAGGGGGAAGAGGAAATTGACATCAAAGGAACATGACCATGCACCCCCTGACAACCCCAACTAGTCACAGACATAGATTTCCAACCCAACACCGGATTATGTACCTGCAACCATGGAAAACCCAGCACAATAGCATCATGCAAATTATGCAACACCAGAAAACGACAATCTTCCTGATGGGCTGGCGCCATGCACATGGTCAGCTGTGTCCAAAACTGGGGCTTATTTTTAGCCAAGGGTGTAGCATCAATGCCCCTTAAAGGAATAGGGTTCTGCAAAGGCTGCAAGGGGAAACCACAACGTCTGGCAAATTCTAAGTCCATTAAGTTCAAAGTGGCACCTGAATCCACAAATGCCATGACAGAAAATGACGATAATGAGCAGATCAAGGTCACAGATAACAGAAATTTAGGTTGTACAGTACTGATGGTAATAGAACTAGCGATTCTCTTTGTACGCTTAGGGCAATCAGAAACAGCATGAGCAGAATCGCCGCAGTAAAAACACAACCTATTCTGACGCCTGAATCCTTGTCGTTCAGCTCTAGACAAAATCCTATCACACTGCATAGGCTCAGGACTCCGCTCGGAGGACAATGCCACAGTGTGCACAACTCTGCACTCGCGCAAGCGCCGATCAATCTGAATGGCCAGAGACATAGAATCACTCAGACCAGCAGGCGTGGGGAACCCCACCATAACATCTTTAACGGATTCAGACAGACCCTTTCTGAAAATTGCCGCCAAGGCATCCTCATTCCATTTAGTCAACACAGACCATTTTCTAAATTTCTGGCAATACGATTCTGCCGCTTCTTGACCCTGACACAGGGCCAACAAGGTCTTCTGAGCATGCTCCAGTGAATTAGGCTCATCATACAATAATCCTAGCGCCTGAAAAAAGGTGTCTACATTAAGCAAAGCAGGATTCCCAGATTCCAGGGAAAATGCCCAATCCTGAGGGTCACCACGCAGCAGGGAAATAACAATCTTAACCTGCTGAATGGGATCACCAGAAGAACGGGGTTTCAGAGCAAAAAACAGTTTACAGTTATTTTTAAAGCTCAAAAATTTGGACCTGTCCCCAGGGCCGTATTTAGAGTTTCTGCTGCCCTAGGCACTTTTAGTACTGCTTCCCCCTTTGGTAAGTATGACACTATCGGCAGTGACTTTGGCAAGAATCGCTGTTGTGAAAGTCGCCTTTTGCAGAAGATCGGGCAGTTTTTCTGCATCTGCCACGTAACGGATCACTTACGGCAACATTGCGTTTGGTTTCATTCATTCCCTATGGGATTTGCAGTACTTGCTGTGATCTGGGAAATGCGGTACCATACCTCCCAACTTTTGAAGAAGGGAAAAAGGTGTAAAGGTTGCGGCGCTCGTAGTGCGCCGCGGCAAATTTTAGGCCACACCTCTGACCACACCCATTTCACAACTAATCACACCCATATCCAAGTCCCAACCACACCTGTTGTGAATTCTGTTGTCAAGCTCCCTCCTGTGGTCATGAATGGTACTTCGGCTGGTTCTGTCCATGGGCTTCCTCTGGTGGTTGTGAGTGGAGCTGCGGCTTCTGAGTTTCCTTCCACAGGTGACGAGGTTAATTCGTTAGCTGGCTGCTCTATTTAACTCCACTTAGATCATTGCTCCATGCCACCTGTCAATGTTCCAGTATTGGTCTAGTTCTCTCCTGGATCGTTCTTGTGACCGGTCTTCCCAGCAGAAGCTAAGTTCCTGCTTGTTTTTCTGTGGTTTGCTATTTTTCTGTCCAGCTTGCTATTTTGATTTTTGTCTTGCTTGCTGGAAGCTCTGGGACGCAGAGGGATCGTCTCCGCACCGTGAGTCGGTGCGGAGGGTCTTTTTGCGCCCTCTGCGTGGTCTTTTTGTAGTTTTTTGTGCTGACCGCAAAGTTACCTTTCCTATCCTCTGTCTGTTCAGTAAGTCGGGCCTCACTTTGCTAAATCTATTTCATCTCTGTGTTTGTAATTTTCATCTTTACTCACAGTCATTATATGTGGGGGGCTGCCTTTTGCTTTGGGGAATTTCTCTGAGGCAAGGTAGGCTTTATTTTTCTATCTCTAGGGCTAGCTAGTTTCTTAGGCTGTGTCGAGTTGCATAGGGAGCGTTAGGAGCAATCCACGGCTATTTCTAGTGTGTGTGATAGGATTAGGGATTGCGGTCAGCAGAGTTCCCACGTCTCAGAGCTCGTCCTATATTATTAGTAACTATCAGGTCATTCCGTGTGCTCTTACCACCAGGTCCATTATTGTCCTTACCACCAGGTCATAACACACACCCATTCAGCACTGCTGATCACACTGTTTCATATACATTAAAACAAAACAAAAATATGGCCACGCAGTGCTCCATACTGTACAATGGCTACGCAGTGCTCCACATACTGTATAATGGCCCTACATGATGCTCCATACTGTATAATGACCACACATGATGCTCAATACTGTATAATGACCACACATGATGCTCCATACTGTATAATGACCGCACATGATGCTCAATACTGTATAATGACCATACATGATGCTCCATACTGTATAATGACCACACATGATGCTCAATACTGTATAATGACCACACATGATGCTCCATACTGTATAATGACCGCACATGATGCTCCATACTGTATAATGACCACACATGATGCTCCATACTGTATAATGACCGCACATGATGCTCCATACTGTATAATGACCGCACATGATGCTCCATACTGTATAATGACCGCACATGATGCTCCATACTGTATAATGACCACACATGATGCTCCATACTGTATAATGACCGCACATGATGCTCCATACTGTATAATGGCCACACATGATGCTCAATACTGTATAATGACTGCACATGATGCTCCATACTGTATAATGACCACACATGATGCTCCATACTGTATAATGACCGCACATGATGCTCCATACTGTAAAATGACCACACATGATGCTCCATACTGTATAATGACCGCACATGATGCTCCATACTGTATAATGACCGCACATGATGCTCCATACTGTATAATGGCCACACATGATGCTCCATACTGTATAATGACTGCACATGATGCTCCATACTGTATAATGACCACACATGATGTTCCATACTGTATAATGACCGCACATGATGCTCCATACTGTAAAATGACCACACATGATGCCCCATACTGTATAATGACCGCACATGATGCTCCATACTGTATAATGACCACACATGATGCTCCATACTGTATAATGACCGCACATGATGCTCCATATTGTATAATGGCCATGGCTCATATCCCCCCCTGTATGCATGGCTGATGGCTCATAATTCCCCCCTCCCTCCCTATGCATGGCTGATGGCTCATAATTCCCCCCCCTCCCTATGATTGGCTGATGGCTCATAATTTCCCCCCCCCCCTCCCTATGCATGGCTGATGGCTCATAATTCCCCCCTCCCTCCCTATGCATGGCTGATGGCTCATAATTCCCCCCCCTTCCTATGCATGGCTGATGGCTCATAATCCCCCCCTCCCTCCCTATGCATGGCTGATGGCTCATAATCCCCCCCTCCCTATGCATGGCTGATGGCTCATAATCCCCCCCTCCCTCCCTATGCATGGCTGATGGCTCATGGCTCATAATTCCCCCCCTCCCTATCCCTCCCTCTGCATGGCTCATCTCTCCACCCCCTCCCCCGCTCCTTCTCCCGGGCCATCTTGCATGGCGCGGGTGGCTTACCATCCTCCCCCCGCCCTCCGTCCCCCATCCCCCGTCCCCCGTCCCTCATACTCACCTGTCAGCTGCCTGTCCCACACACCGCGCCGACATCCCTCCGGCTCCGGCTCTGTCCCGCCGCAGCGCCTTCTTCCTGAGTGAGCGGTGCGGTCATGTGGTACCGCTAATTAAGGTCATGAATATGCGCATATTCATGACCTTAATTAGCGGTACCACATGACCGCTCACTCAGGACGCGCTACAGACGCTGAGACCAGGCATCGCTGGAGCAGGTGAGTATCGTCTTCAAGGAGGGTGGGTGGGACTCGGAGGCGGGGGGACTCGGAGACTTGGATGTGGGGGGACTCGGAGGTGGGGGGGACTCGGAGTGGGGGGGCGGGGCCGTCAGTCGCGTTTTTGACCCGGGACTTATAAAAAAAAACAAAAAAACACCTTGCTCAGGTGCCGCCCCCCGCAATGTTACCGCCCTAGGCACGTGCCCTCGCGTGCCTAGTGGCAAATACGGCCCTGCCTGTCCCCAAAAAACAAATCAGGAGTAGGAATTCTAGGCTCCAAAACAGGAGTCTGAATGATATAATTGGAAAAACCCTGTACTCTAGCAGCAAGTTGGTCCACACGAGAAACCAATTCCTGAACCTCCATGCCAGCGCCCAACTCCTGAGCCACCCAGAGGAAAAGAGGGAAGGAAAGACACAACAGACTACAGAAAAAAAATGGCTCAGCACTTTTCTTCCCTTCTTCTGAGATGCATTTAACTCATTGTTGGCCAGTTGCACTGTTATGATCTGGTGGCCTAAGAGCAGCATGAGACGTACTCTGGAGAAGGTGGTACCTGTACTGACCGCAGACCCTGAACTTAACACCGCAACTAGAAGCAGCCGTGGGATGTACCTAACTCTCCCTAGACACCTCGACACAGCCTGAGGACTAAATACCCCTAAAGATAGAAACGGGAAAACTATCTTGCCTCAGAGAAAATCCCCAAAGGATAGACAGCCCCCCACAAATATTAACTGTGAGAGGAGAGGGAAATGACATATGCAGACTGAAATCAGGATTTAGCACAGGAGGCCATTCTAGCTAGAAAGAAAGTATGGGACAGAGTACTATGCGATCAGTATTAAAACACTAGAAAATATCCACCACAGACCATACAAAATCTCCACATCTGACTAAAGACATGGAGGGTATATCTGCATCTCCAGAGATACAGCTTGGCTGAATAAATCCTTACACAGACCAAGCTGGACAAGGCAAAACATATAAATGCACTGAACTATAAGGTCCACAGCATGTGGACAGCAAAAACAAAGCCAGAACTTATCTTTGTTGAAATGAACAGCAAAAGCAGGAGAGACCAGGCAGGATGTGAATCCTCCAAAAACAATGGACAACTGGCACTGACTAAAGAAACAAGCAAGACTAAATAGCCCAGTCCAAAGCACTAAGTGGACACACCTGATGAATGCTGCGATCCAAAGACAGCAGCACTACCACTCATAACCACCGGAGGGAGCCCAAGAGCAGAATTCACAACACGCCCCATTCCCCCATACTGTTTCCTCATACATGCCCTCATTCCTCCAGACTGTTTACTCGTACATGCCTTCCATTCCCCCATACTGTTTCCTCATACATGCCCCCCATTCACCCGTACTGTTTCCTCATAGATGCCCCCATCTCCCAGTTTGCTCTTCATTTTGTGTCCTCAAGTCTCCCTCAACCATTATATCCCCCCATCCCTACTACAAATCTTCCCACACAGAATAAATAACCCCATCTCCACTACAAATCTCCCCCACACAATAACCCCATCCCCATGACAAATCTCCCCCCCCCCACACATTAATTCCTTCCCACACATTAAATCCCCCATCCCCACTTCAAATCTCCCCAAACACACAATAAATCCCCCCATTCTCCACGCAGGCCTTCATCACCTCCATCTCCTCATCCCCCCACAGCCCCTCATCACCCCCATAGCCCCTCATCATTCCCCCATTCCCCACACAGCCCCTCATCATCCCCCCATTCCCCACACAGCCCCTAATCATCTCCCATTCCCCACAAAGCCCCTCATCACCCCCTTCTCCACAAAGCCCTTCATCATCCCCCATTCCCACACAGGCCCTCATCACTCATCATCCCCCACACAGCCTCTCATCCCCCCATTCCCCACACAGCCCCATTTTCCCCATACAGCCCATCACCCCCCTTCTCCCCACAGCCCCTCATCATCCCCCCTTCTCCCCACACAGCCCCTCATCATCTCCATTCCCCACACAGCCCCTTATCCCCCCATTCCCCACACAGCCTCTCATGATCTCCAATTCCCTATACAGCACCTCATCAACCCCCTTCTCTCCACAGCCCCTAATCATCCCCCCTCCTCACACAGCCCCTCATCATCCTCCATTCCCTACTCAGCACCTCATCACCCCCTTCCCACAGCACCTAATCATCCCCCTTCTCACCACATAGCCCCACATCATTCCCCCATTCACACAGCCCCACATCATCCCCCCGTTCACACAGCCCCTCATCACCCCCATTCCCCACACAGCACCTCATCATCCCTCCATTCCCCACACTGCCTCTCATCATCCACCACACAGCCTATCATCATTCCCTTTCTCCCCACACAGACCCTCATCATCCCCTATTCCCTACACTGCACCTCATCACCCCCTTCCCCCCAAAGTTCCTAATCATCCCCCCTTCTAACCACACAGCCCCTCATCATCCCCTTCTCCAAACAGTCCCTCATCATACCACCTTTTCCCCACACAGCCCCTCATCAACCCCCCATTCACACAGCGCCTGATCATCCCCCCATTCCCCACACAGCAACTCATCATCCCTCCATTCCCCACACAGCCTCTCATCATCTACCACACAGCCTCTCATCATCCACCACACAGCCCCTCATCATCCATCCTTTCCCCACACAGCACCTCATCACCCCCCATTCCCCACACAGCAACTCATCATCCCTCCATTCCCCACACAGCGACTCATTATCCCTCCATTCCCCGCACAGCCTCTCATCATCTACCACACAGCCTCTCATCATCTACCACACAGCCTCTCATCATCCCCCACAGCCCCTCATCATCCCCCACACAGCCCCTCATCATCCCTCCATTCCCCACACAGCACCTCATCATCCCTTCATTCCCCACACAGCCTCTCATCATCCACCACACAGTCTCTCATCATCCCCCCATTCCCCACACAGCACCTCATCATCCCTACATTCCCCACACAGCCCTTCATCATCCCCATTCACACAACACCTCATCATCCCCCCATTTCCCACACAGAAACTTATCATCCCTCCATTCCCCACACAGCCTCTCATCATCTACCACACAGCCTCTCATCATCACCCACACAGCCCCTCATCATCCCTCCATTCCCCACACAGCACCTCATCATCCCTCCATTCCCCACACAGCCTCTCATCATCTCCCACACAGCCCCTCATCATCCCTCCATTCCCCACACAGCACCTCATCATCCCTCCATTCCCCACACAGCCTTTCATCATCCACCACACAGTCTCTCATCATTCCCCACACAGTCTCTCATCATCTCCCACACAGCCCCTCATCATCCCCCCATTCCCCACACAGCCCCTCATCATCCCCATTCACACAACGCCTCATCCCCCCATTCCCCACACAGCAACTCATTATCCCTCCATTCTCCACACAGCCTCTCATCATCTACCACACAGCCTCTCATCATCTCTCACACAGCCCCTCATCATCCCTCCATTTCCCACACAGCCCCTCATCATCCCTCCATTCCCACACAGCCTCTCATCATCCACCATACAGTCTCTCATCATCCCCCACACAGTCTCTCATCATTCCCCACACAGCACCTCATCATCATCTTTCCTATGTAGCTCCACTCAAGTAACTGCAACCCCTTTCCAAAATACATGCTCAGAGCACTCACACTGAGTCCTGCGTCCTCATTCCCATTTGTACAAGGGTCCATTGGGCAGCCCATCAGTACTCTCCTCACACCTCTGTGGTGCAGCCCCTCGGTTCTCTCCTCACATGGCTCCATGGTGCAGCCCTTTGGTTCTCTCCTCACATGGCTCCATGGTGCAGGTGCAACCCCTTATTTCCCGCTTCTTTTCTCCAGCAGCCTCAGCAAAATGGAGCTTCCTGCTATCCGGTCTGCACTGGACTAAAGGAGGCCCCACCCCTTCCAGTGACATTATTACCTCAAGAAATTAACTCTGTTCTAATCACTCTGTAAGATGCAAGTACAATTGAACACTGGGAGCCGGAGCACTGCAGCTTCTCTGTGCCGGCTGTCAGCTTGACAGTCGGCTCAGAGAACAGCTGACTCTCATTCCGGGGGCGGCAAAATGCAGCCGCCGGGGGAGACACTGTGAACTGCCACATTAGGCTGCCCGAATGTGCCCCCCTGCCAACTGTGCACCTCGATACGTCTCTGAATAACACATATCTCCCCTCAAGGACTCATCCGGCAGCCATCTTACAATATACAGCTCTGGCAAAAATTAACTCCTTAATCCCATATGACGTACTATCCCGTCGAGATGACCTGGGATTTAATTCCCAGTGATGAGATAGAATGTCATAGTAGATCGCCGCCGGGTGTCAGCTGATTATTACAGCTGACATCCGGCACTATGTGCCAGGAGCGGTCATGGACCACTCCCAGCACATTAACCCCTGGAACACTGCGATCAAACATAATCGCAGCATTACGGTGGCATAGGGAAGCATCGCGCAGGGAGGGGGCTCTCTGTGTGCTTCCCTGAGACCCTCGGAACAACACTATGTGATTGCGCTGTTCAGAGGGTCTCCTATGTCCTCCTCCCTGCAGGCCCCAGATCCAAAATGGCCACGGGGCTCCTTCCGGGTCCTACAGGGAGGTGGCTTGCAAACGCCTGCTCAGAGCAGGCACCAGCAAGCCTCCCTGCAGTGCCTGTCAGATCGCGGATCTGACACAGTGCACTGCAAAGTGTCAGATCAGCGATCTGATAATATATAGTGATGTTCCCCCTGGGGCAATGTTATAAAATAAAAAAATATATATTTACATTTGTAAAAAAAAAAAAAAAATCCTAAATAAAGAAAATAAATATTGCTCCAATTAGTACATTTCTTTATCTAAATAAAAAAAAACAATAAAAGTACACATATTTATTATCGCCGCATCCGTAACGACCCGACCTATAAAAGTCTCCCATTAGTTAACCCCTTCAGTGAACACCCTACAGAAAAAAGAGGCAAAAAAACTTTTATTATCATACCGTCAAACAAAAAATGGAATAACACGCAATCAAGAAGACGGATATAAATAACCAAGGTACCCCTGAAAACATCATCTTGTTCCGCAAAAAAGAGCCGCCATACAGCATCATCAGCGAAAAAATAAAAAAGTTATAGTCCTCAGAATAAAGCAATGCAAAAATAATTATTTTTTATGTAAAATAGTTTTTATTGTATAAAAGCGCCAAAACATAAAAAAATTATATAAATGAGGTATCGCTGTAATTGTACTGACCCGAAGAATAATACTGCTTTATCACTTTTATCAAATGTGGAACGGTATAAATGTCCCCCCAAAACAAATTCATGAATAGCTGGTTTTTGGTCATTCTGCCTCACAAAAATCGGAATAAAAAGCGATCAAAAAATGTCACGTGCCCGAAAATGTTACCAATAAAAACATCAACTCGTCCCGCAAAAAACAAGACCTCATATAACTCTGTGGACCAAAATATGGAAAAATTATAGCTCTCAAAATGTGGACACGCAAAAACTATTTTTTGCAATGAAAAGCGTCTTTTAGTGTGTGACAGCTGCCAATCATAAATATCCGCTAAAAAACCCACTATAAAAGTAAATCAAACCCCCCTTCATCACCCCCTTAGTTAGGGAAAAATAATAAAATTTAAAAAATGTATTTATTTCCATTTTTCCATTAGGGTTAGGGTTAGGGCTACAGTTAGGGTTAGGGCGACAGTTAGGGTTGGGGCTACAGTTAGGGTTGGGGCTACAGTTAGGGTTGGGGCAAAAGTTGGGGTTGGGGCTAAAGTTGGGGTTGGGGCTAAAGTTAGGGTTGGGGCTAAAGTTAGGGTTGGGGCTAAAGTCATGGTTTGGATTACATTTATGGTTGGGATTAGGGTTAGGGGTGTTGTGAATTCTGTTTTCGAACTCCCTCCTGTGGTCATGAATGGTACTTCGGCGAGTTCTGTCCATGGACTCCCTCTGGTGGCTGTGAGTGGAGCTGCTGGTTCTGAGGTTCCTTCCACAGGTGACGTAGTTTATTCTTTGGCTGGCTGTTCTATTTAACTCCACTCAGATCGTTACTCCATGCCAGCTGTCAATGTTCTTGTACTGGTTCAGTTCGCTCTTGGATCTTTCTGGTGACCTGTCTACTCCAGCAGAAGCTAAGTCCCTGCTGGTTATTATTTGTTCATTGTTTCCTTGTCCAGTTGGCTATCATGATTTTGCCTTGCTTGCTGGAAGCTCTGGGATGCAGAGTGGCACCTCCGCACCGACTCACGGCTGTGAAGAGGCATCTAGGTCATGTTAGGTACGCTCCACAGCTATTTCTAGTTGTATGATAGGATTGCGGTCAGCAGAGCTCCCACTTCCCAGAGCTAGTCCTGTGTGAGTTTAACCATCAGGTCGTTCCGGGTGCTCCTAACCACCAGGTCCATAACATAGGGGTGTGGTTAGGGTTATGTTTGGGAATAGGGTTAGGTGTGTGTTGGAGTTAGGGGTGTGGTTAGGGTTGGGTTTTGGCTTAGGGGTGTGTTGGGGTTAGGGGTGCATTGGGTTTAGGCATGTGGTTGGGATTAGGGCTAGGGGCATGTTCGGGTTAGGGGTGTGGTTAGGGTTATTGTTAGGGTTGGGAATAAGGTTAGGGGTGTATTTGGGTTAGGGTTTCAGTTAGAATTGGGGGGTTTCCACTGTTTAGGCACATCAGGGGCTCTCCAAATGCGACATAGCTTCTGATCTCAATTCCAACCAATTCTGCATTGAAAAAGTAAAACAGTGCTCCTTGCCTTCCGAGCTCTGCCATGCACCCAAACGATGGTTACCCCCACATTAGGGGTCCCATTTTTCCTGTTGCCCTTAGGAAAATACAAAACTGGGGGCTAAAAAATAATTTTTGTGGAAAAAAAGATTTTTTTATTTTCACGGCTCTGCGTTATAAACTGTAGTGAAACTCTTGGGGGTTCAAAGTTCTCACAACACATCTAGATAAGTTCCTTGGGGGGTCTAGTTTCCAATATGGGGTCACTTGTGGAGGGTTTCTATTGTTTAGGTACAACAGGGGCTCTGCAAATGCAACATGGCTTCCACAATTCCAGTCAATTTTGCATTGAAGGGTCAAATGGTGCTCCTTCCCTTCCGAGCTCTGACCTGCGCCCAAACAGTGGTTTACCCCCACATGTGGGGTATCAGCATACTCAGGACAAATTGCACAACAACTTTTGGGGTCCAATTTCTCCTGTTACCCTTGGGAAAATGCAAAACTGGGGGCTAAAACATAATTTTTGTGGAAATTTTTTTTTTATTTTCACGACTGCGTTATAAACTGCAGTGAAACACTTGGAGGTTCAAAGTTCTCACAACTCAACTAGATAAGTTCCTTAGGGGGTCTTCTTTCCAAAATGGTGTCACTTGTGGGGGGTTTCAATGTTTATTCACATCAGGGGCTTTCCAAATGCAACATGGCTTCCACAATTCCAGTCAATTTGGCATTGAAGGGTCAAATGGCGCTCCTTCCCTTCCGAGCTCTGCCCTGCGCCCAAACGGTGGGTTACCCCCACATGTGGGGTATCAGCATACTCAGAACAAATTGCTCAACAACTTTTGTGGTCCAATTTCTCCTGTTACCATTGGGAAAATAAAAAATTGGGGGTGAAATATAATTTTTGTAAAAAATATAATTTTTTTATTTTTACAGCTCTGCATTATAAACTTCTGTGAAGCACTTGGTGGGTCAAAGTGCTCACCACACATCTAGATAAGTTCCTTCGGGGGTCTACTTTCCAAAATGATGTCACTTGTAGGGGGTTTCAATGTTTAGGCACATCAGGGGCTCTCCAAACGCAACATGGCATCCTATCTCAATTCCAGGTGGATGCTTTCCTGAAACGGAAAGCTCCGCCTACTGCAAAGGATTCTGGGTAAACCTGCTATTCTTTGTATTATGCTGCTTGCAAGTACTTTCCGTTTCAGGAAAGCATCCACTATGTATTTCCTTTAAGTAGAGGGCTTTTCGGTCTCTTTCGTCCCGCTACATTTAGCCCAACTTGGGTCTCTCCCTAAGGTGGCTAGCATGTATGTATCTCAATTCCAGTCAATTTTGCATTGAAAAGTCAAACGGCGCTTCTTCCCTTCTGAGCTCTCCCATGCGCCCAAACAGTGGTTTACCCCCACATATGGGGTATCAGCATAGTCAGAACAAATTGTACAACAACTTTTGTGGTCCAATTTCTCCTGTTACCCTTGGTAAAGTAAAACAAATTGGAGCTGAAGTAATATTTTTGTCAAAAAAGTTAAATGTTCATTTTTTTTAAACATTCCAAAAATTCCTGTGAAACACCTGAAGGGTTAATAAAGTTTTTAGCACCTTGAGGGGTGCAGTTTTTAGAATGGTGTCACACTTGGGTATTTTCTATCATATAGATCCCTCAAAGTGACTTCAAATGTGATGTGGTCCCTAAAAAAATGGTGTTGTAAAAATGAGAAATTGCTGGCCAAATTTGAACCCTTATATCTCCCTAACAGAAAAAAATTTTGGTTCCAAAATTGTGCTGATGTAAAGTAGATATGTGGGAAATGTTACTTATTAAGTATTTTGTGTGACATATCTCTATGATTTAAGGGCATAAAAATTCAAAGTTGGAAAATTGCGAAATTTTCCCAATTTTTGACAAATTTTCATTTTTTTCACAAATAAACGCAGGTAATATCAAAGAAATTCTACCACTATCATGAAGTGAAATATGTCATGAGAAAACATGTCAGAATCATCAGGATCTGTTGAAGCGTTCCAGAGTTATAACCTCATAAATGGACAGTGGTCAAAATTGTAAAAATTGGCTGGGTCATTAACGTGCAAACGACCCTTGGGCATTAAGGGGTTAAGAGACCACTGCACAGTTCTCTAAAAATCACCATATTTACACGTCTAACAGCCATTCCATTCCAGAGTCAGTTGAATTCCAACCAAAGTACACCTCATTCTACTTAATGTGCTTCTGAATAGGTGATCAAGACACATGCCAAGACGCATGAAAGCTGTGATTAAAAATCATGGTTATTCCACTAAATATTGATTTCTGAACTCTTCCTGAGTTAAAACATGAGTATTGTTGTTTCTACATGAATAAGAACTAGTTTTCTTTCCATTATTTGAGGTCTGAAAGCACTGTTTCTTTTTTATTATTCTGACGATTTCTCATTTGCTGCAAAAAAATACAAACTTTTTAGCTTTGCATTTCAGATACATTGTCAGTAGTTTATAGAATAAAACAATAATGTTCAATGTACATTTTGCTCAAAATTATACCTTTAAAGAGAAAAATCAGAGAAACTGAAAATTTTGAAGTGATCTCTTAATTTTTTTCAGAGCTGTATATACAACAGAGGTTGGAAATTTTTCCATTTTTTTACATTTTAAATGGATATTTTTTATTTCCATATCAAATCAAGTGCTGAATATATTTACATCAGTATTTTTAATCATAAGGATATGTATGCTTGTAAAAGCAAAGGACACCTTTAAAATGGATAAAGTTATTTTTACACACTGTATGTTGATTACCTTTCTTTAATAAAATTGCACTAACTTGCAGTATGCATTTTTCATTCCTACACTGATTTTCACACCACCTGTTATGTAGTTTAAAGCACATTCCAACTTTCAGATTTTGGCAGTGTCTCTCTCAGTAATACATTTTAGTTCTGATGTCTGTCTATATCTAGGGTGATGCTTCTGTCATTATTAGCATATACAATGTCTTGAAAAAGTTTTCATACCCAGTAAACTTTTCCACGTTTTTTCAAGTTACACTCAGAAACATAAAGGTTTTTTATTGGGTTTTATATAATATACTAACACAAAGTAGCAAGTTTTTGGGAAGAACACAGGAAATTATTTATTTTTCTAATTATTTTAAAAATATGTAATCTAACCCCTAATAAAATCCTAAGTGACTAGTTGCCTCCAGGACTCACATAATTAGTAAATTGAGTCCACGTGTGTGAAATGTTTTCTCAGTATAGCTACAACTATTCTGTGAAGACCTCAGAAGTTTATTTAAGAACATTAGGGATCAAAAAGCATAATGAAAACCAGGGAACACATCAGATAGGTTAAGGATAAATTGTGAAGCAGGGTTAGGTAATAAAAAATAACCCAAGCTCTGAACATCTCAAAGAGCACTGTTCAATCCATCAGCCAAAAATGGAAGAAGCATGGCACAATAGCAAACCTACCGGGGCTTGGCCATCCACCTACACTGACATCTCAAACAAGGAGAGAGATCACTAGAGAAGCAGCCAAGAGACCCATAGTTAATCGTGAGGGGTTGCAGAAGTCCTCAGGTCAGTTGGAAGAATCTGTCCACAGGACAACTATTAGTCAAATCTGACCTTTATTGAAGGGTGGAAGAGGAAAGCAATTTTTGAAAGCAAGCCATAAGAAGTCCTGTTTGCAGTTTTCAAAAAATCATGTGGGGAGCACAGCTAGCATATGGAAGAATGTGCTCTGGTGAGATGAGACCAAAGTAGGACTTTTGGTGCAAAATGCAAAATGCTGTGTCTTGCAGAAAACTAACACTGCACATCACCCTGAAAACACCATCCTTACCGTCAAACATGGTTGTGGCAGCATAATGATGATGTGATGCTTTTCTTCAGCATGAACAGGAAGCTGGTTGGAGTTGATATGAAGATGGATTGTGTTAATACATGGCAGTCCTGGAGAACAGCCTTTTAGAGGCTACAAAAGACTTGAGACTGGAGAGTAGGATAAACTACCAGCAGGACAATGATGCCAAACATACTGCCAGAGCTACAATGGAATGGTTTACATCAGGGGTGGGCAAATAATTTTCCAGAGGGTCCAAATGAGAGACCGTGACTGTTGTGGAGAGACGAACCAATAGGCTGAAAATAATTATCCTCAATATTAATATTAACATATTAATGTTCATGACAATTATACAATTTTACATTTATATTATCACTTAATATTGAGCCAAATTAAGTATGCTGATATACCCCTATATACAGCATAAGCCCCTTCACAGCCTCCCTATATACAGAATGAGCCCCCACACAGCCTTCCTATATACAGCGTAAACCCCCACACAGCCTCCTATATACAGCATGAGCCCCCACATAACCCCCTTTATACAACATGAGCCATCACACAGCCTCCCTATATACAGCATGAGCTCCCATATAGGCTACAATATGCAGCATGGCCCCCACACAGCCCCTTATATATAGTATGAGCCCCCACATAGCCCCTATACAGTATGAGCCTGCACACAGCCCCTATATACAGGGTGAAACCCCACACAGTCCCCTATATACAAGAAGAGCCCTCACAAATCCCCATATGCAGTATGAGCCCCGACAAAGCCCTCACAGTATGAGCCCTCACATAGCCTCCTTTATACAGTATGAGCCTTCACATAGCCTCCTAATTACAGTACGAAGCCCCACATATCCTCCAATATACAGCATGAGCCCCCGACATAACTCCTATATTTGATATGAACCAAGAAATAGCCTCCAATATACAACATGAACCGACACACAGGTACCTATATTTAGTATGAGCCCTCACACAGTCCCTGAGAGAGCAGAGAGGGTGAGCTGAGAACTGCGAGAACCAGGAACAGGAGAACTGATGAATTTATAAAAATTTTGCAGAACACTGAGTTCTTACTAATTTCATTAAACTATACTTACAGTAAGTAAAAACAAAAGGATTGCTGTAAAAAAATAAGATGTAGATTACATTCCAAAAAAAAAAATACTAAGAACCATGCTCGTGTGTGGATACCAAGACATTTTGGTTTATACTTGGAAAAATCAGTAAAATAAATGGGTTATACATCTTGCTGTACACCAAAAACACTGAAAAACTGATAGCACTTTTTTGCTGCATTTTTACACTTACTCATTGCTTTCTATGGGTGAAAAAACGAAAACAAAAAAAAAACACTGCAAAAAGGTTGAAAGAATCGACAAGTTGCAGTTTTCAAAAATGCAGCATTTTTTCCGATTGAGTCAGGAAAAAACCAAATGCGTGTGCATGAGATTTCTGAAATCTCATAGCTTTTGCGGCTTTTAATTAGCATGAAATAAGCAGCAAAAATGCAATGTGCGAACATAGCCTTACGGTCTTCAGCAATAAAATGGTAGAACATTTATTTTGAAGACTATTTAGAAAGTTGCTTAACTTTGCACTTAGGAAAAAAATGAAAAAAAAAATCCATGCAAAAGTGAATTTAGCCTTTAAGAATTCTAACTGTAAAAAAGTAAAATTTGAACTAGTTTTCTGTTTTGTAGTATAACAATAACTAAGGCTTGGAAGTAATATAATAGGATGTTTGTATTGTCCCAGTAATAGTCATGGCCCAGTGAATGTGCTACACCACTTTACGCACCGACAGCTATTGACGTCTGGATTAATAGCATTATACAAGGAAGAATAGGATAACACTTAAGAAAAATGAAAGATAAATTTGTCTTTTTTAATTTAGAGCTCATTAATCTCATGTGCATCAGTGTGTTGAAAGAGCAAAACCTAACAGGTTGAGAAGACATGTCTAGCACAATTTTGGTACAGAATTCATAACTGGGAAAGTGACATTGTATTTTTGCACTTGTGCTGGAACGTCTCTTTTTATGACAAATAGCGCTGTAACTCTATTGCCTGTTACAACCAGCTATTTATTTTTTTGCAAGAAAATGTTAGAAACTATTTGGCTGCCATCTGCAACAAAACAGTTTTACATACAGTGCTCAGAAAAAATGAAAACACCGTCCTTGAAAAGTTATATTTTAATCAATATCTCACTGAATGCTATAACAATTTCCAAGATTTTGACAAGAACTGATTAAGAGAACAGTTTTTAACCCATAACATGAAAATAAGGTTAGTATAACTTTTACCACAAAATCTTCAGTTTTAGTCAAATTAGTTGATACAAAAATGAATACACCCCATATAAAAAACGACTACATTTAGTATTTTACATGATCTCCATGATTTTTAGCGACATTGCCAAGTCTTCTAACCATGGAATAAAATAATTTTGTGACATATCGCAACATCTATTTCCATTCTTCAAGAACAAGCTCTCTTAGAGGCTGGATGCTGGATGGAGAGTGATGCTCAACTTGTCTCTTCAGAATTCTCATAAGTGATTCGGTTGGGCTCATTTATGCTGAACATTGGATGCAATAGTTTTTGTTATGCGCAAACCTCTCTTGGTCAGGGCCTTGGTGAAAGCATCAGGGATTAGGAGTTCAATAAAATTCACAGCATTTCTAATAATAAAGATAATTAAAATAAGCTGCAAGCATTTCAGAGAAGCAGATTTGTGTGAAAGGTCACAGTATAACTTGCATGTTATTTATTTAAAACCAACAGCTGATACATGTGGCCCAAACTGCAGGAAGTATGTGACAGGCATCAGCTGTATGATCTCAGCCACTGCGGCTTAGCTTCAATGTTAACTCTTTTACTTAGCACAGCTTGTTCAAATACAGGCACTTCAAGTATTGCAGTTGATTTCTTCCTTTCTGTCCCTTCTCTGTCCTTTCCTTCGCTATGCTCAGCCCCGGGACTGGTCAAATCTTCCTGTCCTGTAGAATCTATTCCCTCCGGAATTCTTGCTTCACATGGGGGAGTCCTACACCGCTTCGCCCCGGTTTTAAGAAGAGCCGCCCAGGCAAAGATCTGCCACATCTTGCTTGTGCTGCCTGGCTGAATAATCTTCTTTCTCTCACTATGGGGACGGATCCCTTTAGCTGAATCCACAGCGCTGTCGTACTTCTTTCCTTCTAGAGGAATTCTTCGGTACTATGTATGCTATGCTGGGCCCCTTTCTTTAACAGTGCGGGGGCACAGTGACTCCTGGCCAAGCAGCCCAGTGATCTGCACGGGTGCCCAGGCCCCGACTGACTAAAAGCAGGATGCTTAACTATTCATATCCCACTGTGCCCCCTCCTACTCTAACTATGTCCTATAGTGCCCCCTCTAGTGGCCAACTAGAAACACTATGCCCCTATCACTACACTGGGCTCGAGGACAAACTTTCCCTATAACACATGTGTGTGTGAACAATGGCATGTAAACAATCAAATATTCAGAGCAATATACAATAGGTATAGCAATGCTCTTGTACACGGTGGTAATACACTTTATGTGCAGCAGTACCACCATGTATGAACACATTAATAACAAGCATTTTACACACTTAAAGGGGTTGGGGAGAAAAGGGAATATCAAACATTTCACATCCCCTACACAGGCTCCATTTAACACTATGTTTATAAAAGTTTTGGATTTCTGTAGTAAATTGATAGAATGGTTTATAGTTTGTTGTAATTCATGTTTTATTATGTCAATTTAGTGGCCATCCTATTCCAAGGGTGGAGTATACAGCAGAAGAAATAAAGACATGGAGCACAGTGTTCAAAGAACTCACAAAACTCTACCCAACTCATGCCTGCAGAGAATACTTGAAGAACTTTCCTTTGTTAACAAAATACTGTGGCTACAGAGATGATAATGTACCACAACTGGAGGATGTTGCCCTTTTTTTGAAAGGTGAGCTTTAAAGCTTACTTGTACTTACTTAAAGATGTACAGATCGATCCACAGAGGATCAAAGTTGAATAGAATTTCCTGAAATTCATAGTTTGTCTTTTTGCGTCCTCCCTCCCTCTTATATAGCATGTAAGCTTTTATTGTCAGTGGGGTCCCCTCTCTCTCCCTCTCCTGTAGAGAGTAAGCAAGGTACTGTCTTTCTCTCTATGAGGTGTAAGAATTAATCACAGTGATGGAGGCAGAGAAAAATGACCGCTGTGCTACAATGTCCATCACCACTGCCACACTTCTTCTATACCACCACCACATTGCAGATTATGTGTCCACTGCCAAACAGCTTGTGTCCCCATAACATCTTTCACAGAATTGAGACATTATAAGGAGCGGTGATAGAAGCAGGGTGAGTGACAACATTACCGTCCCACATCTTCTGTCATTGACCTGAAATGAAACGTCATCCAGTGGCTGTGATGCTGTCACTCACCCTGCTTCTCACCACCTCATCATGATTTGTTTCAGGTCAGTGACAGAAGCTGTGGGGCAGCGCTGTTGTCACTCACCTTGCTACTATCACCGCCCTCCGATGACATCTCAATTCAGAGGTGGTGTGGACAGAAGCTGTGGAGTGATGGCTGTAGAAAAAGTGTGGTGGCAGTGATGCTCCGTCATTCTGGTAATTTCTCTCTGCTTCCATCACTGCAATTGATTGTGTGTGTCATCAGGGGACATTATTGAAAGGAACTGTGACAGCAGCGCCGCCCCACTGTTGGCGTCCTGTTTCAGGAGGTGTGACAAATCTGTGGTGAAGTAACTGAAGGGCTATGCTCTTGATGACATCTTGTTTGAGACTCTCCTCAAACAAAACATTACAGAAAGTAAAGTAAAAAGGCAAAAAACAAATATAGGGATTAGCTGTATAAAGAGAATGGTATGGAATTGTCAAATAAAGCTATAAAAGTAGTTAGGGCTTAAAAATAGATATTTTTACAAGACATAAATTATGCATGACAACTGATTTAAGTGCATCCGTTGTTATATTTGTAAAATCATTAGTACACGTGGACACATGAAGCTTTGATGTCAGAGGACAGTAACCCCTTCTTCATCTTATAGCAGCGTGGAGTGGAAAGAAATGTAATAAGCACATTCAAGGGTGGACAAAATTTGGTGAAACTTGGGGAATGAAACAGAGCCATCACCAAAGCAGATGGAGGTCCTCTCCTGACTGTGTCCACCCTTGGACATAATAGTGTCATAGCACGAAGCATCTGTCAGCTCGTCTGGGCATGGAGTGGAGATATGCATCTGCAAAAGGTATCCATTGCAGGGGTGAAAAGACCATAGTTACAGCCTCTGTAGTCCACTAACTATAGGGTCTCACTGCCTTTTGGAAAGAAGCAAGGGGGGCGATAGGGCACAGATTTGATCTCCACTAAGTCACACCAACAGCTCTTAACTCTATTATCAGTTTTAGCCATTGGAAAATGATTTTCTCTAAGTTTATTTGATAACTGACTCCCTCATCAAGCTTGGAACCTATGATCTTTGGCTTAGTGCTGCCATCTCCCAGGTTCATTAATATCTGGAATTATAACGAACGATAGCTTCTATCACACAAGTGCCACTGTTATGCTTTTATTTAATAAGACAAATGTTAAAGGACTTCCAGCCTGCAAATATATGTCATTTCTAATCAGCTCCTCATTACAAAAGAATGCATTGAAATCTGAACTCGATCTCACAGCAGGTGGCACTGTTGCCTTGATATCTATGAGAAGAATGGGCACACTGCCATCTGGTTACTAGCGGTACTGCAGGGGACAAGTCACTTTCTAGTAAATGAATGTCTGGTCCATGCATCCCATAGATATGTTGTAATCAACAGAAAATGTTCAGTCCACAGTATATTACAGAACATAATCGCATCCGTAAAAGTGGATACTTACAGGAAAGTCGATAGGTAATGGATTGAAAAAATTGATTGAAAAATGGATGCTTTTTGTACCATTTATATCCATTAATCCTCATTTTTAAAAAAAGCTCTAGCGAGTAGACCGTTACTGATAAAACAACGTAGCAATATCACATATTCTACAACAAATGAATCATTTTGTCACTTTGGCTAAAAGTGTCCAGTTCCAAAAAGTGCGGGTTATAGTATCAGTATCTCTAGTTATTATATTTTATATATATATATATGTATATATATCACGACAGAATTCGGCACTCTCATATGTATGTTCAGTGTGTCCTCTGTTCTTCCTTTCTTCTCTACCTTAAGATGATTTTAACTAGTGTATAGAAAATGCATGTGGCCACCTCTGATTTTCAGCCCAGGGGAAGGGTTTTGATATATACATTATTATTCACCACAACTTTAGGTGGCAGACATACT
The DNA here is from genome assembly GCF_032444005.1 of Ranitomeya imitator. Taxonomy (NCBI): domain Eukaryota; kingdom Metazoa; phylum Chordata; class Amphibia; order Anura; family Dendrobatidae; genus Ranitomeya; species Ranitomeya imitator. Next base: position 268,918,861 of record NC_091285.1, on the reverse strand, counting down.
AAAGGGCCTCATGCTAATGGAAAAGCATAAACGACCGGAGGCCTTTCCAGCACCACTGGATACAAATGCATTCTACTTTTATATGCAGATGAGCGAGTTGTAGGAGAACCATTTTCCTGTCCTAATAGAATAATTAAAGTGTATTAAATTCCCTGTTTTCCTATTAAATGTCTGGAATATATTTTTCCACAACATTTCCCTTGATAAATGCCTAAGTATTCTTATCTTTTTCTATAGAAAGATCTGGATTCACAGTGAGACCTGTGGCTGGATACCTCTCCCCACGAGACTTCTTAGCTGGGCTAGCCTATAGAGTGTTTCACTGCACGCAGTACATCAGACACGGATCAGATCCGCTGTATACACCTGAGCCGTAAGTATTCTCTGCTTCTGTTTTGTAGCTATGAAGTCAGGCTGCGGAGATTATTATGCAGCCGAGGATGCAGCACTTAAATTATAGCACATCCAATTATGCTAGGGTTCCTCTGTGCACAATACGACTAATGAACAACATCTGTCATTTTCTATCCAAGAAAATCAATAAAGGTTGGGTTCACTTGATTATAGGAAAATACATGTTTCACATTGCGTTTCTGCATGCAGATATGTCTTTGCAGTGCCCGTACGTCTTTACTTAGACTTGACTCTTCTTGCCAAATTATACCTAAAAGCAATTAGAAAAGAACACTCCAGTCTAGAATGAGCCTTCGGGATTTGACATGGGTACGATTCCAAATTTAGTCTGAAAGCTCACTGACTGCCACAAAGATAATGATTTGGACAAACTATGTATGCGCAGTCAGCTGTAATATTTATATACATTTTGGATCATTGCCAAAAAATAAAAATATTTCATTCATATAAAAATTCGAGCTGAGAAAATGCAGCACATGACATAGATTGGAGTGATAATGGAACATTTCACAGTAGATCATTAGCAGTGCTTGAGTATTAGTGCATTGGATCCCATGAAATAGCAGAACAATAGTTTCAAAAACATCCATACTTAAAAGGGGTATCCGGGACCTTACAAAAAATGTATCTAAGCACTAGCAGGCAGATAATGGCAACTTACCTGCCTGTTGTGCACGCTGACAGATCTCTCCTGCCGGGGATTCAGCTGCCTCTGCTGATGTGACAGGGCAGGTCTTTCTAGGTCATTTTGATTGACATCCGGTTCACCCACTTAGGCAGCTTGGCTCCGGCTGGCAATCAGAATGACCTTGGAAGTTCCACCCTGTCGGCAGAGCGGACCAGAAAAGAAGCCTCCTCTCTGTAGATGTGACATCACCAGATGCAGCTGAATCCCCGGCAGGAGCGGTCTGTGGCTATTCTCTGCCGGGGAGAACGGCGTCGGGCACAACAGACAGGTAAGTTGCAACTACCTGCCTGTTAGTGCTTAGATTCAGTTTTTTGATTTTTTTGTAGATTCCTGGATTCTTCCTATAGGAAAACCATTTTGTGCGACACCTAGAGCACTAGCAAATGCCAACACCCTTCTGTTTAGTCATAAGTATGGTTTAATGATTGCCAGCAATTTTTGTTAATTAAAACTTTTCTGTAAAAAGGACCTAACACCAGTGCCTGGTGGCTCAGTGGTTAGCATTCTTGTTTGCAGCGCTTGGGTTCAAATCCCACCAAAGACAACATCTGTAAGGAGTTTATTTGTTCTCCCTGTGTTTACATGGATTTCCCCTGGTTTCCTCCCACACCCCGAAGAAATACTGATAGGGAATCTAAATTGTGAGCCTCATTAGTGACAGCGATGATAATGTATGTAAAGTGCTGTAGAATATGATAGTGCTAGGTAAGCAAATCATGATAAATAGGTCAACCATGGTCAGTTTGTTTTTTACTCCTATTTTATTCCTGCTGCTCCCCTGATTATTCTGAGTTTTATATTTTTTTAATCCGCCTTATGTTTCCAGAGTTATAAGCCATTTATTTGTTGATAATTTTCAAGGTCTATACAAGGGGACATTGCTCAGTGGGTAAATAATACAAGCAGCCTAAGGACCCATCCCTAGAGAATTCCTTAGTAAAGACAATAAAAAGTAACATTCAATAAAAAAAACCTCATACAGTTAAGTCCATATATATTTGGACACAGGCAACATTTTTCTAGTTTTGGTTATAGCCATTATCACAATGACTTTTAAACAAAACAATTCAGATGCAGTTGAAGTTCAGACTTTCAGCTTTCATTTGAGGGTATCCACATTAAAATTGGATGAAGCAGAATTTAGGCCATATAAAACTATTTAAATATTAATGGCAAGGAACAGTTCCTGTTAAAAGGGGTTCTCTGTGAATGTGTCCAAAATGACCAGTGTAACGCCCAGGAGACCGGGATACCCAGCACCGGACCAATGGAGTCTGTCTCTTGAGGGGGATGTCACGGGTGGCTTGACCCGGTGCTGTGGCCTCAGGCAATGCACAGTGTAAGGGGTATCATGAGGGGACAGGCACTTACTTGATCAGCAGCAGGTTCTCCCAGCGGTGACGATCTCGATCCTGGATAGATGGCTATTGTCCAAATGAAAGACTGAGGCACTGAAACGTTTAACCAGTTTACTTTAACATAAAAGGATTTACAACCAGTCCTGTCACCGGAGTCTGTATGGGAACTCTGAGTTACTTTGACCCTGCCGGGGTCTTCGCCTCTTATTGTGCGCAATTTCTGTGTGGTCCTGCTGCTGTATGTGAACTGGCTGCCGGCCCAATCTGTCCCCTCCGGGTCCTGGTTCGACGGGCAACCCGAGTCCTTTTATCGGTTTACCCCCTCTGGGAGTACCGCTGAACTCTGTGTCTGTTGCTGCATCCGACCCTAGTGAAGCTGATATCACCTCACGTTTTTCCGGTTGCTGTATTATATATAATGAATACAGCCACGGATCCGGTATCCGTCTTTGCGCCTGTTCTGGGTAGTGATTAATGCTACCCGGTTCTCACAATGTCCTTTTTCTCTATCCCTCTTCTCCTCAGGCCGGTGATTTAGGCCTGGTAACAGTCACAGGGCTGTTAGAGATTCAACTGTATGACCTCTCACTATCAGCTCCTTGGCCCAACTGCCATTTTTTCTCTCAGACCAGAATGGATCAAGGGGAGTCTCTGGAGCTCCCCCTTCTGGCCGGAGGTGGTAGTGCAGTCTTGCTATTTTAGTATTTGTACTTACTGTCAGTAACTATTTTTGTGGCAAATACCCCTAGGGGTGCCACATTCCCCCTTAGTTAAGAACAGTACTCCGGGACTGTGGGACAATAACATTTTGAAATAACAATTAATATGTACAGAGTCTTAAAAATGAAAAGTTACAAAAACCACTCAAGGAAACAAAAATAGAGTTCTGTAAAAAGTCACTTCAAATAGCGTCCATTAATACAGTTCTATCCTTGAAGGTATTAGGAACGGCACTGTACTTAGTGTCCAGGAATTTAGTTCCATTTTTCCAACGGAGTTATCAATATAAAGTCTAAAGAAAGTTCAAAAAGAGCAAAAAGCAAAGTTCAAAAAGCAGTCTTTCCGGAGCTTTGATTTAGTGCCTCCGGGCTGATAAAAAGTTCAAGAATATGCAATAAGTTCATACAGACAAGTCTCTGTAGGCACTGGGCTTAAACGTTGCAGACTGATAGCAATGACTATACTACATTTTCTGTTTAACTATATACGGCATAACATATATACAATTCACATTATGAGCTTTATAGTTGGTAATCTGCATACCTGGCCGGTAATTGACCCTGGGTACTACGCTGTGATCTACGTAATAGCGGTGTCTCTTCATGTGGTGTACTAATGTCTACTGCGGATGTAGTATCTGCCCGCTCTGCTAAAGATAATTCCACGACTATGGAGTTGGCAAGTCCACCGTGAATGGGATTACTCTGACCAGGAATCTGTTCTTCCTGGCCTGGAACCTCCTGTAGTACGGGGTCAGCCTCTTCCTGTCTTGGGACTTCTGGTATTGGGTTCGGTGTTGGGTAAAAGGCCACCATGGGAACCACTACTGCACCATGGTATGTTAGTAGGGTTTTGGGAAAGTCTCCTATACAGGTGTGATACACTTCCTCTTCTTTTTCCTTTACTGGTTGAACCTGTATGGGTTGAATAACTTCTGGTTCTGGCTGGACAACGTCTGGCTCTTTCAATGCTTCCGGACATAATTTAAGATTGTCTCTTGACACTAGTACAGATGTTAAGCCTCCGTTTTTGCTAATGAGACACATTTTAGGATTATCCACTCTTGTTGGTAAAACTGTGTAGGGTACGGCTTCCCACTGATTGTCCAGTTTATTGGTTCGACGATTTCTCTTGAGCACTTGGTCACCCGGTCTTAATGGGGTCGCTAGAGCATTCTGGTTGAAAGTTCGCTCTTGTCTTTCTCTAGTTTGCTGAAGGCTTCTTTCCACATTCTCTTGCACTTGGCGATACTGCTTTTGCCGTATGATATCCCAATTGGAGTCTTGAACTTCTGCGTCTGGTTTCAGAATTCCCATTTCTAGATCGATTGGTAATTGGCCGGGTCTTGCACGAATAAGGTAAGCTGGGGTGCAGTTGGTGGAGCTCACCGGGACATGATTATACAGATCCACCAAGTCAGGCAATTTCTCTGGCCATTGATTCCTTTCTGTCTCAGGTAAAGTCTTTAGTAGGTCTATTACAATATGGTTCATCTTCTCGCATAAGCCGTTTATTTGTGGATGATAGGCCGTCGTCCGGATCTTTTTGCAACCATACATATTACAGAATTCTCTGAAGATCTCTGATTCAAAGGCTGTACCTTGGTCGGTGAGAACCTGTTCCGGATATCCATGGGGTCTACAAAAGTACGTTTGGAACGCTTTGGCTGCTGTTTTTGCTGTCAGATCTTTTACGGGTACTACTACCAAGAAACGTGAATAATGGTCCACGATGGTCAAGGCATAGACATAGCCGGACCGGCTTGGTGTCAACTTCACGTGGTCCATGGCTACAAGTTCAAGTGGTTGTTTGGTGATTATGGGCTGCAGTGGTGCTCTTTGGTTCTTTTGATCGTTTCTTCTGAGGTTGCACGGGCCACAATTTCTGCACCACTGTTCGATTGATTTTCTCATCCCGACCCAATAAAATCTTTCTCTTAGAAGTACTTCTAACTTTTTCCAACCGAAGTGACCAGCACCATTATGGTAAGCTTCGAGGACCATCTTCACATCTTGTTTAGGCACAATAATCTGCCAAACCAATTCATGTGTTTTCGGATTGGTGTATCTTCTACAGAGCTTCCCTTGATACAGGAACATTTTGCCTCTCTCTTTCCAGAGTTGATGCGTCTCTTCTGGGGCATCCTCATAGGGATATGCACTTTGCTCAGTCAACAGTTCCTTCACCAACTTCACAGCCGGATTGCTGTCTTGGGTGTCAGCCCATCTATGGTGTGCTAACGGATTAAAATTCACCTCTTGTTGTTTCTGATAGGTACTTGACTGATGATGTTTTGCCTTGGGACGATGGAAGGCTGGTAGTTCAATTTCTTCAAGCTCCCCCGTTTCCTCTTCTACATCTCTCAAGTGTGGCATCCGGGATAGGGCATCAGCATTTCCATTTTTGCGACCTGCTCGATACTTGATTATGAAGTTGTAATTAGATAACCGGGCTATCCATCGCTGTTCTAACGCACCTAATTTGGCTGTGTCCAGGTGGGTCAACGGATTGTTGTCAGTATAGACAATAAATTCTGCAGCGGCCAGATAGTGTTTGAAACGCTCCGTCACAGCCCAAACTACTGCCAGTAGTTCCAATTTGAAGGAGCTGTAATTTTCTGAATTTCTTTCAGTAGGCCGGAGCTTTCTACTTGCAAAGGCGATGACTTTCTCCCGACCTTCTTGCTTTTGTGACAGCACCGCTCCTAGTCCCACATTACTGGCATCGGTGTAGAGGATGAAAGGTTTATGGTAATCTGGGTATGCCAGAACCTCTTCTCCGGTTAGTGCCTTCTTTAGTTGTTCAAAGGAGTCTTCCCTTTCGTCGTTCCACTGAAAAGGAGGGTTTCGGTTTGAAGGTTTCTTCGTCTGCCCTACCAAGGTGTCTTGCAAGGGTGCTGCCAACTTGGTAAATCCTTTTATAAATCTGCGATAGTAACCCACCAATCCCAGGAATTGTCTCACTTCTTTTGCGCTGGTAGGTCTTGGCCAATCCCTTATGGCGCTTATTTTCTCGGGATCTGGTGCTACTCCCTCCAAACTCACGATGTGTCCCAGGTACTGTACCTTTGGCTTGAGAAGGTGACATTTGGATGGCTTGACTTTCATGCCATACCTGGATAAGGCTTCGAACACTTCTGCCAGGTCTATTAAGTGTTGTTCGTAAGTCTTTGTGTAGACAGACGATCATATCATCTAGGTACAGGAGGACGGTCTCGAAGTTCTTGTGTCCGAGGCAGCATTCCATCAGCCGCTGGAAGGTACCGGATGCATTGCAGAGTCCGAACGGCATGCGATTAAATTCACATAGACCCATTGGTGTGGTGAATGCCGTCTTTTCCTTATCTCGCTCAGCCACAGGGACTTGCCAATACCCGCTTGTTAAGTCTAAGGTGGAAAAATAATTAGCAGATTTCAAAGCAGTTAAGGACTCTTCTATCCTAGGCAAGGGGTAGGCGTCTTTATGGGTGATGTTATTAATCTTCCGGTAGTCTACGCACATTCTCATGGTTCCGTCCTTTTTTTTGACAATCACTAGAGGGGCCGCCCAGGGGCTACAGCTGTCTCTTATTACCCCGGCCTGTTTCATCTCCCTCAGCATATCTTTTGCACATTGATAGTGAGTGGGCGGTATGGGTCTATATCTTTCTTTTATTGGGGGATGGTCACCTGTGGGGATTGTGTGTTCTACCCCTTCTATCCGTCCGAAGTCCAATGGGTGTTTACTGAAGACTTGTTCATATTCCGTCACTAGCCTATACACCCCTTGTTTTTGATGGGTAGGTGTTGAATTTATGCCCACGTGTAGCTGTTGGCACCAATCCTCCATTTCTCCATCTGAGCCATTGCCTTCCACCTGACAGGTTGGTTCTAAGGGCTCAATGGTTGTGATGGCATTGTTGTCAACAGTATATAGCTTTGCCATTGTAGCATACCTTGGCAAAGTGACCTCTTCCTCTCCACAGTTCAAAAGTCGTACCGGCACTCGTCCCCGGTGTACCTCGACTATCCCTCGTGCTGTGAGTATAGTGGGCCTGCTGTCGGTGTACACTGGTTCTATTAAGGCTTGATAATCTCGTCCCTTAGTACCAATGGCTGCTCTACACCATACCAGCATTTCTGTTTTTGGTGGGATTACAATAGACGTTGGATCACTTACCCTCACACTGCCGATTTCTCCACCTGCAACTTCTACCTGTTGCCTTAACATCAATACTTTTATTTCCCTCCGGAGAACTCTCTGCTGGCAGGATTGGGCAGTTTCAGCAATTTGCTGTAAGACAGAAATGACTTCGGAAAAGCAGTTCTCTAACACATTCATTCCTATCAATACAGTTGGTTCACAGTTCCGCCGGTCAACATCAACAACAATTATACCCTGTTTCTTCAGTTCTACTTTACCAATCTTTATGGTCATCCCCCTGAATCCTAGTTTCGGTACCAACTTACCATTACTGGCCCATATATCTAGTTCAACATCAGAGGGCCCTTTATCAATATCTGCATCAGCCCAGTACCTCTTATAAAGGATATACGGTATAGATGAAATCTGGGAACCTGTGTCCAGCAAAGCGTTGAGGGGAATTCCGTCCAGCACGATAGGGATAATGGGTCGTCCTCCGATGTACCTGTCGTGCCAGGGTGTTGGGCCTTGAAAGTTCATTCCTGCGAAGCGGCCCGCATTCCCAGGGGATTCCCGTTTAAATCACAATCTCGTGCAAAGTGGCCCGGCTGCTGGCAACGGCGGCAAATGGGCTGTCCATCCGGTTGGTAGCGGTCGCGGGGTCGTCCTCTCCATGTCGGGTATCTCCGGGGTCTCATCCATGGAACATCCTCTCTACAGTTTGCCAACTCCATCTTGTGTCCTCTCATCTCCTGCATGGTTTTAGCCATTGAAGCAACAACATCAGCTAAAGAGTCAAGCTTTTGTTGAAGAGCCTCATTAGTACTGGGCCCCAGGGGCTTAGCAATGGCCCCAGACATAGCTGATGTCACTGGCACTCCCTGTTGTTGAGGTGCCTCTGCCATGGGTTGCGCAGGATCCTGATCCCGAGGTGCCTCTGCCAGCTGGAGACGTATAGCGCTCTCCTTTAATTGGGCAAATGTCAATTCAGGGTTCTTAAAAACAAGCATGCTCACATGCCCCCGGTGAGAAGGGGTGTAGAGTCCCTCAATAAATTGATCTCTTAGCAGTTTATCCGCTCCGGTGTTAAAAATGGGTTCAGCCAGTGTAAGTGATTTAAGGTCTTCCTGCAGGTTTAAGGCAAAGTCTCTCACGCCCTCATTAGCTTTTTGTTTGCAACTAAAGAATCGTATTTTAGCTTTGCTGCTGGCCGTGGTTTCAAATGTAGCTTTTAATCCAGCAAATATGCGTTCAACAGTGCCTTTTAGATCAGCTGCCCATGCTGTGACTTCTCGCTTAGCATGGCCACTTAACTGCATCATCAGGAGACTAACACGCTGAACTTCACCCACAGGGAACATGTCAAAATGGGCCAGCATCTTTTCTCTGAAATCGTCAAGGGTATTAGGCTCACCTTCATACATTGGAAGCCATGGGCCACCCGGGGTATATGGCATCAGCACCGGCATGATGGGCGCCACTCCTTGCACCGCTGTGCTGCCGGACTCTCTATTGACACTCTGTCTTTCAGCTGCGTTAGCTTTGCCGAGTGCTGCGGCGTCTCCGTGCTGCGACATACTGTGCCCCCTTAGTTAATCCGGACCCTTCCGGTCCTCCGCTTCCGTCGGGATAGTGTAGATTCGTTCCGCTGTGCAGCAGGATCGATTTTCCCCTTGCTCTGATGTCAGAGCGCTCAGCTTGGTGCCGCCCACAATGACACGCCCCCTGCTGCTCCCACCCACCGCGCTCTGTAATGGCGGATTCTGAAGTTTTTCAGTTAGACTGGGGCTCAGGTGATGGCGTAGCTCAATTAACAGTCTCGTGCCTAACGGTTATGAAGTGATTACCTCAGGGGATGGCGGCCATCTTTACTCCATTATAACCAATGGGGAAAAGTCACTTTCAATAGTTTTCAATGGGGAATGGATTTTTCTTTAATAAAGTCAATTTTCAAGATTTTTCATCCCAGTTTTCACAGTTTTGGGCTCCAATCACGGCACACAATACCCGGTATACGGGCTGGCTAGATCCTGTTCGTGACGCCAATTGTAACGCCCAGGAGACCGGGATACCCAGCACCGGACCAATGGAGTCTGTCTCTTGAGGGGGATGTCACGGGTGGCTTGACCCGGTGCTGTGGCCTCAGGCAATGCACAGTGTAAGGGGTATCATGAGGGGACAGGCACTTACTTGATCAGCAGCAGGTTCTCCCAGCGGTGACGATCTCGATCCTGGATAGATGGCTATTGTCCAAATGAAAGACTGAGGCACTGAAACGTTTAACCAGTTTACTTTAACATAAAAGGATTTACAACCAGTCCTGTCACCGGAGTCTGTATGGGAACTCTGAGTTACTTTGACCCTGCCGGGGTCTTCGCCTCTTATTGTGCGCAATTTCTGTGTGGTCCTGCTGCTGTATGTGAACTGGCTGCCGGCCCAATCTGTCCCCTCCGGGTCCTGGTTCGACGGGCAACCCGAGTCCTTTTATCGGTTTACCCCCTCTGGGAGTACCGCTGAACTCTGTGTCTGTTGCTGCATCCGACCCTAGTGAAGCTGATATCACCTCACGTTTTTCCGGTTGCTGTATTATATATAATGAATACAGCCACGGATCCGGTATCCGTCTTTGCGCCTGTTCTGGGTAGTGATTAATGCTACCCGGTTCTCACAATGTCCTTTTTCTCTATCCCTCTTCTCCTCAGGCCGGTGATTTAGGCCTGGTAACAGTCACAGGGCTGTTAGAGATTCAACTGTATGACCTCTCACTATCAGCTCCTTGGCCCAACTGCCATTTCTTCTCTCAGACCAGAATGGATCAAGGGGAGTCTCTGGAGCTCCCCCTTCTGGCCGGAGGTGGTAGTGCAGTCTTGCTATTTTAGTATTTGTACTTACTGTCAGTAACTATTTTTGTGGCAAATACCCCTAGGGGTGCCACACCAGCATCAGATCTTTAAGGCTACAACTAGAGATGAGCGAACCCAAACTTAAAAGTTTTGGGTACATACTGGACAGTTAGCGTCTGGTGGTAAACGCTGAACGCGGACTTCTCCCAGAAATCCATTGCACTGTTCGGAGCTCCGGTAGGAGAGAGAGAGATGAGAGAGATTTTTTTCCAGCTCAAAAGTTCAGGTCCTCATTATTTTCAATAGGGTTCGGGTTTTGATTCCAGTTCAGGTAAAGTTCTAGTACCTTAACTAGTACTAGTAAGGTACCTTATCAGGGGACGCCATGATAGTAATGCTGGTGCAGGACGCCCCCTGAGGAAGCGGCAACTTTTGATCGCGAAACGCGCGTTGGGGTTTGTAACCGGGATCCAGACGGGACGTCTACTCCACTCCACTCCACATGGGTAATTAGTACTTTTGTATATGCAGTGTGTGCACATTAGTTTGCGGCCATTACCATAGCACTTGTCTATGTGCTGATATTGTTTAGCCTGGCTATCTGAACGTTAACAAATGCTTCTGTGTGCACTTACTGGCAGCACGGTTGCTGCATGCTGATGAGTCAGTAATTCACTGTGCCATTGTCCCGGTCTGTGATTCATGGTTACCGCTGTACCAACGGATTTAGTCACGTATTTGTCACCTCTATTTGTATGGTAATATTATGTCTTTGGAAATTTAGTGTTTTTCAATAAAGTTTATATTTTGGGTATACTTTTTTGGCTACGTTTTGGCTCATGGTCCTCCTATTTTTATTACGTATGGTTGAGTCGCCAATTTTTTTTGTTGTGATTTTCGACTGATGTTTATTTATATATAAATCAATTATAAACCTGTTCTGCTCAGTCAGTCTTATATGTTTGCAATAATGTAACATGGCTCGGAGTGGTAGCCATGGGTGAGGTACTTATCCCGGCACACTGCATGAAGATGAGGGTCCTTGCTGGGTGTGTGAGCTTTGTCTATCGGGGCGCTACGTCCTTGCGGGCCACATGCTACTGACGACTTTTATTGTCCAGGACCAGATGTTGGAAGGTTCATTGAGGGAAACAGACTATCACTAAACAGCCACTTGGTGGGAAGTATGTACGATAGCAGGACCATAACTTCACGAATGATTCCTTACAACACAGAGCATTTTCACACATGGTCTCTTTATTTCTTCTACATTTACTTGTTTCTACCTTCACTAGTCTTGTTTCCTTCACCACATCCCAGCACAATACTACAGTCCAGTTAATGTGAGTCCTATTCTCAACCAGTGGTTCCATGTCCTAGCTTCCTCTTAAAGGAACTAGTTTGCCAATACTTAGCTTTTCTGCTTATAACGCCTTGTAACTCCTGCCCACGACACTCATTGTCTGACGGTCTCTGTTCGGTCCTGTTACCTTTCTGAGTTATAAACTCAGATGTTCTATTTCAGGCCCCATCTTTGGTTGATCACTCTGTCCTTCTATAGCTTTTCCTTTCTTTCTCAGGATCACACACTTCACTGGCTCAGTCACCACTCACTTTGGGGACACCCAACTCATGTGGCTCTGCTGAGTACTCAGACCAAAGCTAGCTGCAAGCTAGGCCCTGTCTGACTTCTTGAGAAGAAACTCTCTGTCCCTTGACCTTATCCTCTCCCACTCTGGGCTGGTCCAAAACATTCACCCTAACTAACCCTACAGTTGGGCAGACCACAACACTATCACCAATAACGCTTGTCACAATACACATTAATACAAGGGGAACCTGTCTTCAAGGGGAACCATGGACAGTATGTCATCTCCTTAAAGTAGGGCACAGGGGCCAACTGAGTAGAATGGGTAGTTTACAACTGAAAACAGAAGAGGACTGTAGCAGGGGAAAAACTACTCCAACAGCCAGGAAAGTTTTTCTTCTCCTGCTTCAGCCTGATCCAGCTGTAATCCTGTAAATGAGTGCTTGTTCATGATGATGCTTCTCACCCTGATAGGAAATTGCTCTATTATAACTCAGAAACATTTGTCCCAAGCACTGTTCTTCCGTCAACATGTCCTTATGCATGCCTAGGATTGGTTGCAGCCTGAAAAATGTGAGGGTAGCACATTTGGATAACTTCTCGGAGACTCTCTTTAAGTAGCCATGTAGCCACACTGTCTGCAGCCTTGTGATCTGCATTTTTCTGTATATTCAGTAAATTGTTTGTCAGTGATTCTTGACATATGGGAACTACATTGCTACATATTACAATGATTGCTTAAACATATTATTTCTTTTAAACAAATGGGAATAATGTAGGATTTCTAATTAGAAATTAGGTGATTATCAGCATTTCACATTAAAGGAGATTTTTTTTGTCTATAAATTCTTGTGGAACTGTAACTGAATACCAAGTCATGCAATAAGTTGATCAGTTAATCAGAGAAAAAGTCACATACATGTTTTTATAACCTATGATTTGATACAGGCATGAGCTTATTGTAATGAGCTCTTTTAGAATTTTGCCCTAAAACAAAATAATCATTCTCTGGCAACGTGACAGTGAGTACTTGGTAACATAGATTTGCAAATCAAAGAATCATCACAGAGAAAACTTGGAGGTGGCTGATTGAAACTTGACTGAGGTAGAGCTGCATCCGTACTAAGTTGGCTCCGACTACTGTGAGGCACAGTACAAGGTTTCTACCAGATGTTCACCATTAGATGTGCAAGTGGATGTGGACATCACTAATTAAATATCCAGCTTGTGGTCCCAATTTAGGGTTGCAGACAGCAGTCATTGGGCTCATACTCACTTGCGTGAAATACGGTCAAGTCTCGCAGGTTAAAACCCAGCTCTGCTGCCGGCACTCCAGAGCGGAGTGTGCGGCCTCACAGCAATACATGGAGCTGCACGCTCCGCTCCCAAGTGCCGGCGGCAGAACCGGGTGTTACCATGCGAGACTCAGCCGTATTTCATGCAAGTGAGTATGAGCCCTTAGGCTGGCCATACACATTAGGTGGCAACACACATCAGAGCCGACTCTCCCATACACAGGAAAGATACTGTGTTCTCTATGAGGAAGCCAATGAGTGACACATCAGCCGGTGGCTTATTTCAGGGAGAACATTGCTATTGGTGGTCTGAAATTGGACATTTGCGATCAACGTATCTGCTGACCATTAGTCAGCAGGTGTCCCCACATTAGACTGTTGGCCGAACCCATTGGTATCGACAGTTTAGCCTACATTTGTGTAATGTGTAAAGTCAAAAAACATTATGAAATACAACACCAGTGTGGATAGAACACCAAGGTTGATAACCAAGCTAGAATATTGCAGAACAGATCATAGGTCAGGTGAAAGGTCGATGGTCAAGCATTCGGTACACATGAAATCAGATCAAGGCAGGGACCATCAAACACATGGATTAAATCCACTTTGTGAAGACTCATGTGTGTGCCCTTGCTAGATCAATGATTCTCTAGACATAGGGCAAGTAAATGATGAACCTTCTCACAATAATTTAGTTTATTAGAGATCTGAATGGGTTCCATGTTGCCTCCTCACTCTGCTTGATCAATCCACAGTTGTTCAATCCTCATGTGAGCGAGTGTGAATTGTATGCATGCATTGCTTATGTCTGAGGCTAATCTGCTGACAACACCGAGACCGGGGTAATAATATTTCACATTCACATCCAGGGTATCAGAATATTATACTCAAATGAAAATAGCGCTACTGTTAGATTTGACATATTCCCTCTCCTGCTGTACTGTGTCTTATTTAGATTGATGGCAAGGATGTTAAAGTCTCTCTCCTGTGAAAATCAAATTCATGTGAATGGGATGGTAATGGAAAAGAGCTTTAATAACTGCATATCAGCCAAAAAATGCTTGCTAGAGCAAAAGTGAATGTATTATAAGAAGGATTTTCCATCAGGAAGACAAATATATCTCCAACACAGGAAACACTTGGAAGAGTTGGGTGGGGGAAATAAATATGTATTCTATCTATCTATCTATCTATCTATCTATCTATCTATCTATCTATCTATCTATCTATCTATCTATCTATCTATCTATCTGGATACCGTAGACAGGGTTGGACTGGCCTTGCAGGGTATTGGGAAAATCCCCGGTGGGCCCTAGCAGTGGACCAGGGAGATTGCGGTGGGAAGAAGAGAGAAAAAAGTCTGTAGTTTTAAGGGGCACAGACTCATTAAAAGCGCAGGCTAAGTATGTGCAGGGGCGCGCGCACACTGTGATCATTACCTGAACTGCTGCAGCACACGTCCCGATCAACACTGATGAGTGTGCGCATGACTTCTGTGTCATGCGCCGCATGTGATGGGTGGACACATTCAGCCGCCGGCCTCTGCTAGGTCGACGGCCATTTTCAAATGAGAGCGCCGGATTTGCAGAGGAAGAAGACACCGTCGAGGTTGCAAGAAGGTAAGAGGAATCTTTTTTTTTTGTCTCTTTTCTCTCTCTCTGTGCATGCGGCATGGTGCAAGGGCCAGGATGGATATATGAGGGGGGCAGGACAAGGGACCAGGATGCATATATGGGGGCCAGGATGCATATATCTTGGGGGCTAGGATGCATGTACTGTATATGGTGGGTATGGATATATGGGGGCCAGGATATATATATATATATATATATATATATATACTGTATATATATATATATATAGGGCCAGGATGGATATATGGAGGGGCCAGAACAAGGAACCAGGATGTATATATGGGGGTCAGGATGGATATATGAAGGGGCAATGGTGGATATATGGAGGGGCCAGGATGGATACATGGGGAGCCAGGATAGATATATGGTGGAGTCAGGATGGATTTATGGAGGGGTCAAGACGGATATATGGAGGAGCCTAATGGATATATGGGGGAGACAGGATGGATATATGGAGGGGCCAGGATGGATATATGGGGGAGTCAGGATGAATATATGGAGGGGCCAGGATGAATATATGAGGAATCCAGGATGGATAAATGGCTGTGCCAGGATGGATATATGGGGGAGGGGGGGCAGGATGGATATATGGGGGAACCAGGATGGATATATAAAGGGGCCAGGATTGATATATGATTAGCTGCGGGTGGTCTGGGGCCAGGCTGGACAAGAGACATTGGAGGCCAGGCTGGGCATATTATAAAATAAAGGGTGCCAGGTTGGATGAGATTATTAAATAAAGGGGGCCAGGTTGAGGAACATGCTATATTAGTTTATGGTGACAAGTGGGGGACATAATTTCTTTAGGGTCCAATTAGGGACATTATTACTACTGTAAAATAACTTACTTTTTAGGATACTGTTTTCCATGGAGTAAGCAAAAGGTTCTGTTACTGTGAAGGGTGGCACTACGTCGCTTTTTTTCTTCATCTGACATAGTGTAGACATCAGGGAAAACATGGGGAATGTGCCCTGAAAGCGATCGGCTGTTGATGACTGTATGTTATATCCTGCAGAGACAAGTCGTGGCTGGAAGAAGTGATGCCGGTCTGTGCTGGATGAGGAAGAAAAGTGAAGATGAAGGACTTCAACTACAGATGTCACTGGTGAGTTAGTGTACTGCATGTACACGCACACTATACACTATATACTGTGTACAGAGTTCCTGTGTCCACCATGTTCCAAATTATTATGCAAATGACATTTTTCTCGTATTTTCCTAAATGGTCGGTGCAAATGACAGTCAGTCTAGTAAAAGTCACCGAATTTTATTGAAGAATCCTCCCAATGATAACAGTATAATCTCCAAAATGAATAAAAACTCAAAATGCACTGTTCCAAATTATTAGGCACAGTAGAATTTCTAAACATTTGATATGTTTTAAAGAACTGAAAATGCTCATTTGTGGAATTTGCAGCATTACAAAAAAGCTATTTAACTCCAAAACATCCTAACAGGCCAAGTTACACGTTAGCATAGAAACCTTTCTTTGATATCATCTTCACAATTCTTGCATCCATTGAACTTGTGAGTTTTTGGAGAGTTTCTGCTTGTATTTCTTTGCATGAAGTCAGAATAGCCTCACAGAGCTGCTGTTTTGATGTGAACTGCCTCTCACCCTCATAGATCTTTTGTTTGATGATACTCCAGAGGTTGTCTGTAGGGTTCAGGTCATGGGAAGATGGTGGTCACACCATGAGTTTATCTCCTCTTGTGCCCATAGCAGCCAATGACTCAGAGGTATTTTTTGCCACATGAGATGGTGCATTGTCATGCATGAAGATGATTTTGCTCCTGAAGGCACGTTTCTGCTTTTTATACCATGGAAGAAAGTTGTCAGTCAGATACTCTATATACTTTCCATAGGTCATTTTCACACCTTCAGGAACCTTAAAGGGCCCTACCAGCTGTTTCCCCATGATTCCGGCCCAAAACAAGACTCCTCCACCACCTTGCTGATATCGCTGCCTTGTTGGGACATGGAGGTCATCCACCAACCATCCACTGCTCCATCTATCTGGACCATCCAGGGTTGCTCGACACTCATCAGTAAACAAGACTGTTTGAAAATTAGTCTTCATGTATGTCTGGGCCCACTGCAACAGTTTCTGCTTGTGAACACTGTTTAGGAGTGTCCGAATAGTTGGTTTATGAACAAAAGCAAACCTTTGAAGGATCAACACCTTGAGGTTCGAGGGACTCCAGAGGCACCAGCAGCTTCAAATATCTGTTTGCTGGTTTGTAATGGGTTTTTAGCAGCTGCTCTCTTAATCCAATGAATTTGCCTGGCAGAAACCTTCCTCATTATGCCTTTATCAGCACAAACACGTCTGTGCTCAGATTCAACCACAAATCTCTTAACAGTACGATGATGACGCTTAAGTTTTTGGGAAATATCTAATGTTTTCATCCCTTGACCAAGGCATTGCACTATTTAATAATAATAATAATAATTTTATTTATATAGCGCCAACATATTCCGCAGCGTTTTACAAATTATAGAGGGGACTTGTACAGACAATAGACATTACAGCATAACAGAAGTTCAAAATAGATACCAAGAGGAATGAGGGCCCTGCTCACAAGCTTACAAACTATGAGGAAAAGGGGAGACACGAGAGGTGGATGGTAACAATTGCTTTAGTTATTCGGACCAGCCATAGTGTAAGGCTTGGGTGTTCATGTAAAGCTGCATGAACCAGTTGACTGCATAAGGATGTAGCAGTACAGACACAAAGGGCTATTAACTGTATAAAGTGTATGAGAACATGATGCAAGGAACCTGATTATGGTTTAAGTTTTTTTTTTTTTTTGTAATGGGTCACACAGGGATAGTTAGGTTAATGCGTTGAGGTGGTAGGCCAATCTGAACAAATGAGTTTTTAGGTCATGCTTAAAACTGTGGGGATTGGGGATTAATCGTATTAACCTGGGTAGTGCATTCCAAAGAATCGGCGCAGCACGTGTAAAGTCTTGGAGACGGGAGGTTCTGATTATTGAGGATGCTAAACTGAGGTCATTAGCGGAGCGGAGGGCACGGGTACGGTGGTAGACTGAGACCAGAGAGGAGATGTAAGGTGGTGCTGAGCCATGGAGAGCTTTGTGGATGAGGGTAGTAGTTTTGTACTGGATTCTGAAGTGGATGGGTAGCCAGTGTAATGACTGGCTCAAGGTAGAGGCATTGGTGTAACGGTTGGTGAGGAATATGATCCTGGCAGCAGCATTCAGGACAGATTGGAGTGGGGAGAGTTTGCTAAGAGGGAGGCAGATTAGTAGAGAGTTACAATAGTCCAGACGAGAATGAATAAGTGAAACAGTAAGAGTTTTTGCAAAGTCGAAAGTAAGAAAAGGGTGATTTCTAGAAATGTTTTTGAGATGCAGATAAGAAGAGCGAGCCAGTGATCGGATGTGGGGGGTGAATGAAAGCTCGGAATCAAGTATGACCCCAAGGCAGTGGGCATGTTGCTTTGGACTAATGGTGGAACCGCACATGGAGATGGCAATGTCAGGCAAAAGTAGGTTAGTAGAGGGAGAAAACACGAGGAGTTCAGTTTTTAACAGGTTCAGTTTCAGATAGAGGGAGGACATGATGTTAGAGACACCGGTAAGACAATCACTGGTGTTTTCTAAAAAGGTCGGCATGATATCAGGAGAAGTAGTGTATAATTGGGTGTCGTCAGCATAGAGATGGTACTGGATACCAAAGCTACTGATTGTTTGTCCAATAGGGGCGGTATACAAAGTGAAGAGGAGGGGGCCTAGGAATGATGCTTGAGGAACCCCTATAGTAAGGGTAAGGTGAGAGGAGGAGGAACCAGCAAAGGATACAGTGAATGATCGGTCAGAGAGATAGGAGGAGAACCAGGAGAGAACAGTGTCCTTGAGGCCGATGGAGTTGAGCATAGTGAGGAGGAGTGATGATCCACAGTGTCGAATGCTGCGGAGAGATCCAAGAGAATTAGCATGGAGTAGTGACCATTAGATTTAGCTGTTAGTAGGTCATTAGAGACTTTAGTGAGGGCAGTTTCAGTAGAGTGTAAAAAGCGGAAAACAGATTGAAGAGGGTCGAGAAGAGAGTTATCTGAGAGATAGTGGGTAAGACGGGAGTGGACCAGGCGTTCGAGGAGTTTAGAGATGAAGGGAAGATTAGAGACAGGTCTATAATTAGCGGCACAGTTTTGATCAAGGGAGGGTTTTTAAGTAATGGATGTATGATGGCATGCTTAAATGAAGAGGGAAAAATACCGGTAGTGAGAGAAAGGTTGAATATTTTTGTTAGGCGAGAGGTGACAGCCGGGAAAAGGGACTGGAGGAGATGTGACGGAATGGGGTCACTGGTGCAAGTGGTTGGGCGAGAAGATGCAAGGAGCCTGATTACTTCTTCTTCTGTAACTGGTTCAAAATCAGAGAGTGAACTAGATGCAGTGGGGGAGGGAGGACAGTGCATGGTGTGAAGGGATTGGGAGATAATTTCCTGTCGAATGTGGTCAATTTTTTCTTTAAAGTAATAGGCCAGATTGTCAGCGCAGAGATCCGTGATTGGGGCCTGCACTCTTGAGTTGAGTAGGGACTGGAAAGTGTCAAAGAGACGTTTAGGGTTATTGGACAGCGAGGTGATGAGGGTATTGAAATAGGTTTGTTTGGAGAGGTGAAGGGCAGAGTTGTATGTTGTATGTTTTTAGCATGAACTTATTTGATGCTTTTCGGCAGCAGAGAGATCCTTTTTCTTTCCCATTTTACTTGAAAACTGTGGCCTGCTTAATAATGTGGAACATCATTTTTAAGTAGTTTTTCTTTAATTTGAATCACCTGGAAAACTAGTTATCACATGTGTTTAAGATTGATTTCAGTGATCCATTGAGCCCTGAGACACAATACCATCCACAAGTTTATTTGAAAAACAAAACAATAAAATCTTTATGACACTTAAATCCATTTTGCATAATAATTTGGGACACAGTGTAAAATGTCACTGGTGATTACTGTATTACCTGTACACTATATACAAAGCTCCTGTGTATAATGTCACTGGTGATCACTAGATTACCTGTACTCTATAAGCTATATACAGAGCTCCTGTGTTTGATCACTGTATTACCTGTACACAGACACTATATACAGAGATCCTGTGTATAATGTCACTAGTGATCACTGTATTACCTGTATACCATTCACTATATACAAAGCTCCCGTGTATAATGTCTCTGGTGATCCCTGTATTACCTGTACACTATATACAAAGTTCCTGTGTATAATGTCACTGGTGATCACTGTATTACCTGTACAATATTCACTATATACAGAGCTCCTGTGTTTAATGTCACTGGTGATCACTGTATTACCTGTACACTGACACTATGTACATAGCTCCTGTGTATAATGTCACTGGTGATCACTGTATTATCTTTACATTGACAATATATACCGAGCTCCTGTGTATAATGTCACTGGTGATCTCTGTATTACCTATAGACTATACACTGACAGTGTATACATAGCTCGTGTGTGTAATGTCACTGGTGAATACTGTATTACCTGTGCACTATTTACAGAGCTGTTATGTATAATGTCAGTGGTGATCACTAGAGTTGAGCGACTTTTACTTTTTTCGGATCGAGTCGGGTTTCGCGAAACCTGACTTTGTCAAAAGTCGGGTCGGGTGGAATCAGCCGATTATTGCGAAAAGTCGGGGGCCGACTGAAACACGAAAGCGAATGCAAGTCAATGGGGAATAAAAGTCGGCAGTGAGTGGAGGACAGGAAAACACCTACAGTGCCCATTTTAATGCCAAAAACATCAATTCTTATTACTTAAGGTTGTCAATCTTAATTTACTTTATAATAATAGTTAGGCATTGAAAACTGGGGGTCATTTGGCTAAAGTTGTGGAGGGGTAGGCATTGCTTTGTTCAGTGGAGGACAACTGTAATGAGTGGCAGACACAGTTAGTAGGCCCAAATAATAAAGTAGGCTAAATGCAGTTCAAAATTGGTAACAGGACTAAACAGGTGGCATAGCTAGGTACAGGGGCGGGCTCCTCTGCTGAGTAGCAGACAGTGGTAGTAGGTGCAAAGTTTAAACTGGTCTAAATGGAGGCCAGAGACCCTGTATATTTTAACTATCATCTATCATTTCAACAAATTTGTATTGGCAGTGCCATTGAAGGATTTAACAGCACAGACTACACAGTGGTGGAGCAGGGAGAGGTAAGTATTGCAAGTGGTAGAACACTGTTCGAGCTGGGAGGGAACATTCTCTCATGGCCAGCGGTACTGGCACAGGGCCCCTCATATTACGATGGTGTGTCTGACGTTGATTATGCACCACCACCATCAGAGACACTTCATTGTACTATGAGGGACCCTGTGCCAGTGCCGTCGCCCAAGAGTGGGCACACCCACCTGTCCAGGCAAACGGCACTCGCACGGGTGCTTGCACCAGGTGGGGACCATGGCCCTGTGGGGGGAGTCAGCCCATTTAGGGAGGTATAAAAGTGGCCTATGGTGGACATTCAGCAGCTACAAATTAAGGAATTGGAGAAGTCAGTAAGAGGAGGCCAAAAGCAAGACATTTTTCCAGCAAGCTATGTGTCAGCAGGGGAAGGTGGGGCAAAATAATTTGAAATCCATGATTGGTTCATTTTAATGAAGGTTAGATCATCAACATTCTGGGTAGCCAGACGTGTCCTTTTTTCGATCAGTATTGAACCAGCAGCACTGAAGACTCTTTCTGATAGCACACTAGCAGCAGGGCAAGCAAGCTCCTGTAATGCATATTCTGCCAATTCTGGCTAGGTGTCTTTTTTAGATGCTCAGTAATCAAAGGGGAATGACCTGTGAGGGAGAACATCAATAAGGGAGGAAAAGTAGTTTGTAACCATACTGGACAAATGCTGTCTCCTGTCACTTTGAATCGATGCAGCAGTACCTGTCCTGTCAGCGGTCATTGCGAAATCACTCCACAAACTGGTCATAAAACCCCTCTGTTCCAACGCCACTTCGGATTTGTGCACCTCTAACACCTCTGCCATGTTGCCCCCTATGGCTCGTGTGAGAACCATCACTGCCGCTGTGTGCAGGGAAGCCTGAACCAAATGGTCTACAAGAGTTGCTTGTTTGGTAGCCAATATTTGCTCAAGGTTCTCTGTGGCATGATATTTTGTAATTTTCCTTTATATCGTGGATCCAGGAGGCAGGCCAAACAGTAATCGTCATCGGTCATCATTTTGATAATGCGGGGGTCCCTTTTTAGGATACGCAAGGCATACTCTGCCATGTGGGCCAATGTTCCAGGTGTCAATTCACTGCTTGTGCTGGGTTGAGGAGCACTTTCTTGCAAATCAACATCAGTTGTGTCCCGCAAAAACCCTGTACCTGACCTTGCAACACCACCAGTTTGTATTGCCCCCTGAGAAGCATCCTCCTCCCATAAATATTCATCCCCGTCATCCTCCTCCTCTTCGTCTGCCACCTTGTCCAGGAGAGTTCCCTGAGCAGACAATGGCTGACTGTCATCAAGGCTTCCCTCCTCCTCGGCTGCACACGCCAGCTCCTTAATGTGCGTCAAACTTTGCATCAGCAGATGCATTAGTGGGATGCTCATGCTTATGATGGTGTCGTCTGCACTTACCAGCCGTGTGCATTCCTCAAAACACTGAAGGACTTGACAGAGGTCTTGTAGCTTCGACCACTGAACACCAGACAACTCCATGTCTGCCATTCAAGTGCCTGCCCGTGTATGTGTATCCTCCCACAAATCAATTACAGCACACCTCTGTTCGCACAGCCTCTGAACCATGTGCAGTGTGGAGTTCCACCTTGTTGCAACATCGATTATTAGGCGGTGCTGGGGAAGATTCAGCGATCGCTGATGGTCCAGCATACAGCTGAAGTGTACGGGCGACCGGCGGATGTGCGAGCAAAGTCTTCGCACCTTCAGGAGCAGGGCTGGTAACTCCGGATAATTTTTGAGGAAGCACTGTACCACCAGGTTCAATGTGTGAGTCAGGCAAGGTATGTGTTTAAGTTCTGAAAGGGCTATGGCAGCCATAAAATTCCTTCCGTTATCACTGACTACCTTGCCCGCCTCAAGATGTACACTGCCCAGCCATGACTGAGTTTGTTGCTGCAAGCACTCGGCCAGTACCTCTGCGGTGTGTCTGTTGTCGCCCAAGCACTTCATTTGTAACACAGCCTGCTGATGCTTACCACTAGCTGTTCGATAATGGGATACATCGTGTGCAACACTGGCAGCTGCGGATGAAGTGGTCATGTGACTGCGCTCTGTGGATGAGCTTTCACTTCTGGAGGAGGAGGAGGGGTGGCAAACGCCTACAGTCAACTGTTTCCTAGACCATGGGCTAGGCAGAACTGTCCCACTATGGCTGTCCCCTGTGGACCCTGCATCCACCACATTAACCCAGTGCGCCGTGATGGACACGTAACTTCCTTGGCCATACCTACTGGTCCATGCATCTGTTGTGAGGTGCACCTTTCCACTGACTGATTGCCTCAGTGCATGGACAATGCGGTCTTTGACATGCTGGTGGAGGGCTGGGATGGCTTTTCTCGCAAATAAGTGCTGACTGGGTAGGCCATAGCATGGTACTGCGTAGGCCATCAGGTCTTTGAAAGCTTTGCTTTCAACCAACCGGTAGGGCATCATCTCTAACGAGATTAGGATAGCAATGTGGGCATTCAAACCCTGTGTACGCGGATGAGAGGATGAGTACTTTCTTTTCCTAACGAGAGTTTCTTGTGGGGTGAGCTGGACTGGAGAGCTGCATATGATGGAACTAGCAGTGGTGGTGGCCATGGCGGATTGAGAGAGGGTTGGTGATGGTATTCTTGATGTTGGCCTACATACAGTGTTTCCTACCAATAACCTTGTAATTCCATGACTGTTTTGTCCTTGCAACAATACCTCCACATTTGCTGCTGGTGGTGTCCTAACTGGTGGCCTTACAGTGAGGGAAGCAATGTAGCGTTGCTGACTACCTTCATTCTGAGCAGGTGCACCAACGGTACAGGGACGTTTGGTAGTTAGTCCAGGCTTGCAAGTGCATGCTGGTTAAATGTCTAAGCATGCACGTTGTATTTAAATTTTGAAGATTCTTCCCTCTGCTAAAGGTCTTTGAGCATTTCTTACAGATAACTTTTGACTGATCATTTGGATCTTGGTTAAAAAATTGCCACACTACACTCTTCCTACTATGGAATACCTTTTCATGCATTGCACGCTGTGCTACTTTCACCAGATGGCCACGCTGTCCTAAATCTGTTTTTGTTTTTGACAAATGTTTTTGGCCTGATACGGGCCTGCCAGATGACAGCTGTTGTGATGTAGATGGCTGCTGCGGATCATCCTCCTCCTCTTCTGAGCTACTGGCAGCAGCACCCTCTTCCCACAATGGCTACCAATCTGGGTCGAAAATTGGGTCATCTATCACCTCCTCTTCAATGTCATGTGAACCTTCCTCTGTGTCACCGTGTAAGGTGCTATAGCATTCAGGACAGGGCTCCATAGTCTCAGCAGGGTCAGATTCTGGCTCAGTACACTGCGAGGGCAATGTAGTGATCTGAGTCAATGGAACAGCATAATACCGTATATACTCGAGTATAAGCCGACCCGAGTATAAGCCGACTCCCCTAATTTTGCCACAAAAAACTGGGAAAACTTATTGACTCGAGTATAAGCCTAGGGTGGAAAATGCAGCAGCTACCGGTTAATGTCAAAAATAAAAATAGATACCAATAAAAGTAAAATTAATTGAGACATCAGTAGGTTAAGTGTTTTTGAATATCCATATTGAATCAGGAGCCCCATATAATGCTCCATACAGTTCATGATGGGCCCATAAGATGCTCTATATAAAAATGTGCCACATATAATGCTCCATGAAGTTCATTATTGCCCCATAGATGCTTCATATAAAGCTGTGCCCCATATACAATGCTCTGCACCGTTCATTATTGCCCCATAGCTGTGCCATATAGTGCTCTGCACCATTCATTTTTGTCCCATAGCTGTGCCATATAGTGCTCTGCACCGTTCATTATTGCCCCATAGCTGTGCCATATAGTGCTCTGCACCGTTCATTATGGCCCCATAGCTGTGCCATATAGTGCTCTGCCCCGTTCATTATTGCCCCATAGCTGTGCCATATAGTGCTCTGCACTGTTCATTATGGCCCCATAGCTGTGCCATATAGTGCTCTGCACCGTTCATTTTTGCCCCATAGCTGTGCCATATAGTGCTCGGCACCGTTCATTTTTGTCCCATAGCTGTGCGATATAGTGCGCTGCACCGTTCATTATTGCCCCATAGCTGTGCCATATAGTGCTCTGCACCGTTCATTATTGCCCCATAGCTGTGCCATATAGTGCTCTGCACCG
Organism: Ranitomeya imitator; assembly: GCF_032444005.1. Lineage (NCBI taxonomy): Eukaryota > Metazoa > Chordata > Amphibia > Anura > Dendrobatidae > Ranitomeya > Ranitomeya imitator. The sequence continues at coordinate 268,893,805 of NC_091285.1, read as the reverse complement.
TTCATTTTTGTCCCATAGCTGTGCCATATAGTGCTCTGCACCGTTCATTTTTGTCCCATAGCTGTGCCATATAGTGCTCTGCACCCTTCATTATTGCCCCATTGATGTACCATGGAAAGCTGTGCCATTGCTGCTGCTGCAATAAAAAAAAAATGCCATACTCACCTCTCTTGCTTGCAGCTCCCAACGTCCCGTCCCGGCATCTCTCCGCACTGACTGATCAGGCAGAGGGCGCCGCGCATACTATATGCGTCATCGCGCCCTCTGACCTGCACAGTCAGAGCGCAGAGACGCCGGGAAGATGGAGCGGCACCGGGAAGATGGAGCGACACCCGGCGTGTGGAACGGGGATAGGTAAATATGACATACTTACCTGTTCCCGGCGTCCCGCTCCTTCTCCCAGACAGCTGGTCTTCGGTGCCGCAGCCTCTTCCTCTATCAGCGGTCACCGTTACCGCTGATTAGGGAAATGAATATGCGGCTCCACCCCTATGGGAGTGGAGTCCATATTCATTTTTCTAATGAGCGGTCCCACATGACCGCTGAAGAGGGGAAGAGCTGCAGCACCCGGAGACCGTTGGACGGCAGGGGGAGCACCAGGATCGCCGGGACTAGGTAAGTATGCCTCAGCGCCCTCTCCCCCTCACCCGCCGACCCTGCCGCCGACCGTAACTCGAGTATAAGCCGAGAGGGGCACTTTCAGCCCAAAAATTTGGGCTGAAAATCTCGGCTTATACTTGAGTATATACGGTAATCTAGCTGTGGCTGTACATCTGTGCACTCCATGTCCGATACATCTTGTAATGGGCTTTTAACAATTTCCCTCTCTAACCCAGGCACGGTATGTGTAAAGAGCTCCACGGAGTAAACTGTAGTGTCGCCTGCCGCATCCTTCACTTTTGGTTTGGGTGAAGGACAAAAGGAAGCGACTTGTTCCTGACCGGGAGCATCCACTGACAACTCACTGCTTTTATATTTCGAACTTTCTGAAGAGGAGGCGAAAGAGCTAGAGGCTGAGTCAGCAAGGAAAGCCAAAACTTTTTCCTGCTGCTCCGGCTTTAAAAGCTGTTTTCCTACTCCCAGATAAGGGAGCCTTCGAGGCCTTGTGTAGCCAGATGATGATCCTGGCTCAATACCTCGAGCCTTAGGTGCTATTTTGCTTTTCCCACTACCACCAGATGCTCCACCACCACCATCAGTACCAACTGGCAGCGACCGCCCACGGCCTCTTCAACCAGACTTCCTAATTTTTTGAAAAATCTAACCAAAATAACAACCGTTATATGGTACTGTGAAACAAGGTAGAAGGTGTACATAAACTTGTTGAGAATTTAAATCTCCCTTTTTTTGGGAGACTGAACCAAAACTCAGGCCCAGTGTATAAAACAACACAATGTAAGTGGCAGAAAGTGGCTGGCTGATATGCGACAAACTAACAGGACTAAAGTATATCCACTTTGTGATAATTTGAATCTCACTTTGTTTTTTGGGAAACTGAACCAAAACTCAGGCCCTGTGCATAAAACAACACAATGTAAGTGGCAGAAAGTGGCTGGCTGACATACGACAAACTAACAGGACTGAAATATATCCCCTTTGTGAGAATTAGAAACTCTCTTTTTTGGGGGGGAGACTTAACCAAAACTCAGGCCCAGTGTATATAACAACACAATGTAAGTGGCAGAAAGTGGCTGGCTGACATACGACAAACTAACCGGACTGCAGTATATCCACTTTGTGAGAATTTGAATCTCACTTTTTTGGGGGGAGACTGAACCAAAACTCAGGCCCAGTGTATATAACAACGCAATCTAAGTGGCAGAAAGAGGCTGGCTAACATACGACAAACTAACAGGACTGCAGTATATCCACTTTGTGAGAATTTGAATCTCACTTTTTTTTTTTGGGGGGGGGGGGAGACTGAACCAAAACTCAGGCCCAGTGCATAAAACAACACAATGTAAGTGGCTGAAAGTGGCTGGAAGTTATATGAAAAAATTCAAGGACTGTAGTACAATTTCAATCTCCCTACAATGATCTCAGGAAAAGTATGGCAGCAATAAAAAGGACTGCTGCACAAAAAAGTGTGGACAAATAAACAAGATAACTGTGCAGAAAGAAGCAACAGGATTTTTGCTTTTAAAAAAGCAGTTGGTTTGCACAGCAGCGTGCAAACAGGAATGCAGCTATCAGGGAGCATTATAAGGCAGCCTAATAAGCTACAGAGCTGCTGCACAAAAATATAGCCTCCACTGTCCCTGCAAAAAAATGGTGGTGTTGGACAGTGGAAATCGCTACAGCTTAAGCAGTTTGGGGGTTAATCTTCCCTCCCTACCTATATCCCTTCTTCTGATGAAGCTGCAGCAACCTCTCCCTATGCTAAGATCGGCAGAAGTAAGATGGCGGCCGGCGCGCAGGCCCCTTTATAGCCCATGTGACGCCGCAGAAAGCAAGCCAATCACTGTCATGCCCTTCTCTAAGATGGTGGGGACCGAGACCTATGTTATCACGCTGCCCACACTCTGCGTCCTCCTTTATTGGCTGAAAAATGGCGCAGAAAGCGTCATATGAAACGCGACTTTTGCGTGCAGATCGCCGACCTCATGGCCGATCCCACACTAGGATCGGGTCAAGTTTCATGAAACCCGACATTGCCGAAAGTCGGCGATTTTTGAATTTGTCCGATCCGTTTCGCTCAACCCCAGTGATCACTGATAATAACAGTGTTGTTAGTATTGTGGTTTGTATTCATGATCAGTATTGCAGTATTCAGTCACTATGTGGTGGTAATTTGTGGTCTGGTCACGGTGTGGCAGTGTTTATCCCCTGTATATGGTATTATTCGGTCACTATGTGGTGGTAATTTGTATTCTAGTCACAGTGTGGCGCTATTTGTCCCTTGTACGTGGTGGTATTCGGTCACTATGTAGTGGTAGTTTGTGGTCTGGTCATGATGTGGTGGTATTTGTCCCTTGTATCTGATATTATTCGATCACTATGTGGTGGAATATGTAGTCTTGTAATGTGGCTGTATTTCTCCTTGTATGTGGTAGAAATTTGGTCTCTATATGTGGCATTTTTTGGTCACTATGCGGTCTGTTCATGGTGTGGTGGTATTTGTTGCTTGTATGTGGTATTATTCAGTCATTATGTAGTCTGATCATGATGTGGTGGTATTTCTCCCCTGTATGTGATATTACTGGTCTTGGTATAGTGGATTGTGCTGTATATGGCGGTCTTTTGTTCTCTCTGATATTAATTAGGAGAAGATTCTTTATTTCTATTTCTAGAGATTACATACTTGGAACACAGTGGCAGAGTTGCACTTACAGGGGTCGCCTGTGTAAAAAAAGAAATGACCTCTCCACAGGATAAGTGATAGCATATTGATTGGTGGGGGAATGACTGCTTGGGCTCGATTAGCAGAATGAGGAGCTTTTATCCCCATTAGGCTGGAGTGGCATTTTCGACTTCACCACTAATCCATTCATTCATTCTGTGGCTGCGAGCACCGCACTTGTTGTTTTCTGGAGGCCTCAAAAGAGAATGAATGGAGCTGCGGTCAGACATCCCACCTGGAACTGCATTTTAAAATGGGGATAAGTGTCCTATCAGGGATACAGCTTCCTCCTTCTTCCGATTGGTGCAGTTTCTAATGGTCGAGCCTAAGCAATCACCTATCCTGTAGAGTCCATGGATTGGTGATAACTTGTTTTAACCAAAGACCCCATTTATGTAAACTATTACAACTCTATATCCCAGTTTCCACATGACTGCAACCTTTTTGGCGACATGGTCGCACTAGCTCCAAAGCACACTGATGAGCAGTGACAAAACGCCTCGCGAGAATGGGGGAGAGCGTCCGCCACTGAACTTGGAGTGAGGAATGCAGTAACTTTTGAATGATTCCCTCCGTATCGGGTGAGAACTCTCCGGTGTATTTAATTTGCCAAAATGTCATATTTATCCTTTCTCACTAATGTGGAGAAGGAATTGTTATAGTATAGTTGCTCGCTACAGGTCAATGGGGATAATTAGGTGTAGAGTACAGAACAGCCCCAATATAAGTGAGACCTCCTTAGGATTTGCCATTATAAGTTTTTGGCCTGTATACACGAATGTGGTATATGACAGTTAATATGGGACAAGCCATGGAGTATAAGGTCTGACTTATGACAAGTAGAGGGTTTGCGTAGTAAGCTATTGTCTGTGCAAACACCAGCTGTTTATTGAAATATACGCAAACGTTTAAAAAAACTTGCGCAGGATTTTGTTTGGAAACCTACCATATCTACCGCATGGAAAATGGACTGAGACCGTAAAAGTCTTTTTTTAGGCTACTGATTTGAACTTTTTGTGTGTATTCCACAATATATGTATTGTTGGCAGGCTGCTGAGATTGGTGTTTTGTTCTGGTTGGGTATGGGTGAGATGTTCCGAGGTCCTGGTTCGTGTGGACCATCTATATGTAGTAGGGCTTTTTAGTGATGGGAGCTTGGCTTGCTACTATGTAGGTGGACCAGGAATTGCAGCCACGGCATGGTCTATGGATGAACAATTTAATAACAATTAATTTTTTAGCAAGTTTTTTGAAGGTTATATACCAATGAAATGTACTCCAGATCATAGAATACTCTATGGGTGAGCAATATAATAGCGATACATTTGTTAGGGGTCGAGTTCCTGCCTCTGCACAGGGGGAATCTCGGGCCATCTCCGCTGCGGTCTCCCATTCTTCTCCTGCCGCAGTGGAGCCTGCTCAGCGGAGACGGCGATCCCAGCGTCTCGCTCAGTCTGACTCTGTGCTAAGAGTTATTGCTGCATTTCCTGCTTCTGCCATTGAAGTCAGTACTGGGCAGCGGCGAGCAGACGCTTCTGGGACTAAGTCCTGCTTTTCACGTTCTGAGCATGCCCAGAGTAAGATCTCTCAGTGGAGATCGAGGGTCATATGATCAGATACTGCAGCTAAGGTCATTGGTCCTTCTTGGAAGGTCCTTTAAGTGCTAGGTCTAAGTCCTGCTTTGCAGACACTGAGCATGCCCAGGGCAAGATCTCTCAGTGGAGATTTAGGGTCACATGCTCAGGAATGGCAGTCTCTCATTGGTCCTTCTTGGAAGGTCTTTTACTTGCTGCAGCTATATTAGGCTCGCATGGCCACACGGCCATGCGCTAGTATCAAATGTGTTTTGGCTTGTGCCAGTGGATACTATACCACTCAGTTCTTATGTGGTGTGAAGCTGTTAGCATTGGGACTGTACAATCAGGCAGGCAGCTAGCGTCAGTGGGGGCAATTAGCCTAGTTAGGGTATTAGTTATTGTGTACAGCGCGACTCTGTGAGCCAACAGAGTTCGCTACCAGTTCACATGGGGTGAAGCCTAACCCACGTGTGAGCTCAGAGTTCATCCGCCATTACTTAGCAGCAGATATCTCTGCACGGTGGACCCCGGGCTTCGAACGCACCTTGTAGCTACCTACTCATTACTCGGTGCGTTCCGCTAGCCTTAACAACATTTTTGACAAGTTTTTTGAGGGTTACATACCTTACCAACGAAATGTACTCCAGACCACGGAATAGTCTATGGATGAGCAATATAATACCAATACATAACACATATTTTGAAGCTTTTAAAGCAATGAAATGTATACAAGAAGATGTAATATCCTATGGGTGAGCAATATAATACCAATACATTTTTAAAACGTTTTTGAGGCTTATATAGCAACGAACTGTACGCAAAAAGATGTAATACTCTATCGGTAAGCAATATAATAACAATACCATTTTGAACAAGTTTTGGGGGGGTTATATACCAACAAAATATACCCAGGAACATTTAATACTGTATGGCTGAGAAATATAACCCAGGAAAATGTTTAACCCCTTTACCCCCAAGGGTGGTTTGCATGTTAATGACCGGGCCAATTTTTACAATCCTGACCACTGTCCATTTATGAGGTTATAACTCTGGAACGCTTCAATGGATCCCAGTGATTCTGACGTTGTTTTCTCATGACATACTGTCCTTCATGTTAGTGGTAAAATTTCTTTGCTATTACCTGCGTTTATTTGTGAAAAAAACAGAAATTTGGTGAAAATTTTGAAAATTTTGCAATTTACCAAACTTTGAATTTTTATGCCCTTAAATCACAGAGTTATGTCACACAAAATACTTAATAAATAACATTTCCCACATGTCTACTTTACATCAGCACAATTTTGGAACCAAGTTTTTTTGTTTTGTTAGGGAGTTATAAGGGTTAAAAGTTGACCAGCAATTTCTCATTTTTACAACACTATTTTATTTTAGGAACTACATCACATTTTAAGTCTCTTTGAGGGGTCTATGTGATAGAAAATACCCAAGTGTGACACCATTCTAAAAACTGCACCCCTCAAGGTGCTCAAAACCACATTCAAGAAGTTTATTAACCCTTCAGGTATTTCACAGGAATTTTTGGAATGTTTTAAAAAAATGAACATTTAACTTTTTTTCACAAAAATTTTTACTTTAGCTCCAATTTGTTTTATTTTACCAAGGGTAACAGGAATAATTGGCCCCAAAAGTTGTTGTACAATTTGTTCTGAGTATGGTGATACCCCACATGTGGGGATAAACCACTGTTTGGGCGCATGTCAGACCTCAGAAGGGAAGGAGAGCCATTTGACTTTTCAATGCAAAATTGACTGGAATTGAGATAGGACGCCATGTCGCGTTTGGAGAGCCCCTGATGTACCTAAACAGTAGTACCCCCCCACAAGTGACCCTATATTGGAAACTAGGCCCCCCAAGAAACTTATCTAGATGTGTTGTGAGAACTTTGAACGCCCAAGTGTTTCACTACAGTTTATAATGCAGAGCCGTGAAAATAAAAAAATCATTTTTTTCCCACAAAAATGATTTTTTAGCCCCCCAAATTTTTATTTTCCCAAGGGTAACCAGAGAAATTGGACCCCAAAACTTGTTGTCCATTTTGTTCTGAGCATGCTGATACCCCATATGTTGGGGTAAACCCCTGTTTTGGTGCACAGGAGAGCTCAGAAGGGAAGGAGCACTGTTTTACTTTTTCAACGCAGAATTGGCTGGAATTAAGATCCGGCGCCATGTCGCATTTGGAGAGCCCCTGATGTGCCTAAACAGTGGAAACCCCCCAATTCTAACTGAAACCCTAACCCAAACACACCCCTAACCCTAATCCCAACTGTAACCATAACCCTAACCACACCCCTAACCCGAACATGCCCCTAACCCTAATCTCAACCACACGCCTAACCCCAACACACCCCTAACTTTAATCCCACCCTAACCACACCCCTAAACTTGACAAACCCCTAATCCTAATCCCAACTCTAATCCCAACCGTAAATGTAATCCTAACCCTAATTTTAGCCCCAGCCCTAAACTTAGCCCCAACCCTAACCCAAACTTTAGCCCCAACCCTAACCCTAACTGAAGCCCCAACCCTAAAACTTTAGCCCCAAACCTAACTCTAACTTTAGCCCCAACCCTAACTTTAGCCCCAACCCTAACTCTAACTGTAGCCCCAACCCTAACTGTAGCCTTAACCCTAACTTTAGCCCCAACCCCAACCCTTACTTTAGCCCCAACCCTAACTTTAACCCCAACCCTAACTTTAGCCCCAACTCTAACCCTAACTGTAGCCCCAACCCTAACTGTAGCCCTAACCCTAACTTTAGCCCCCACCCTAACCCTAATGGGATGATTTACTTTTATAGCGGGTTTTTTAGTGGGTTTTTATGATTGGCTGCTATGACAGAATAAAGACACCAGCGCACTACTAGTAATATATACTGAATTAAGAGGGGTGCAGAAGAGTGGTAAGATACTATAACAAGAACAAAAAAGAGAAAAGAACCACTCTAAAACACTGCACACCACAATGAGTAATAGAACTTATCAAAAGGCAAACTTGTATTGATGCACAGATAAAAACATTTAAAACCAGTGAAAAACACCAAAAATCCCCACAATGATCCGCCAAAATGACAATGGCCAAACAGGGGCATGTATCCTACAGGCAATACAGAGGTGATATGTCACATGACAAGCAATATAATTAAATCACATATCTTAATAGTGAGTCAATGTAATTAACATAAACCGGATACAATGCATAAGAATAATCCTGTATGGCTGCGCCTCCTGAATACACACAAACTTCCCAGAGTAAAAAATATGTAAACAATATCCATAGAAGTCAGGGTAAGGAAAAGACCCTATCCAAAAGCATAGGTAAAGATGACACAAGATGTCAGTACGTGTATGTCAGCAAGCTGTTCAACCGCATATGTAGGGCAGCGCCAAAAAGGGTCAAAGAACAAAGGCGGATGCGCCAGGTACTCTACATATGGGGCTGCAATAGCCATATTCCCGAAGTATTCATGAAAGTCCCAGGTCCAGCCATATGGAGCAGTCAGAGCAGAACCGCCAGGAGAACAAAGTGTAAGGAGGCCGGGATCAGTGTGGGGAAAGACCCCACGCGTATCGCCGTTACAAGGACGGCTTCGTCAGGGGAAGGGTGCTGTACAGGTCATCAATGTCAGTTTAAATACCTTGTGGTTATACCAGGAAATGGGTGAAGAATGCCGGGGACCGGAACCGGAAGTGACGCATGATAAGGGCGGAAGGGTATGTACAGGCAGACGTCTCTGCCAGTGCTGCACAATGCGCATGCGTCCGAATCCTACAGTGCAGCGCATTGTGCATAATGTACAAAGGATCACAGGAAGGGGAACATGTACACTATTATAGCGGTACATGAAGGGACTAACCCCCACTGATGGCCACCATGGAAAAATACCTAACTGGTAGATGAAGAGGACAGAATGGCAACAGCCACACACAAATATACACAAACGGACACAATAGGGATACGACACACAAACAAACAATAAAGGAAACCAATACCAAACGGTATGTCCTGCAAATGAAAAAGCTTTTAGATTGTTAGTTAGTTTGGGCAGCACGGTGGCTCAGTGGTTAACACTGCAGCCTTGCAGCGCTGGAGTCCTGGGTTCTAATCCCACTCAGGACAACATCTGCAAAGAGTTTGTATGTTCTCTCCGTGTTTGCGTGGGTTTCCTCCGGGCACTCTGGTTTCCTCCCACATTCCAAAGACATACTGATAGGGATTCTAGATTGTGAGCCCCATCGGGGACAGCGATGATAATGTGTGCAAAACTGTAAAGCGCTGCGGAATATGTTAGCGCTATATAAAAAAATAAAGATTATTAGATAGAACAACTTGAATAAAAAACAAACAAAACCACCATTCTAACTGAAAATGTGCTTATTTATTGGATACAAAACCAAACAGTTGAAGGACAAGTCAAGGTATGCATGAAGGAAGAAATATTGCATGCCATATATCAAAATACCAGGAGAGAATGCCATATAAGATGGATCAAAAAAATAAATAATAAAAGAGGAAACAAAAGGAAATGTATCATGGAAGAAAAGATAATAAATACCGTATATACTCGAGTATAAGCCGAGATTTTCAGCCCAAATTTTTGGGCTGAAAGTGCCCCTCTCGGCTTATACTCGAGTCAAGGTGGGTGGCAGGGTCGGCGGGTGAGGGGGTGAGGGCGCTGAGGTATACTTACCTGCTTCCAGCGATCCTGGCGCTCCCCCTGCCGTCCCACGGTCTTCGGTGCTTCAGCTTCTTCCCCTCTTCAGCGGTCACGTGGGACCGCTCATTAGAAAAATGAATAGGCGGCTCCACCTCCCATAGGGGTGGAGCCGCCTATTCATTTCTCTAATCAGCGGTGCCGGTGACCGCTGATTAGAGAAAGAAGCTGCGGCACCGAAGACCAGCTGTGACAGGCAGAGGGAGCCGGACGTCGGGACTAGGTAAGTATGTAATATTCACCTGTCCGCGTTCCAGCCGTCGGGCGCCGCTCCATCTTCCCGGCGTCTGCACTCTGACTGTTCAGGTCAGAGGGCGCGATGACGCATATAGTGTGCTCGGCGCCCTCTGCCTGATCAGTCAGAGCGGAGAGACGCCGGGACGAGACGCTGGGAGCTGCAAGCAAGAGAGGTGAGTATGGCATTTTTTTTTTTTTACTGCAGCAGCAGCGGCAATGGCAGAGCTTTCTATGGGGAACTATGAACGGTGCAGAGCACTATATGAGGCACAGCTATAGGGAACTATGAACGGTGCAGAGCACTATATGGGGCACAGCTATAGGGAACTATGTACTGTGCAGAGCACTATATGGGGCACAGCTATAGGGAAATAATGAACGGTGCAGAGCACTATATGGGGCACAGCTATAGGGAACTATGAACGGTGCAGAGCACTGTATGGGGCACAGCTATAGGGAAATAATGAACGGTGCAGAGCACTATATGGAGCACAGCTATAGGGAACTATGAACGGTGCAGAGCACTGTATGGGGCACAGCTATGGGGAAATATGAACGGTGCAGAGTACTATATGGGGCACAGCTATAGGGAACTATGAACGGTGCAGAGCACTATATGGGGCACAGCTATGGGACAAAATGAACGGTGCAGAGCACTATATGGGGCACAGCTATAGGGAACTATGAACGGTGCAGAGCACTATATGGGGCACAGCTATAGGGAACTATGTACGGTGCAGAGCACTATATGGGGCACAGCTATAGGGAACTATGTACGGTGCAGAGCACTATATGGGGCACAGCTATAGGGAACTATGAACGGTGCAGAGCACTGTATGGGGCACAGCTATATGGAAATAATGAACGGTGCAGAGCACTATATGGAGCACAGCTATAGGGAACTATGAACGGTGCAGAGCACTGTATGGGGCACAGCTATGGGACAATCATGAACGGTGCAGAGCACTATATGGGGCACAGCTATGGGACAAAATGAACGGTGCAGAGCACTATATGGGGCACAGCTATAGGGAACTATGAACGGTGCAGAGCACTGTATGGGGCACAGCTATGGGACAATCATGAACGGTGCAGAGCACTATATGGGGCACAGCTATAGGGAACTATGAACGGTGCAGAGCACTGTATGGGGCACAGCTATGGGACAATCATGAACGGTGCAGAGCACTATATGGGGCACAGCTATGGGGCAATAATGAACGGTGCAGAGCACTATATGGCACAGCTATGGGGAAATAATGATCTATTTTTATTTTTGAAATTCACCGGTAAATGCTGCATTTCCACCCTAAGCTTATACTCGAGTCAATAAGTTTTCCCAGTTTTTTGTGGCAAAATTAGGGGGGTCGGATTATACTCGAGTATATACGGTATATACCTGATAACGTATGTGGGAATGATCTCACAACCGAGCCTAATTGACTATTACAGATCATACTGGCCAACGCATAAACATGGTCCAAGGGAAATCTGACCAAGTATGTATGGAACATTATAATGTGGAGTATGATAGCAAAAATGAGCGGTAAGGGGATGTAAGTCCCAGTGATAATTTCAAAAACCCTCAATTCAGGGCCGATAATACGAAGCTGAGACATACAGGTACCACCCTATAAGAACGAGGCTAAAGAAGATAGACAGTGCAAGAGACAAATTGTTATGAGCCATAGATGTGATGGATCAGTGAGGCACCAATCAAAAAACCTCAAGCAATGAGCAGAGGCCCTATTGCAGTGTGATTGTTGTAAAACATCAGCCACCTTCAAAAAATCTGACAGTAAGACCAATAAGGCTTAATGTACTTGAAAAAAGATAATTATAGAATACTTATGGCACACATAAATCCATAATGCACCGAATAGGGCAAAAATATATCACATTGCTAAAACGACTCCACATTAGGTATATGTATATAGTCCGGCTGGAGTCCCATCCTCTATGTGCACAAGTAAGTATTTGGTACAAATCTTCAACATTCTTCCTCTCAGTTGGTCCTCTCTCCGAACTTGCAAAAATTGATGTTAAGGAGCATATATAAAAACCAGATCATGCTTAAGTCCATGTTTCGAAAGTGCTGCATATTGTCCAAACGCGAATAAAGGCATGTAGATGGTAAAGCCATGCTGAACCAACCTAGAAGGGGACATATAAAACATATGGTAACAAAGTTGTTCAGCCTAAAAAGCCCGTAAAAAGAAGGTCCTCATTGATACCCAGAGGCGCAGTAGAGTGTAATAAGAAGATCCAACGGGCTTCAGCTTGTAAAAGCTTGCGTTCAAGAGATTCCCCTCTGCCCGAGCTTCTGACATGTTCCAAACCCACAATCTTGGTACCTGCATGTCTGCCTGCATGATGTGATAAAAAGTGAGATGCCACTGTAGTGAGAAGTTTATCCCTACGATAAACTTATGATTGGCTGCTGTCACACACTAAAAGACGCTTTTTATTGCAAAAAATAGTTTTTGTGTCTCAAAGTTTTGAGAGCTGTAATTTTTCCGTATTTTGGTCCACAGAGTCATGTGAGGTCTTGTTTTTTTGCGAGACGAGTTGACGTTTTTATTGGTACCATTTTCGGGCACGTGACATTTTTTGATGGCTTTTTATTCCGATTTGTATGAGGCAGAATGAATAAAAACCAGCAATTGGTGAAATTCTTTTTTGGGGGGGCGTTTATACCATTCCACGTTTGATAAAATTGACAAAGCAGTTTTATTCTTCGGGTCAGTATGATTACAGCGATACCTCATTTATATTTTTTTAACGTTTTGGCGCTTTTATATGATAAAATCTATTTTATATAAAAAATAATTATTTTTGCATCGCTTTATTCTGAGGACTATAACTTTTTAATTTTTTTGCTGATAATGCTGTATCATGGCTCGATTTTTGCGGGGCAAGATGACGTTTTCAGCGGTACCATGCTAACTTATATCCGTTTTTTTGATCATGCGTTATTCCACTTTTTGTTCAGCGGTATGATAATAAAGCGTTGCTTTTTGCCTCGATTTTTTTTTTACGGTGATCTCTGAAGAGGTTAACTAGTGGGACGGATGCAGTGATACTAAATATGTGTACTTTTTATTTAGACAAAGAAATGTATTTATTGGAACATTATTTTTTTATTTCATTATTTAGGATTTTTTTTTTTTACACATGAAAATGTATATTCTTTTACTTTTTTACTTTGTCCCAGGGTGGAACATCATGTTATAGTGTCAGATCGCAGATCTGACACTTTGCACCTGGAAGGAGCCCCGTGGCCATTTTGGATCTGGGGCCTGCAGTGAGGAGGAGGTAGGAGACCCTGTGAACAACGCGATCACATCACGTTGTTCCGAGGGTCTCAGGGAAGCACGCAGGGATCCCCCTCCCTGCGCGATGCTTCCCTATGCCGCCGGAACGCTGCAATCATGTTTGATCGCAGTGTTCAGGGGTTTATGTGCTGGGAGCGGTCCGTGACCGCTCCTGGCACATAGTGCCGGATATCAGCTGTAATATTCAGCTGACACCCGGCGGCGATCGGCCGCGCTTCCCCCGTGAGCCTGGTCGATCACCTATGACGTACTATTGCATCCATGGGAAGTTATGCCCGGGTCACATGGACGGAATAGTTTGTCTAATGGCAGAAAGGGGTTAAACTTTTTTTTTGAGTGTTATAAATGTACCCGAGATCCTGGAATAGTGTATTGGTAAGAAATGTGAACAAACAAGCAACATTTTCAAATGCTTTTTTTGTACTGTTACATGCCACCACACTTTTTGTAAGTTTTACATACCACTGCAATGCATTAATAAAACTGTTAATGTTAAACTGTATGATAAGTTATTGAATCCATGAAAAATATTTGAACGAAAATATTTTGAAAGTCTAGTTGACGTACTTATACAGTCATAAAGGCAGAAACTACAAAGCCAAGCAGAAATTATGAGGAGGCTCATCCATAACCCCTGAAAGGCAATAACTTGCAGGCCTCATTAAAATATTGAATATTACAAACCCTTTGTGTGCTACTGTCATCTGGTAGTGTGGAAAAGTGTGGACCAATCCAGACTTTGTTTGTTTTTATGAGAGTGAGCCTGTCTGCATTCTCTGTTGACAGGCAAAAGCACCTGTCTGTTTGACCCTCCCAGCAGCACAAAAATCCCGCTCAGACAAGACACTAGCAGCAGGGCAGCACAACACCTCCAAGGCATAGAGAGACAACCCATGCCAGGTGTCCAGCTTTAAGACCCAATAGTTGAAAGTCGCAGAGGAATTAGGGAATACACTGGTTTGGTTGGCCAGATATTGCTTGACCATGTTAAAAAACTTTTCCCTCCTTGTCAAAAATACTTGATCAGGCCCTGGGTGTGAGGCTGGTGTCATGAAATTGGCCAACACCTTTTACAGTTTACCCCTGCTTCTGCTGTGTGTCTGCCTAGCCTCTCCTCATTGGTAGGGCGAGGAAGCTTGACCCCTGCGGCAAGAGTTGTCAGATTGGAAGTTTTTCAACAAATTTTCCACAATGGCCATCTGGTATCACACCATTTTAGAAGACCTCTCCACCTCAGGAAGAAGAGATGCAAAGTTCTCCTTGGAGCATGGGTCTAGCAGGGTGAACCACCAGTACTCTTTTTTGGCCAAGATGAATGTAACGCAATGGGCACAGGAGAGGCAGTGGTACATAAAGTCGGCCATATGTGCCAAGCTCCATACAGCCAACACTTCCCTGTCTCTACCATGATGATGGCTTTCCATCTTCTGTTCCCTCTCTTCCTCCTCATTCCCATCCTCAGCCCATCCAAGTAGGAGAGACGGCACAAAAGTTGTGTGGCTACTAGCCTCTGTTACACTAGCCATCAGCTCCTGGTCATCCTCTTCCTCCTCCTCAGTGTCCACCTCCTTATTGATAGTCAAACCACGCTGAACAGATAAGATGAGGCTAGGCTGGCTACAGTCTCTCTGTGTTATCTCTTCCTCCATCCCCACCTGCTCTGCGTGCAAAGCTTCATAATAATAATAATAATCTTTATTTTTTATATAGCGCTAACATATTCCGCAGCGCTTTACAGTTTTTGCACACATTATCATCACTGTCCCCGATGGGGCTCACAATCTAGAATCCCTATCAGTATGTCTTTGGAATGTGGGAGGAAACCGGAGTGCCCGGAGGAAACCCACGCAAACACGGAGAGAACATACAAACTCTTTGCAGATGTTGTCCTGGGTGGGATTAGAACCCAGGACCCCAGCGCTGCAAGGCTGCAGTGCTAACCACTGTGCCACCATGCCGCCCGAGCTTCATGTTTAATTGTGAGCAGCGACTGTTTAAGTAGAAACAGAATCAAAATAGTTGTGCTGTCTTTGGCATCATTGCCACTCACCATCTTTGTGGAGTACTCAAAGTCTTGGAGAATCACAAAATGTCAGACATCTGTGACCACTCTTCAATTGCTATATGCGGAGGCTGATGAGAATGCTGATGTGTGTTGGAGCTGGTACTCAACCACTGGCCTCTTCTGCTCACAAAGTGTTGCCAGCATGTGCAGTGTGGAGTTCCAGCTCTTGGTGATTTCGCACACCAGTAGGTGAGCTGGCACTTGCATGCGCTGCTGCAGCTCTGCCAGAGGTGCAGCAACTGTATCTGACTTGCGGAAATGGGCGCTGACATGGCGTATCTTGACCAGAAGCTCTTTCAAATCTGATATGTTTTCGGAAACTGCTGAACTACCAAGTTGCGCGCATGTGCCAAGCATGGCATGTGTGAGCTTGCCAAGCTTCACAGCTGCCACCAGGTTATGCCCATTATCACGTATGACCATTCCTGGTTGGAGGTTCAGAGACAAAAAACAAAGATCTGTCTGGCCTGTTATTACTTTAAGCAACTCTGCAGCAGAGTGCAGTTTGTCTCCTAGACAAATTAGCTTCAGCAGGGTCTGTTTCCACTTTGCTGAGGCAGTTTTACAGAGCTTCTAGCTGATGTGAATGATGTGCTCTGAGATAGCACATCAGAGATGTATGATGATAAGGAGCAGGAGGGGGGCAGGAACTGCTGTTTGAGGTGGAGGAAACCCTGATAGAAGTAGGACCAGCAATCCTCGGCGTTGGGAGCACATGCGCCTTTCCAGGGTGACTCGGCCCCAGCCTCCACAATATTCAACCAGTGTGCCGACAGGGAACTCTAGTGTCCCTCTCCACAAGCGCTTGTCTGCATATCGGATGTTAAGTGGACAATGCCAGTAAGTGTGTTGGTAAGGGCACGGGTGATGTTCCTGGACATGTGCTGGTACAAGGTATAGATGCCACATCGGGAGAAAAAGTGGCAGCTAGGGACTGAGTATCAAGGGACGGCTGCCGCCTTGAGTCGGAGGAGATTCTCTGTGTCTACCCACCTAAATAGCAACATTTTCACCGCAAGCAGCCTGGAAATTTGCCTGGGCCTGTGGGTGGTTGGCTGGGCACTTTCTTTTTTGTTCTAAGGCCTGGGGTAGGGACAACTGAATGCTGTGCTGGGACAAGTGTTTGGAAGTGCCTCATGATGGTAAGTCAGAATGTGCAAGGATAGGTGCAGGGCAGGAGTCATCTCAGTCAGTGTTTTGAACAAGGGATTGAGAAGCATCTAGCACATGGGAAGAGGCAGTGGAGTCACCCAGTAGCACCAATCATGGATCCAGGCATTCTACTCACCAAGTTAGGTGCATAGATGACATGCGCCTGATCATGCTGGTGGTGGTTAGATTCTTAATGGTCATGCCACTGCTGACCTTGGCACGACAAACATTGCAAACGGCCATTTCTTTAGTCTCAGAACTCTCTATAAAAAAGTCCCAAAGTGAGAAACATGTAACTTTTGAAGAGAAATGCACAAGGGTCGTGCTCTGTGGAACAGTTTCCTGCCTTGTCTCTTTGTTGCCCACACTGCCTCATCCTATCTCTTTTGGTGCTGCCGATCTCCCCCCTTCAGCACTGCTGGCCTAACTCTGCATCCCAGCATCCCTGGTTGGGTCAGTGACTTCATCAACCACCTCATCTTTCACCAGTGCACCCTGTTTCTCCTGACTTTGTGACTTAACAAGACTTAGCGGCAACTGGGTCTCAACAACATCTTCCTCCTTATCCCAAATTTGCCATTCTCCACCGTCATGTTCTTGTGGTCTTGTTTTCTCTAAGTTTTGTGCATCACTAAACAGCATGTCCTCCTGTCCCTCTTGGAGCTGCTGGTTGAGAGGCTATAATCAAAAAATTATGGTGTAAAAAGCTCCTCGGAGTGTCCTAGTGTGGGACCACTGGTCTCGTGGGACCCAACATGGTGGGAGAAAGGAGGATCAGTGTGAGTATTAAGTGATCCAGACATTAGACTAGTGAGACTGGACCGTGTGGAAGACTGGGTGGTGCTGCCATGCCTGCTGAAAGCATTATCTGCTATCTAACCGACCACCTGTTCTCACTGCTCTGGGTTCAGAAGTAGTGTATCGTGCCTCCCTGCAAAGTAGGACAGGAACCTATGTGTCGTGGATGGTTGTGTTTCTTGTGCTTCAGTAACTGACGTACTCGCACATGCCCCATGTCCTCGGCATCTGCATGCACCATTATCAATGGTATAAAATTCTGTGACTTACCTGTGGTGTAAATATGATCACTGCAACCATAGATTAATTCACTGAGAGGTGACGAGCTCTACCAATGTGACATGGCACTTTTCAGCCAGTCCAGCAAAATCTCAACTCAAATATGGATTCTTCCCTTCTGAGCTTTGCACTGTGCCTCAAAAGTAGTTTTTGGCCACATATGGGGTATTTTTTATTTTTTACTTCTGTGAAGCACCTGGTCACCACACATCTAGATAAGTTCTCTGAGGGGGTCTAGCTTCCAAAACGGGCTCACTTGTGGGGGTTTCCACTGTTTAGGCACATTAGGGGCTCTCCAAAATGCAACATGGCGTCCGCTAATGATTCCAGCAAATTTTATATTCAAAAAGTCAAATGGCGCTCCTTCCCTTCTTAGTCCTGCCATGCGCCAAAACAGTAATTTTTACCCACATACGGGGTATCGGCGTACTCAGGAGAAATTGCACAACAAATTGTATGGTGCAATTTCTATTGTTACTCTTGTGGAAATGCAAATTTAGGGCTTAAAAACATTTTTTTGTGTGAAAAATGTGTTTGTTTTTATTTTTAACGCTCAACGTTATAAACTTCTGTGACGCACCTGGGGGTTCATGGTGCTCAGCACACATCTAGATAAGTTCCCTGAGGGGTCTAGTTTCAAAAATAGTGTCGCTTGTAGGAGGTTTTCACTTTTTAGGCACATCAAGGGCTGTTCAAATGCGACATGGCATCCACTAATTATTCCAGTAAATTTTACATTCAAAAAGTCAAATGGCACCCCTTCCCTTCTGAGTTCTGCTGTGTGTCCAAACAGTGGTTTTCTTCCACATATGGGGTATTGGTGTGCTCAGGACAGATTGCACAATAAATTGTATGGTGCAATTTCTCTTGTTTTCCTTGTGAGAATGCTAAATTTGGGGCTGAAAACATTTTTGTGTGAAAAATGTGATTTTTTTAAATTCATAGCTCAACGCTATAAATGTCTCTGAAGCACCTGGGGGTTCAAGGTGCTCAGGACACATCTAGTTAAGTTCCCTGAGGGGTCCTAGTTTTCTAGTCAGGAAAAATTGCACAACAAATTTAGGGGGCCATTTTTTCCTGTTACCCTTACAAAAAAATAAATGAAAGTAAAATTTTTGGGAAAAAAGGTTAATTTTTATTTTTTTCCTTTCACTTAATTTCTCTGAAGCATCTAAAGGGTTAATAAACTTCTTGAATGTGGTTTTGAAGACCTTGAGGGATGCAGTTTTTACAATGGTGTAACGTTTGGCTATTTTCTGTCATATAGACCCCTCAAAGTCACTTCAAATGTGATATGGTCCATAAAACAACGGTTTTGTAAATTTTGTTGGAAAAGTGCCAAATCACTGGTCAAATTTTAACCCTTATAAGTTCCTAACAAAGAAAATTATGTTTCAAAAATTGTGCTGATAGAAAGTAGATATGTGGGAAATGTTATTTATTAACTATTTTGTGTGACATAACCACCTGATTTAACCCCTTTCTGACATGTGACGTACTATCCCGTCAAGGTGGGCCTGTATGTCCACCAACAAGATAGTACATCATAGCGATTGGCCGCGCTCACGGGCTGGGTGTCACGTTAACCCCCGAAACTCTGCGATCAAACATGATCGCAGTGTTCCGGGGGCATAGGGAAGCATTGCGCAGGGAGGGGGCTCCCTGCGTGCTTCCCTGAGACCCTCGGTACAACGAGATGTGCTCGCGTTGTACTGAGTGTCTCCTCCCTACAGGCCCTGGATCCGGGTCAGGCAGGGAGGTGGCTTACCAGCTCAGAGCAGGCATCGGGAAGCCTCTCTGCAGTGCACGTCAGATCGCTGATCTGACATAGTGCATTGCAAAGTGTCAGATTAGCGGTCTTACACTATAACATGATGCACCCTCAGGGCAATGTTATAGCGTAACAAAAAAATTCAGATGTGTAAAAAAAAAATTAAAAAAAAAATTCCTAAAAAATAAAATAAAATAATAATGTTGTTCCCATAAATACATTTCTTTATCTAAATAAAAAAAAACAATAATAGTACACATATTTAGTATTGCCATGTCCGTAACGACCCGGCCTATAAAACTGTCCCACTAGTTAACCCCTTTAGTGAACACCGTAAAAAAAAAAGGCAAAAAACAACGCTTTATTATCATACCGCCGAACAAAAAGTGGAATAACACGCGATCAAAAAGACGGATATATATAACCATGGTACCGCTGTAAAATGTCATCTTGTCCTGCAAAAAACGAGCTGCCATACAGTATCATCAGCGACAAAAAAAACACAGTTATAGTCCTTAGAATAAAGCGATGCAAAAATAATTATTTTTTCTATAAAATAGTTTTTATCGTGTAAAAACGCCAAAACATAATAAAAGATATAAATGAGGTATCGCTGTAATCGTACTGACCCGAAGAATAAAACTGCTTGATCCATTTTACCAAATGTGGAACAGTATAAACGCCCCCCCCCCCCAAAGAAATTCATGAATAGCTGGCTTTTGGTCATTCTGCCTCTCAAAAATTGGAATAAAAAGCGATAAAAGAATGTTACATGCCTGAAAATGTTACCAATAAAAACGTTAACTCGTCCCGCAAAAAAACATGACCTCACATGACTCTGTGGACCAAAATATGGAAAAATTATAGCTCTCAAAATGTGGTAACGCAAAAATTATTTTTTGCAATAAAAAGCGTCTTTTAGTGTGTGACGGCTGCCAATAATAAAACTCCTCTAAAAAACCCGCTATAATTAGTAAATCAAACCCCTCTTCATCACTTCCTTAGTTAGGGAAAAATAAAAAAGTTTAAAAAATGTATTTATTTCCATTTTCCCATTAGGGTTAGGGCTAGGGTTAGGGTTAGGGCTAGGGCTAGGGTTAGGGCTAGGGCTAGGGTTAGGGAAAGGGCTAGAGTTAGGGCTAGGGTTTGGATTACATTTACAGTTTGGATTAGGGTTAGGGGTGTGTCAAGGTTAGGGGTGTGGTTAGGGTTATGGTTGGGATTAGGGTTAGGGGTGTGTTGGAGTTAGGGCTGTGGTTAGGGTTGGGATTAGGGTTAGGGGTGTGTTGGGGTTAGGGGTGTGGTTGGGGTAAGGTGTGTGGTTGGGATTAGTGTTAGGGGTGTGTTTTGGTTAGGGTTTTAGTTAGAATTGGGGGTTTCCACTCTTTAGGCACATCAGTGGCTCTCCAAGCGCAACATGGTGTCCCATCTCAATTCCAGTCAATTTTGCATTTGCATCTGCCATGCACACAAACAGTGGTTTACCCCAACATATGGGGTATCAGCGTACTCAGGACAAATTGCACAACAACTTTTGGGGTCCAATTTCTTCCCTTACCCTTGGGAAAATAAAAAATTGGGGGCAAAAAGATCATTTTTGTGAAAAAATATGATTTTTTATTTTTACGGCTCTGCATTATAAACTTCTGTGAAGCACTTGGTGGGTCAAAGTGCTCACCACACATCTAGATAAATTCCTTAGGGGGTCTAGTTTCCAAAATGGTGTCACTTGTGGGGGTTTCAATGTTTAGGCACATCAGTGGCTCTCCAAACACAACATGGCGTCCCATCTCAATTCCAGTCAATTTTGCATTGAAAAAGTCAAATGGCTCTCCTTCCCTTCTGAGCTCTGACATGCGCCCAAACAGTGGTTTAGCCCCACATGTGGGGTATGAGCATACTCAGAACAAATTGTACAACAACTTTTGGGTCCAATTTCTCCTGTTACCCTTGGTAAAATAAAACAAATTGGAGCTACAGTAAATTTTTTTGTGAAAAAAAAGTTAAATGTTCATTTTTTAAATATTCCAAAAATTCCTGTGAAACACCTGAAGGGTTAATAAACTTCTTGAATGTGGTTTTGAGCACCTTGAGGGGTGCATTTTTTAGAATGGTGTCACACTTGGTTATTTTCTATCATATAGACCCCTCAAAATGACTTCAAATGTGATGTGGTCCCTAAAAAATGGTGTTGTAAAAATGAGAAATTGCTGTTCAAATTTTAACCCTTATAACTCCCTAAAAAAAAGAAATTTTGGTTCCAAAATTGTGCTGATGTAAAGTAGACATGTGGAAAATGTTATTTATTCAGTATTTTGTGACATATATTTGTGATTTAAGGGCATAACAATTCAAAGTTGAAAAATTGCGAAATTTTCAACATTTTCGCCAAATTTCCATTTTTTTCACAAATAAATGCAGGTAATATCAAAGAAATTTTACCACTATCATGAAGTAAAATATGTCACGAGAAAATCCCTGGGATGCGTTGAAGCGTTCCAGAGTTATAACCTCATAAAGAAACAGTGGTCAGAATTGTAAAAATTGGCCTGGTTATTAACGTGCAAACCACCCTTGGGGGTAAAGGGGTTAAGGTCATAAAAATGAAAAGTTTGAAATCTGCAAAATTTTCAACATTTTTGCCAAATTGATGATATTTTCACAAATAAATTATTTATATAATTTATAAAGTTATATAGGAGAAATTTTACCACTGTCATAAAGTACAATTTGTCATGAGAAAATCGTCTCAGAATCAGGCGGATCCATTGAAGCGTTCCAGAGTTATAACCACATAAAGTGACACTGGTCAGAATTGAAACATTGAGCCTGGTCAGAAAGGTGAAAACAGGCTTCGGGGTGAAGGGGTTAATAAAAGCAAGAAAAGAGCACATAGAAAATAGAGTAGTCTTAAATGTATATAACAGTGTTTGTGATGATATCCCTGCCGCCCCAATGCACATTTCATTAGAACTTCAGTAGAAGGCGCTAGATTCAAGTTTTACATTGAGCACTGCCCATTGCTTGCAACAAGCACATCCGAGCACCATGATACTCGAGTGATAACCTGGTATCACAGGCACGTTTGCTCATCCCTGCTATCTATCTATCTATCTATCTATCTATCTATCTATCTATCTATCTATCTATCTATCTATCTATCTATCTATCCAGCTGTCTATCAGGTATCTATCTATATATCTGTCTAATCTATCTTTATCTGTATATTAATCATCTATCTGTCCATCTATCTATATATTATCTATTTCTTAATCTTTCTGTCTGGATAAGTTAGATGGTATCTAGAATTAGCTTCTATTTGATGTTCTGTTGGGTTTGCTACCCATAATGAAGTTTCCAGAATGATCACGTTTTAAAGGTATAATTAAACTAAGCTGAATAGTGATTTATTTTAAAGATCATCCTTTTCTTTACAAGATAGCTCCATTAGGCTCTTGTGTGCTCTGCATTGCCATTTTAAGAGTCTCTCTGATGTAATGACTCCCATGTGGTTGAACATACCAATATAGATCAACCACAATGTTAGCAAATGGCTAAAAGCCCTATTAGGTTTTCTGCACTAAACATTTCCATTCCAGTAAAATGGATACAATACCTCAAGTATTACATTTGCCCACTGCCTTATCTGAGAAATGACTCTTTACATCTGGAGACTATAATGGGTCTTAGACTTTACAACCGAGGGTTTGCTATAATTGCACCCTTTCTAAGTAATGTATTTCTGAACTGCAGGCTGATACATTTAAATACATAGATGCATTGTTGCAAACTATTATTTGTCCATTATTATTATTATTTGAAAATTAGTTGTCCATGGTCTAGAGCAGGAGTGCACAACCTATGGCCTGGGAGCCACATGTGGCCTGCGATGCCATTTTGCGTGGCTCCAAAGATGTGGATACAAAAATTCTTGTTAAAGAGGTCTGGGACTAATAGTCTGGGACTATTTTATTTTTTTACTATGTTCCTAAGAACTAAAAGTAAAAGTCAGGTAGTTGTGCTTGCTGTTATGACCCGGTGGTCAGGACAATAATGGACCTGGTGGTTAAGAGCGCACAGAATGACCTGATAGTTACTAATAATATAGGACGAGCTCTGAGACATGGGAACTCTGCTGACCGCAATCCCTAATCCTATCACACACACTAGAAATAGCCGTGGAGCGCTCCTGACGCTCCCTAGGCGCCTCGTCACAGCCTAAGGAACTAGCTAGCCCTAAAGATAGAAAAATAAAGCCTACCTTGCCTCAGAGAAATTCCCCAAAGGAACAGGCAGCCCCCCACATATAATGACTGTGAGTAAAGATGAAAATTACAAACACAGAGATGAAATAGATTTAGCAAAGTGAGGCCCGACTTACTGAACAGACAGAGGATAGGAAAGGCAGCTTTGCGGTCAGCACAAAAAACTACAAAAAGACCACGCAGAGGGCGCAAAAAGACCCTCCGCACCGACTCATGGTGCGGAGGCGCTCCCTCTGCGTCCCAGAGCTTCCAGCAAGCAAGACAACAATCAAAATAGCAAGCTGGACAGAAAAATAGCAAACCAGAGAAAAACAAGCAGTAACTTAGCTTCTGCTGGGAAGACAGGTCACAAGAACGATTCAGGAGTGAACTAGACCAATACTGGAACATTGACAGGTGGCATGGAGCAAAGATCTAAGTGGAGTTAAATAGAGCAGCCAGCTAACGAATTAACCTCGTCACCTGTGGAAGGAACCTCCGAAGCCGCAGCCCCACTCACAACTACCAGAGGAAGCCCATGGACAGAACCAGCCGAAGTACCATTCATGACCACAGGAGGGAGCTTGACAACAGAATTCACAACAGTACCCCCCCCTTGAGGAGGGGTCACCAAACCCTCACCAGAGCCACCAGGCCGACCAGGACGAGCCAAATGAAAGGCACGAACCAGATCGGCAGCATGAACATCGGAGGCAAAGACCCAGGAATTATCTTCCTGACCATAACCCTTCCACTTGACCAGGTACTGGAGTTTCCGTCTCGAAATACGAGAATCCAAAATCTTCTCCACCACATACTCCAACTCCCCCTCAACCAACACCGGGGCAGGAGGATCAACGGATGGAACCACAGGCGCCACGTATCTCCGCAACAATGACTTATGGAATACATTATGGATGGCAAAAGAAGCTGGAAGGGTCAAACGAAACGACACAGGATTGAGAACCTCAGAAATCTTGTACAGACCAATGAAACGAGGCTTAAACTTAGGAGAGGAAACCTTCATAGGAACATAACGAGACGACAACCAAACCAAATCCCCAACACGAAGTCGGGGACCCACACAGCGCCGGCGGTTAGCGAAACATTGAGCCTTCTCCTGGGACAATGTCAAATTGTCCACCACATGAGTCCAAATCTGCTGCAACCTATCCACCACAGTATCTACACCAGGACAGTCCGAAGACTCAACCTGCCCTGAAGAGAAACGAGGATGGAAACCAGAATTGCAGAAAAACGGCGAAACCAAAGTAGCCGAGCTGGCCCGATTATTAAGGGCGAACTCAGCCAAAGGCAAAAAGGACACCCAATCATCCTGATCAGCAGAAACAAAGCATCTCAGATATGTTTCCAAAGTCTGATTAGTTCGTTCGGTTTGGCCATTTGTCTGAGGATGGAAAGCCGAGGAAAAAGACAAATCAATGCCCATCCTAGCACAAAAGGCTCGCCAAAACCTCGAAACAAACTGGGAACCTCTGTCCGAAACAATGTTCTCCGGAATGCCATGTAAACGAACCACATGTTGGAAAAACAATGGCACCAAATCAGAGGAGGAAGGCAATTTAGACAAGGGTACCAAATGGACCATCTTAGAGAAGCGATCCCAAACCACCCAAATGACCGACATCTTTTGAGAGACAGGGAGATCCGAAATAAAATCCATAGAGATATGCGTCCAGGGCCTCTTCGGGACCGGCAAGGGCAAAAGCAACCCACTGGCACGAGAACAGCAGGGCTTAGCCCGAGCACAAGTCCCACAGGACTGCACAAAAGAACGCACATCCCGCGACAAAGACGGCCACCAAAAGGATCTAGCCACCAAATCTCTGGTACCAAAGATTCCCGGATGACCAGCCAACACTGAACAATGAACCTCAGAGAAAACTCTACTAGTCCATTTATCAGGGACAAACAGTTTCTCTGCTGGGCAACGGTCAGATCTATCAGCCTGAAATTTTTGCAGCTCCCGCCGCAAATCAGGGGAGATGGCAGACAAAATTACCCCCTCTTTGAGAATACCCGCCGGCTCAGGAACACCCGGAGAGTCGGGCACAAAACTCCTTGACAGAGCATCAGCCTTCACATTCTTAGAGCCCGGAAGGTACGAAACCACAAAATCAAAACGGGAGAAAAATAGCGACCAACGAGCCTGTCTAGGATTCAACCGTTTGGCAGAGTCGAGATAAGTCAAATTCTTGTGATCCGTCAAGACCACCACGCGATGCTTGGCTCCTTCAAGCCAATGACGCCACTCCTCGAATGCCCACTTCATGGCAAACAACTCTCGATTGCCAACATCATAATTGCACTCAGCAGGCGAAAACTTTCTAGAAAAGAAGGCACATGGTTTCATCACCGAGCCATCAGAACTTCTTTGCGACAAAACAGCCCCTGCTCAAATCTCAGAAGCATCAACCTCAACCTGAAACGGAAGCGAAACATCTGGCTGGCACAACACAGGGGCAGAAGAAAAACGACGCTTCAACTCCTGAAAAGCTTCCACAGCCGCAGAAGACCAATTGACCACATCAGCACCCTTCTTGGTCAAATCAGTCAACGGTTTAGCAACACTAGAAAAATTACTGATGAAGCGACGATAAATATTATCAAAGCTCAGGAACTTTTGCAGACTTTTCACAGATGTCGGCTGAGTCCAATCATAAATGGCCTGGACTTTAACAGGGTCCATCTCGATAGTAGAAGGGGAAAAAATGAAACCCAAAAATGAAACCTTCTGAACTCCAAAGAGACACTTTGACCCCTTCACAAACAAAGAATTCGCACGAAGGACCTGGAACACCATTCTGACCTGCTTCACGTGAGACTCCCAATCATCCGAGAAGACCATAATATCATCCAAATATACAATCAGGAATTTATCCAGGTACTCTCGGAAGATGTCATGCATAAAGGACTGAAATACTGATGGAGCATTGGAAAGCCCGAATGGCATAACCAGGTACTCAAAATGGCCCTCGGGCATATTAAATGCTGTTTTTCATTCATCGCCCTGTTTAATACGCACAAGATTATACGCACCACAAAGATCTATCTTGGTGAACCAACTAGCCCCCTTAATCCGAGCAAATAAATCAGACAGCAGCGGCAAAGGGTACTGAAATTTGACTGTGATCTTATTAAGAAGGCGGTAATCAATACAAGGTCTCAAAGAACCATCCTTCTTGGCCACAAAAAGGAACCCTGCTCCCAATGGTGACGACGACGGGCGAATATGACCCTTCTCCAAGGATTCCTTTACATAACTCCGCATAGCGGCGTGCTCTGGCACAGATAAATTGAACAGTCGGCCCCTTAGGAAACTTACTACCAGGAATCAAATTAATAGCACAATCGCAATCCCTATGAGGAGGTAGGGCACTGGATTTGGGCTCATCAAATACATCCCGGTAATCCGACAAAAACTCCGGGACTTCAGAAGGGGTGGATGACGAAATAGACAAAAATGGAACATCACCATGTACTCCCTGACAACCCCAGCTGGACACAGACATAGATTTCCAATCCAATACTGGATTATGGACCTGTAGCCATGGCAACCCCAAAACGACCATATCATGCAGATTATGCAACACCAAAAAGCGAATATCCTCCTGATGTGCAGGAGCCATGCACATGGTCAATTGAGTCCAGTACTGAGGCTTATTCTTGGCCAAAGGTGTAGCATCAATTCCTCTTAATGGAATAGGATACTTCAAGGGCTCCAAGAAAAAACCACAGCGCCTAGCAAACTCCAAGTCCATCAAATTCAGGGCAGCGCCTGAATCCACAAATGCCATAATAGAATAGGATGACAAAGAGCAGATCAGAGTAACGGACAAAAGAAATTTCGACTGTACCGTACCAATGGTGGCAGACCTAGCGAAACGCTTAGTGCGCTTAGGACAATCGGAGATAGCATGAGTGGAATCACCACAGTAAAAACACAGCCCATTCCGACGTCTGTGTTCTTGCCGTTCAGCTCTGGTCAAAGTCCTATCACATTGCATAGGCTCAGGTCTATGCTCAGATAATACCGCCAAATGGTGCACAGCTTTATGCTCACGTAAGCGTCGATTGATCTGAATGGCCAAAGACATAGACTCATTCAGACCAGCAGGCATGGGAAATCCCACCATGACATCCTTAAGGGCTTCAGAGAGACCATTTCTGAAAATTGCTGCCAGGGCACATTCATTCCACTGAGTGAGTACAGACCACTTCCTAAACTTCTGACAATATATCTCTACCTCATCCTGACCCTGACACAGAGCCAGCAAGATTTTCTCTGCCTGATCCACTGAATTTGGTTCATCATAAAGCAATCCGAGCGCCAGAAAAAACGCATCAACATCACGCAATGCCGGATCTCCTGGCGCAAGGGAAAATGCCCAGTCTTGAGGGTCGCCAAGTAACAAAGAAATACTGATTTTCACTTGTTGAACAGGGTCACCTGAGGAGCGAGGTTTCAAAGCAAGAAACAATTTACAATTATTTTTGAAATTCAGAAACTTAGATCTATCCCCAAAAAACAAATCAGGAATAGGAATCCTAGGCTCTAACATTGGATTCTGAACCACAAAATCTTGAATGTTTAGTACCCTTGCAGTGAGATTATCCATACAAGAGGACAGACCTTGAATGTCCATATCTACACCTGTATCCTGAACCACCCAGAGGTAAAGGGGAAAAGAGAGACAAAACACACTACAAAGAAAAAAAAATGGTCTCAGAACTTCTCTTATCCCTCTATTGAGATGCATTAGTACTTTGGGCCACCTGTACTGTTATGACCTGGTGGTCAGGACAATAATGGACCTGGTGGTTAAGAGCGCACAGAATGACCTGATAGTTACTAATAATATAGGACGAGCTCTGAGACGTGGGAACTCTGCTGACCGCAATCCCTAATCCTATCACACACACTAGAAATAGCCGTGGAGCGCTCCTGACGCTCCCTAGGCGCCTCGTCACAGCTTAAGGAACTAGCTAGCCCTAAAGATAGAAAAATAAAGCCTACCTTGCCTCAGAGAAATTCCCCAAAGGAACAGGCAGCCCCCCACATATAATGACTGTGAGTAAAGATGAAAATTACAAACACAGAGATGAAATAAATTTAGCAAAGTGAGGCCTGACTTACTGAACAGACAGAGGATAGGAAAGGCAGCTTTGCGGTCAGCACAAAAAACTACAAAAAGACCACGCAGAGGGCGCAAAAAGACCCTCCGCACCGACTCACGCTGCGGAGGCGCTCCCTCTGCGTCCCAGAGCTTCCAGCAAGCAAGACAACAATCAAAATAGCAAGCTGGACAGAAAAATAGCAAACTAGAGAAAAACAAGCAGTAACTTAGCTTCTTCTGGGAAGACAGGTCACAAGAACGATCCAGGAGTGAACTAGACCAATACTGGAACATTGACAGGTGGCATGGAGCAAACATCTAAGTGGAGTTAAATAGAGCAGCCAGCTAACGAATTAACCTCGTCACCTGTGGAAGGAACCTCAGAAGCCGCAGCCCCACTCACAACTACCAGAGGAAGCCCATGGACAGAACCAGCCGAAGTACCATTCATGACCACAGGAGGGAGATTGACAACAGAATTCACAACAGCTTGCGCCGATCTCTATCAAAGACCACTCTTGCGGTGATTTTGCAGATTCTAAGACTAAAAACCAAAAGAAAAAAGGGGTAGCATGCATAGAAAAGGGATCACCACAAAGTATATAACAAAATATAACAAATTTTTATTAAACCACACTTGAATACACTACAAGAAAATTAAAAACACTTAAAAAAGTAGTAGCATAAAGCAAACATGAAAACATGACCCATAATAGGGTCAAGCCACAGTGTCACCCCACACATAAACTACCAGGAAAAATCCAAGTATAGGAGATATAGGGATATAATGGAACCCACAATAGAGGGCCTCTATAGCTGAAAATAGCCAAGCCGATAACCCATCCTATACTACCTGACGTAAATAGACCAGGCCTCCTAGGTAGCGTTCCCGCATAATAGATCAGGGCTGATGACAGGTGCCGATAAACAGGGGTGGTACTGGGCAAAGATGCCCAACGCGTGTCGCCAGTAAACTGGCTTCTTCAGGGGAAGTACCAGTAGTGTCCCAAATGCCTGGTTTAAATACCTTGATAATAATGTGCAGAGTCCGTGCAGCTGGAGACCAGGGGGGGTCGGGAGTGCAGATTTTGCAGATTCTAGTGACGTTTGCTTTGCTGATGGGGTGTGACTATTGATGTCATGCTTATTGATAGCTGGTTCCTTGCTGCTTAGCTGTGGTAAGTTGGTTGTCAATCACCATGACGCTGGCAATCATTCTCTGTTGGCAGAGCAGTGCGAAAGAGCTGCTTTGTTGACAATAAGCATCTAAATCACCTGCAGGGGCAGTTAGAGATCACTGGGAGCCCAGGTCCGGTAGAACAGGCAAGTAATTAGCAACTACCTGCCTGTTAATTCTTAGGCCAAGAAAACCCCTTTAACTATATGTGTAGAATAGTGATGGCAGCTGAGGAGGATGGATTGGCAGTTGCTAATGATGCACTTTGTAGACATCTCTGGTTGCTTTGTACACGAGGAGACTGGGGTCTCTTGACCCATTTGACTCTTCAGAAAGGAGTATGTGAAATAAGACAGGTGGCCTTCCTTAAGAAAAAGAAAGGTATTGTTCCAGCTTCTGGTAAAAGTCCAAAATAAATTCATTTAAAAGATTATGGCAGGATATGGTTCACACAGTCGTATGCGTCAATGCGTTTCAAACACTCAAAGGTGTCCTTTCTCAAAGCTACATACAAAAAGTCCCATGGAAGCTTTATACAAAACATGGCCAATAGGGAGAATCAATTACAATTATGTGACCATGTATAATTAATTACGACTGCATGCATGAATTAAAATAGAAACGAAAAAATCAAAGGAAAAAAAACTAAATGGCAAAAAATAACATAAGTCAAACGTACATGAATAATACATTTCCATTATTTATAGAATAATAATGAAACATGATTTCTCTGCTGGTGTTGAGACCCACAGGGTGGCAAGTTCCCAGGCAGAAAATCCAAATTTTTGTGTCTCTGCCCCTTGGTTATTTCATCAGTCTTTCGATACCAATTACTTTTAATGAAGCAGTGCACCTCTGATAAGTAACAAAATTTTTAAAAGCAAACGACATCGTACGATTAGGGCTAGGAAGAGAAACAATGTTGGTTATATGCTTGGAAATTCTAAATTTTAAATTTCGTGTTGTACACCCCACATAATGCAAATTGCATTCAACACATCTAATCATGTACACTAAGTTTTTTGAATTGCAATTAATATATTCCTGAATATTGTATTGTTTAATGTTATCACTATCAGAAAATGTGTGTTTTTCTGTGGAGTGTGCACAGGTTCTAAATCGTGAACTACCGCATTTAAAGAGACCAGGATGCTTTAACCAAGTGTGATATTTTCTGGTGGAATTGGAAAAACTGAGGGAAATAATGTTGCCCAGGTTAACAGCCTTTTTGGCTATGATGTGACATCCAGGTGCTAATAAGGATGATAGAATATCATTCTCATATAAAATGTGAATATATCTCTGAATTATAGATTTAATTCAACTAAACTGGGGGCTGAACTGAATGGAAAGAAGTTTATTTTGTTGGTAGTTGATTTCTGAGCAATAAGATCTTGGTGCTTTTTGTTTTGCACGACTTTAGAGGTTTTATTAAGAGTCCAATGGGGATAACCTCAACTTTTTAATTTATTATGACATGATTTTGTCTCTTGAGCCAAGACTTTGGTGTCACTACAATTTCTAGTGATACGTGTGAGTTCACCGACTGGTATAGATTTGATCGTATGCTGAGGATGACTGCTGGTAGCATGTAAAATGGTGTTGCCTAATACAGGTTGAGAAAAAGTTGATGTGATTATAGGTTTACCTGTAACGCCCTTCAATTGCAAATCTAAAAATTAGATAGCAAATGGATCAGTGACATAGTAAATGAAAGGATAAATTAATTAGAATTTAAATACCCCACAAATTCTGCTATGGCAGACACATCGCCAACTCCAAATGAGGAATGTGTCATCGATGTATCTGCCATACCAGAAGATGTATGGCAAAAATGTAATGTCCCCAGAATACAAGAACAACTTGCTTACCACCCATCGACACCCCTTTGCACTAGAGATAATAACTCTGGTCAAGAAAGAAATAATTATGGCCCATGAATATGCATAAATTAGCTGTATAATAACTGTATTTATTAAAATGGAATTGCAAGGCTACTATTATCAAGTCCTGTGAAATCGATTTATGCATAGAGGTTACATCACAGCTGATCCTTGAAAAGATATCTATCCAGACTGTGTCAGAAAATTGATGCAATACATCTTTGAAATCTGTGAGAAATCCAGGAGTTCATATACATAAAGGTTGCAAGAGGGAATCCAACTGTTGTCTTTCTCTGTGAAGGGACCAATGCAAGATATTATTGGCCTCATAGACAGCTGTACAATATTTTTATGAACCTTTGGCAGAGCATGCACTATTAGGAGTATTGGGTGGTTCACTATGAGGAATTCTGTTTGAGCTTTTGCGAGAACCCCCAATGCATACTTACAAACAATGGGACTTTTTGTATGTAGCTTTGAGAAAGGACACCTTCGAGTGTATGAAGCACGTTGCCGCAAACGTCTTTTGTGAACCACATCCTGCCATGATCTTTTAAAAATTTGAATAAAGTTTGGACTTTTACCAGAAGCTGGAAAAATCCCTTCTTTTTTCTTAACCCATTACTTGCCAAATTAGAAATTTTCATTTTACGGATTTTTCAGAAAAGGGCGCCCCGATATTCAATTCAAAATGACAATGGCATGATTTCCTATTTTGAAAACATTCATTTTACAAACACAACACAAAAAATTGGACCTACTTATAAAAATTATAAAATCTTAGTTGCTAGAAGCAAAAGATTAGGCATCCCAAAAATAGGACATTGGTAGATAATGGGTTAATTGCCTGCACGTGAGACTACACGAGTTCCGTGCTTCTGCACGCAACATGCCGCTGCAGGTGAGCTGTTTTTTAACTTGTTTTCAGGTGGCCTTCCTTGCCTGTGACTCTCTTTATTGTAGCTTATGGGATATATGAAACATTAGGCAGCAACTCTATTGTAGAGAGTCATGTGCATTCATGACCCTTCCCTCATTAGAACCTATTCACACAGTATTTTATGAGGATTTACAATCAGATTTTACTTCAAAATCCACATAGAAATTGCTCCAAATACTTTTTGAGTAAGCTTCTGATTAATTTTAATGGGAAATGCTCAAAATAGCTTGTGAAAAACAGTTTTTCCACTAAAATCAATCAGAAACATATACAAAGATTATTTTAAGTGTTTTTAAATGTAGATTTCTGAGCAGAATCCATTTCTTCATCCTTGTCAAAAAACTCTGTGAACGTGTAAGGAAATGAACATGTTGCCCATATTTCCACCTTGTAGAACATGTGTAATGTTAATAGTGATATGTGTTGATGATGTTTGTCTGTGTAGTGATCTGTGTTGTTGGTGACGAGGCTGTATTCTGTCCAGCAACAGAAGTTAGTAAGACAGTTAGAGTTAATGGTTGGTGCTAGCCCAGAGTGGGACAGGCTAAGCTAAGGGGAGAGAGACAGTTTTCGTGGTAGTGAGGCAGATAGGGCACAGACTGCATAGAGAAAGGACCCAAGGTCCAATGGTAGCAGTGCGTTATTTTTGGGTGTCCCTAAGTTAGAAGAGACCCAAGAGAAGGGATAGCAAGATCCGGAGCAAAACCACGGAAAGTGAATAAGAGACAAAGTGATTCTCCAGAGACGGGTTCTGGGAGAGGACGCCTAGCAATAATGCCTAGAGTTTATAACTCCTGCATGTGAATATTTTTCTGCCCAATGATGACAGAAGTATTCTAGGAGTGATACCTTTATTGGCTAATCGGAAAATAATATGTTTGCAAGCTTTCAGAGCACAGTGGCTCCTTCTTCAGGCAAGATTACAAATAGATTAATAAGAAACAAGCACAATATTTAAAGAATAGTACAGCAGGACAATTGTTAGGGGGTGGGAAGTGTGATGAGTCCACAGATAAGCCAAGGTAATCAAATTAGGCATGCATGGGATAAGGCTACTTTCACACTTGCGTCGTTTGGCCTCCGTTGCAATGCGTCGTTTTGGGAGAAAAACGCATCCTGCAAATGTGTCTGCAGAATGCGTTTTTTTTCCCATAGACTTATATTGCCAACAGATCGCAACGTATGGCCGTCATGCACTGGATGCGTTGTGTTTTGGCGGACCGTCATCACGAAAAAACGTTCAATGTAACGTTTTTTTGTACGTCTGCCATTTCCTACCACGCATGCGCGGCCGGAACGCCGCCACCTCCTCTCCGGGACTTTAGAATGGGCAGCGGATGCTTTGAAAAACTTCATCCGCTGCCCACGTTGTGCCGAATTTTCACAACGTCCGTCGGTACGTCGCGCCAATGTTTAGCGACGGCCGCGCACCAACGCAAACGTGAAAGAAGCCTAAGAGAGCATCACGTAAGACAGAGAGGGGAAGCAATGAGGTTCTTCGCCACCTCCTTACATGTACATTCATTTTTATGTGTGTTTGGTATATGTCCTTTTAGATAATGTGTGCAAACTGTAAAGCGCTGCGGAATATGTTAGCGCTATATAAAAATAAAGATTTTTTTATTTATTTGTTTTAGGTGTATATGTGTGTGTTTGTGCCTGTCTGTGTATTTTTGAGTACGTCTCATTAAAGTTAAGTGCTAATTCCCACCTCCAAGACCCTATCCCAATATGTATTACATGTAATATTAATACTATTAGCAAATAACTCCAATTAGAAAGGTTGTATTGTTGTTCTGATTAGCCACATGAGGCATTGCAATAGCTTAGGTATCCATTGTTACGACTACTCATATAGTGACAGTTAGTTAGTTGTTAGTGGTCGTAACCATTGATATCTAAGCGACTGCAAGCCCTGCAAATTGGGTGAGCGACATAGTGAATCAGAAGAACTTTACTACATTTCTAATTGGAAGTATTTACTAATATTTGTATTATTATTACAATTATTATTACACCTACTACATGTTGTGATAGGACCTTGGAGATGGGAGCACCCATTGAAATGTTAAGTTTCATTCATACATCTTGTTTTCTTGCCTTTTATTATGGTAAGACAAAAAAAAAACTGTAATACAAACCATACCAGTGAGCGAGTAATCTTAACACTATTCTTTTTAAGGCATTAAAGGGATGCTCCGCCAATAGTCAAGTTGAATTGACTGAGACTTTAATTGTCAGAAGAGAGGGTTTATTAAAACTCACTTTTGTCCTGTGCAGGAATGGAGAATGACACAATCCACTGATCAACTCTGTTTTCATCACTTGTCATTGACTTCAAAAGGAATTGCCAAGCAGGTTAATATATCCTACTGTGACAGTCTGGAGACAGCATGTGGACGGAATTGTATTGGGGTGGTGTCATGAAAATGTGTTTTCCATCATGAGTGACACATGCATGAAGAACATACAGAACCTATCGGTATATACTGTAGTAAATGTCTGCTATCTAAATGTAGCCAGGTACTGACTACTGAATAGAAGAATGGGTATTTTTTAATAAGAGACTATAATATCCTCATTTGGAATGCCAGACAGCTGTAGTTTAGTGTTCCAAGTACGAGATAGGTATCTCATAATATATCTGGCTTATTTGATCACAGATCTGATATGCAGCAGGTATTTTTGTACTTAGTATTCTGTGTATGCCCCTGTGTTGCAGCAATAGCAGAATACATAAAAAGTATGTATAAGGTGCACTAACATGCACCCATTTCATTAACTCCCACAACTACAGCAACAAATTTTGTCATTTCAGTTCTGAAAAGAATGATTGATGACAGAAGCCATTCATTGCTATGGGTTAGGTGCAAAGCAAATAATTGCATGAAATAATCTTATTATTTGCTCACAACACCCGGAATTAGTGTGATTCTTTTTCCGAGCTTGTAGGCACCTAGACTTTTTATGGATGTGTGTGTGTAATCTACATAATCAGCACCTTGGGTGGTTATGCTTACACGCAAGCTTTTGTGAAAGCAAGACAAGCTTTAAAGCAACAGTTTCAGGAATGTAATTTACTTCCTAGGTAGTAAGGGACACAATTAGATTTGCTTAGGAATATATTTGTGCCCTAACAATAAAAAGATGGATAACAAGTTCTAATGAAACTCAAATTACAGTCCTAATGTAAATTTCAGCACTAACTAGCATAGTAACGACTGTTATTTATCTTTTTTTGCTTTAAATTACTGAATGCAAATTTTACAGCCAGGGATACAATTAGTTAATCAGGATTGTATAGGAACATTCGATGAATTGCTGGAGAGTATTCGGAAATAATTGCAGTTTAGTTTTTGTTTTGCATATATTGCAATTTGCTGTGTTTATATGGCATTCATATATCTGTTGAATGCCTTTGATTAAAAGCTTTATACGCGTTAATTGCCTTTGTATATTTAATAGGATAGTTGAAAGTGGATTGCAAAGAGCCTATATATTTGTGATTGAGTGATATGGCATATCTTTATGTATTATATGTGAGTTTCCATCAGAGAAACGGGTTTTATATAGCGAATGACACATGCATGGAGCATATACAGTACAAATCTGTATATACTGTAGTATATTTCCGCTGTCTAAATATAGCCTGGCACTGATTACTGAATAGAATGAGTAGAAGGAAAGAAAGGTTCTTTCTTTTGTTCCTTTTTCTCCTTTTTATAAGAGGTGATAATATCCTAATTTGGAAACCCAGGCAGCTGCAGTTTAATGTTCCAAGTACAAGATAGGTATCTCATAATGTATCTGGCTCATTTGATCACAAATCTGATATGCAGCTGGTATTTTTCAATAACTTTACAGAGAAAAATAAAAGGAAAAGACTTCTGTTCAAAATAAAGCGTGTGGTTTCCTTTAATAAACAAATGCATGATCCTTGAATTGGAACTTCAGGAAAACATCAATGAAAGGACATCTGTCATTAGGATGAACCCTCCTTAGTAGAGATGAGCGAACCCGAACTTAAAAGTTCGGGGTTTGTACCAAACATTTAGTATCCAGTGCTAAATGATCAGCATGGACTTCTACAGGAAGTCCGTTGCAATATTCATTGCAGAGAGAGAAAGAGAGAGAAAGAGAACTTTCCAGCTCAAAAGTTTGGGCACCCATTCTTTTCAATGGGGTTCTGGTTTAAGTTTGGGTACAGTTCTGGTACCCAAACCAAACTTTGGAATAAAGTACTGGTCTGGTACCACAACCCAAACTTTCAAGGGGCCCGCACAACCCTACTCCTAAGCCATCTATTTGGGCAGTCATGTCATAGAAAGTTGAATGTAAAGATACTTTGAGCATTCTAATCCGATGCAAAAGCATGTCCCTGCATACACCATGTTAAAGATATGTACGCATGACGCATGCAGATGTATGCGGATCATACGCTGTGCACAGAAACGCTAATGTGAACCCGGCCTTATTCCAGAGAAATCCATGTTTCTCTTAATACGTAAATTAGCTATTAGGATGTATGGGCCAGATACTGATCTGCATGAGAATCTGCCTTCAAATATTATTGTAAGGGCTTGAGCACACGACCATTTAAATTGGATGAGTGCTATCTATGGTTTTGACGCATATCACTCGCATCCATGTCAATCTATGGGGGTGTGCACATGTCCGATTTTATCCTCAATAGAAAACATCAGACAGCACTCGGATGACATCTTAATGCGATCCAATTTTCATGGACTTACTACATGGAGAAGGTGTAGAAACTTTTTTTTTACTTTCCACCTCTGATTAAACTCTGGTTGAGTCTGATTTGAATAATCGAGTGTTTTTCTTGGATGGGGAGGTAACGGTTGAGTGACTCTAGCCTAAATGAAAGGGGGCATTAACAGTGTGAGATGTAGATCAGGAATAGCAGTCAGACAATACATGAGTCACACTGGTAACTCCTCCTTTCATTTTAAATAAGCTCTGGAGGCAGATTTTCATGGAGATCTATATCTGGCCATAGATCTTAAAAGCTCATTTGCATATTGAGAAAAATGTAGATTTCTCTGGAGGAAGACTTTGGATCGCAGATATCAAGGTATCATTTTATTCAGGTTACAATAACCTTCATGCTCCAATGAAAAGCTTAGGAGGATTGATTATTCTGTCATATTCCTCTTATCCCCTTCAAGACATCATAGTTGGAAAGGGGTTCCCACAAAATCACTTGAGCACAGAAGCTCTACATTACCCATATTACCATATGGGTAATGGTTTGTGCTGAAGTTTGTATCCTCCATGTTTAAGTTTGTGAATAAAGAAAACTTTGTTTCACGGATTCGGTGAAGCTGGACATTTTCTTCTCTTCACTTCAAATGTACGTAACATGGCATCTGCAATCTATTCCAGCCAAAATTGAGCTCCAGAATTCAATTGGCGCTCTTTCCCTTCCGAACCATGCCATGTGCCCAAACACTAGTTTCCCACCAAATATAGGGTTGTTGGTGTACTCAGTAGAAATTGCTCAATAAATTGTATGGTCCATTTTCTTCTATTAGTCTTGTGAAAATGAAAAATTTGGGGCTGAAGCAACATTTTTGAGGAAAAATGAATGTTTTCATTTTCACAACTTAACGTTTTAAAATTCTGTGAAACACCTGTGAGTTCAAAGTGCTCACCACACCACTAAATAAATTCCTTTAGGGGTGAGCCTTCTCAAATGGGATCACTTTTGATGATTTCCCCTGTTTAGGTATACCAGGAGCTCTGCAAATGCAACATGGTGTTCGCTATCTATTCCAGCTAATTTTGCACTCCAAAAGTCAAATGGTGTTCCTTTCCTTACAAACTCTGCTGTGCTCCTATGTGCAATTAGAAGAATTTGGAGCAACATGGTCCAGATAATAATTAAACAGGAATACATTTATTACAAGGAAGGTGACGGGCACAAGGGGGCATTCTTTGCGTCTGGAGGAGAGAAGGTTTTTCCACCAACATAGAAGAGGATTCTTTACTGTTAGGGCAGTGAGAATCTGGAATTGCTTGCCTGAGGAGGTGGTGATGGCGAACTCAGTCGAGGGGTTCAAGAGAGGCCTGGATGTCTTCCTGGAGCAGAACAATATTGTATCATACAATTATTAGGTTCTGTAGAAGGACGTAGATCTGGGTATTTATTATGATGGAATATAGGCTGAACTGGATGGACAAATGTCTTTTTTCGGCCTTACTTACTAACTAACTAACTAACTAACATTAAGCATCATCAATACAATTGTAAATATACATGTAATAAAAATTCCATATGAAAACCGTACAAGAGACAAATTTAAATACGAGATCAGGTCGAGAATGGCATGTGTACCCTGATTACAATGAGGAATTACATAGTAAAGTGCATAGTGCAGTTCCATAGCTTGAAGGACAGGAGTAGGCAATTAAGACGTTCATTACTGTATAACACATTGGTGATAGTGTCAGTAAGCAAAGTATCCATAAAACCTATGCCACCCCATGTCCTATAGGTTCTTACCCATGCTGCGGGACACACACCACACAGCCCCAACTCGCGTTTCACTTTTGCTTCCTCATGGTGTTATATGAGCCACATAGCACCCTGAGGAAGCAAACATTGCTTTAATTCCTGTGAAGCAGGAATTAATAAGCTTCTTGAACTTGGTTTTTAGCATTTTAAGCGGTGCAGTTTTTAAAATAGTGTACCTTTTGGGTATTTTCAGTCATATAGGCCCCTCAAAGTCACTTCAAATGTGATTTGGCCCCTAAAACAAATTGTGTTTGTAAATTTTGTTGGAGGGATGAAAAATTGTTGATAAACTTTTAATGGTTCTAACTCTGCAATCTGGCCACATTATCTGCATTATGGACAACATGCAATTATTCAGTTTTTCCTGGAGCCTCCTGAGGAACCTAGTGACTAGCAGGGCAATGTGTTGAGGCTATACACAGCAGAGGAAACAGGTGAGTAGTAACACTTTGATAGTTTTCCTGCTAGATTTAATTCATGCATCTTTTAGATCTATCTGGTATGATACCTCTATGAAATGCCCTTGCTTTTGATTGCCCTCATGGCCCTCTTTATTAATGTATGGACTCATTTGATTCAATTACTACATGAGATACCCTTCTGTTGATTGATTGACTACTGTACCTCTGATGAGCTCTCATTTTTTTTATTGCTTTATATCTT
Organism: Ranitomeya imitator; assembly: GCF_032444005.1. NCBI lineage: Eukaryota > Metazoa > Chordata > Amphibia > Anura > Dendrobatidae > Ranitomeya > Ranitomeya imitator. Next base: position 268,853,938 of record NC_091285.1, on the reverse strand, counting down.
AATATGAGTTCATTGTATTGACTTATCTGACATTACTACTAATGGAGATTCCTTTGTGTTGATCGTGTGCTCTACATTGAGCTTTGTGAGTTCTCATTTTCTGTGATGTGATTCTTACTATTTAGCCTTTAACAGGACCTCACAGGATCAGTCACCTTTGAGCGGTGGCACCATTTGCGCTTATCTTAGGGTGCCAACCTCTGCGGAAAGTAAGGATAATTTTAGGTCATACAGGGAAAGCTACAATATTTTCTTTGTGGACTTTTTTATATATATGTACCATTGTTGTGGCATTATATTAGATTTTATATAAATTATCTTTAATATATCAGATAATTTGATTATTTGATGTATTGGTCTATAGCTTTTAACAATAGTTCAAATAAAGGTGCATTTTTAAGGAAGTTTTTCTGTAAGGTGTAATCCTTCTAACTTACTACTAAAAAATGTTTAAAAAATTCTGCTGATGAAAAGTAGTTGTGGCAATTGTTATTTTTTATATATTTTTCGTGGTATAACTATCTGGTTTAAGATAATAAAAATTCAAAGTTTGAAAATTGCAAAATTTTCAAATTTGTTTTGTAAAATTTTCGATATTTTCATAAATAAATGCAATACGGATTCCGGTTTCTCAAGCTTCTCCAATCAAACAGTCTATGAAAAACAGACAGCACATGGCTGACATACGAGTGCTGTCTGATTTTTTTTCATGGACTCATAGACTTGCATTGCTGAGTTTTGGTTAGTGACTTGACTCAAAATCGGATATGCCTCTCTGATTTTGTGCAGACCACTTGGTCTGCAAAAATACACGCACATGTGAAGAGCCCCATACACTATAGTAGAACTTGAACATTAAAAGCTGAGATCTGAATGAATCCTAAGACTATCTCAACTTTCCCTTAAAAGTAGATAAATGTGTAAAGAAAGATCAGGCTGCTGGATTTTAACATGCTCAATCATTTAATTCTCAGGAGAGATAAGCTGCAACCAAAAGTATCTGGTAATGACCTATTCTACTCTTCCAATTCAAAATACATGAATCCATAAATTAAAGGGCAGTCCACAAAAACAATATGTTCATTTTAGTTTATAAGTTTCCTGCATTGTGAAAGCTGTTACTACAGTTGTACTTATTATTCAAAAGTTTAATGTCTATGGAACTCTAACTCACCTCCATGAATGAGGCCACAAGTGGAAAATTGATGAAAAATTGAAAAGCCAGATAATACAAATGGTAACCAAAGAGCCCAGAACAACTTCCAAAGTTAAACTTCAAGGTGAAGGTACAAGAGTTTCAGATTGCACCATCCGTTGCCATGTTTGCCAAAGTGGACTTCATGGAAGACAACGGATTAGGAAACCAATGTTGAAATCAAATCATAAAAAAGCAAGACTGAAATTTTTCCAAAATGAATATTGGCAAGCCACAAAGCTTCTGGGAGAATGTCCTCTACACAAATGAGACAAAACTGGAGCATTTTGCAAATCACATCAGTTCTATGTTCATATATGCAAAAATGAAGCATACAAAGAAAAGAACATTGTACCATGGAGGAGGCTTGGTTATGTTTTGGTGTTGCTTTGCTTTATCTGGCACAGGGTGTCTTGAGTTTGGGGAGGATACAATGAAATCTCAAGATTATCAAGGCATGCTTGAGTGAAATATGCTGCCCAGGTCATGGGTCCTCAGGATATTGACTCACAACACAAAGCTGGCAACATCCAAGAACGGCTAAAAGAAAAGATTTGGACTACTCGGAAATGTCCTTCTATTAGCTCTCATCTAAATCTTATACAACATCTGTGGAAGGAGCTGTGTGCTAATGAGGAGTGGGCCAGAAAACCCATAGACAGGTGCAAAAGTCTCCTTGAGAGCTGTAGAAATTGTTTGCAGTGATTGCTTCAAAATCATGTGCAACAAAATATTTAGGTAAGGGTACTCTCATTTTTTGTCCAGGCCAGTTTCATTATTTTTTATTTTTTTTATTTTTGTGTTGATCCACAAGACAAAAGCAATGTCTGATTTTCATTAATTAATATTCAGTGCATTAAACTTGAAAATTATTTTTTGGCTTTGACCTGTTTTGCCCCCTTTTTAGAGCAAAAAGTCACATGTATTGTTGAAAAGAAAAAAAATGTACAAAAATAAAGTTGAAAAAGTTGCAGGAAGTACAGGGATATGACATCAGAAACTGGTGTAAATTTATTTTCTCAGATGAACTTCAGACTGTGGGGACATCTGGAAGATGAGTCCTGTGTCATGCCAACTGTAATGCATCCTGAGACAATTCATGTCTGGGGTTGCATTTCATCCAAGGGAGTAGACTAACCCTCAATTTTGCCTAAGAACACTGCCATGTAGAAAGAATGGATTCTAAACATCCTCGAAATTCAACTTCTCCCAACGATCTCAGAGTAGGTTGGTGATGAACAATGTTTTTGCAGCTTGATTGAGCACCATGTTACATGAAAAAGTGATCACTGGTTCAGTGAACAAAACATTGGCATTTTATGTCCATAGTCTGGAAATTCCCATTTATAACTTATGGTCAATCCTCAAGAAGTCGGTGGACAAACAAAAAGAAATTGTAATAAACTCCAAGTGCACAAAAATATGTTGCTATCAGTCAGGATATCGCTCAGAATCTAATATCCAGCATGCCAGGGTGAATTTCAGATATGACTCTTTGCATAAACTTGGTATATTTGGCAATAAAAGTTTAAAAACTTAGGAAATTCTTATAATTGTACTTCACTTGCCATAGAAACATCTGACTAAAAGATCTAAAAACACTGAAGGAGCAAACTTTGTGAAAACCTACATTTAAGCCAGTCAAACAAAATAAATTGTTCATGACTGCACAGTGTATGTAAAAAGGCTCATAAGGGTATTCCATTTGTATATTATTTTATAAGTGATGGTGTAGCAATTCAATATCAGTGTTGTACTGTTTAGACATATCATACAGTACATATCTTAATCTTTATTATAGTATTATTTTAGTTTTAGTTTTTCAAGTAGCCTTGATTTTACATTTTACTGATTGTAGAAAATATTATTATTCTGCAGATAGGAACCATATATTCAAAAGATGAGATGACACTCTATTGCGTTCTATTCTCTAGAGGTCATTGTGTTTAGCCTTAGTTTCAGCTCTCGACCATTTCTTAGATAGTCTATTACTTACTGACTTATTAACCAGGCTGAAAGATGAGAGGAAAGGAAAATTGGGTTAACCTATATATAGATTATAGCAAAAAAGGTTTTTACACGCTGATAAGAATTCTCCTTAAAAGCTAGTTACATGTAATAATTACTGTTATATGTTTTGTGAATGTATAATGATAATACCCAGCCTAATAAACACACAAAATGATAACAATGTCTTCTTCCTCTGATTTGCTCTTCTGTATTTTAGTACAAATTTAATCAAACATGCAAAGTCTTCACAGCATGGGGAACAGTTGTAATGGTGTAATCATCTACAGATCTGTTCTTCCTTACTGTTATTGGCTTGGCAACTCCTGAGATGAATGGTGTGAGAAATCAGGTTTAAAATGCTCAGTTTGGTGTTACTCTGTCGGGCATTGCTTATGTTATAAATATAATTAATTTTAACCCCTTAACAACCACCAATATGCATTAAAGGGGCCTTATTTCCTCATCGCGCTTTAAAATGGCAATCGTGAATAAGGATATAGCACTCCCAGTGTCTGAAAATCTCCGGGTTTTCAGCCACTGGGGGTCAGTAAGACCTTGGAGAACACGATCAGGGCTGTTTTTTCCAGTCCACCATCATATAATACAGCGATCACATAAAAAAGTGTGCCTGCTATTAAAAACATTTCTCTCCATTCTGATATGATATACATGTCAGAGGAGAGATAAATGATGTTCCCAAGTTTACCCTGGTACATCCGCCATCTCCCGATTCCTCCTGCTTCATCCCCCAGCCCACAGCCTCCTCTTCCTGAAAAAAAAATGGTGGGCATATACCCAGTGCACCCACTGAGATATGTCTTTTTTCCTATGGGTTTCTTTTGATTACTGTGATAGACCATATAGACATCCCCCTAGTCAGATTGTTGTTTTTTTATAATAATTTCTTTGCCATTAAGGTTAGGGTTAAGGTTGGGCTAATAGGGTTAGGGTTGGGGTTAGGTATGGGCTTGGGGTTAGGTTTGTGAAGTGCCCGATAGGACCGTGGGGTACTCGGGCCGGGTCCGACGGTTCTTCAGGGGGTTGTCAGTGCCCCAGTCCGTGGCCCTGGGTGTCCAATAAAAGTAATGAAATCAAGGGGAAATAAAGTCTGCAGTTCAGGTCCACTGGGGCAGTTGGTGATGCAGCAAAGATGTTACAGCTCTTAAAGTCAATGATGGTGAATGGTGTAGTTCTGGGCAGGTGACGCAGCAAATAACTCTGAGGACACAGCAGGGTGCAGTTTCCACACTTTACCCACAGTTCTTATATGCAGTCCCCAGCCGAGGTGCTGTGTCCTCCAGGTCAGTGGTCCAGCCAGCTCTCAGGTAATTTGGAGTACACTTTGCCAGAACCCCCTTCTTATGTTCCTTCTCTGGCCGTCTCACTGAGCGGGCTCCCGCCCCTTCTGCCCTGCGCCTTCACACACAGTGTTCCAAGCCAGCAGAATCGGATCCTGTCGGGCAACATCCTCCTGGTCCCCCTGATCTGATGTGGCTGCCTTTTTGGCGAATATGTGCAGTTATGGCTGTGGCACATACAATTGCCACAGCCTCCGGTTTGCTAGCTGAGCCTTTCAGTTCTTCACTAGTCTGGGGCCGGTCCCCTACTGCAACCTGGTCCCTCCTCCCAAGTACAGTCAGTGTGGATTTGGGCGCCATGGGTGGATTCTTCACTTCTCGTGCTGCTAGTACCCCTTCCTTCTCTCGGGAGCTTCTCTCTCCACCTCTGCTCACCTCAAATTCTCCTCACCAACTCACTAACTCCTCCCTCTAGTTTCCATGACAACTCCTCTAACTGTCACTCCACCCACACCTTCTACCTAGTCCCTTCCTGGCCTGGAGAGTTCTATTGTTGGGTGCTAGTGTGTGGGTTCTGAGTAGTGTCCCCTCCTTACCCGAAAGTGGAGTACCACACCTCTGGCTGAGGTGTAGTACCTCTGTGGTGACTGGACCCTCAGGTGCGCCACATTTGGGCTTATGGTTAGGGTTGAGATTATTGTTAGGGTTGAGTTTAGGGTTGGGGTTGAGATTAGGGTTTAGGTTGGACTTAGTGTTAGGGTTGGGTTTAGGGTTAGAGTTTGGTTAAGGGTTAGGGTTGGGTTAAGGGTTAGGTTTGGGCTTATTCTTAGGGCTTAGGATTAGGGTTGGGGTTGGGCTTAGGTTTGGGATTATGGTTGTGCTTACGGTTGTGGTTAGGGTTTTTCAAATGTAAAAAATATGATGAAGATGTGATGAGCAGCTAGTATTGTGCACAAGTTCTAGCTACTCGAGTTTCCATCAGGGTGCTCCGGTAAGCACCAAGTATAGAAATTGAGTGACATGCTCGAGTCTTCGCTCCATATGTTTCGCGGTTGATAGACAGATGAAAAAAAAATTTGGGGGATTGCCTGCCTTACATGGGCAATCCCTCGATGTTTTTTTTGGTGTCTAACAACCTCGAAACATACAGTGTGGGGACTTGAGCATGTCACTCGAACATCCACAATATTCGGGGCATACCCAAGCACTCAATGCAAACTGGAATAGCGAGCACTTGCGCTCAACTCTAATGATCTCATATTCAATACGACGACCTAATGCTATCAAATTCTGTGTAGTAACTTTGGATTAAAAATCCTCACTATATCACAGGATAAAATCCATGAGGGGTGTAGTTTCCAAAATGGTGTCATTTGTGGAGGGTTTCCACTGTTTAGGCACATTACGGGCTCTCCAAACACGACATGGCGTCCGATATCGATTCCAGTGATTTTTTAGTTCAAAAAGTAAAAATGTGCTCCTCCACTTCTGAGCCCTGCTGTACGCCAAAACAGTAGTTTTCTTCCACAAATGGTGTACACAGGAGACATTGCACAACACATCGTGGAGGTTATTTTTCCTGTTGCCTTTGTGAAAGTAAAACATTTGTGAAAAAAAGTATAATGTTCATTTTTTCCTTCCACATTCCATCAATTCCTGTGGAGCACCTGAATGGTTAATAAACTTCTTAAATGTGGTTTTGAGGACTATGAGGGATGCAATTTTTAGAATGGTGTCACTTTGGGTTATTTTCTGTAATATTTTCCCTTCAAGGTCACTTCAAATGTGATGTGGTCCCTAAAAAAATGGTTTTGTAAATTTTGTTGGAAAAATGAGAAATGGCTGATCAACTTTGAACCCTTCTAACTTCCTAGCAAAATATATGTTTTAAAAATTATGGAGATGTCAAGTAGACATGTGGGAAATGGTATATATGAACAATTTTGTGTGCTATAACTATCTGATGTAAAGGCATAAAAATATAAATTTTGAAACTTGCAAATTGTTCAATGTTTTTGTCAAATTTTGGATGTTTTCATAAATATACGCAAATCATATATACCAAAATTACCCCTAACATGAAGTACAATATATCATGGAAAAAACATTCTCAGAATCACTGGGATCTGTTGATGTATTCCAGAGTTATCACTACATAAAGTGACGCTGGTGTGATTTAAAAAAGTTGGCCTGGTCAAAATTAACTCCATCACTAAGGGGTTAATTATGGGAAAATGTTCCTCTACTATAGAGTCATGAAATATTGCAACTGGGCCATGAAGTGTAGCATGACAATAATTATGTGTAAAAGTTCAAAATGGACATTTACTGTTACCGGCATATCTATAGATGCGATGGGTAGGGATGGGCAAACCCAAACAGTAAAGTTTGGGGTCCATACCAAACGCATAGTATCCGTGCACTGACCCCGAACACAGTCTTCTCCAGGAAGTCCATGCTGCTGTTTGGGTTCGGCAGCCTGAACAAAGTTTGTTGAAATGCTACAGTGCAGCCAATCAACAAGCTTTGCTGGTGTGGGTACTTAATCACAGCCGTGACAAGTATTGGCATAGACATGATTGGCCAGGAACATTGTGTAAAAACAAAAATGGCATGCGGTCTGTTCTATTTTTGAAAACCAACTCAAATAAAGCTGACAGCTGTGGGCTGCAGCCCCCAGGTGTCAGCTTTATATTGGCTGGTTATCAAAAATAGAGGGGTCCCATACCCTACTTTAAAAGCATTTAAATAAATAATTAAATAAAACAATGTGGGGTCCCCTTCATTTTTGACAACCAGCCAAGCTGAAGGAGACAGCTGGGGGCTGATATTCTCAGACTGGGAAGGGGCCAGGGATATTAGCCTTCCCCAGCCTAAAAATAGCAGTCCGCAGCCACCCCAGAAAAGGCGTATCTGTCAGATGCGCTAATTCTGGCACTTCCCACTAGCCAATATAAAGCTGACAGATACGGGGCTGCAGCCTGCAGCTGTCAGCTTAACTTGCGCTGATTAGCACAAATGGAGCAGACTGCAGGTCATATTTTTTTGTACACAGTGTGCTCTTGCCAATCACAGCCATGCCATAAGTTATCATGGCTGTGATTGCATTGGAAGTGCCTACACCGGCAAAGCTTGTTGATAGGCTACAGCGCAGTCATTCAACACACTTCATTTGGGCTGCCGAACCTGAACAATAGCATTGACTTCCTGGAGAAGTCCGTGTTTGGGGTCCGTGCACGGATACAAGGTTTGCAGTACAGACCCCAATCTTTACCATTTGGGTTCGCCCATCCCTAGCAATGATGCATTTTAAAGCAGGTCATCTGGTACAACACAATGCATATCAAAATCTAACTGCCTGTTTATTTTCTTATCTTTACCAGGGACACCTGTCATGAACTTCTTGGTCATGTTCCATTGCTTGCAGATCCAAAATTTGCCCAGTTTTCCCAAGAAATTGGTCTTGCCTCACTAGGAGCATCTGATGAAGATGTCCAAAAACTGGCAACTGTAAGTTAATATAATATTTGGTATTCCATAATAATATTCAGATTTTTTAAAAGTGTGCATTCTATGGACTGCTTAAAGATTGAAGTAATATTTTGTAATATCTGATTTACTTATTAGGCTATGTTCACATGGCAAATTCCACATAGAAAATTCAGTTTAAGGCGAGTGAAAAGTATTTTACAAAAGTGTGCAGAACATTTAGCGTGGATTTTAGAGTATTTTTATTCATAAATTATAAGCTTCCGAAATAAAATGTTCTCAGGGAAGAATATAATGCTAATTTGTGGGGCGGCAAAGAAGTTCCCTATGGTTCCCCTGTTATTGAGACTTGTATGGATTGAAGAACTGAGCTTTCATTGCAATGAATGAAAAGATCTACACTTTCAGCTATTACCTGATATTAGGGTGCATGCTCCAAACCCTAAGGCTATGTGCCCATGATCAGGAAACAGTAGCGTTTTGGATGCAGCGTATTTTCTCATCACGCGGTTATCTCCATATGTTTTCATTGAACCATGCGGATTTACGACATTTAGTGTATGGCTATGGGTGAAAATACAGAGCGGAGACGTTGCAGGTACTCACCGTGGGGAGTTTACACAGCGGTAATTAGAAGCACAGTGGGCATGGGATTCCTATAAATCTATAAATCCCATCCACTGTGCTTCTAATGTAGAACACAGCATTTTGGACACAGCGTAGGTGAGCTACATCCAAAAGGCTGCTCTTCCTGATCGAGGGCATCTAGCCTTACAGCCGTTGATTGGCGAAAAGAATAATATTTTTGCTTTTGTTTTTATAGGGACCTTTACTTTGTAGGGTAAATTTTGATAACCTTTCTTCTCAAAATGAAGTTTTTTCACACCTCATATTAGATTGGTTGCATTTGATTGAATTTACGCTACCTTTCTGATTTTATTTTTTATGGACTGGTGTTCACAATTGAGCTGTATTTTCAAGACCAGCGCTGCATAAAGGGGTAAAACAAGGCTTTCTTCTAGAAGTCGTGACTTTCCAAATGCAAGCTATTGTTTTTTTGTATTGCTTTCTATAATTGAGTTTATTATAAAAAATTAAATCAAATCCTACTCTATCGTAGTGATCCATTCGGTGTAGAAGTAGCATGTGTTTTGTCCCAAAACAAATAACTGTACGCTTATCAATGCTTAACCTCATCGGCCATTTTACAGCTTATTTTTGCCTATCCAGCACAGGATAGGACATTCTATACTCTGTCTAATGCTGAAGATTTAGTTAATTTGAGTTTTAATAATTGTGATATATTATTTTAGGCTCCTATAGGGTTGTTGTAACATGTAAAATACACTGGATTCATTGAAATATGCTCAGATCTTGTGCTTTATGCTTGAGATACCTTCAGATCTCGATAAATGACTGGCATGTTATAACAGAGATGTCTGTCTGACACTATTCAGCCGCTAAATAAAAATGTATATTACCATCTGTTTTCATTAGGTTCAGACTGAGTTTTCTGATTACGTGATACATTTTGTGTTTGTGCAACAACACGTTTTTCACCTTTCGGTGAGATTGATGAGCTAGTCCCCCGACTCTATTATTAAGAGAAAAAGCAAACCCATGACTTTTTGTCCTCTCATAGTGTTCTCCCGCTGCAGAGAAATAACTTATGGAAATTGGACTCTTTCTAGATAGAATACAACCAATTTTACAGCCAGCATTATAGAGGATTGCTGTTTACTTATGGAAACGTCGAGCTATGTCACACATGGATTTAGCAATTTGAAGCAATTGTATGAAGGGCACAGTATGCTGAATTTCGGGTAGCTTCTAGGACATAGCTTTCCATTGCATCAGAATATTAGCATTCTAGCGGCGTGAAATCCCTGTGTTATTAGATAAGCTGATCGTAGACATGAACTTGTCTGCTGACTATTTATTTGTATTTGTTACAGCCTTTTTCGCATTGTGCTTGCAGTTTATGATTTTGTTCTCTCTTATAATAGAGAAAATATATTATAATAGGAGCACATTTAATGGCGCACATTTAGGAAGCCGCTCAGCCTATAACCTGTTTGGAACCCTTCAAATCTCTTTTGGAATAATTAAGTTGAGAAAAATCTAAATGAATCGCACACTACAACAGATTGGAAAAGCATAAGCAGGTATACGAGCAACAGGTTTTTTTTTATGCTGAAGCGGTAATAAAACCTTTTATCAATCTGCACTTGCCAGGCCCACAGCCAATGGAACAGCGCTGCTGGAATGCTTTGCTGTATAATCTGACTATTTCCAATTCCCATTGCACGGTGTTGTATGATTTTGTGATGGTTGATTCATTCTTTATAATGTGAATGTTTGGTCGTTCTAGGACATGACAGATTTGTTTATATGGCATTTCGTATTTTTCCATCTACTCTGTGATAGCAGATCTGCTGCCTGCTCTGTCAATATGTATATTGTCTTGGCTGAAAAAAATGCTTTCCAAAATGGGGTTAAACGAGGATAGAAGATCCATCTTGATCTTTTAAAAAACACTTTATATAGATCTTTATCTATGCAATGGGATCTAAGTGGTAAGGTTTCTCATTGTGAAGAGTGACATGCCTGGCATGTCAATGTAAGGAGACGTATATGCCATGCAATGCAATTCACAGCATATAAGTCTCTTTACACTGACATTCCAGACATGATACTCTCCACAAAGAAAAATGTTACCCCTTAGGTCCCAGTCAGAAGCTTCTCAAACAGACAAATCAGATCTCGTACTTTGACTTGATGAGAGGCAACACCCTGAAACACTGTTTCTGTAAATTGAGATTTTGGTTTGGCTTTTATCCTAAGTCATATGGTATGGCTCATTGAAGGATCTCTACTTCCAATAGGTGGCAATAGAGTTTGAGTCCTTTTCCTCTCCGACGAGGCAATTAGCATTTCTATGCAATAACATATGTACCTTTACATATATCAGTGATATCTTTGTTATATGATGCTCAAAATGGCACTTAAAAGTTAGAAGCCAGTGTATTAAAGGCTACTGTTAAGTAGATTCCATTATACAGTAGTATGTGTGTTTTAGCCATTTTCATGATACAATTTGCCTCAATGTGACTACAGGTACCCAGGATTGTTTCATCTATTATGACCAAGAACTGGATCCATCTCCTCCCGGCGCCGTATATGTGTGCATTTTATTCTGTTAAAATTGACAAACTACTACCTGTCAATATGCGATGCTTACATGTGGTGTGTAGGAATAGTACTGTAGAACCTGTAATGCTTGATGCCTAGGTGTTTTCTATAAAAATATTGACAGTTTGGTGAACGTATTCAAGGACCCTTTTATAAGACATTAGATGATGACCCGATTCTAACGCATCGGGTATTCTAGAATATGCATGTCCACGTAGTATATTGCCCAGCCACGTAGTATATTGCCCATTCACGTAGTATATTGCCCAGCCACGTAGTATATTACCCAGCCACGTAGTATATTGCCCTGCCACGTAGTATATTGCCCATTCACGTAGTATATTACCCAGCCACGTAGTATATTGCCCTGCCACGTAGTATATTGCTCAGCCACGTAGTATATTGCCCAGCCACGTAGTATATTGCCCAGCCACATAGTATATTGCCCAGCCATGTAGTATATTGCCCAGCCACATAGTATATTACCCAGCCACGTAGTATATTGCCCAGCCACGTAGTATATTGCCCAGCCACGTAGTATATTGGCCAGCCATGTAGTATATTGCCTAGCCACACAGTATATTGCCCAACCACGTAGTATATTGCCCAACCACGTAGTATATTGCCCAACCACGTAGTATATTGCCCAGCCACATAGTATATTGCATAGTATACTGCCCAGTCACGTAGTATGTTGCCCAACCACGTAGTATATTGCCCAGCCACGTAGTATATTGCGCAGCCACATAGTATATTGCCCAGCGACATAGTATATTGCCCAGCCACGTAGTATATTGCGCAGCCACATAGTATATTGCCCATCCACATAGTATATTGCCTAGCCACATAGTATATTGCCCAGTCACGTAGTATACAGCACAGAGCCTTAGTATACTGCCCAGTCACGTAGTATATTGGCCAGTCATGTAGCATGCACCATATCCCTGTTAAAAAAAAGAATTAAAATAAAAAATAGTTACATACTCACCTTCCGGAGCCCCCGGATCGAAGCAGCCGATTACCGATGCTCCTCACACGCTCCGGTCTGAAGAGTGCATTGCGGTCTCGTGAGATGATGATGTAGCGGTCTGACGAGACCGCACGTCATCATCTCGCGAGACCGCAATGCATGGAGTGGTCACCGGGTCATCGCGAGGAGCATCGGTAACCGGCCGCTTCGATCCGGGGGCTCCGGAAGGTGAGTATGTAACTATTTTTTTTATTTTTTTTATTTTTAACATTAGATCTTTTTACTATTCATGCTGCATAGGCAGCATGAATAGTAAAAAGTTGGTCACACAGGGTTAATTGCAGCGTTAACCGAGTGCGTTACACCGCGGTCAACGCTGCCATTAACCCTGTGTGAGCGCTGACTGGAGGGGAGTACGGAGCGGGCACTGACTGCGGGGAGGAAGGAGCGGCCATTTTTCCGCCGGACTGTGGCTGTCGCTGATTGGTCGCGGCAGCCATGACAGGCAGCTGGCGAGACCAATCAGCGACTTGGATTCCATGACAGACAGAGGCCGCGACCAATGAATATCCGTGACAGACAGACAGACAGGCGGAAGTGACCCTTAGACAATTATATAGTAGATATGCCAAGGTTATATAGTAGTTAAGCAAAAGACAGATTAGAATTCTACATAGTGAAAAAATATACCTTATTTGTAACTGCAACTATATTTATTTCTATGGAAACATTGTACTTTGCTTAAGGCACAAGAATAAAACTCTTTTCTCCAGTCTTAAGACAAGTTGTCATCTTCTGAGGAATGCAAGGGTGGAGGTTTTCTAGAATAACAGCAATTCAGATAACTATCACTAATATTTATCACTACTGCATAGTGATGTGCTAAAAAGTAATTAGCAGTACCATGGGGAATCCATTGTTGTCACTTGCTGGCTGTAATATCTGTTGATTATTTGTTTTTTTGCTTAGTAATTATGCATTAAAGGGCCACTGTCACCCCCCTCCAGCCGTTATAAACTAAAAGAACCACCTTGTGCAGCAGTAATGCCGCATTCTAACAAGGTGGCTCTTTTTGTTTTTGGTGCCGTTATTCCCAAAATAAAGCTATTTATAATTTTGCCAAAATACCTTTCTTTAGATCTGGAGGCAGGTCTTAATCCCCCTCTTGGAAACGCCACACTGCCGTCACTCGTATCTTCTGGGGCGCCGGGCGCCGCCCTCTCCGCGGTGTTTTGCTATGAAATCCGGCGCCTGCGCTGTTCTCTTCTGCCTGTATTTTTGATAACCAGCCAGGCAAAATTGACAGCTGGGGGCTGCAACCCTCAGCTGTCAGGCTGGTAATCAAGAATAGAGGGGTCCAAACCCTGTTTTTTTTTTATTTAAATATATACTTTTTTGACAACCAGCCAAGATAAAGCATACAGCGGGGGACTGGTATTCTCAGTCTGGTAAGATGCCATGGATACCAGCCTAAAAATAGCAGCCCACAGCAGCCCAGAAAAGGCACATCTATTAGATGCGCCAGTTTTGGCAGTTTTGTTGGCTGTCCCCACTTGCCCTGTATTAATAATTATAATAATGTGTTAATTATATTAAAAGGGATGTGTCATCTGATCTTTTTTTCATCAATTGAAAACGTAAAGTATTAATGCTTTAAAAAAATAAATAAATAAAAAAAACAAACATTTTTTAATGGTAGAAAATATGAAGAATAAGGCTATGCAATTCTGCGCAGATTCTGATACTCTTGGCAGAAAACGCAGTTGAAATTCTATGCGGATTTGATGCGTTTTTGATGCAGATTTTCATGCTGATTTTCACATGGATTTGTACGCTAAATAAAGATATATTATTAAAAAAAAATTATGTCATTAACTTGTTCAACCTCTTCAGCCAGATACCCTCATTAACCCCTTCATGACCATGGGATTTTTCCGTTTTTCCGTGTTCGTTTTTTGCTCCCCTCCTTCCCAGAGCCATAACTTTTTTTATTTTTCCATCAATATGGCCATGTGAGGGCTTATTTTTTTGCGGGACGAGTTGTACTTTTGAACGACATCATTGGTTTTACCATGTCATGTACTATAAAACGGGAAAAAAATTCCAAGTGTGGTGAAATTGCAAAAAAAGTGCAGTCCCACAGTGGTTTTTTCTTTGGCTTTTTTGCTAGGTTCACTAAATGCTACAACTACAAATGACCTGATATTATGATTCTCCAGGTCATTATGAGTTCATAGACACCAAACATGTCTAGGTTCTCTTTTATATAAGTGGTGAAAAAAATTTCCAAACTTTGCTAAAAAAAAAAAAATTGCGCCATTTTCCAATACCTGTAGCGTCTTTATTTTTCATGGTCTGGGGTCGGTAGAGGGCTTATTTTCTGTGTTCCAAGCTGACGTTTTTACTGATGCCATTTTTGTGCAGATACGTTCTTTTGATCACCCGTTATTGCATTTTGCATTGCGACCAAAAAAAATGGAATTCTGGCATTTCTAATTATTTTCTCGCTACGCTGTTTAGCGATCAGGTTAATGTTTTTTTATTGATAGATCGGGAGATTCTGAGCGCAGCGATAGCAAATATGTGTAGGTTTAATTTTTTTTTTATGTTTTATTTTGAATGGGGCGAAAAGGGGGTAATTTAAACTTTTATTTTTTTTATTTGTTTCACATTTTTTTACTTTTTAAAAAACTTTTGCCGCCGGAGCCCGCATCAAAGAGGGGGTTCTGACCTCGGATGTACTATCCCGTCCGAGGTCAGAAAGAGGTTAATATTAAATAAAGACACACACAATTAAATAAGTAGACACACAGACACACACACAGTCACCTGCCTATGTAGGAGCATTAACATAATTAACCTACATATGCTGTAACAAAACAGCAGCTGTTATTAGGCTACGTCTCCAGGATCAGTAATCGGCAGCGCTATGGACGCAGCAAATGTCCGCTGTGTCCAAAGTGCTGCTGGCTTATGAATGCAGGTGTTCATTGAACCGTGTGGAATCACCGTGCCCTATACATTGGACCGGTGATATTTATCTTGCGGAGACTGAGCGTCTCAGCATGATAAATAGACATGCTGCGGTCTGGAGTGATGCGCCACATGTCTGTCTCTGCAGGGAAGCCGGAGGCATCCGTGCACGCATAGTGGACATGGGATTTCTTGAAATACCATCCACTATGCTGTAACATCTGGCCGCTGCAGGTTGGACGCTGTGGATGTATGCAGTATCCAACCCGCAGCATTTACTAACTGTGGGGACATATCCTCAGAAATCTGCGTGAAATGCAATATCTGTTTATTTAAAAAAAAAAGTTAAATAAATTGCATTGGCTCTCGCGTAATTTTAATAACCAGCAGAGGGAAAGCCGATGGCTGAGGGCTGATGTTAATATTCTGGGAAGGAGCCAATACTATAGCCATAAAGGTTCCCAGGCTATTAATATCAGCTCACAGCTGTTTGTTTAGCTTTTACTAGCTAGTTTACAGGGGAACCCCAGAAAAAAAATGACATGGGGCCCCCCTATAAAATCGAACCAGCAAAGACAAGGCAGACAACTGTGGGCTGATATTAATAGCCTGGGAAGGGGCCATGTATATTGACATCCCCCTGAGCCTAAAAACATCTGCTCTATGCCGCTCCAGAAATGGTGCATCTTATAGATTCTGGCACTTAGCCTCGCTCTTCCCATTAACCATGAAGCAGTGGCAAGTGGGGTAATATGGGATAATATTTGTGGGGTTGATGTCACCTTTGTATTGTTTGGTGACATCAACCCCACGGCTCAGTAATGGAGAAGCTTCAATAAGACACATCTCCATTACTAATCCTATAGTTATGTGGCAAATAAAGACACAGCCAGAATATAAGCCTTTATTTGAATTAATCACTCATACTCCTTTATTGAATCTTAATTCACCATACTTACTGCATCGCCTAATCCTCGAATCCCTCGATCTCCTGCAACAAAAATAACATAATAATCCAACATAAATACTCCCTGTCCGATGTAGTCCATTTACTGAGTGTCCCACGACGATCTCACGTGCAGAACAGTTGTGATTGCTCTACCCGGCCTCCGGTAATACACTGACAGGAGCTCATCACTCCTGCAGTGCATCATTGAGAGTTCACCACAGTTCATGCTCTCGCTTAAGGCACCGCTGTGTAAGAATTTTCTCACGCAGCGGTGCCGCAAGTGAGAATTGGAGCTTATCAGCTGATCAACTCTGGTAAACTCTCACGGCGGCGCAGTGATACACTATGGGAGGGATCACCTCCTGTCAGTGTATCACTGGAGGCCGTGTAGAGCGGTCACATCTCCCGATGTGACTGTTCCACATGTGAGATTGCCGTGAGACACTCATTATTAACCCCTTCATGACCGTGGGATTTTTCGTTTTTCCATGTTCGTTTTTTCACTCCCCTCCTTCCCAGAGCCATAACTTTTTTATTTTCCGTCAATTTGGCCATGTGAGGGCTTATTTTTTGCGGGACGAGTTGTACTTTTGAACGACATCATTGGTTTTACCATATCGTGTACTAGAAAACAGGAAAAAAATTCCAAGTGCGGTGAAATTGCAAAAAAAGTGCAATCCCACACTTGTTTTTTGCTTGGCTTTTTTGCTAGGTTCACTAAATGCTAAAACTGACCTGCCATTATGATTGCGCCATTTTCCGATACTCGTAGCGTCTCCATTTTTCATGATCTGGGGTCGGTTGAGGGCTTATTTTGCGTGCCGAGCTGGCGTTTTTAATGATTCAAATTCGGTGCAGATACGTGCTTTTGATCGCCCGTTATTGCATTTTAATGCAATGTCGCGGCGACCAAAAAAACGTAATTCTGGCGTTTCGATTTTTTTTCTCATTATGCCGTTTAGCGATCAGGTCAATGCTTTTTTTTTTTTTAATTGATAGATCGGGCGATTCTGAACGTGGCGATACCAAATATGTGTAGATTTGATTTTTTTTTTAATTGATTTATTTTGATTGGGGCGAAAGGGGGGTGATTTAAACTTTTATATTTTTTTTTATTTTTTTCACATTTTTTTTAACTTTTTTTTTTTTACTTTTGCCATGCTTCAATAGCCTCCATGGGAAGCTAGAAGCAGGCACAACTCGATCGCCTCTGCTACATAGCAGCGATCTGCTGATCGCTGCTATGTAGCAGAAATGGAGGTGTGCTGTGAGCGCTGACCACAGGGTGGCGCTCACAGCCACCGGTGATCAGTAACCATAGAGGTCTCTAGGACCTCTATGGTTACCATCCTGACGCATCGCCGACCCCCGATCATGTGACGGGGGTCGGCGATGATGTCATTTCCGGCTGCCCGGCTGGATGCGGTAGTTAAATGCCGCTGTCTGCGTTTGACAGCGGCATTTAACTAGTTAATAGCGGCGGGTGAATCGCGATTTCACCCGCCGCTATTGCGGGCACATGTCAGCTGTTCAAAACAGCTGACATGTCCCGGCTTTGATGCGGGCTCACCGCGGAGCCCTGCATCAAAGCAGGGGAGCTGACATCGGACGTACTATACCGTCCGATGTCAGTAAGGGGTTAAATGGACTATGGCAGAAAGGTAAGTATATGTTGGTTTATTATTTTATTTTTGTTGCAGCAGACACAGGTGTAGGGGATTAGGTGTTTGTTTGTTTTTTACAATTGTATACAGTTGTCTGATGATGACACCCGCATACACACAGACAACCGCACAAACAGGCAGACCCGCACATATTCTCCGCTCACACGTAGTCTCCTCCCATAAATATATTCTCCGCCCACACATAGTCTCTGCCCACAAACATATTCTTTGGCCACACACTCTTCTTCCTTCCTTTCTGCTGTGTTTTTGGCAAGCAAATCTGCAGCAAATCCACAGTTCTTTATACACCTGCGGTTTGGCTGTGGATTTTATTGACTCAATGTCAGTCAATGGGTGCAGAAATGATGCAGATCCGCAAATAGAATTGACATACTGGGGAAAATAAAATGCTGCAAATCAGTGCAGATCAGTGGTTAACATTGGTTGAGCAATCCTTTGCAGAATTGGTGCAATTCCGCGAGGAAAAAACGCTGCATATCCGCAACAAATCCACAACGTGTTCACATAGCCTAATTTATATAGTTTTGACATTTTCCACTTTTAAGCACTACGGAGAGCAGTTGCTGAAATTTGCCATGAAAACCTAGTGTACTGCTAGATGGCATTGCGCCTGCTGTATATGGGGGCAGGATCTGCTCACATGTGTGTGACGCCCCCCCATATCCCCTCCCCTCCTGGGCATCTGCAAAAGGATAAGAGAGGATGAAGTTTAGGATCAAGCTGCAGATCCATTTTGTTGGTGACTGCAAAGTGATACTGAGATGTGGAAAGTGTCTTCGGGGACCGCTGGCATCACCAGTTCTGTTAGTTGGTGCTGCTCACTGTATCACATGCTGGAATTAGATACGTGGACTGTATCACATTCTAGAATTAGATATGAGAACTTTATTATGTGCTGGGATTAGAGACGTGGATATGAGGACTGTATCACGCACTGGTTTTATATAAGCAGACTATATCACTCGCTGTGATTAGAAACATGGACTGTATAATGTTATGGGATTGGATACACAGCCAGTATCATGCAATGGGATTAGATACTTGGCTAAGAAGAGTGTATCATGAGCTGCGATTCAATACGTGGTCCGTATCATGAGTTGCTTTCGATACGTGGACTATATCATGCTCTGGGATTAGATATGAAGACTGTAACACACACTGGAATAAAATATGTGGACTGTATCATGCGCTAGGATTAAATATGAAGACTATATCACATGTAGGGATTAGATACGTGGGCTGTATCACATGCTGAGATTAGATACTTGAACTGTATCACTAGATGGAATTAGATACAAGGTTCAGCGGAGTGTATCATTAGCTCGGAGTGAAGACCTGGACTGTATCACATGCTGGGATTAAATATACAGACTGTATAATGTGCCGGGATTAGATACATGGCTCAGTGGACTGTATCACATGCTGGGATTAAATATACAGACTGCATAATGTGCTGGGATTAGATACATGGACAATATCATGCACTCAAATTAGATACGCAGACTGTATCACTCTCTGAGATTCTATATGCGGACTGTATCACATGCTGGCATTCAATACACAAACAGTATCACATGCTGGGATTAGATAACCTGCTTGTATTACACAGGATGGGATTTAGATACAGGGTTCAGCATAGTTTATCACACATAATGGGATTTGATTTAGGCCTAAACGTAGTATATTACATGATGAGATTAGGTACAAGGCTCAGCACAGTGTATCACACAGGATGGTATTAGATACATGAAGGGTATAACATAACTGCTGTTAGATACATAAAGTGTACCATACAGGATGGGGTTAGATACATGGAGTGTACCACACATGATGGTATTAGATACACAAAGTGTATTGTATCAAACAGAATGGGAATAGTTACAGGGCTAAACATAGTGTATCACATGATGTATTATATACAGGGGTCAGCCTAGTGGTCACACAGGATGGAGTTAGATACACAGTGTATCACACAGGATGGTATTAGATTCAGGCAGTATCATACGGGATAGGATTTGATACATGGCTCAGCAGACCATATCACACATGATGGGATTAGATGCATGGCTCAGCAGACCATATCACACATGATGGGATTAGATGCATGGCTCAGCAGACCATGTCACACATGATGGGATTAGATGCATGGCTCAGCAGACCATGTCACACATGATGGGATGAGATACATGGCTCAGCAGACCATGTCACACATGATGGGATTAGATGCATGGCTCAGCAGACCATGTCACACATGATGGGATTAAGGTACCTTCACACTAAACGATATCGCTAGCGATCCGTGACGTTGCAGCGTCCTCGCTAACGATATCGTTTAGTTTGACACGCAGCAGCGATCAGAATCCTGCTGTGATGTCGTTGGTCGGGGCTAGAAGGCCAGAACTTTCTTTGGTCGCTGGCTCTCCCACTGACATCGCTGAATCGGCGTGTGTGACACCGATTCAGCGATGTCTTCGCTGGTAACCAGGGTAAACATCGGGTTACTAAGAGCAGGGCCACGCTTAGTAACCCGATGTTTACCCTGGATACCATCCTAAAAGTAAAAAAAACAAACGCTTCATACTTACCTTCCGCTGTCTGTCCCCGGTGCTGTGCTTCTCTGCTCTGGCTGTGAGCACAGCGGCCGGAAAGCAGAGCGGTGATGTCACCGCTCTGCTTTCCGGCCGCTGTGCTCACAGCCAGAGCAGAGAAGCAGAGCGCCGGGGACAGAAAGCGGTAGGTAAGTATGAAGCGTTTGTTTTTTTACTTTTAGGATGGTATCCAGGGTAAACATCGGGTTACTAAGCGTGGCCCTGCGCTTAGTAACCCGATGTTTACCCTGGTTACCGGCATCGTTGGTCGCTGGAGAGCGGTCTGTGTGACAGCTCTCCAGCGACCAAACAGCGATACTGCAGCGATCCGGATCGTTGTCTGGATAGCTGCAGCGTCGTTTAGTGTGAAGGTACCTTTAGATGCACGGCTCTTGGGATTTCACGTAGCATTTCATTTTCCACGGTATTCACGGTGGAAAATGAAATGCTAAGTGAAATCCCAAGAAACAATGAAAACCCTATATTAAGGGTCACAAATCTAACCCAAGAAGAGGTGCGAAACCGGCTAAATAAGATTAAAATAGATAAATCTCCGGGTCCGGATGGCATACACCCACGAGTACTAAGAGAACTAAGTAATGTAATAGATAAACCATTATTTCTTATTTTTAGGGACTCTATAGCGACAGGGTCTGTTCCGCAGGACTGGCGCATAGCAAATGTGGTGCCAATATTCAAAAAGGGCTCTAAAAGTGAACCTGGAAATTATAGGCCAGTAAGTCTAACCTCTATTGTTGGTAAAATATTTGAAGGGTTTCTGAGGGATGTTATTCTGGATTATCTCAATGAGAATAACTGTTTAACTCCATATCAGCATGGGTTTATGAGAAATCGCTCCTGTCAAACCAATCTAATCAGTTTTTATGAAGAGGTAAGCTATAGGCTGGACCACGGTGAGTCATTGGACGTGGTATATCTCGATTTTTCCAAAGCGTTTGATACCGTGCCGCACAAGAGGTTGGTACACAAAATGAGAATGCTTGGTCTGGGGGAAAATGTGTGTAAATGGGTTAGTAACTGGCTTAGTGATAGAAAGCAGAGGGTGGTTATAAATGGTATAGTCTCTAACTGGGTCGCTGTGACCAGTGGGGTACGACAGGGGTCGGTATTGGGACCTGTTCTCTTCAACATATTCATTAATGATCTGGTAGAAGGTTTACACAGTAAAATATCGATATTTGCAGATGATACAAAACTATGTAAAGCAGTTAATACAAGAGAAGATAGTATTCTGCTACAGATGGATCTGGGTAAGTTGGAAACTTGGGCTGAAAGGTGGCAGATGAGGTTTAACAATGATAAATGTAAGGTTATACACATGGGAAGAAGGAATCAATATCACCATTACACACTGAACGGGAAACCACTGGGTAAATCTGACAGGGAGAAGGACTTGGGGATCCTAGTTAATGATAAACTTACCTGGAGCAGCCAG
Organism: Ranitomeya imitator; assembly: GCF_032444005.1. NCBI lineage: Eukaryota > Metazoa > Chordata > Amphibia > Anura > Dendrobatidae > Ranitomeya > Ranitomeya imitator. Next base: position 268,832,133 of record NC_091285.1, on the reverse strand, counting down.
TGCCAGGCAGCAGCTGCCAAGGCAAACAGGATCATGGGGTGCATTAAAAGAGGTCTGGATACATATGATGAGAGCATTATACTGCCTCTGTACAAATCCCTAGTTAGACCGCACATGGAGTACTGTGTCCAGTTTTTAGCACGGGTGCTCAGGAAGGATATAATGGAACTAGAGAGAGTACAAAGGAGGGCAACAAAATTGATAAAGGGGATGGGAGAACTACAATACCCAGATAGATTAGCGAAATTAGGATTATTTAGTCTAGAAAAAAGACGACTGAGGGGCGATCTAATAACCATGTATAAGTATATAAGGGGACAATACAAATATCTCGCTGAGGATCTGTTTATACCAAGGAAGGTGACGGGCATAAGAGGGCATTCTTTGCGTCTGGAGGAGAGAAGGTTTTTCCACCAACATAGAAGAGGATTCTTTTCTGTTAGGGCGGTAAGAATCTGGAATTGCTTGCCTGAGGAGGTGGTGATGGTGAACTCAGTCGAGGGGTTCAAGAGAGGCCTGGATGTCTTCCTGGAGCAGAACAATATTGTATCATACAATTATTAGGTTCTGTAGAAGGACGTAGATCTGGAGATTTATTATGATGGAATATAGGCTGAACTGGATGGACAAATGTCTTTTTTCGGCCTTACTAACTATGTTACTATGTTACTATGTCACACATGATGGGATTAGATGCACGGCTCAGCAGACCATGTCACACATGATGGGATGAGATACATGGCTCAGCAGACCATGTCACACATGATGGGATGATATGCACGGCTCAGCAGACCATATCACACATGATGGGATTAGATGCACGGCTCAGCAGACCATGTCACACATGATTGGATTAGATGCACGGCTCAGCAGACCATGTCACACATGATAGGATGAGATGCATGGCTCAGCAGACCATGTCACACATGATGGGATGAGATGCATGGCTCAGCAGACCATGTCACACATCATGGGATGAGATGCAAGGCTCAGCAGACCATGTCACACATGATGGAATGAGATGCATGGCTCAGCAGACCATGTCACACATGATGGGATGAGATGCATGGCTCAGCAGACCATGTCACACATGATGGGATGAGATGCACGACTCAACAGACCATGTCACACATGACGGGATGAGATGCATGGCTCAGCAGACCATGTCACACATGATGGGATGAGATGCACGGCTCAGCAGACCATGTCACACATGATGGGATTAGATGCACGGCTCAGCAGACCATGTCACACATGATGGGATTAGATGCATGGCTCAGCAGACCATATCACACATGATGAGACTAGATGCACGGCTCAGCAGACCATGTCACACATGATGGGATGAGATGCATGGCTCAGCAGACCATGTCACACATTATGGGATGAGATGCATGGCTCAGCAGACCATGTCATACATGATGGGATGAGATGCACGGCTCAGCAGACCATGTCACACATGATGGGATGAGATGCATGGCTCAGCAGACCATGTCACACATGATGAGACCAGATGCATGGCTCAGCAGACCATGTCACACATGATGAGACCAGATGCATGGCTCAGCAGACCATGTCACACATGATGAGACCAGATGCATGGCTCAGCAGACTATGTGACACATGATGGGATGAGATGCATGGCTCAGCAGACCATGTCATACATGATGGGATGAGATGCACGGCTCAGCAGACCATGTCACACATGATGGGATAAGATGCATGGCTTAGCAGACCATGTCACACGTGATGGGATGGGATGCACGGCTCAGCAGACCATGTCACACATGATGGGATTAGATGCACGGCTCAGCAGACCATGTCACACATGATGGGATGAGATGCATGGCTCAGCAGACCATGTCACACATGATGGGATGAGATGCATGGCTCAGCAGACCATGTCACACATGATGGGATGAGATGCATGGCTCAGCAGACCATGTCACACATGATGGGATGAGATGCATGGCTCAGCAGACCATGTCACACATGATGGGATGAGATGCATGGCTCAGCAGACCATGTCACACATGATGGGATGAGATGCACGGCTCAGCAGACCATGTCACACATGATAGGATGAGATGCATGGCTCAGCAGACCATGTCACACATGATGGGATTAGATGCATGGCTCAGCAGACCATGTCACACATGATGGGATGAGATGCATGGCTCAGCAGACCATGTCACACATGATGGGATGAGATGCATGGCTCAGCAGACCATGTCACACATGATAGGATGAGATGCATGGCTCAGCAGACCATGTCACACATGATGGGATTAGATGCATGGCTCAGCAGACCATGTCACACATGACGGGATGAGATGCATGGCTAAACAGACCATGTCACACATGATGGGATGAGATGCATGGCTCAGCAGACCATGTCACACATGATGGGATGAGATGCATGGCTCAGCAGACCATGTCACACATGAAGGGATTAGATGCATGGCTCAGCAGACCATGTCACACATGAAGGAATGAGATGCATGGCTCAGCAGACCATGTCACACATAATGGGATTAGATGCATGGCTCAGCAGACCATGTCACACATGATGGGATGAGATGCATGGCTCAACAGACCATGTCACACATGATGGGATGAGATGCATGGCTCAGCAGACCATGTCACACATGATGGAATGAGATGCATGGCTCAGCAGACCATGTCACACATGATGGGATTAGATGCATGGCTCAGCAGACCATGTCACACATGATGGGATGAGATGCATGGCTCAGCAGACCATGTCAAACATGATGGGATGAGATGCATGGCTCAGCAGACCATGTCACACATGATGGAATGAGATGCATGGCTCAGCAGACCATGTCACACATGATGGGATTAGATGCATGGCTCAGCAGACCATGTCACACATGATGGGATGAGATGCATGGCTCAGCAGACCATGTCAAACATGATCGGATGAGATGCACGTCTCAGCAGACCATGACAAACATGATGGGATGAGATGCATTGCTCAGCAGACCATGTCACGCATGATGGGATGAGATGCATGGCTCAGCAGACCATGTCACACATGATGAGTAGATGCATGGCTCAGCAGACCATGTCACACATGATAGGATTAGATGCACGGCTCAACAGACCATGTCACACATGATGGGATGAGTTGCATGGCACAGCAGACCATGTCACACATGATGGGATGAGATGCATGGCTCAGCAGACCATGTCACACATAATGGGATGAGATGCATGGCTCAGCAGACCATGTCAAACATGATGGGATGAGATGCACGTGCAGCGCCCCAGAGATCTGGTCATTGCAGTAACGTCGCTCTGCCACTAAGGGGAGTGATGGTACGTCTGATGGCACTAAAGGAGTTCTACTGACCAGGTATCACCAAGCACACACTACACTTCATACTCCGGCCACTAGGGGGAGTAAAAGGCTTATTTACTGGGCCACTCCTCACATTGGTAAAACTAGGGGTTGGACAGGAAGTTAGGCAGAACGAAGCCTGGAAGAAATCCAGGGAGGACCTGTCAGAACTGGGAAATCTGGCAGGTACCTAGCGAAAGGACAGATTGTTACGGAACCGCACCTGCACTACCTTGCGGCGGTATCCTAAGAAAGAGACACGAAGCGAAGGATATTGTGGAACAGTGAGAAACGAGATCAGCACAAAGAAGAGCCAGTAGGAGTCGTGCCCCGAGAACGGCAACATCTTACTGAGGCGCATATCAGGTGGCCGGAGCACCGAAGAAGTAACAGTCTCCACTCATTACTTCAAACAGCGGCAGGACAGTTAATTACAGGTTGGCTGTCTACCATACAACACCTAAGAAGGACATAGGAGGCAATCGTGGGAGAGGGGCGACACTAGGGTTCCAGAATAACTCCAGGACTACCTGTCATAAAGGTGCATCCTAGCCATAACATACCTGGGGGACGGAGAAGAGAAAGATCTAGAAAGAACGAGAACAGAAGTTGTGAGGACTATCCTGAATGCTCAGCAGGGAAGCACTACAACACACAGGCGCTAGTGGGTAGACACTGATATCCACCTGCAAAGGGAACTCTGGATGTGCCTTCGGACCGGTCTCAGACAGCCCTGTTGACAGTGCCCTGGATTGAGGATCCTGAAACCTTCAAGGGAACCTGTCACCCCGAAATTCGCGGGTGAGGTAAGCCCACCGGCATCAGGGGCTTATCTACAGCATTCTGTAATGCTGTAGATAAGCCCCCGATGTTACCTGAAAGAGGAGAAAAAGACGTTATACTATACTCACCCAGGGGCGGTCCCGCTGCTGGTCAGGTCGGATGGGCGTCTCCGGTCCGCTGCGGCGCCTCCCATCTTCATTACAAGACGTCCTCTTCTGATCTTCAGCCACGGCTCCGGCGCAGGCATACTTTGCTCTGCCCTGTTGAGGGCAGAGGATAGTACTGCAGTGCGCAGGCGCCGGAAAGGTCAGAGGCCCGGCGCCTGCGCACTGCAGTACTTTGTTTGCCCTCAACAGGGCAGAGCAAAGTACGCCTGCGCCGAAGCCGTGGCTGAAGATCAGAAGAGGACGTCTTGTAATGAAGATGGGAGGCGCCGCAGTGGACCGGAGTCGCCCGTTTGACCTGACCAGCAGCGGGACCGCCCCTGGGTGATTATAATATAACGTCTTTTTCTCCTCTTTCAGGTAACATCGCGGGCTTATCCAGTGGCGTAGGAAGGTGGGTGCGGGGGGGGGGGGGGGCGGGCCGCCCCGCCCCGGGCGGCACAATGCGGGGGGCGGGCATCTAGCCCTGCTGGCACAAGCATCTTTTCATTCAGTGCAGGGCCAGGCAGTGCAGGCACATCGGGGTTAAGAATGTAGCGTGACTTTGTTTGTGGGCGGAGAGAGCACTTCTCCTGCTCTGCTCCTCCGCCCGCCCCTCCCTGGCTGCTGTGAAGTGAACACTTATTAGGACAGATGCAGATTCTGGAGGAGCTCCTTCCTTGCCGCCCTGAGTGAGTGCTATGTATCTTTGTATTCTGACAGTCTGGGTGACCTGGGGCGGCCACAGCTGATATATATATACTTCAGCAGCCGCCCAGGCCCCCAGCACCTGTCCTGTATATGTATATACTGTATCTGTACAGCCTGCATGACAGTATATATAATATATATACAGGACAGGTGCTGGGGGCCTGGGCGGCTGCTGAAGTATATAATATACACTGCACAGTACCATCACTCCCCTGTATATATACACTGCACAGTACCACTGCCCTGTATATATACACTGCACAGTACCACTGCCCTGTATATATACACTGCACAGTACCACTGCCCTGTATATATACACTGTACAGTACCACTGCCCTGTATATATACACTGCACTGTACCACTGCCCTGTATATATACACTGCACAGGACCACTGCCCTGTATATATACACTGCACAGGACCACTGCCCTGTATATATACACTGCACTGTACCACTCCCCTGTATATATACACTGCACAGGACCACTGCCCTGTACATATATACACTGCACAGGACCACTGCCCTGTATATATACACTGCACAGTACCACTCCTCCTGTATATATACACTGCACAGTACCACTCCTCCTGTATATATACGCTGCACAGTACCACTGCCCTGTATATATACACTGCACAGTACCACTCCTCCTGTATATATACACTGCACAGGACCACTGCCCTGTATATATACACTGCACAGTACCACTCCTCCTGTATATATAAACTGCACAGTACCACTGCCCTGTATATATACACTGCACAGTACCACTCCTCCTGTATATATACACTGCACAGTACCACTGCCCTGTATATATACACTGCACAGGACCACTGCCCTGTATATATACACTGCACTGTACCACTCCCCTGTATATATACACTGCACAGGACCACTGCCCTGTATATATACACTGCACAGTACCACTCCTCCTGTATATATACACTGCACAGTACCACTCCTCCTGTATATATACACTGCACAGGACCACTGCCCTGTATATATACACTGCACAGCACCACTCCTCCTGTATATATACACTGCACAGTACCACTGCCCTGTATATATACACTGCACAGTACCACTCCTCCTGTATATATACACTGCACAGTACCACTGCCCTGTATATATACACTGCACAGTACCACTGCCCTGTATATATATACACTGCACAGGACCACTGCCCTGTATATATACACTGCACAGTACCACTCTTCCTGTATATGTACACTGCACAGTACCTCTCCTCCTATCCTGTATATATACACTGCACAGTACCACTCCTCCTGTCCTATATATATACACTGCACAGTACCACTCCTCCTGTCCTGTATATATACACTGCACAGTACCTCTCCTCCTATCCTGTATATATATACACTGCACAGTACCACTCCTCCTATCCTGTATATATATACACTGCACAGTACCACTCCTCCTGTCCTATATATATACACTGCACAGTACCACTCCTCCTGTCCTGTATATGTACACCGCACAGTACCACTCCTCCGGTCCTGTATATGTACACTGCACAGTACCACTCATCCTGTCCTGTATATATACACTGCACAGTACCACTCCTCCTGTACTGTATATATACACTGCACAGTACCACTCCTCCTGTACTGTATATATACACTGCACAGCACCACTCCTCCTGTACTGTATATATACACTGCACAGTACCACTCCTCCTGTACTGTATATATACACTGCACAGTACCACTCCTCCTGTACTGTATATATACACTGCACAGTACCACTCCTCCTGTACTGTATATATACACTGCACAGTACCACTCCTCCTGTACTGTATATATACACTGCACAGTACCACTCCTCCTGTACTGTATATATACACTGCACAGTACCACTCCTCCTGTACTGTATATATACACTGCACAGTACCACTCCTCCTGTACTGTATATATACACTGCACAGCACCACTCCTCCTGTACTGTATATATACACTGCACAGTACCTCTCCTCCTGTCCTGTATATATACACTGCACAGTACCACTCCTCCTGTCCTGTATATGTACACTGCACAGTACCTCTCCTCCTATCCTGTATATATATACACTGCACAGTACCACTCCTCCTATCCTGTATATATACACTGCACAGTACCTCTCCTCCTATCCTGTATATATACACTGCACAGTCCACTCCTCCTGTCCTGTATATATACACTGCACAGTACCACTCCTCCTGTCCTGTATATATACACTGCACAGTACCACTCCTCCTATCCTGTATATATACACTGCACAGTACCACTCCTCCTGTCCTATATATATACACTGCACAGTACCACTCCTCCTATCCTGTATATATACACTGCACAGTACCTCTCCTCCTATCCTGTATATATATACACTGCACAGTACCTCTCCTATCCTGTATATATACACTGCACAGTACCTCTCCTCCTATCCTGTATATATATACACTGCACGGTACCTCTCCTCCTATCCTGTATATATATACACTGCACAGTACCTCTCCTATCCTGTATATATACACTGTAGAATTTGCAATAGCTGTCACTCATGTTAGAAGTGAAATCTGGCATTGTACTATACCTAGATTTCTCTGCCGTATCTGGGCATCATGAATCGTGGTATGTGTTAAAGGGGGGACCCACTGAGACTCTTTTGCCCGGGGCCCTCAAAAACCTGGAGCCGGCCCTGTATATAACACTGCACATAGTACCACTGCCCCTGTATATATACACTGCACAGTACCACTGCCCTGTATATATACACTGCACTGTACCACTGCCCTGTATATATACACTACACAGGACCACTGCCCTGTATATATACACTACACAGGACCACTGCCCTGTATATATACACTGCACAGGACCACTGCCCTGTATATATATACTCTGCACAGTACCACTGCCCTGTATATATATATACACTGCACAGGACCACTGCCCTGTATATATAGACTACACAGGACCACTGCCCTGTATATATACACTGCACAGGACCACTGCCCTGTATATATACACTGCACATAGCACCACTGCCCCTGTATATATACACTGCACAGTACCACTGCCCTGTATATATACACTGCACTGTACCACTGCCCTGTATATATACACTGCACTGTACCACTGCCCTGTATATATACACTACACAGGACCACTGCCCTGTATATATACACTGCACAGGACCACTGCCCTGTATATATACACTGCACAGTACCACTGCCCTGTATATATACACTGCACAGTACCACTGCCCTGTATATATACACTGCACTGTACCACTGCCCTGTATATATACACTGCACTGTACCACTGCCCTGTATATATACACTGCACTGTACCACTGCCCTGTATATATACACTACACAGGACCACTGCCCTGTATATATACACTGCACAGGACCACTGCCCTGTATATATACACTGCACAGTACCACTGCCCTGTATATATACACTGCACAGTACCTCTCCCCTGTATATATACACCGCACAGTACCACTGCCCTGTATATATACACTGCACAGTACCACTGCCCTGTATATATACACTGCACTGTACCACTGCCCTGTATATATACACTGCACAGGACCACTGCCCTGTATATATACACTGCACAGGACCACTGCCCTGTATATATACACTGCACAGGACCACTGCCCTGTATATATACACCGCACAGTACCACTGCCCTGTATATATACACTGCACAGTACCACTGCCCTGTATATATACACTGCACTGTACCACTGCCCTGTATATATACACTGCACTGTACCACTGCCCTGTATATATACACTACACAGGACCACTGCCCTGTATATATACACTGCACAGGACCACTGCCCTGTATATATACACTGCACAGGACCACTGCCCTGTATATATACACTACACAGGACCACTGCCCTGTATATATACACTGCACAGGACCACTGCCCTGTATATATACCCTGCACAGTACCACTGTCCTGTATATATATACTCTGCACAGTACCACTGCCCTGTATATATACACTGCACAGCACTCTCCTCCTATCCTGTATATATATACACTGCACAGTACCACTCCCCTGTATATATATATACACTGCACAGTACCTCTCCTATCCTGTATATATACACTGTAGAATTTGCAATAGCTATCACTCATGTTAGAAGTGAAATCTGGCATTGTACTATACCTAGATTTCTCTGCCGTATCTGGGCATCATGAATCGTGGTATGTGTTAAAGGGGGGACCCACTGAGACTCTTTTGCCCGGGGCCCTCAAAAACCTGGAGCCGGCCCTGGGGGTGGGTCACTGGGCCGCCGCTGCAGCTGTTTAACGCTATTGACGTGCGGGCCCGCGCCCGCACGTCAATAGTTAACAGCCGCCAGCCAATCTGAGGCTGGCAGCTGACGTCAGTCCCAGTGTGCATGTCGCCGGCGTCTGACATCATTGTCAGTCGCCGGCGAGTGCACGTTTCAGCTGCGTGGAAAGAGCAGGAGCGCGGTCAGGTAAGCAGAACTTGTTTTTTTTTTTGCAGTCCCGATCATGTGATGGTAACATTCACCGGCGAAACAATTTAACTTCTCCATCTGAGGTCTTATTCCTGCTGGGGGGGGGGTGCCAAGCTCGGGAACAGCCCCGGGCGGCAAAAGCTCTAGCTACGCCTCTGGGCTTATCTACAGCATTACAGAATGCTGTAGATAAGCCCCTGATGCCGGTGGGCTTACCTCACCCACGAATTTTGGGGTGACAGGTTCCCTTTCAGTAAAAGGTAAAGAAACTGAACCATGTGTCCTCGTTATTCCTCGCACTACGCACCATCACCCCCTTGTTGGACGCCCCTTAGCAGGGTCACGGACCGGGTCCAGCCACCGTGACAACCCAAGAACTGAGACAGAAAGGACCGGTACCGAGTAACCTGTGGCCCTGTGTCTGGGGGGCGATTCACACGGCTCAGCAGACCATGTCAATCATGATGGGATGAGATGCATGGCACAGCAGACCATGTCACACATGATGGGTTGAGATGCATGGCTCAGCAGACCATGTCACACATGATGGGATGAGATGCATGGCTCAGCAGACCATGTCACACATGATGGGATGAGATGCATGGCTCAGCAGACCATGTCACACATGATGGGATGAGATGCATGGCTCAGCAGACCATGTCACACATGATGGGATGAAATGCACGGCTCAGCAGACCATGTCACACATGATGGGATGAGATGCATGGCTCAGCAGACCATGTCAAACATGATGGGATAAGATGCACGGCTCAGCAGACCATGTCACACATGATGGGATGAGATGCATGGCTCAGCAGACCATGTCAAACATGATGGGATGAGATGCATGGCACAGCAGACCATGTCACACATGATGGGATAAGATGCATGGCTCAGCAGACCATGTCACATATGATGGGATGAGATGCATGGCTCAGCAGACCATGTCACACATGATGGGATGAAATGCATGGCTCAGCAGACCATGTCACACATGATGGGATGAGATGCATGGCTCAGCAGACCATGTCAAACATGATGGGATAAGATGCACGGCTCAGCAGACCATGTCACACATGATGGGATGAGATGCATGGCTCAGCAGACCATGTCAAACATGATGGGATGAGATGCATGGCACAGCAGACCATGTCACACATGATGGGATTAGATGCATGGCTCAGCAGACCATGTCACATATGATGGGATGAGATGCATGGCTCAGCAGACCATGTCACACATGATGGGATTAGATGCATGGCTCAGCAGACCATGTCACACATGATGGGATGAGATACATGGCTCAGCAGACCATGTCACATATGATGGGATGAGATGCATGGCTCAGCAGACCATGTCACATATGATGGGATGAGATGCATGGCTCAGCAGACCATGTCACACATGATGAGATGAGATACATGGCTCAGCAGACCATGTCACACATGATGGGATGAGATGCACGGCTCAACAGACCATGTCACACATGATGGGATGAGATGCATGGCTCAGCAGACCATGTCACACATGATGAGATGAGATACACGGCTCAGCAGACCAGGTCACACATGATGGGATGAGATGCACGGCTCAGCAGACCATGTCACACATGATGGGATGAGATGCACGGCTCAGCAGACCATATCACACATGATGGGATGAGATGCATGGCTCAGCAGACCATGTCACACATGATGAGATGAGATGCACGGCTCAGCAGACTATGTCACACATGATGGGATGAGATGCACGGCTCAACAGACCATGTCACATATGATGAGATGAGATACATGGCTCAGCAGACCATGTCACATATGATGGGATGAGATGCACGGCTCAGCAGACCATGTCACACATGATGGGATGAGATGCATGGCTCAGCAGACCATGTCACATATGATGGGATGAGATGCACGGCTCAGCAGACCATGTCACACATGATGGGATGAGATGCATGGCTCAGCAGACCATGTCACACATGATGGGATGAGATGCATGGCTCAGCAGACCAGGTCACATATGATGAGATGAGATACATGGCTCAGCAGACCATGTCACATATGATGGGATGAGATGCACGGCTCAACAGACCATGTCACATATGATGAGATGAGATACATGGCTCAGCAGACCATGTCACATATGATGGGATAAGATGCATGGCTCAGCAGACCATGTCACATATGATGGGATGAGATGCATGGCTCAGCAGACCATGTCACATATGATGGGATGAGATGCACGGCTCAGCAGACCATGTCACACATGATGGGATGAGATGCATGGCTCAGCAGACCATGTCACACATGATGGGATGAGATGCATGGCTCAGCAGACCAGGTCACACATGATGGGATGAGATGCATGGCTCAGCAGACCATGTCACACATGATAGGATGAGATACATGGCTCAGCAGACCAGGTCACACATGATGGGATGAGATGCATGGCTCAGCAGACCATGTCACACATGATGGGATGAGATGCACGGCTCAGCAGACCATGTCACACATGATGGGATGAGATGCATGGCTCAGCAGACCATGTCACATATGATGGGATGAGATGCACGGCTCAGCAGACCATGTCACACATGATGGGATGAGATGCATGGCTCAGCAGACCATGTCACACATGATGGGATGAGATGCACGGCTCAGCAGACCATGTCACACATGATGGGATGAGATGCATGGCTCAGCAGACCATGTCACACATGATAGGATGAGATACATGGCTCAGCAGACCAGGTCACACATGATGGGATGAGATGCATGGCTCAGCAGACCATGTCACACATGATAGGATGAGATACATGGCTCAGCAGACCATGTCACACATGATGGGATGAGATGCACGGCTCAGCAGACCATGTCACACATGATGGGATGAGATGCACGGCTCAGCAGACCATGTCACACATGATGGGATGAGATGCATGGCTCAGCAGACCATGTCACATATGATGGGATGAGATGCACGGCTCAGCAGACCATGTCACACATGATGGGATGAGATGCATGGCTCAGCAGACCATGTCACATATGATGGGATGAGATGCATGGCTCAGCAGACCATGTCACACATGATGGGATGAGATGCACGGCTCAGCAGACCATGTCACACATGATGGGATGAGATGCACGGCTCAGCAGACCATGTCACACATGATGGGATGAGATGCACGGCTCAGCAGACCATGTCACACATGATGGGATGAGATGCACGGCTCAGCAGACCATGTCACATATGATGGGATGAGATGCACGGCTCAGCAGACCATGTCACACATGATGGGATGAGATGCATGGCTCAGCAGACCATGTCACATATGATGGGATGAGATGCATGGCTCAGCAGACCATGTCACACATGATGGGATGAGATGCACGGCTCAGCAGACCATGTCACACATGATGGGATGAGATGCACGGCTCAGCAGACCATGTCACACATGATGGGATGAGATGCACGGCTCAGCAGACCATGTCACACATGATGGGATGAGATGCATGGCTCAGCAGACCATGTCACACATGATGGGATTAGATGCATGGCTCCGCACACCATGTCACACATGATGGGATGAGATTTATGGCTAAGTGGACTGTATCACACGTGATAGGATTAGATGCACGGCTCAGTGGACCATATCACAAATGATGAGATTAGATACATGGCCCAAAGGACCAAATCATATATGATGAGATTGGATGCATTGCTCTGCTCATTTAGTGTAATGATTTATTCAAATGACAGGATGTCTGAATGAGGCTTTACGGCTGACTTCTGATTTGCTTTGCAGATGTAGCAGTAAATCCTCATTCAGATGACTTTGCACACAGACAGCTGTATGAGCTGCCACACTGAGTGAGCAGAGCTGAGTCAGTGTGTGAGCGGTGAGTGGCAGGAGGAAATTGTAGTTCAGATCACAATAAAGTGAAGCCCAAGTCCTCGGACAGCTGAGGCAGCTACGGTACAAGAGAAGAGGTCGGACAGTGACTACTTCTCCTATGGCCTGGGGCTGCCATATTTGCGGTGTGCAAGTGTCGTACTCAGACACCCATCAGCAAATAAACATTTTAGTGCCCAAAGGCTGTAGAAAAAAAATAAGAAATATTAAAATAGCACATGCCAATTGACTATATAATCAATAAGTCTATCAATACAAAAATAAAAGTCACAACACGTTCTGTTTAGTATTGAGCAGAATTAATTTCAGCCACAACAGTCACAGTCTCTTATGTGGCATCTTGAGGAAATGAGTTGCCCACTCCTGATTTACAACTCATAGATAAATTCAACTAAGTCAATTAGCCTAAATTCAAGAAAAATACAAAAAATTTGGGGAAATTAACAGAGAGGGTTAAAGGGGTTATCTAGAGTTCGTCGTGGACTTAGGAATGGTCATCGATATAAGATATGGAGATCGGGAATGGGTAGCAGAGGATACTAATACTTTACTGTAATTGTGTTATGTTCCCGATAGTCAATACATGGTTTCACACCACCATCTTTTTTGGCCATCAAAAGACAAACATACCCCTACTGGTGACATGGACGATCTGATGAACCCTTTTTCAGGCTGTCTGCTATATAATCTCTCTTGATCTGATGTTCTGGACCGGAAAGAATATAATATTTTCCCCTATGTGGGGGTACATTTTCAGATATAGAGACAGAATATACAGCAGCGTCTTGGTCCTGAACAGTTCCATGAAGTTGCAATTGCTCTAAAGGATCCTGGACAAACTGGGCCCGGTCTGGCACTTAATTCACCGCTGCTTGGAGAGGATTAATAATATATTAGGCAAGTTATATTGTTATATGACTCTGTCAGTGTTGTCACAAGCCACTCCATTTATCAGGCCCCAGTGGTAGCCCAGGCCTTCATCCTTTAACCCCACTGCAGAGATCTAGGGCAGCGCTTGGTGGTTGGTGGGTGTAAATTATATGGATATATGTACAGCCAAGTTTCCTCTCTTTTTTGAGGCAGTAGATGCAATAAGATTTTTATTATCACTAGTCAGGTTAATATTTGGTGTATACACTAAGAAAATCTCTAATTGCAATAAACAGACATTTCCCCCCAAAAAGTATTTTTTGACATTTGTTTGGCTATTTAAGTCAGGATATAGTTTCCTAAACTTTTTTGTCATTGACTATATAGGTCAAATGTAAGCAAATAATAAAAAGTACTATATGATAGAGTCAATGAGAGATATCTACTATATTGGCCTAGAGTTGCATACCCTTGTTCTGTGTGGATGGAAGGTGATTTCAAACCATTCTGAAAAATGTATTTGCTAAATAAGGTGCCAGCCTGGCCATGGCTATTCCGATAACACCATTGTATTGGGTAATTGGTACTTAAGCTGTTCCCAATAAATAGATTTATCATGAGCCTGTTAATGGGACTTTGGCAGCAGGTTTTTGCTATTAAATCTAAAAACACCATGATGTAGTGGAAGAGACCCTGATTCCAGTGATGACCCTGATTTTGCCGTTTAAATACAATCATTGTTTTATGAGCAGGAGATTATCACTGCAGGACCAGCTGCCTTGTGTATCATAGTCTGTCTACAACCCCCCCTCCCCCAGCATTGATGAGCAGCTCTCTCACTATACAGTGTACATAGAAAGCTGCTAATTAGTAGTATGAGCGGGGCTATACAGGGCTGAGCATTTCAGCTCTGCTATATCCGCAGCAGAGAAAACTGTGATTCTGCCACAACTGTTGCACCCAGTAAACCAAGAGATGTATAGCTGGAATCAGGGTCTCTGTCCCTACATCAGGCTACTGTCAGATTACATAGAAAAAACTCACTGACAGATTCCCTTTAATCGCTTCATTTTTGGTGACTGCTGTTATAGTTGCTTGCTGCAAAGTACATAATCTACTTTGCCTTTAGTTTATTTTTCCTGCAGGGCAATGTTATATCATATACGAGTGTAACTACTCAGCCTTTAAATAAACATTTTCGTGATACCGTGCTTGCGTTTAGTTGGAAAGAGTTATCCTCCTTCTGCTTACGGATAAGACAGAAGTGGGTAAAATTTCCAGAAACAATCACGCCATAATTGAATCCGCAGTAAGGGCACCTTCCGGTGAAGTGCTGCTGCTTTGTATCATGTAATTGTTATACACATCTTTGAAGGATTAGGACACTCCTGGAAAGGACAATGGTCTCAAGCAAATTGATTTATTAATTCCTCCATAATTTCTTCCAGCGGCATGACCTCCATGAGTACAGCACCTGCTTTTCCCAGCCCGAGCCTGATTGCTTATTCTCCTCTTATAAAAATGGCCATTTTTTCCTGTTTCCATGACATTTCTCTGGTAATGCAACCGATGCCCCAAGGTCTCCAGCGGAGCTTATTTATTATAATCTTGCTTGCAGATATTTAACCCTAGATTTCAGCTGCTCCCAGACTGATTGCTTTTCCTGCCTTTGTTTCTGCTGCTGCGCTTTTTTCCAGATAATACATTATTTGTGTGAAATCAATATTTCTAAGGAAAGATATGCAACATGAGACGTACATCCTCTGCCTCCGAATCCTTCCTAATTTGTCATTCTCTTTCAGGCTGTAACATAGTTACTATTTTATTACTTTTATATATATTGATTTTTAATATGTTTTGTAAAAAATAATTTAGCTTTAGTAGTTGTACTCTTCCCTCGGGGTTTTATTGTTTTAGCCATAAAATACTGTCAATAACCGCAAGGTAACAGCTTGTGAATTGAATGTGTTTATCATTGCGATGATACGATAGTTTTATCATCTTTATTTAAGATAACATTATATTCTCCCTGGGTTTTTTTTTTCTTTAAATGCATAAAATAAGACTTCAAAGGGTAGTTTCATTTTTCTTATGTATAAATTATGAGTGTTATACTCACATTTTTATTGATAGTACAGAGTCAAATTCTGATACATAAGGACGCATTCACTCACAGATTTTTTGGAACGCTGCAGTTTTGTGTCAGTTTTTTCCTTGAGATTTTTTTGGGGGGAAATATCAGAAGTGGGTTAAATATTTTTAGAAATATAAAAGAAGTACAGGTGCTTCTCACAAAATTAGAATATTATCAAAAACTTAATTTATTTCAGTTCTTCAATACTCATATATTATATATAGTCATTACAGAGTGATCTATTCCAAGTGATTATTTCTGTTAATGTTGATGATTATGAAATGAAAACCCAAAAGTCATTATCTCAGTAAATTAGAATAATTAACAAAAAAAATCTGCAAAGGCTTCCTAAGCGGGAAAAATGTCCCTTACTCTGTTTCAGTAGGCTCCACAATCATGGGGAAGACTGCTGACATGACAGATGTCCAAAAGGCAGTCATTGACACACTCCACATGGAGGGTAAGTCACCAAAGGTCATTGCTAAAGAAGCTGGCTGTTCACAGAGTGCTGTAGCCAACTATATTAATAGAAAGTTGAGTGGAAGGAAAACGTGTGGTAGAAAAAAGTGCACAAGCAACTGGGATAACCGCAGCCTTGAAAGGATTGTTAAGAAAAGGCCATTCAAAATTTTGGGGAGATTCACCAGGAGTGGTCTGCTGCTGGAGTCATTGTTTCAAGAGCCACCACACACAGATGTATCCAGGACATGGGCTACAAGTGTCACATTTCTTGTGTCAAGCCACTCATGACCAATAGACAACGCCAGAAGTGACTTACCCAGGCCAAGGAGAAAAAGAACTGGACTGTTAATCAGTGGTCCAAGGTGTTGTTTTCAGATCAAAGTAAATTTTGCATTTCAAATCAAGGTCCCAGAGTCTGGAGGAAGAGTGGAGAGGCACACAATCCAAGCTGCTTGAGGTCTAGTGTGAAGTTTCCACAATCATTGATGGTTTGAGGAGCCATGTCATCTGCTGGTGTAGGTCCACTGTGTTTTATCAAGACCAAAGTGAATGCAGCCGTCTACCAGGAAATTTTAGAGCACTTCATGCTTCCATCTGCCAACAAGCTTTTTGGAGATGAAAATTTCATTCTCCAGCAGAACTTAGCACCTGTCCACTCTGCCAAAAATACCAATACCTGGTTTGAAAACAACATTATCCCTGTGCTTGATTGACCTGCAAACTCTCCTGACCTTAACCCCATACAGAATCTATGGGGCATTGTCAAGGGGAAGATGAGAGACACTAGACCCAACAATCCAGATGAGCTGAAGGCTGCTATCAAAGCAACCTGGGCTTCCATAACACCTCAGCAGTTCCACAGGCTGATCGCCTCCAGGACACGCTGAATTGATGCAGTAATTGATGCAAAAGGAGCCCCGGCCCAGTATTGAGTGCATTTACTGAACCTACATTTCAGTAGGCCAACATTTCAGATTTTAAAATAATTTTTCAAGCTGGTGTTATAAAATATTCTAATTTACTGTGATAATGACTCTTGGATTTTCATTGGCTGTAAGCCATAATCATCAACATTACCAGAAATAAACACTTGGAATAGATCACTCTGTTTGTAATGTTGCTATATAAGTTTCACTTTTTGTATTGAAGAACAGAAATAAATTAACTTTTTGATGATATTCTAATTTTGTGAGAAGCATTTATATTTTATGTTTTGCAGGATCTGCTATTGGTTTTGGCTCAAAAAGTTGCATTAAAATCTGCAATGGAGTTTTTTTTCCCCAAAAATAAGTTGTTAAAGGGACTCTGTCACCTGAATTTGGCGGGCTCTCTGTCCGGTCCGATGGGCGGTGTTTTCTCTCCTTTCATGCACCCCTTCCTTTCCCACTGGCCATATTATTATCTTGAATATGAGTCTGTTTCCTCCGTAGTTCATGCGTGCGCAAAGCAATCTTGCCTTGCGCACGCGCAGTATGCTTTGCCCAACTGCGGGCAAAGCCGAAAAGCATTAGTGCGCATGCGCCAGCGCACTATGTCCCGGAACACAGCGAAATACTTCCGGGACATAGTGTGCCGGCGCATGCGCACTAATGCTTTTCGGCTTTGCCCACAGTTGGGCAAAGCATATTGCGCGTGCGCAAGGCAAGATTGCTTTGCGCACGCGTGAACTACGGAGGAAACAGACTCATATTCTAGATAATAATGCGGCCAGCGGGAAGGGGTGCATGAAAGGAGAGAAAACACCGCCCATCGGACCGTTAACAGAGCCCGCCAAATTCAGGTGACAGGTTCCCTTTAAGGAGATAAAGGGTTGATAAAGTAATGTAGGAAATGTTATAAAATAAAAAAAAAATCTTACAGTACTAGTTAAATCTGATCTCAGCACTTAGGCTGGGGTTCAGATGAGTGTATCAAAGATCGGTCGATTTTCATTCAGAATACTTGGACAATTTTCTTTCGTATTGTCATCCATTTTCCATCTGTGTATCAACCATGTGGCATCCATAATTTTACATCGATATTTTATAATGTCCATGATCAAATACAATTTCCAATGCTAATAATTGCAATTTATCCATAATAATAGGGTGCTATATGGTTGATCTGCATGCAATCCGATTATTTTTGCTAATTCATAAAGTTGTATAAGCGAGTCTGATCTGTTGTATGGAAGAGAATAGTACATGCTGGCATTTTTTCACATGGACATTCTATCTGTGTGATTGGCAAGATGGAAGCCTTTTCCTAATAATTAAAACATCCAGGCACAACTTTCTTTTGTCAAAACCTATATCAAGTCTGCCAAAAGACTTATGAGATCAATGTTTTAGGCCTCTACTGAAAAGCTGATGATGAAAAGGAATTTCATTTTCCAGCCCAACAAGGACCGTAAGCACACCTCCAAATCAGCAGAAGACATAATGGCTTGGCCAGAAGAAGATCACAGTTCTGGAAAGGTCATCCAGAGCCCAGAGGTATTATAAATTATGTAGAATGGCCTGAAAATGGTTGTACCCCGTAAATGTCATTGCAATCTGACAGATTTAGAGCACTACTACAAAGAAGAGTAGGCAAATCTTGTCAATTCTCGAAGGGCAATGCTGATAGACTCCTGTTCCAAAAGACTGAATGCTTTTATAAATTCAAAGGGTATTTCAACAAAGTGTTTGTTACCTCTCCACGCTCCCTGCTCGCCGGCATCGGGGCTGCCGCTGCTCACGCCGCTGCTTCCCCGCTCCCTTGCTTTTCGGCCCATGCTCCCCTTCCGGGCATTTGCATGGGTGTTTCAGCACACTCTTCCTCCACCATCAGTCAAGTGCTCCTGTGGCTTGCGCAGGTGCTCTAGGACCCGGCCGCGCACGTCCTCTTCTCTTTTGTGCCCCGAGTGACCTGACCCAGCAGTGTTCCCTGTCCAATTGCGAACAGGTGGTGGGAATTTCAGCCCGTCCTCCCTTAGTGGAGGCGCCTGATTATCATGTTCTTTTAGCTATATTTAGGCTACCCTGCTGCCGCTCGCACATGCCTGCTCAGCTATTTATCTTTTGTTCACTCTCTCTTCTTTTGCAGACTCTTCTCCTGACCAGTGCCTTTCTAGGGGTCCTCCTCCTCAGCCCACTTACCTCCTCCACATCTATTCTACTCAGCCTGCCTCATCTCCATTACCCACCATTCCATCTGGCTTCCCTATTACAGTCTGTACCTCCTTTCTCCTCCCTTCTCCGTTCTGTGCCTCTCCTACCCACTCTGTCCTTCTTCCTTCCTTAGGTAGTTTTCCTCCTGAGCCGACCTCTGGTCCTGGCGTCCGTGGTTCTAGAGGTCCATGAGCTTGCTCCCAAACGATCCCTGTATAGGGGTTGGTACCATCTGGTGTGCTCGCTCGGGGGAGGGTCAGTATCATGGTCCAGTGGGTCCAATCTTGCCACTCGATATCATCAGCGTAACAGCATAATCAGGCCATCAACCCCGCCGGGGCCTCCACACAGAAAGAGTTGGTTTTCTTGCGGGAAAACCAGACACGCATCTAGTCTTTTATGAAGACAATGGATTCCCGGTTGTCTGCCTTACAGGCCGCTGATCCCAGGAATGCCGCCCAGCTATCTAGTCTCCAGCAGGAGTTGGTCCAGCAGCGTGATACCCAGGCTCACATCTTGTCCTATATGGCTTACTTTGATGATCGACTGCTTTCTTTGCAGTCGGCGTCCTCGCAGGTATCATCCCAGGTATTTGACTCTGCACCATTACCCTCGCCTCGTCTTGGCAAACCACCTCGTTATGGTGGTGACCCCAACCTGTACCGGGGATTTCTCAATCAGTGTCGCTTACACTTTGAGTTATTGCCCCAGCAGTACCCCACTGATCGGGCTAAGGTGGCCTTTATCTTTTCCCATTTGGAGGGAGAGGCTCTTTTCTGGGTGAATCCTCTTTGGGAGCGAGTTGACCCCATTGTTTCCAGTATTGTGACCTTTATGGACACTTTCCGGAGGGTTTTTGACGAGCCTGGGTGACTCACTTCCACTACGGAGTCCCTTTTTAATCTCCATCAGGGCACTCTCACTGTCGGACAATATGCCATACGCTTTTGCACTTTGTCTTCAGAACTGGGGTGGAACAACGAGGCATTAGAAGGGGCCTTTTGGCAAGGTTTGTCTGGCAGGATTAAAGATGAGCTTGCTGGAGGGGATACTTCGACTTCTTTGGAGGAGCTTATTTCTCTTGCTACGCGCATTGATCTGCGCTTTCAGAAGCGCACCCGAGAGACCGCCAGAGAGAGGCCTTTTAGATCTTCCTCTTCTACTGGTCATGGACCTCCCAGTCCTCGGTCTTTGGGTTCTTCTGGCAGTTCTGCACCGGAACCTATGCAGGTGGACCGAGTTAAGCTGGCGGAGCAACGCAGGAGAGAGAGGCTAGCACATGGCCTGTGCTTATCCTGCGGTGGAACGTCCCATTTTCTGCGCTCATGTCCTGAGAGGCTGGGAAATGCCTCCACCTAGGTCAAGAAAGAGAGGACTCCCTAGGTGTGTTTGAATCCTCTACTCCTCTTACTCTCTGTTCAGATTTTCCAGGGTCAGAGACGTGGTTCTAAACTGGCTTACGTGGATTCTGGCACGGCAGGCAACTTTATTCGGCTTAAGGAGGTGAAGAAATATCGGTTTCCGGTGGTCTCCTTAAAGTGTCCTTGTATGATTGCCTCCGTGGACGGTAAACCCCTGCAAGAATCCATTTCCATGGTCATTGAGAAAGTGCTTCTGCAGATTGGGGCTCTGCATCAAGAAAAGATTGCCTTCTATGTTCTACCAAACTTGTCGCATCCTTTGCTTCTTGGTCTTCCTTGGCTTTGGACACACGAGCCCGTCTTGGATTGGCATTCTGGTGAGATTCTCCAGTGGGGGCATCCGTGTTTAGAGAGATGCCTCGGGTTTGTCCGTTTGGTCATCGTCTCCCAAACCTCTTCCAGTCCTGTGGGTCTGCCTTCTGTCTATTGGTCCTTTACCGACGTTTTTGATAAGAAGGAGGCTGAGACTCTTCCACCACAACGGCCCTATGAATGCCCAATTGAACTATGACCAGGAACCACCACACCTAGGGGTCGAATTTATCCATTTTCTCTAGCTGAGACGTCTGCCATGTCTGAATACGACATCATGATTAAGAATAAGTATCCTCTGCCACTAATTCCTGAGCTCTTCAATCGCCTGAGAGGGGCTCGGATTTTCTCTAAACTGGATCTACGTGGAGCCTACAACCTTGTCCGCATCCGCTTCGGAGATGAGTGGAAGACTGCTTTTAATACCCGAGACATTATGAATATCTCGTCATGCCCTTTGGCTTGTGCAACGCTCCTGCCGTATTTCAAGAATTTGTTAATGACATCTTCCGGGATCTGCTTAACTCCAGCGTTGTGGTCTACCTTGATGACATCCTCATCTTCTCTCCGGGTTTGTCTTCTCACAGAAAGAGCGTCCGTCTGGTCCTGCAACGTCTGCGGGAGAATCGTCTTTATGCTAAAATGGAAAAATGCCTCTTTGAGCAGTTTCTTTGCCCTTTTTGGGATATATTGTTTCTGAGTACGGATTGGAGATGGATCCGAGGAAGTTGTCTGCGATTCTCCAGTGGCCGCGTCCGGTAGGAGTAAAGACTATCCAACTCGTCCTCGGATTTGCTAATTACTACTGACAGTTTATCCCGCATTTCTCATATACAATCAAACCAATCTCATGTCTCACTCGGAAGGGAGTCAACTCTGCAACTTGGTTCCCGGAGGTGGAGAATGCCTTTTTAAGCTTAAAAAAAGCTTTTGCAACTGCGCCAGTGCTACATCGGCCCATGTCGGATAAACCGTTTGTTCTGGAAGTAGATGCATCTTCCACTGGGGCCGGTGCAGGGTTATCTCAGAGGTCCTCTTCTGGTTGGTTATGTAGTTACATAGTTACATAGTTATTAAGGTTGAAGGAAGACTTTAAGTCCATCTAGTTCAACCCATAGCCTAACCTAACTTGCCCTAACATGTTGATCCAGAGGAAGGCAAAAAAAAACCATGTGTGGTAAGCTCCACCTTGGGGAAAAAAATTCCCTCCCGACTCCACATACGGCAATCAGACTAGTTCCCTGGATCAACATCCTATCAAGGAATCTAGTGTATATACCCTGTAACATTATACTTTTCCAGAAATGTATCCAGTCCCCTCTTAAATTTAAGTAATGAATCACTCATTACAACATCATACGGCAGAGAGTTCCATAGTCTCACTGCTCTTACAGTAAAGAATCTGCGTCTGTTATTATGCTTAAACCTTTTTTCCTCCAAACGTAGAGGATGCCCCCTTGTCCCTGTTTCAGGTCTATGATAAAAAAGATCATCAGAAAGGTCTTTGTACTGTCCCCTCATATATTTATACATTAACATAAGATCACCCCTTAGTCTTCGTTTTTCCAAACTAAATAGCCCCAAGTGTAATAACCTATCTTGGTATTGCAGATCCCCCAGTCCTCTAATAACCTTGGTCGCTCTTCTCTGCACCCGCTCCAGTTCAGCTATGTCTTTCTTATACACCGGAGACCAGAACTGTGCACAGTATTCTAAGTGTGGTCGAACAAGTGACTTGTATAGAGGTAAAATTATGTTCTCCTCATGAGCATCTATGCCTCTTTTAATGCATCCCATTATTTTATTTGCCTTTGTAGCAGCTGCCTGACACTGGCCACTAAATATGAGTTTGTCATCCACCCATACACCCAGGTCTTTTTCATTGACGGTTTTGCCCAGAGTTTTAGAATTAAGCACATAATTATACATCTTATTACTTCTACCCAAGTGCATGACCTTACATTTATCCCCATTAAAGCTCATTTGCCATTTATCAGCCCAAGCTTCTAGTTTACAAAAATCATCCTGTAATATAAAATTGTCCTCCTCTGTATTGATTACCCTGCAGAGTTTAGTGTCATCTGCAAATTTTGAAATTCTACTCTGAATGCCCCCTACAAGGTCATTAATAAATATGTTAAAAAGAAGAGGGCCCAATACTGACCCCTGTGGTACCCCACTGCTAACCGCTACCCAGTCCGAGTGTGCTCCATTAATAACCACCCTTTGTTTCCTATCCCTGAGCCAGCTCTCAACCTACTTACACATATTTTCCCCTATCCCCAATATTCTCATTTTATGTATCAACCTTTTGTGTGGCACCATATCAAAAGCTTTTGAAAAGTCCATATACACTACATCTACTGGGTTCCTTTGGTCCAGTCCGGAACTTACTGTGGATTCTTTTCCAAGGCCTTTTCTCCTCCGGAGTGCAACTATTCCATCGGAGATCGGGAGCTGTTAGCCATCAAGATGGCTTTGGAGGAGTGGCGCTATTTGCTGGAGGGAGCCGTTCATCCCTTTACCATCTTTACTGATCATAAGAACCTGGCCTACATTCAGTCAGCCCAGAGGCTCAATCCACGACAGGCCAGGTGGTCCTTATTCTTCGCTCGCTTCAACTTTGAGCTGCATTTCCCTCCTGTGCAGAATAATGTCAAGGCAGACACTTTATCATGGTCTCTACAGTCTTCTTACTTGGAAAAGGAGCCCTCTCACATCATTGATCCAGATAAGATCATCACGGTGGCTCCCGTGAGGATGATTCCTCCACTGCCAGGAAAAACCTTTGTTCTTGAGGCTGAGAGGACAGCGGTGTTATGTTGGGGACATTAGTCATGCTGGGGTTAAAAAGACTCTTGATCTTGTTTCTCGATTTTACTGGTGGCCGTCTCTCCGCCAAGATGTGGTGGACTTCATTGTCTCATGTCCTTCATGTGCCAATATCTAGGTTGCCAGACGATTGCCTTCGGGGCTTCTTCTTCCGTTACCTGTTCCTTCATCTCCTTGGCAGCACATAGCCTTAGATTTTATCATGGATCTGCCTTGCTCTTCCGGTTACACTACAATTTTAGTGGTAGTAGATCGGTTCTCTAAGATGGCACACTTTGTTCCATTGCCAGGATTGCTTTTCTGCTCCTGTGTTAGCTGGGCTCTTCATCCAACATGTCTTCCAACTTCATGGATTCCTGTTACACATTGTGTCTGATCGAAGAGTGCAATTTACATTCCGGTTTTGGAAGGCCTTATGTGGTCTCCTAGAGATTAATTTGAACTTTTCTTCTGCGTATCATCCACAAACCAACGGCCAACTGGAGCGTGTCAATCAAGTGTTGGCATCTTATCGTCGTCATTTCTCCAACGCACACCAAGGTGATTGGTCTACCCTTCTCCCATGGGCCGAGTTCACTTATAATAATCATCGAGAGTCCTCTGGCAAATCTCAATTTTTTGTAGTTTGTGGTATGAATCCTGGAATTCCGTTACCTGTCTCCGCCACCTCTGGAGTTCCTGCAGCCGACTCAGCTTTGTGGAATTTTCTAAAATTTGTCTGGAGACAAAAGAAGCTCGGAGAAAGCCGGAGAACGAATGAAAAGAAATGCCGACAAGAGGCATCTAGATGCTCCCATTTTTCTTCCTGGAGAGAGGGTCTGGCTTTTGTCTAAATATATTATGTTGAAGATGCCTTCCTATAAGTTAGGACCTCGGTACATTAGTCCTTTTGACTTCCTCCGGCGCATCAACAGTGTTGCCTATAAACTCAGTTTGCCTGCTTCGCTTTGTATTCCCAATGTTTTCCACGTCTCTCTTCTGAAGCCTGTCATACTTAATCGCTGCCATTCTGCTCTCGGATCCTCTCCTCCTCCGGTCAGTACAGATAACGTTTTTGAGAGCCCCGGGAGAACACTAATGCTCCTCACATCCTTAAATTTTTTTTTTGTCTAGGAGTAGACAAGGGGGGAGTAAGAGAGGGGGTACTGTTACCTCTCTGTGCTCCCTGCCTGCTGAGAGCAGGCGCTGAGAAGCCTCCTACACTGCCTATCAGATCGCTGATCTGACACAGTGCTGTGCAAAGTGTCAGATCAGCGATCTAACACTATATAGTGATGTCCCACCCTAGGACAATGTAAAAAGTGTAAAAAATATATATATTATACTGTGTAAAAATATTTTTTAAAAATTCCTAAATAAAGGAAAAAAATAACTAAATATTGTTCCAATAAATACATTTCTTTATGTAAATAAAAAAAACAATAAAAGTACACATATTTTGTATCGACGCATCTGTAACGACCCGACCTATAAAACTGTCCCACTAGTTAAGCCCTTCAGTGAACACCGTAAAAAAAAAAAGGCAAAAAACAATGCTTTATCATCATACCGCCGAACAAAAAGTGGAATAACACGCGATCAAAAAGATAAATATAAATAATCATGGTACCGCTGAAAACGTCATCTTGTCCTGCAAAAAACAAGCTGCCATACAATGCCATCAGCTAAAAAATGAAAAAGTTCTAGCTCTCAGAATAAAGTGATGCAAAAACAATTATTTTTTATATAAAAATAGTTTTGTTGTATAAAAGTGCCAAAACATAAAAAATGATATAAATGAGGTATCACTGTAATCGTACTGACCGGAAGAATAAAACTGCTTTATCAATTTTACCACAAGCGGAACGGTATAAATGCCCCACCCAAAAGAAATTCATGAATTGCTGGTTTTTGTTCATTCTGCCTCCCAAAAATCGTAATAAAAAGCAATCAAAAAATGTCATGTGCCCAAAAATGATAGCAATAAAAATGTCAACTCCTCCCGCAAAAAACAAGACCTAACATGACACTGTGGGCCAAAATATGGAAAAATTATAGCTCTCAAAATGTGGTGATGCAAAAACTATTTTTTTGCAATAAAAAGCGTTTTTTAGCGTGTGACAGCTGCCAAACATAAAAATCCGCTAAAAAATGCTATAAATAGTAAATCAAACCCTCCTTTATCACCCTCTTAGTTAGGGAAAAAAATAAAATAAAAAAAAAGTATTTATTTCCATTTTCCCATTAGGGTTAAGGTTAGGGTTGGGGCTAAAGTTGAGGTTAGTGTTTGGATTACGTTTACGGCTGGGATTAGGGTTATGGTTTGGATTAGGGTTGGGATTAGGGTTAGAGGTGTGTCAGGGTTAGGGTTGTGTCAGGGTTAGGGGTGTGGTTAGGGTTGGGACTAGGGTTAGGGGTGTGTTGGGGTTAGGGGTGTGGTTATGGTTAGGGTTGGGATTAGGGTTAGGGGTGTGTTGGGGTTAGGGATAGAGTTAGAATTATGGGGTCCACTGTTTAGGCACATCAGGGGCTCTCCAAACGCGACATGGTGTCCGATCTCAATTCCAGCCAATTCTGCATTGAAAAAGTAAAACGGTGATCCTTCCCTTCCGAGCTCTAACATGCACCCAAACAGTGGTTTACCCCCACATATGGGGTATCAGCGTACTCAGGACAAAATGGACAACAACTTTTGCAGTCCAATTTCTCCTGTTACCCTTGTGAAAAAAAAATTGGGGGCTAAAATATCATTTTTGTGGGAAAAAATGATTTTTAATTTTCACGGCTCTGCGTTATAAACTTTAGTGAAACACTTGGGGTTCTAATTTCTCACAACACATCTAGATAAGTTCCTTGAGGGGGTGTAGTTTCCAAAATAATGTCACTTGTGTTTTGTTTTACTGTTTAGGCACATCAGGGGCTCTGCAAACGGAATATGACGCCCGCAGACCATTCCATCAAGTCTGCATTCCAAAACGTCACTACTTCCCTTCCGAGCCCCGACGTGTGCCCAAACAGTAGTTTTCTCCCACATATGGGATATCAGCGTACTCAGGACAAATTGGACAACAACTTTTGGGGTCCAATGTCCCCTGTTACCCTTGGAAAATACAAAATTGAGAGCTAAAACATTTTTTCTGTAGAAAAAAAAGATGTTTTATTTTCATGGCTCTGCGTTAGAAACTTTAGTGAAACACTTGGGGTGTCTAGTTTCCAATATGTTGTCACTTGTGGGGGTTTCTACTGTTTAGGTACATCAGGGGCTCTGCAAACGCAACGTGACGCCCGCAGACCATTCCATCAAAGTCTGCATTTCAAAATAGCGCTCTTTCCCCTCTGAGCTCTGCCATGTGCCCAAACGGTGGTCCCCCCACATATGGGGTTTTAGCGTACTCAGGACAAATTGCACAACAACTTTTGTGGTCCAATTTCTCTTGTTACCCTTGTGAAAATGTAAAATTGGGGGCAAAAAGATCATTTTTGTGAAAAAAAAAGAATTTTTATCTTTTTGGCTCTACATTATAAACTTCAGTGAGGTACTTTGGGGTTCAAAGTGCTCACCACACATCTAGATAAGTTCCTTGTGGTTTTGAGCACCTTGAGGGGTGCAGTTTTTAGAATGGTGTCACTTTTGGGTATTTTCTATTTTCAAAGTGACTTCAAATGTAATGTGGTCCCTAAAAAAATGGTGCTGTAAAATTGAGAAATCACTGGTCAACTTTTAACCCTTACAACTCCCTAACAAAAAAATGTTGGTTCCAAAATTGTGCTGATGTAAAGTAGACATGTGGGAAATGTTACTTATTAAGTATTTTGTGAGACATATGTCTGTGTGATTTAACCCCTTAATGACCGCCAATACGTCTTTTAACTGACCTGAGATATAAGAGACTAGCATCCCCATACCGGTGACAATCCAGCAGCTGTCAGCCGTACACTATAGCTGACAACTTGCTGCATCAGCCACGATCAGTGTATGAACCATCCAAATTGGTTTAACCCCCTTAGATGCTGCTGTCAATAGTGACTACATCATTATATATGGTTAACAGAGCATGGGCGCTTCCTCTTTATCCCAGTTTGTGCCCTCAGATCATGATTTTGTGGTCCTGCCATGGCAATTCATGACCAAATAACGGCCTTAGAGTCTGACAGCTGTAGTAACCTGTTCAGAAGTTAGAGGCATTTAGGTGGTAAAAATACACATTATCATTTCTGTCATGCCACTTTGCATTAATTAGTGAAAAGCACCTGATGGGTTAATAAACTACCTGACTGCAGTTTTCAATATGTCAGGGGATGCTGTTTTCAAAATGGTATCACTTTTGGGGGTTTCCCAATATATGGGACCCTTAAAGGCACTTCAAACATAGATAAGTCCCTAAAAAAATAAATTTTGTAAATTTCCTTGAAACAAAAAATGAAAAATCACTGCTACATTTTTAAAATGCTGTAAAAGAAAATAACATTTTACAAATGGTGATGATGTTAAACAGACATATGGGAAATGTTATTTATTAATGGTTTACTTTTCTATGACTATCTGGATTAAAGGGATAATCATTCAAAGTTTGAAAATTGCTATTTTTTTTATCATTTTTCTCAAATTTCTGATATTTTTAAGAATATTTAGAATTGAGAGTCCTCAGTGGTTGATACCTTTTAATGGCTAACTGAAAAGATGGTAACAAATTGCAAGCTTTCGAGACTACACAGGTCTCTTCATCAGGCAAAGACTAAGACAAATTCTGAAGAATCACATATTTATGCACAACATAGCACAGAAAAAAAAAGTGAAAAACCATGGAT
This sequence comes from Ranitomeya imitator, assembly GCF_032444005.1. Lineage (NCBI taxonomy): Eukaryota > Metazoa > Chordata > Amphibia > Anura > Dendrobatidae > Ranitomeya > Ranitomeya imitator. The sequence goes on along the minus strand of NC_091285.1, from coordinate 268,802,759 downwards.
AAGACAGGTGACATGAAGCAGAATTACTATGAGTGATAAACAGTTATGTCCATAAATATTGGGCCAGTTCTTAGATAAGGAATGTTTTATTGGGGTCTGGTTCTGTTGTGATGACCCCTCATAGTCTGAGGGGCAAGTTCCTTAGTTGATGTAAAAAGACATAAATCCATGCGACACATTCATTCCTGCAGTGAGAGTGTCAAAGGTTGTAATCAGTTTATATTCCCAGACTCTTTTGTCTCTCTGAGATTTGAAGCTACCTTTTAACACAAGTAATTTCATGTCCATAATGTTATGATTTGGGAGACAAAAATGTATTGCCACAGGTAGATCCATTCTTTCTTCTCTTATTGTGTGGCGGTGAGAATTCATTCTTGTTCTAAGCTTTTGCCCTGTCTCCCCCACATACAGACCCCCAGTTGGACATTTAGTACAAATAATTAGGTACACCACATTAGAAGTGTTGCAGCTGAAAGTACCTGGTATCTTGTAGTCCTGATGTGAATTGGGGATCTTTATCTTGTCCGTGGTAATTATAAATGGACAGGTTTTACATTTTTTCTGGTTGCAAGGAAAGGTACCTGCAGCTGTTGGAGAGGACAGGGAGCTCTTGACAATGATGCTTCTTAGATTTGGGGTCTGCCTAAAACACAGTAGTGGGGGGTCTGGAAAAATGGATTGTAAGCGGGCATCTTTTTGCAGTAACGGTTGTAATTTCTGTGCAGCTCCCTTAGCACCTCCAGATTTGGATTGTAGGTAACTACTAGAGGTACCCGGTTATTTTCTTCTTTAGCTTTGTAATGTAGCAGGTGATTCCTTGATATTCTGGTGGCTCTTGTAATCTGGTTTTCAATTGTTCTTGGATGGTAGCCCTGGTTCAAAAAGGTCTTTCTGAGGTGACCAAGGTGCTCATCCCTATCTATTGGGTTGGAACATATACGATTGTATCTGATGGCTTGGCTGTAGACAATAGAGTTTTTTATGTGTTTTAGATGGAAACTGTCTCATTTAAGGTATGTTGGACAGTCGACTGGCTTCTGATACAGGGATGTCTCTATTTCATTGTTCTGCAGCTTAATGATGGTGTCCAAAAAGTTAATTTCAGTGCAGGAGTAGTTGAGTGTCAAGTTGATGGTAGGATGAAATTGATTAAACTGTTCATGGAACGTCTTTAGCTGTGGCTCAGACTCCGTCCAGATGATTAAAATGTCATCAATGTAGCGGTAGTAGGCCAGAGGCCTGATGGGACATGAGGATAAAAAGTCACTTTCAAGCTTGGCCATGAAAAGATTTGCATATTGTGGGGTCATTTTACTTCCCATTGCTGTGCAAGTCTCCTGTAGATAGATCTTCTTGTCAAATTCAAAGTAATTGTGGGTGAGGATGAATTTTATAAGTTTCACCACAGAATTTACATTAGTCCCTGTGTTTTCCAGGAAGAATTTGCAGGCATTTATTCCATCCTGGTGTGGGATATTGGAGTACAAAGATTCCACATCCATGGTGGCCAGGATGGTTCCTTCTGGTAGAGGACTGGCTAACACGGTACCAAGATATATTTATTTCCTGTATGATATTTTTAATAAATAAACACAAAATACATCAACCTAAGTTTGCCATTATCATAAAGTATAATGTGTCATGAAATCACATAAAGTGACACTGGTCAGATTTCAAAAATTTGGCTCCGTCACTAAGGGGTTAAGGGCATGAAAATTCAAATTTGGAAAATTGCGAAATGTTCAAAATTTTCACCAAATTTCCATTTTTTTCCACAAATAAACGCAAGTCATATCAAAGAAATTTTACCCCTGCCATGAAGTACATAATGTCATGAGAAAACAGTGTCAGAATCACCAGGATCCGTTGAAGCGTTCCAGAGTTATAACCTTACAAAGGGACAGTGGTCAGAATTGTAAAAATTGGCCCAGTCATTAACGTGCAAACCACCCTCGGCGGTAAAGGGGTTAATTATGTAACTTTTTTTTCAACCCTAAAAGATTTTGGTTTATTTTTCAATTGAAATGGCATCATTTGTGGCCTGCGCGTACCTAATGTTAAAGATAGGTATGCAGGCCACATGCCGGCCGTATGCAGAAGTAGGCGGAGCTAGCAGCCGAGGGCAGGGCTTCATGGAGGAAGTCCGCAGCCCTCCGCAGCTCCTCAAAATGCTAGTGTGAAACTAGCCTTAGTGTGACACTCTCTCCCCAGCTTCAGGAAAGCATCCTAATCTTTGCTGCTACAGAGGCAGCAAAGTGAGGAAGGGAATCTGGAAGATGCTGTGACACAGCAGATAATATTTCTGTTAGCCCAGGTGCAGACAACCGTGTCTTGTCTCATCGGAGAGAATTGGGAAGATTATACGAATCACAATCTGATCAGAGTTTGATCAGAGTGTAATCATAGTGTACTCTGATTCTTTATGATGAGGAGAAAATGGAGACAAAAAAGTATCCATCGTCTCTATTCTGTCAGTCCGTGGAAATCGGCCTGCACCCAGATGTCATCCAAGCGGAGTTCAAAGGTTTCAACGCCCTCATTGACTTGCATGACCGAGTGTGGTCCAAATATCAGATCAAACTCTGGCATGAAATGATTTTTTGCCTTGGTCTGAGGAAAAATTCTGACATGAACGTTGCCATACAATAACATTGGTCCAAGTGCAATCCGACGTTTTCTTGGATCGCACTCGAACCAAAAATACGGCCATGTGCATGAGCCATTAGAGTGAAAGAAGATGTGAATTAACAATTCTAGATCCATTTTAGAAGTGGAAAGGGGGTTCGGGCATACAAAGCAAAGCTGGAATTCATCAGACATGTAGCTTGGCAGGAACAAGGCCATGCCCCCTGATCTGTGACATAAGGTCACTGAACGGAGGGAGAGCACTAAGGAACATCCAGCCTCACGCTAATTGGCAGATAGTATGATGAGTGGGAAAAGCGCAGTGGACGTCAGCTTTATAGTTTTTATAGGTATTTGCATGTAAATACTTTTTTTTTATCTACCAGTTAACCACCATAAATATTGACATCAACAGGTACTAATGGCTTAGTCCTTGCATTAAATGGTTGCTATGCTTTTGTAGATGTATTCACATTCACAGAAGAATTCCGCCTCTGGCCTGTGGGTTGGCAGCTTTGTAGTGGTCAGTGCAATTATGCTCATCATTTACAGTTATATGAAAAAGATTGGGCACCCCTATTAATCTTAAACTTAATGTTTTATAAAAATTGTTTTTTTTGCAACAGCTATGTCAGTTTGATATATCTAATAACTGTTGGACACAGTAATGTTTCTGCCTTGAAATGAGGTTTATTGTACTAACGGAAAATGTGCAATCTGCATTCAAACAAAATTTGACAGGTGCATAAGTATGGGCACCCCACCAGAAAAGTGACATTAATATTTAGTAGATCCTCCTTTTGCAAAAATAACAGCCTCTAGTCACTTCCTGTAGCTTTTAATGAGTTCCTGGATCCTGGATGAAGGTATTTTTGATCATTCCTGTTTACAAAACAATTCCAGTTCAGTTAAGTTTGATGGTCGCCGAGCATGGACAGCCCTCTTCAAATGATCCCACAGATGTTCAATGATATTCAGGTCTTGGGACTGGGATGGCCATTCCAGAACAGTGTAATTGTTCCTCTGCATGAATGCCTGAGTAGATTTGGAGCAGTGTTTTGGATCATTGTCTAGCTGAAAGATCCATCCCCTGCGTAACTTCAATTTTGTCACTGATTCATGAACATTATTGTCAAGAATCTGCTGATACTGAGAGGAATCCATGCGTCCCTCAACTTTAACAAGATTCCCGGTGCCGGCATTGGCCACACAGCCCCAAAGCATGATGAAACCTCCACCAAATTTTACTGTGGGTAGCAAGTGTTTTTCTTGGAATGCTGTGTTTTTTCGCCGCCATGCATAACGCCTTTTTGTATGACCAAACAACTCAATCTTGGTTTCATCAGTCCACAGGACCTTCTTCCAAAAAGAAATTGGCTTCTCCAAATGTGCGTTTGCATACCTCAGCCAACTCTGTGGCGTGCTTGCAGAAACAGCTTCTTTCGCATCACTCTCCCATACAGCTTCTCCTTGTGCAAAGTGTGTTGTATAGTTGACCGATGCACAGTGACACTATCTGCAGCAAATTGATGCTGCAGCTCTCTGGAGGTGGTCTGAAGATTGTCCTTGACTGATCTCACCATTCTTCTTCTCTGCCTTTCTGATGTTTTTCTTGGCCTGCCACTTCCGGCCTTAACAAGAACTGTACCTGTGTTCTTCCATTTCCTTACTATGTTCCTCACAGTGGAAATTGACAGGTTAAATCTCTTAGACAGCTTTTGGTATCCTTCCCCTGAACAACTATGTTGAATAATCTTTGTTTTCAGATCATTAGACAGTTGTTTTGAGGAGCCCATGATGCCACTCTTCAGAGGAGACTCAAACAGGAGAACAACTTGCAAGTGGACACTTTAAGTAGCTTTTCTCATGATTGCATACACCTGGCTATGAAGTTCAAAGCTCAATGAGGTTAGAAAACCAAAAAAAGTGCTTTAGTAAGTCAGTAAAAAGTAGGTAGGAGTATTTAAAACAAGAAAATGATAAGGGTGCCCATACTTATGCACCTGTCAAATTTTGTTTGAATGCAGATTGCACATTTTCTGTTAGTACAATAAACCTCATTTCAAGGCAGAAACATCACTGTGTCCAACAGTTCTTAGATATATGAAACTGAAATAGCTGTTGCAAAAAAAACAATTTTTATAAAACATTAAGCTTAAGATTAATAGGGGTGGCCAAACTTTTTCATATAACTGTATACTACTAAAAGTTTAAGTGATTTGTGGCTTTTATGGTTTGAAAAAACTTTCTTTATTACATATTGGAATATCCACTGAATTAATTGAATGTGTGTGTTAGGAGTCGAGTTTCCTCTGCTGCACAGGGGGAATCTCGATCCGTGTCTGCTGCGGTCTCCCATTCTGCATCGGCCACAGTGGAGCCTGCTCAGCGGAGACGTCGCTCCCAGCGTCTTGCTGAGACTGATTCTGTGCAAAGGGTTACTGCTACCTCGCCTGGCTCTGCTGTTGTACTCTGCACTGATCTGCGGCGAGCAGGCTTTTCTGGGACTAAGTCCTACTTTGCACACACTGAGCATTCCCAGGGCAAGATCTCTCAGTGGATATCTAGGGTCACATGCTCAGGTACTAACAAACAAGAGCAGGAGTATGCATAGAACCACAATGTTTATAAATGGAAAAAGATCTTTATTCACAGGACAACGTGTACAAAAACATTTAAAAACATCTAAAAACAAAGATACAGCAATAATGGGTCCACCAAAATAACAATGTAGATGTTGACAAAAACATGCCACCCACACAGCAAGTACAAATAATCACTCAGTATATAATATAAAGTGCAACTGATACCGACCGCACACACAAAAACCCGTGTGCACATCCTAGAAATGTAGGTATTGCAAATCACTGGGCAAATAAATGATTACTCATCGGCCACAAACGGCCAAGGTACCCTACCAGCACCTCAAACTAGTGGGGATCTAAATCCAGAGGGGTTTACTGTTATAAGATGACCAATGCATGATAGTTACCCCACTATGTCCGCCTCAGTGGTCCACAAACAGATCCTGCCCAGTCCTCCTGCCAATACCACTATAGACAGTCTTAAGCCAGCAGGCCTATTGTGTCGGATCAGTCAAGCTGTGTGGGTACCAAGACCCACGCGTATCGACGCTCAGGGCGTCTTCCTCAAGGTCAGTGTGGTGTCGTCCACACCGTTACCTGATATATATATCTGGTCCAAAATCATACTCAGAGCCACAGCCGCTGTGCGCGAACATGGCGGCGCCGGGAAATCCACTCGGCGTCTCAGAGACTGCACTGCGCAGGTGCCGTGACGCTGAAGTCTCAAAAGGCCGTGCGCGGGCATCAGGCATGCGCAAAACGGTCAGCGTCCGAATTCGGTCCCCATGGGAACCTCAAGCCTACACTCAATGTAAGGCGTCCGCCCAACGTGAGAGTGCATAGGCCTCCCAGCGTCAAAGTCACATGTCACAGGGGCACTATGCTGCCGAGTAAGGTAGGACTATGCGCCTACAACTCGCTACCCTGCACCACGCAAACCATTAGTAGGGGAACAGAGATAATACAATCCCCCCACAAATCGGGCACATCCTGATGCGGCGGTGCAACACACAATATGGGGATGGCAAAGCCACCACCAATCAGGTGTAAGGAGACCATAATGACCACCGGTACCAACCCGATGAATGCTACAAATAACCTTCCAACCCGCTGTGCTAAGGCACAGCAAGATAATCACGGTCCCACCGGTAACAGGGGGTTAGAATTACCCATAACCTTAATGACCCCGGCAAAGAAACGGATCCCACAAACTCAAATGACGCATGCATCCGATCACACATTAACCCTGGCCAGGGTACACATCCACAACCTCGCATCGGCCGCCAAATAACCCAATGCGGTCAGACAGAATATCTCTACTGCCATAGGAAGCACTTATATGGTTTCAGAGTATACCCTGCTGGAGTGAAAAGCAACAGCAAGTTTTCACAACAGAGAACCTCCCACAGTAAATCCCTGACGCCAAACAATTAATGTAAAGATGTCGATTTCATTTTTCAATTATTTGGTTATTTCATTATATAACAAAAAATGAAGTATGAGGTCACCCCATAGGGCAAGAATCAAGCAGTATAAAGATGGTCTCTTACATATCAATGGGTTCGACTCAAGAAGGCACTAACATATACATATATACATATAGCACAAATGTAGCAAACAGAGAGATGCACTATGATGTATTCCTCAGGTCCAATCATTCTTTGCTCCAGTTCTTCCAAATCCTGCATCCACCCAAGGGATAACTATTCCGACGTGCCCCATAGAGGTCGGGGGCCAAAATCCATGACGCCTACATGAGCTGCCAACCACCGGTAGGAACATCCATGTCACCTGCAAAGAAGACCAGGAATAAGATCAACACAGACCGAGATCCGCCCCTAATGGTGAACCAAAGTACACGGTAATGTTATGAAAGGTAATTCAGTACCACAATGGACATAGAGGTCAGCGCACATACAGTGACCTGGCAATAACCCAAAAAACAAGAACGAGCTCTGAGACGTGGGAACTCTGTTGACCGCAATCCCTAATCCTCTCCAACCACACTAAAGGCAGCCGTGGATTGTGCCTAACGCTGCCTATGCAACTCGGCACGGCCTGAGAAACTAGCTAGCCTGAAGATAGAAAATAAGCCTACCTTGCCTCAGAGAAATACCCCAAAGGAAAAGGCAGCCCCCACATATAATGACTGTGAGTTAAGATGAAAAGACAAACGTAGAGATGAAATAGATTTAGCAAAGTGAGGCCCAACTTTCTGAACAGAGCGAGGATAGGAAAGGTAACTTTGCGGTCAACACAAAACCCTACAAAAACCACGCAAAGGGGGCAAAAAGACCCTCCGTACCGAACTAACGGCACGGAGGTACACCCTCTGCGTCCCAGAGCTTCCAGCAAGCAGAAAAAAACAAATTGACAAGCTGGACAGAAAAAAACAGCAAACAAATAGCAAAGAGGAATAGCTATGAAGAGCAGCAGGCCACAGGAACGATCCAGGAGGAAACAGGTCCAATACTAGAACATTGACTGGAAGCCAGGATCAAAGCACTAGGTGGAGTTAAATAAAGAAGCACCTAACGACTTCACCACATCACCTGAGGAAGGAAACTCAGAAGCCGCAGTACCACTTTCCTCCACCAACGGAAGCTCACAGAGAGAACCAGCCGAAGTACCACTTGTGACCACAGGAGGGAGCTCTGCCACAGAATTCACAACAGTACCCCCCCCTTGAGGAGGGGTCACCGAACCCTCACCAGAGCTCCCAGGACGACCAGGATGAGCCATATGAAAGGCACGAACAAGATCGGGAGCATGGACATCAGAGGCAAAGACCCAGGAATTATCTTCCTGAGCATAACCCTTCCACTTAACCAGATACTGGAGTTTCCGCCTTCAAACACGAGAATCCAAAATCTTCTCCACAATATACTCCAACTCCCCCTCCACCAAAACCGGGGCAGGAGGATCAACAGATGGAACCATAGGTGCCACGTATCTCCGCAACAATGACCTATGGAATACGTTATGTATGGAAAATGAATCTGGAAGGGTCAGACGAAAAGACACAGGATTAAGAACCTCAGAAATCCTATACGGACCAATAAAACGAGGTTTAAACTTAGGAGAGGAAACCTTCATAGGAATATGACGAGAAGATAACCAAACCAAGTCCCCAACCCGAAGTCGGGGACCCACACAGCGTCTGCGATTAGCGAAACGTTGAGCCTTCTCCTGGGACAAAGTCAAATTGTTCACCACATGAGTCCAAATCTGCTGCAACCTGTCCACCACAGTATCCACACCAGGACAGTCCGAAGACTCAACCTGCCCTGAAGAGAAACGAGGATGGAACCCAGAGTTGCAGAAAAACGGTAAAACCAAGGCAGCCGAGCTGGCCCGATTATTAAGGGCGAACTCAGCCAAAGGCAAAAATGACACCCAGTCATCCTGATCAGCAGAAACAAAGCATCTCAGATATGTTTCCAAGGTCTGATTGGTTCGTTCGGTCTGGCCATTAGTCTGAGGATGAAAAGCCGAGGAAAAACACAAGTCAATGCCCATCCTACCACAAAAGGCTCGCCAAAACCTCAAAACAAACTGGGAACCTCTGTCAGAAACGATATTCTCCGGAATGCCATGCAAACGAACCACATGCTGGAAAAACAATGGCACCAAATCAGAGGAGGAAGGCAATTTAGACAAGGGTACCAAATGGACCATCTTAGAGAAGCGATCACAGACCACCCAAATGACTGACATCTTTTGAGAAACGGGAAGGTCAGAAATAAAATCCATAGAGATATGTGTCCAAGGCCTCTTCGGGACCGGCAAGGGCAAAAGCAACCCACTGGCACGAGAACAGCAGGGCTTAGCCCGAGCACAAATCCCACAGGACTGCACAAAAGTACGCACATCCCGCGACAGAGATGGCCACCAAAAGGATCTAGCCACCAACTCTCTGGTACCAAAGATTCCAGGATGACCAGCCAACACCGAACAATGAACTTCAGAGATAACTTTATTCGTCCACCTATCAGGGACAAACAGTTTCCCCGCTGGGCAACGATCAGGTTTATTAGCCTGAAATTTTTGCAGCACCCGCCGCAAATCAGGGGAGATGGCAGACACAATTACTCCCTCTTTGAGGATACCTGCCGGCTCAGATACACCCAGAGAGTCGGGCACAAAACTCCTAGACAGAGCATCCGCCTTCACATTTTTAGAGCCCGGAAGGTATGAAATCACAAAGTCAAAACGGGCAAAAAACAACGACCAACGAGCTTGTCTAGGATTCAACCGCTTGGCGGACTCGAGATAAGTCAAGTTCTTATGATCAGTCAAGACCACCACGCGATGCTTAGCTCCTTCAAGCCAATGACGCCACTCCTCGAATGCCCACTTCATGGCCAGCAACATCATAATTTCGCTCAGCAGGCGAAAACTTCCTGGAAAAGAAGGCGCATGGTTTCATCACCGAGCAATCAGAACTTCTCTGCGACAAAACAGCCCCTGCTCCAATCTCAGAAGCATCAACCTCGACCTGGAACGGAAGCGAAACATCTGGTTGACACAACACAGGGGCAGAAGAAAAACGACGCTTCAACTCTTGAAAAGCTTCCACCGCAGCAGAAGTCCAATTGACCAAATCAGCACCTTTCTTGGTCAAATCGGTCAATGGTTTAGCAATACTAGAAAAATTGCAGATGAAGCGACGATAAAAATTAGCAAAGCCCAGGAACTTTTGCAGACTTTTTAGAGATGTCGGCTGAGTCCAATTATGGATGGCTTGGACCTTAACAGGATCCATCTCGATATTAGAAGGGGAAAAGATGAACCCCAAAAATGAAACCTTCTGAACACCAAAGAGACACTTTGATCCCTTCACAAACAAAGAATTAGCACGCAGGACCTGAAACACCGTTCTGACCTGCTTCACATGAGACTCCCAATCATCCGAGAAGATCAAAATGTCATCTAAGTACACAATCAGGAATTTATCCAGGTACTCTCGGAAGATGTCATGCATAAAGGACTGAAACACTGATGGAGCATTGGCAAGTCCGAATGGCATTACTAGATACTCAAAATGGCCCTTGGGCGTATTAAATGCAGTTTTCCACTCATCGCCTCGCTTAATACGCACAAGATTATACGCACCACGAAGATCTATCTTGGTGAACCAACTAGCCCCCTTACTCCGAGCAAACAAATCAGATAACAATGGCAAGGGGTACTGAAATTTAACCGTGATCTTATTTAGAAGGCGGTAATCTATACAAGGTCTCAGTGAACCATCCTTCTTGGCTACAAAAAAGAACCCTGCTCCCAATGGCGACGATGACGGGCGAATATGCCCCTTCTCCAAAGACTCCTTCACATAACTCCGCATAGCGGCGTGCTCAGGCACAGATAAATTAAACAGTCGACCTTTTGGGAATTTACTACCAGGAATCAAATCGATAGCACAATCACAATCCCTATGCGGAGGTAGGGTATCGGACTTGGGCTCATCAAATAAATCCCGGTAATCAGACAAGAACTCAGGAACCTCAGAAGGGGTGGATGACGAAATAGACAGAAATGGGACATCACCATGTACCCCCTGACAACCCCAGCTGGACACAGACATGGATTTCCAATCTAAAACTGGATTATGGACTTGTAGCCATGGCAACCCCAACACGACCACATCATGCAGATTATGCAACACCAGAAAACGAATAACCTCCTGATGTGCAGGAGCCATGCACATGGTCAGCTGGGTCCAGTACTGAGGCTTATTCTTGGCCAAAGGCGTAGCATTAATTCCTCTCAATGGAATAGGACACTGCAAGGACTCCAAGAAAAACCCACAACGCCTAGCATACTCCAAGTCCATCAAATTCAGAGCAGCGCCTGAGTCCACAAATGCCATGACAGAATACGATGACAAAGAGCAGATCAAGGTAACGGACAGAAGAAATTTTGACTGTACCGTACCAATGGTGGCAGACCTAGCGAACCGCTTAGTGCGCTTAGGACAATCAGAGATAACATGAGTGGAATCACCACAGTAGAAACACAGCCCATTCAGACGTCTGTGTTCTTGCCGTTCAACTCTGGTCAAAGTCCTATCGCACTGCATAGGCTCAGGTAATACCGCCAAATGGTGCACAGATTTACGCTCGCGCAAGCGTCGACCGATCTGAATGGCCAAAGACATAGACTCATTCAGACCAGCAGGCATAGGAAATCCCACCATGACATCTTTAAGGGCTTCAGAGAGACCTTTTCTGAAAATAGCTGCGAGCGCACCTTCATTCCACTGAGTGAGTACGGACCACTTTCTAAATTTCTGACAATATACCTCTATTTCATCCTGATCCTGACACAGAGCCAGCAAATTCTTCTCTGCCTCATCCACAGAATTAGGCTCATCGTACAGCAATCCGAGCGCCAGGAAAAATGCATCGATATTACTTAATGCAGGATCCCCTGGCGCAAGGGAAAATGCCCAGTCCTGAGGATCGCCACGCAAAAAAGAAATAACGATCCTAACTTGTTGAACTGGGTCACCAGAGGAGCGAGGTTTCAAAGCCAGAAATAGTTTACAATTATTTTTGAAACTCAGAAATTTAGTTCTATCTCCAAAAAACAAATCAGGAATAGGGATTCTCGGTTCTAACATAGAATTCTGAACCACAAAGTCTTGAATACTTTGCACTCTTGCCGTGAGCTGATCCACACATGAAGACAGACCTTTAATGTCCATTGCTACACCTGTGTCCTGAACCACCCAAATGTCTAGGGGAAAAAAAGGCAAAACACAGTGCAAACAAAAAAAAATGGTCTCAGAACTTCTTTTTTCCCTCTATTGAGAATCATTAGTACTTTGGCTTCCAGTACTGTTATGAAAGGTAATTCAGTACCACAATGGACATAGAGGTCAGCGCACATACAGTGACCTGGCAATAACCCAAAAAACAAGAATGAGCTCTGAGACGTGGGAACTCTGTTGACCGCAATCCCTTATCCTCTCCAACCACACTAAAGGCAGCCGTGGATTGCGCCTAACGCTGCCTATGCAACTCGGCACGGCCTGAGAAACTAGCTAGTCTGAAGATAGAAAATAAGCCTACCTTGCCTCAGAGAAATACCCCAAAGGAAAAGGCAGCCCCCACATATAATGACTGTGAGTTAAGATGAAAAGACAAACGTAGAGATGAAATAGATTTAGCAAAGTGAGGCCCAACTTTCTGAACAGAGCGAGGATAGGAAAGGTAACTTTGCGGTCAACACAAAACCCTACAAAAACCACGCAAAGGGGGCAAAAAGACCCTCCGTACCGAACTAACGGCACGGAGGTACACCCTCTGCGTCCCAGAGCTTCCAGCAAGCAGAAAAAAACAAATTGACAAGCTGGACAGAAAAAAACAGCAAACAAATAGCAAAGAGGAACTTAGCTATGAAGAGCAGCAGGCCACAGGAACGATCCAGGAGGAAACAGGTCCAATACTAGAACATTGACTGGAAGCCAGGATCAAAGCACTAGGTGGAGTTAAATAGAGAGGCACCTAACGACTTCACCACATCACCTGAGGAAGGAAACTCAGAAGCCGCAGTACCACTTTCCTCCACCAACGGAAGCTCACAGAGAGAACCAGCCGAAGTACCACTTGTGACCACAGGAGGGAGCTCTGCCACAGAATTCACAACACGGTAAGCATTAAAAAGTCACAGATCAAAAAAGAACTAGAGCTTTCTGTAGAAACCCGTGTATAATAGCTCCTCATTCAAGCCATCCGGGGCCAAGCTCTTAAGTTCAAAAATTAGACGGGATTCCTTCCTCAGCAATTCATCCGTAAGCCCCCCACCTCTAATGCTAGGGATCACCCCCTCAAGACCCATAACACGAAGAGTCCTGTAGCTGCCATTATGATGTTCTAGAAAGTGGGTAGCTACGGAGGTGATCTGTTTCCCTCTTGCCCTATCACCTTTGGCCGTATTGATGTTCGAGATGTGCTGTTGCACCCTTCGGCGCAACTCTTGGGTGGTCTGCCCCACGTAAATTTTCTGGCAGCCACAAATCAGGGCATATACCAGATTCTTAGTTCGGCAATTAAAATAGGATCTGGACTTGATCCGAAAAGGTAGAGAGGGGATATATGTTCCCTCCTCAGCCAGCATAAGAGGACAGATCGAACATCTGACACATGGGTACGAGCCGATAATCTTATTACCTGTGCCCATTCTTGTCGTTGGCCGCTTGAAGTGGCTCCTCGTGAGGCAGTCCTTTAGGTTAGGTGCTCTCCTTGCCACTACCCTTGGTCTATCCGGGACAATGGTCTTCAACCTCCCGTCGCTTCGTAATATCCCCCAATTGGCCTCCATTATACGGTACACGTCTCTCCACTGATTGTTGAACCTTGTGATCAAACTTAGTTGGCTCCTGTTGTTCCTCTGTTGTGTCCTAAGGACCTCCTCCCTTGGTTTCTGCCGAGAAAACTCGTAAGCTCTTGAAACCACTCTACATGGATAACCCCGTTCATGGAAGCGTTTGGTAAGTAGTTTCGATTGTTCTTGAAAACATGCCATGGTACTGCAGTTCCTCCTAACACGTAGGAATTGGCCCTTGGGGATACTGTTGCGTAGATGGTATGGATGAAAGCTGGAGTATTGTAAGATGTTGTTTGTGGCCGTCTTTTTACGGAAGAGGGTCGTTGTGATCCGATGGTCCTCAATCATAATCCTTAGGTCCAGGAAATCCACCGTCCTATTCGAGGTACAAGATGTCAACCGGATGCCACATTGATTGATTGGTATTTAACTCCTTGATGAAGTCCCCCAGGGTTTCCGCTGTACCTGTCCATAAGATAACGATGTCGTCAATAAAGCGATACCATTTTAATACATGTTCTTGATAGTCACGGTTCCTATACACCTGGGTCTCCTCCCACCATCCCATAAAAAGGTTTGCATAGGGGGGCGCACACCTCGCCCCCATAGCTGTCCCGGACACCTGTTTGTAGTAGACCCTATCAAAAATGAAATAATTCTTCTCTAAGATGATTTTGAGAAGGTCTAGAACAAAAGAGTCGTGGCCTCTACTACCAGTTGTATGTTTATCCAAAAAGTATCCCACGGCCGCAATTCCTAAGTCATGGTTAATGTTGGTGTACAACGCCTCAACATCGAGTGTGGCCAAGATGGTGTCATCAGGTAATACCAAGGGATCCAGCTGCTGGATAAGGAATGACGAGTCCCGTATATAGGAGTCCAATTTCAATACAACGGGCTGCAAGAAGAAGTCCAAGTAAATACAAGACTTTTCATATAGTCCCCCTATCCCTGAGACGATGGGCCTCCCCGGTGGCTCCGATAAGGATTTATGTACCTTAGGTAACATATAGAACGTCGGAACCACCGGGTGTCCCACCGCACAGTTAAGTAATCCATCCAGGCTGGCCTTTAAGACTGGGGTTGGGTCTGAGGGTAGGGCAACATAGTGCTGAGGATTACCCAGTTGTCTCCTGGCCTCTCTACAATACATGTCCTTCGGCCACAGCACTATGTTGCCCCCTTTATCCGCTTCCTTAATCTCGAAAGCCTCATTGGACTTCAGTGCCTTGAGTGCCCGTTTTTCCTCCCCTGAGAGGTTGCCCTGACCAAATCCATCCACCCTTAAATCATGGATGTCTCTACTGGCCTTATCAAAGAAAATTTGAATAGCGGGGAACAAAGAAAAAGATGGGGTAGCCTGAGAAGGCAACCTACCATCAAACCTCCGCCTACCTGGGTAGTTTTCATTTTCCTCTAGTAGATCCGTAAGGTCACGTAGTAGTTGCCGGTCCGTATCTGATAACCCGTCCAATACTGCAGGGTTCTGGTAGAGCATCCTGAAAGTCAGTTGTCTGCAGAACATATATAGGTCCTTAGTTAGCTCAAATTTGTCCAGGACATTCATGGGGGAGAAGGATAAACCTCTGGACAACAATTTCTTTTCAACAGTAGTTAGTGTATAGGAAGATAAGTTAATGACATTCAACTCACCCACATCCCCCTCTGGAGCCGAGTCGATATCTAACGCTTGCGATTGTTGTACCGAGTGACCCTCTTGAAACTCGGCGACCAGTCTCTGTTCCTGCCACTCCGTTGTTTCCGGCCTGCAGTGCTTCCTTCTCCCCCGTCTGTGCCGCTTTCGCGGTCGCTGGTGTCGGTGGACAAAAAATCACTCGAAACTGATTCCTGAGTTGCATTGCCCACATTTACATCCTGGGCCACACGTCGCCTGTTGGTCATTCTCTTATTGCCCTGATGTGTCCACCTGAAGGCTTTACCCTCTGCGTAATCAGTTCTATCCCTGTGAAATTTATCTCTTTTGCCCCTGACAATGTCCTTCTCAAATTTTTCAATGATCACCTTGAGATTCTCTTGGAATGGGATAACCTTATCCTTCTTATCAAATTCCTCCAACTTGCCCTCCTTACTCCTAATCTCATCCTTCAATCGGGCCAATAGTTTGTAATCATGTGCAATAAGTAAGTCAATAAGAATCTGTGAGCAACTTTGTAACCCCTTTTCCCATAAGCCTTTGAAATCCATATCCACTTCCCATGCCGGGAAAATTTGCACCCTTAAACCTCTGGGTGTGATGTTCTGTTTTTTGTAGCTCTCTAATGTTTTAACATTCCACCAGGTTTTGGTTAGACTTCTATGCAAGCGTGTAATCTCCATTGTTAGGCCCTCAAAACCCTCATCCCTTGGTACATCAGCCCCAGTACCCATAGCCCCTTGGCCAAAAATATCAACCTCCTGGCTGCGCCAAGCCGCCTCCCTGGCGCTCAAATCCATAACCTTGGACCAATGTATTCAATATCCACAAAATGTATAAATATATATATATACCCCGATGTGCCTCCACTCAGGAAAAAACCAGCTACAGAGCCAGTCCAAAAAACTTAACATGTAAACACAAAGGTTTGAGCGGGCACCATCAAAATATTCCAAAGAAGTGGGATCACCACATGCATACCAACAAACAGTAGCAACAAACAAGAGCAGGAGTATGCATAGAACCAGGGATCACCACAATGTTTATAAATGGAAAAAGATCTTTATTCACAGGACAACGTGTACAAAAACATTTAAAAACATCTAAAAACAAAGATACAGCAATAATGGGTCCACCAAAATAACAATGTAGATGTTGACAAAAACATGCCACCCACACAGCAAGTACAAATAATCACTCAGTATATAATATAAAGTGCAACTGATACCGACCGCACACACAAAAACCCGTGTGCACATCCTAGAAATGTAGGTATTGCAAATCACAGGAACTATAAAACGTAACCTTTAATATGTACAAGGTAAAAATATATAAATAAGGACAAAAACAAATAATGTCACCCAAAAATAGTGCCTATCGTGGTACTGAATGATGTAACCTGTAAGAAAAAAAAAAAACACATCACTTGTGGGCGATACCACAATAGGAAATCAGTGGGAATGGCCGCAGCCGTGCAGCATATAATGTCCCACGACAACAAGGTACCACTCACAGAGTAATAGCAATGATACAAAAATACAAAACAATTGCTAATTCACGTGACCTTGTATGTATAAATATTGGCAGGTATCCAATACTAAAGGGGGCGGGAGGAGGTAAGGCAAGTGAGACGTCATAAATAATCAGCAATAATAAAATAAGAACGATCTCACCAACTGCCGAAGCCCGGATAGGTGGAGCCCATAGCGCGCTGAGGTGGAAGGATCCAAAAGTCAGCAACGTCAGGTGACAATACCCTGTCAACACCCTGAAAGGCTATCCATAAACCTATGTTCCCGAGCTCCCGCCCTTACAAGGGCAGTCCACAACTACCCCTGAACAACATCATGCCCTGCACTCTCCCTATTGATGTCCCGACGCGTTTCTTCGCAGGCCGTATCATCAGGGGACTGGCCTGCTTGGGGAGTTAAAGTGCACGGATGCTGAAAACAGAAAAACCTGCCACCCTCAAAATAGCATAAGGAGAGTTGACAGGATCACTGGGTCCATTTAAATAGTGTGCTAGCGGGCATAATTAGCCTATCACATAATAGATACTCAGTCATGTGATCAGTAAATGCAAAGTGATATGTATGATGCGATATTTGACCAAACTAATGCGCAAGAACAACATAATCAATATAAATACTCCAGCATACCATATCCAGTGTTACCTGGTAATAATGATCCGGAGTGCTGGCGCCATAATCTCTGTGAGGAGACACGAGAGATACACGAGAGATACACTTCCGGTGACCGCGGAGGTACAGGTTGCTAAGAAACTGCTAACGCCACTGTGCGTCACTAAGCGCCGGAAAACCGGAAGCAAGAGCTACCGAGATACCGGGTCGCAACACACGTCAAAGCATAAAGGTTCCCAGATACCGGAAGTATAGAGGCAAACATAACGCTGTAGCGTACCCCTACCATGACGTGGTTGCTAAGAAACCAATGACGCCACAGAGCGCCGCTAAAATACAGCAGTTATTAAACTAAGAATAATGTTTAACAAAATACCAAGTCACTCTGACAAGAACGCACCGGGACTTAAAATCTCCCGGATATGCTCAAAGTATAATGATTACTCAGACACTGTGACGTAACTGTCACAGCGGAGAGGCCCCTATTCAGAACACCAAAAAAAGGGGGTGGATCTCTATAAAATGATGCTACAAAAGCATCTAAACAAACCACTAGAGCGTCACCATTGTGCTAGTTTCCTACCAAAAAGAGAAACACATAAATCGCATGAGATACACCGGTCCCATGACATGACGCGATTTTTGGTACCAAGGTAGGAACACTAGTACATAATAACATATGGTAAAAGACCACTGCTAAAAAGTGACTCAAACGCAAAGTGACCTAATGTGAAAATAGATGATACAGGTAGCCTTCCGTAAATAATAGTGAAGCACGAAGTACAAATGCATACCTATACCGCATTACAAATGGAAGAAAGCGCACCGTTGGTAACAAACTTAATCGCATAGATAACCCCTCATTAACTGAGGAGTAGTAATGATAGCAACCAATATATATACAATTAAATGAAACAAAGGGCGACGAAAAAAGGATTTCAGGGGGGCATATCAAATGACTGAACTGACAATTTGGCTATATAAAAAGAGGGACAAGAGAAAATCCCAACAAATTTTTTACAAGAAGCATCCATAATTAATCTGGTCGTTAAGCCCATGAGGCGAGACGGTATCTAAATAGAAAATCCATCTTGCCTCCTTTTGTAGCAGCAACTGATCCCAGTTGCCGCCTCGAACGGGCCTGGAAATTTTCTCAATGGCTATAAATCGCAGGTTCTTTACTTGGCCATTATGCATCTGGTTAATATGTCGGGACACAGAAGTGTCCCTATTGTGTAGAACGTCACCCACATGTTCACCAATCCTTTTCTTAAACTCCCTGATCGTCTTACCTATATACTCCATACCGCAAGAACTAGAGGCCCTATAAATGACACCTTTTGTGCTGCAGTTAATGAACTGCTTGATGGAGTACTCCCTGCCGGTGATATTACTGACAAATGATTTACTATTGTCAACATATTGGCATACCGTGCAGTGTCCACACTTATAGCACCCCGTGACACTACTCTTAAGCCATGTGTCCCTGGAGAGATTGGTAAAATGGCTATGTACAATTCTGTCTTGCAGCGATCTGGATTTCTTATAGGTGATAGTAGGGACATCCCCCAGATGATTAGAAATGTCCGGATCCATCTGGAGGATAGACCAGTGTCTTTTGAGGATGTCCCTAACTTTGTTGGCCCCATTGTCATAGGTGGTAATAAAACGAACAGTTATCGTCCTGTTTTTTAGGGGCAGGATTCAACAGTTCACCGCGATTCCTGCTCTTTGCCTCATGATACGCCTTACTCAGGACATGCCGGGGATAGCCTCTTGCCAGGAACCGTTCTCTTAGTTCCTGAGACTGTGTCTCAAAGACATGATTATCGGAACAATTTCTCCGAACCCGGAGATATTGTCCTTTTGGGATGCCTCTTTTTAGATGGACAGGGTGGTGGCTCTCCCAGTGCAGGAGGGCATTCGTGGCTGTCGGTTTACGAAATGTAGAGGTAAGTAATTCGCCACCTCCCCCTTTTGTAATGAGGATGTCCAGAAATGGTAAAGACCGAGTATCAAAAACCGATGTAAAGGAGAGACCAATCTCATTATGGTTCAAGGCGTATACAAATGCAGTGAACTCCTCCTCCGTACCCCGCCAGACAATCAGAATGTCGTCAATATATCTGGTCCATAATTCGGACACACGATATAGAGACGAATCACTCTCCTCAGAATCATCCAGGACCAGTGTCTCCTCCCACCAGCCGAGGAAGAGATTGGCATAGGCAGGGGCACAAGGGCTGCCCATTGCCGTCCCCCTCAGCTGGTGGTAGGTCCTGCCATCAAAGATGAAGTAATTGTGTGTCAGACAGAACCGGAGGAGCTTTAACACGAACCCATTATGTTGGTGATATTGCTGACCCCTTGTATTAAGGAAGTACTGCACTGCTTCCAGACCTCTATCGTGAGGGATAGAAGAATAAAGGGCTTCTACATCAATACTGGCAAGAGAAGATTCCAGCCCAATGGTAAGGCCCTCCAGACGACGTAGAAGGTCCGGAGTGTCCTTGACGAATGACTGCAGTGCTGAGACAAAAGGTGATAAGATGCGATCCAAGTAAATGCCTGCCTTCTGGCAGAGACTGCCCACCCCTGACACAATGGGCCTACCCTTGAGAGGGTGTAGGCCCTTATGTATCTTTGGTAAGCTGTAAAAAGTGGCAGTCACTGGACATTTAGGAAGGATGTAGTCAAACTCGGTTTTATTGATGATCCCGTCATCTAAACCTTCCTGTAAAATATTTCGTAACTCCACACTGTATTCATTTGTGGGATTATGTGGGAGGATTTCATATGTTGTTTGATCCGCCAAGATAGAATGGCACATATCCTGATACTCTGTTACCCCAAGTACAACAACATTGCCCCCCTTGTCGGAGGGCTTAATAACTATATTAGTATTTTGTTCCAATCGTTTAATAGCCTCCATTTCTCCCTTTGAACAATTAAAGCTACTTGGTATATGACTAATGGAGAGCTCCCTCAGTTCTGCAGTTACAAGGTTCGAGAAGATGTCAATTGCTGAAAGGTCGCCCGTATTAGGTGGCATCTTAGTACTTTTTTCTTTTAATTGCGTAAAGGGTCCCAGACCCTGAGAATTGGGTTCAGTGTCACCAATACTGTTCAACAATCTGACATCAGACAGCATATCCTCCGGGATGCCAAGATCAAGACATAGGCGAATATCCTGTTTATGAAAAAAAAATTTCCATCTAAGTTTACGTAGAAAGAGATTAAGATCTTTTACTGTCCTGAATAAGTCGAAATCAGTACTGGGGACAAAAGAGAGCCCTTTACGCAGGACTACCATTTCCCAGTCATCAATATGATGGTCAGACAAGTTGATGACCTGTATACTAGCATCAGTCCGAGTGGAAGAGGAATCACCAGTCAAAGACAAAACCGATGGAGACATATTCATTGTTTTCTCCCCTGCACTTGTCGGTTTCGTAGGGGGTAGGCCTGATCTAAAAAACCCCCACTTTGTATGTTATCCACTCTATCCGTGGTACCACGAGCACCACGGCCTCTACCCTTCCCCCGACCTTTCCCTTTATAGGGTCTCGATCTGTTTTCAGCTTCAGAGAAATCGGTGTCAGTGGATGATAGTTCTGTCTCCCTGTCGGGTGGGGTAACTCTTGGGGCTAGGACCAAGTATGCCTTGTTATCCTTAAAATCCTGAATGTCTCTCAGGTATTGGCGATGCTTCCTCTCCTTCAAATGATATTGAAAACGCTCAATGTGTGTCTGAAGTTTAGTTTCTTTTATGGTAAAGTCCGTTTCTGTAGAGAATTTTTTAGTAACCTCTATGTGTTCCTTAAGCTTATCGTTAAGGATAGCTAATGTGACCTTCTCCTCCTCTAATAGCAACTGCATGAATTGTAGGGAGCTCTCAGTAGCCTCTCTTTCCCACCTATGAATAGTGTTGAGCGATACCGTCCGATACTTGAAAGTATCGGTATCGGATAGTATCGGCCGATACCCGAAAAATATCGGATATCGCCGATACCGATATCCGATACCAATACAAGTCAATGGGACATCAAGTATCGGAAGGTATTCTCATGGTTCCCAGGGTCTGAAGGAGAGGAAACTCTCCTTCAGGCCCTGGGATCCATAGGGATGTGTAAAATAAAGAATTAAAATAAAAAATATTGATATATTTACCTCTCCGGCGGCCCCTGAACTCAGCGCGGGTAACCGGCAGGCTTCGTTGTTCAAAATCAGCGCTTTTAGGACCTGAGAATCACGTCCCGGCTTCTGATTGGTCGCGGGCCGCCCATGCGACCGCCACGCGACCAATCACAAGCCGCGACGTCACCGCAAGCTATTAACGCGCTCATTTTTAAAAATGAGCGCGTTAATGACTTTCAAAGACGTAGCGGCTTGTGATTGGTCGCGGCCACGCGACCAATCACAAGCCGCGACGT
Source organism: Ranitomeya imitator (assembly GCF_032444005.1). Lineage (NCBI taxonomy): Eukaryota > Metazoa > Chordata > Amphibia > Anura > Dendrobatidae > Ranitomeya > Ranitomeya imitator. Next base: position 268,780,987 of record NC_091285.1, on the reverse strand, counting down.
CACCGCAAGCTATTAACGCGCTCATTTTTAAAAATGAGCGCGGTAATGACTTTCAAAGACGTAGCGGCTTGTGATTTTTTGATTGGTGATTTTTAAAAATGAGCGCGTTAATAGCTTGCGGTGACGTCGCGGCTTGTGATTGGTCGCGTGGCCGCGACCAATCACAAGCCGCTACGTCTTTGAAAGCCATTAACGCGCTCATTTTTAAAAATGAGCGCGTTAATAGCTTGCGGTGACGTCGCGGCTTGTGATTGGTCGCGTGGCGGTCACATGGGCGGCCCGCGACCAATCAGAAGCCGGGACGTGATTCTCAGGTCCTAAAAGCGCTTATTTTGAACAACGAAGCCTGCCGGTTACCCGCGCTGAGTCCAGGGGCCGCCGGAGAGGTAAATATATCAATATTTTTTATTTTAATTCTTTATTTTACACATCTCTATGTATCCGATACCGATACCCGATACCACAAAAGTATCGGATCTCGGTATCGGAATTCCGATACCGCAAGTATCGGCCGATACCCGATACTTGCGGTATCGGAATGCTCAACACTACTTATGAATAAATGCAGGATTTTTGTGTCTACTGCCAGCTGACAGATTAATCCTAAGGCCCCGTGGAACGATTTTGGCCTTCAAGTAACTCTCTAGGCTTTGTACCTCCCACCAGGAGGTGATCTGATCCCTATAGACTTGTTGGAGTTCTTTGAAGGCTGTGTTAAAAGAGGGGAGATATTTCTTTTGAGTAAAAGTCTGTTCTGAGAAGACTTCCTTTACCTCTGATAGCCAAGTGTCAGTATTAAGCCCAACAGATAAAAAACCTGCCATATCCTTAAACTAGAAGACGTGAAAAAAGCCGATCAAAAATAGATCTATAAGTAATATAAACAAAATCCCACCAAATTTAGAAGAACATAGCTATAGTAGGAATTATAAAACGTAACCTTTAATATGTACAAGGTAAAAATATATAAATAAGGACAAAAACAAATAATGTCACCCAAAAATAGTGCCTATCGTGGTACTGAATGATGTAACCTGTAAGAAAAAAAAAAAACACATCACTTGTGGGCGATACCACAATAGGAAATCAGTGGGAATGGCCGCAGCCATGCAGCATATAATGTCCCACGACAACAAGGTACCACTCACAGAGTAATAGCAATGATACAAAAATACAAAACAATTGCTAATTCACGTGACCTTGTATGTATAAATATTGGCAGGTATCCAATACTAAAGGGGGCGGGAGGAGGTAAGGCAAGTGAGACGTCATAAATAATCAGCAATAATAAAATAAGAACGATCTCACCAACTGCCGAAGCCCGGATAGGTGGAGCCCATAGCGCGCTGAGGTGGAAGGATCCAAAAGTCAGCAACGTCAGGTGACAATACCCTGTCAACACCCTGAAAGGCTATCCATAAACCTATGTTCCCGAGCTCCCGCCCTTACAAGGGCAGTCCACAACTACCCCTGAACAACATCATGCCCTGCACTCTCCCTATTGATGTCCCGACGCGTTTCTTCGCAGGCCGTATCATCAGGGGACTGGCCTGCTTGGGGAGTTAAAGTGCACGGATGCTGAAAACAGAAAAACCTGCCACCCTCAAAATAGCATAAGGAGAGTGGACAGGATCACTGGGTCCATTTAAATAGTGTGCTAGCGGGCATAATTAGCCTATCACATAATAGATACTCAGTCATGTGATCAGTAAATGCAAAGTGATATGTATGATGCGATATTTGACCAAACTAATGCGCAAGAACAACATAATCAATATAAATACTCCAGCATACCATATCCAGTGTTACCTGGTAATAATGATCCGGAGTGCTGGCGCCATAATCTCTGTGAGGAGACACGAGAGATACACGAGAGATACACTTCCGGTGACCGCGGAGGTACAGGTTGCTAAGAAACTGCTAACGCCACTGTGCGTCACTAAGCGCCGGAAAACCGGAAGCAAGAGCTACCGAGATACCGGGTCGCAACACACGTCAAAGCATAAAGGTTCCCAGATACCGGAAGTATAGAGGCAAACATAACGCTGTAGCGTACCCCTACCATGACGTGGTTGCTAAGAAACCAATGACGCCACAGAGCGCCGCTAAAATACAGCAGTTATTAAACTAAGAATAATGTTTAACAAAATACCAAGTCACTCTGACAAGAACGCACCGGGACTTAAAATCTCCCGGATATGCTCAAAGTATAATGATTACTCAGACACTGTGACGTAACTGTCACAGCGGAGAGGCCCCTATTCAGAACACCAAAAAAAGGGGGTGGATCTCTATAAAATGATGCTACAAAAGCATCTAAACAAACCACTAGAGCGTCACCATTGTGCTAGTTTCCTACCAAAAAGAGAAACACATAAATCGCATGAGATACACCGGTCCCATGACATGACGCGATTTTTGGTACCAAGGTAGGAACACTAGTACATAATAACATATGGTAAAAGACCACTGCTAAAAAGTGACTCAAACGCAAAGTGACCTAATGTGAAAATAGATGATAGAGGTAGCCTTCCGTAAATAATAGTGAAGCACGAAGTACAAATGCATACCTATACCACATTACAAATGGAAGAAAGCGCACCGTTGGTAACAAACTTAATCGCATAGATAACCCCTCATTAACTGAGGAGTAGTAATGATAGCAACCAATATATATACAATTAAATGAAACAAAGGGCGACGAAAAAAGGATTTCAGGGGGGCATATCAAATGACTGAACTGACAATTTGGCTATATAAAAAGAGGGACAAGAGAAAATCCCAACAAATTTTTTACAAGAAGCATCCATAATTAATCTGGTCGTTAAGCCCATGAGGTGAGACGGTATCTAAATAGAAAATCCATCTTGCCTCCTTTTGTAGCAGCAACTGATCCCAGTTGCCGCCTCGAACGGGCCTGGTAATTTTCTCAATGGCTATAAATCGCAGGTTCTTTACTTGGCCATTATGCATCTGGTTAATATGTTGGGACACAGAAGTGTCCCTATTGTGTAGAACGTCACCCACATGTTCACCAATCCTTTTCTTAAACTCCCTGATCGTCTTACCTATATACTCCATACCGCAAGAACAAGAGGCCCTATAAATGACACCTTTTGTGCTGCAGTTAATGAACTGCTTGATGGAGTACTCCCTGCCGGTGACATTACTGACAAATGATTTACTATTGTCAACATATTGGCATACCGTGCAGTGTCCACACTTATAGCACCCCGTGACACTACTCTTAAGCCATGTGTCCCTGGAGGGATTGGTAAAATGGCTATGTACAATTCTGTCTTGCAGCGATCTGGATTTCTTATAGGTGATAGTAGGGACATCCCCCAGATGATTAGAAATGTCCGGATCCATCTGGAGGATAGACCAGTGTCTTTTGAGGATGTCCCTAACTTTGTTGGCCCCATTGTCATAGGTGGTAATAAAACGAACAGTTATCGTCCTGTTTTTTAGGGGCAGGATTCAACATTATTTACGGAAGGCTACCTGTATCATCTATTTTCACATTAGGTCACTTTGCGTTTGAGTCACTTTTTAGCAGTGGTCTTTTACCATATGTTATTATGTACTAGTGTTCCTACCTTGGTACCAAAAATCGCGTCATGTCATGGGACCGGTGTATCTCATGCGATTTATGTGTTTCTCTTTTTGGTAGGAAACTAGCACAATGGTGACGCTCTAGTGGTTTGTTTAGATGCTTTTGTAGCATCATTTTATTGAGATCCACCCCCTTTTTTTGGTGTTCTGAATAGGGGCCTCTCCGCTGTGACAGTTACGTCACAGTGTCTGAGTAATCATTATACTTTGAGCATATCCGGGAGATTTTAAGTCCCGGTGCGTTCTTGTCAGAGTGACTTGGTATTTTGTTAAACATTATTCTTAGTTTAATTACTGCTGTATTTTAGCGGCGCTCTGTGGCGTCATTGGTTTCTTAGCAACCACGTCATGGTAGGGGTACGCTACAGCGTTATGTTTGCCTCTATACTTCCGGTATCTGGGAACCTTTATGCTTTGACGTGTGTTGCGACCCGGTATCTCGGTAGCTCTTGCTTCCGGTTTTCCGGCGCTTAGTGACGCACAGTGGCGTTAGCAGTTTCTTAGCAACCTGTACCTCCGCGGTCACCGGAAGTGTATCTCTCGTGTATCTCTCGTGTCTCCTCACAGAGATTATGGCGCCAGCACTCCGGATCATTATTACCAGGTAACACTGGATATGGTATGCTGGAGTATTTATATTGATTATGTTGTTCTTGCGCATTAGTTTGGTCAAATATCGCATCATACATATCACTTTGCATTTACTGATCACATGACTGAGTATCTATTATGTGATAGGCTAATTATGCCCGCTAGCACACTATTTAAATGGACCCAGTGATCCTGTCCACTCTCCTTATGCTATTTTGAGGGTGGCAGGTTTTTCTGTTTTCAGCATCCGTACACTTTAACTCCCCAAGCAGGCCAGTCCCCTGATGATACGGCCTGCGAAGAAACGCGTCGGGACATCAATAGGGAGAGTGCAGGGCATGATGTTGTTCAGGGGTAGTTGTGGACTGCCCTTGTAAGGGCGGGAGCTCGGGAACATAGGTTTATGGATAGCCTTTCAGGGTGTTGACAGGGTATTGTCACCTGACGTTGCTGACTTTTGGATCCTTCCACCTCAGCGCGCTATGGGCTCCACCTATCCGGGCTTTGGCAGTTGGTGAGATCGTTCTTATTTTATTATTGCTGATTATTTATGACGTCTCACTTGCCTTACCTCCTCCCGCCCCCTTTAGTATTGGATGCCTGCCAATATTTATACATACAAGGTCACGTGAATTAGCAATTGTTTTGTATTTTTGTATCATTGCTATTACTCTGTGAGTGGTACCTTGTTGTCGTGGGACATTATATGCTGCACGGCTGCGGCCATTCCCACTGATTTCCTATTGTGGTATCGCCCACAAGTGATGTGTTTTTTCTTTTCTTACAGGTTACATCATTCAGTACCACGATAGGCACTATTTTTGGGTGACATTATTTGTTTTTGTCCTTATTTATATATTTTTACCTTGTACATATTAAAGGTTACGTTTTATAATTCCTACTATAGCTATGTTCTTCTAAATTTGGTGGGATTTTGTTTATATTACTTATAGATCTATTTTTGATCGGCTTTTTTCACGTCTTCTAGTTTAAGGATATGGCAGGTTTTTTATCTGTTGGGCTTAATACTGACACTTGGCTATCAGAGGTAAAGGAAGTCTTCTCAGAACAGACTTTTACTCAAAAGAAATATCTCCCCTCTTTTAACACAGCCTTCAAAGAACTCCAACAAGTCTATAGGGATCAGATCACCTCCTGGTGGGAGGTACAAAGCCTAGAGAGTTACTTGAAGGCCAAAATCGTTCCACGGGGCCTTAGGATTAATCTGTCAGCTGGCAGTAGACACAAAAATCCTGCATTTATTCATAAGTGGGAAAGAGAGGCTACTGAGAGCTCCCTACGATTCATGCAGTTGCTATTAGAGGAGGAGAAGGTCACATTAGCTATCCTTAACGATAAGCTTAAGGAACACATAGAGGTTACTAAAAAATTCTCTACAGAAACGGACTTTACCATAAAAGAAACTAAACTTCAGACACACATTGAGCGTTTTCAATATCATTTGAAGGAGAGGAAGCATCGCCAATACCTGAGAGACATTCAGGATTTTAAGGATAACAAGGCATACTTGGTCCTAGCCCCAAGAGTTACCCCACCCGACAGGGAGACAGAACTATCATCCACTGACACCGATTTCTCTGAAGCTGAAAACAGATCGAGACCCTATAAAGGGAAAGGTCGGGGGAAGGGTAGAGGCCGTGGTGCTCGTGGTACCACGGATAGAGTGGATAACATACAAAGTGGGGGTTTTTTAGATCAGGCCTACCCCCTACGAAACCGACAAGTGCAGGGGAGAAAACAATGAATATGTCTCCATCGGTTTTGTCTTTGACTGGTGATTCCTCTTCCACTCGGACTGATGCTAGTATACAGGTCATCAACTTGTCTGACCATCATATTGATGACTGGGAAATGGTAGTCCTGCGTAAAGGGCTCTCTTTTGTCCCCAGTACTGATTTCGACTTATTCAGGACAGTAAAAGATCTTAATCTCTTTCTACGTAAACTTAGATGGAAATTTTTTTTTCATAAACAGGATATTCGCCTATGTCTTGATCTTGGCATCCCAGAGGATATGCTGTCTGATGTCAGATTGTTGAACAGTATTGGTGACACTGAACCCAATTCTCAGGGTCTGGGACCCTTTACGCAATTAAAAGAAAAAAGTACTAAGATGCCACCTAATACGGGCGACCTTTCAGCAATTGACATCTTCTCGACCCTTGTAACTGCAGAACTGAGGGAGCTCTCCATTAGTCATATACCAAGTAGCTTTAATTGTTCAAAGCGAGAAATGGAGGCTATTAAACGATTGGAACAAAATACTAATATAGTTATTAAGCCCTCCGACAAGGGGGGCAATGTTGTTGTACTTGGGGTAACAGAGTATCAGGATATGTGCCATTCTATCTTGGCGGATCAAACAACATATGAAATCCTCCCACATAATCCCACAAATGAATACAGTGTGGAGTTACGAAATATTTTACAGGAAGGTTTAGATGACGGGATCATCAATAAAACCGAGTTTGACTACATCCTTCCTAAATGTCCAGTGACTGCCACTTTTTACAGCTTACCAAAGATACATAAGGGCCTACACCCTCTCAAGGGTAGGCCCATTGTGTCAGGGGTGGGCAGTCTCTGCCAGAAGGCAGGCATTTACTTGGATCGCATCTTGTCACCTTTTGTCTCAGCACTGCAGTCATTCGTCAAGGACACTCTGGACCTTCTACGTCGTCTGGAGGGCCTTACCATTGGGCTGGAATCTTCTCTTGCCAGTATTGATGTAGAAGCCCTTTATTCTTCTATCCCTCACGATAGAGGTCTGGAAGCAGTGCAGTACTTCCTTAATACCAGGGGTCAGCAATATCACCAACATAATGGGTTCGTGTTAAAGCTCCTCCGGTTCTGTCTGACACACAATTACTTCATCTTTGATGGCAGGACCTACCACCAGCTGAGGGGGACGGCAATGGGCAGCCCTTGTGCCCCTGCCTATGCCAATCTCTTCCTCGGCTGGTGGGAGGAGACACTGGTCCTGGATGATTCTGAGGAGAGTGATTCGTCTCTATATCGTGTGTCTGAATTATGGACCAGATATATTGACGACATTCTGATTGTCTGGCGGGGTACGGAGGAGGAGTTCACTGCATTTGTATACGCCTTGAACCATAATGAGATTGGTCTCTCCTTTACATCGGTTTTTGATACTCGGTCTTTACCATTTCTGGACATCCTCATTACAAAAGGGGGAGGTGGCGAATTACTTACCTCTACATTTCATAAACCGACAGCCACGAATGCCCTCCTGCACTTGGAGAGCCACCACCCTGTCCATCTAAAAAGAGGCATCCCAAAAGGACAATATCTCCGGGTTCGGAGAAATTGTTCCGATAATCATGTCTTTGAGACACAGTCTCAGGAACTAAGAGAACGGTTCCTGGCAAGAGGCTATCCCCGGCATGTCCTGAGTAAGGCGTATCATGAGGCAAAGAGCAGGAATCGCGGTGAACTGTTGAATCCTGCCCCTAAAAAACAGGACGATAACTCTGTTTGTTTTATTACCACCTATGACAATGGGGCCAACAAAGTTAGGGACATCCTCAAAAGACACTGGTCTATCCTCCAGATGGATCCGGACATTTCTAATCATCTGGGGGATGTCCCTACTATCACCTATAAGAAATCCAGATCGCTGCAAGACAGAATTGTACATAGCCATTTTACCAATCTCTCCAGGGACACATGGCTTAAGAGTAGTGTCACGGGGTGCTATAAGTGTGGACACTGCACGGTATGCCAATATGTTGACAATAGTAAATCATTTGTCAGTAATGTCACCGGCAGGGAGTACTCCATCAAGCAGTTCATTAACTGCAGCACAAAAGGTGTCATTTATAGGGCCTCTTGTTCTTGCGGTATGGAGTATATAGGTAAGACGATCAGGGAGTTTAAGAAAAGGATTGGTGAACATGTGGGTGACGTTCTACACAATAGGGACACTTCTGTGTCCCGACATATTAACCAGATGCATAGTGGCCAAGTAAAGAACCTGCGATTTATAGCCATTGAGAAAATTACCAGGCCCGTTCGAGGCGGCAACTGGGATCAGTTGCTGCTACAAAAGGAGGCAAGATGGATTTTCTATTTAGATACCGTCTCGCCTCATGGGCTTAACGACCAGATTAATTATGGATGCTTCTTGTAAAAAATTTGTTGGGATTTTCTCTTGTCCCTCTTTTTATATAGCCAAATTGTCAGTTCAGTCATTTGATATGCCCCCCTAAAATCCTTTTTTCATCGCCCTTTGTTTCATTTAATTGTATATATATTGGTTGCTATCATTACTACTCCTCAGTTAATGAGGGGTTATCTATGCGATTAAGTTTGTTACCAACGGTGCGCTTTCTTCCATTTGTAATGTGGTAGGTATGCATTTGTACTTCGTGCTTCACTATTATTTACGGAAGGCTACCTCTATCATCTATTTTCACATTAGGTCACTTTGCGTTTGAGTCACTTTTTAGCAGTGGTCTTTTACCATATGTTATTATGTACTAGTGTTCCTACCTTGGTACCAAAAATCGCGTCATGTCATGGGACCGGTGTATCTCATGCGATTTATGTGTTTCTCTTTTTGGTAGGAAACTAGCACAATGGTGACGCTCTAGTGGTTTGTTTAGATGCTTTTGTAGCATCATTTTATAGAGATCCACCCCCTTTTTTTGGTGTTCTGAATAGGGGCCTCTCCGCTGTGACAGTTACGTCACAGTGTCTGAGTAATCAATATACTTTGAGCATATCCGGGAGATTTTAAGTCCCGGTGCGTTCTTGTCAGAGTGACTTGGTATTTTGTTAAACATTATTCTTAGTTTAATAACTGCTGTATTTTAGCGGCGCTCTGTGGCGTCATTGGTTTCTTAGCAACCACGTCATGGTAGGGGTACGCTACAGCGTTATGTTTGCCTCTATACTTCCGGTATCTGGGAACCTTTATGCTTTGACGTGTGTTGCGACCCGGTATCTCGGTAGCTCTTGCTTCCGGTTTTCCGGCGCTTAGTGACGCACAGTGGCGTTAGCAGTTTCTTAGCAACCTGTACCTCCGCGGTCACCGGAAGTGTATCTCTCGTGTATCTCTCGTGTCTCCTCACAGAGATTATGGCGCCAGCACTCCGGATCATTATTACCAGGTAACACTGGATATGGTATGCTGGAGTATTTATATTGATTATGTTGTTCTTGCGCATTAGTTTGGTCAAATATCGCATCATACATATCACTTTGCATTTACTGATCACATGACTGAGTATCTATTATGTGATAGGCTAATTATGCCCGCTAGCACACTATTTAAATGGACCCAGTGTTCCTGTCCACTCTCCTTATGCTATTTTGAGGGTGGCAGGTTTTTCTGTTTTCAGCATCCGTGCACTTTAACTCCCCAAGCAGGCCAGTCCCCTGATGATACGGCCTGCGAAGAAACGCGTCGGGACATCAATAGGGATTGTGCAGGGCATGATGTTGTTCAGGGGTAGTTGTGGACTGCCCTTGTAAGGGCGGGAGCTCGGGAACATAGGTTTATGGATAGCCTTTCAGGGTGTTGACAGGGTATTGTCACCTGACGTTGCTGACTTTTGGATCCTTCCACCTCAGCGCGCTATGAGCTCCACCTATCCGGGCTTCGGCAGTTGGTGAGATCGTTCTTATTTTATTATTGCTGATTATTTATGACGTCTCACTTGCCTTACCTCCTCCCGCCCCCTTTAGTATTGGATACCTGCCAATATTTATACATACAAGGTCACGTGAATTAGCAATTGTTTTGTATTTTTGTATCATTGCTATTACTCTGTGAGTGGTACCTTGTTGTCGTGGGACATTATATGCTGCACGGCTGCGGCCATTCCCACTGATTTCCTATTGTGGTATCGCCCACAAGTGATGTGTTTTTTTTTTTTTTTCTTACAGGTTACATCATTCAGTACCACGATAGGCACTATTTTTGGGTGACATTATTTGTTTTTGTCCTTATTTATATATTTTTACCTTGTACATATTAAAGGTTACGTTTTATAATTCCTACTATAGCTATGTTCTTCTAAATTTGGTGGGATTTTGTTTATATTACTTATAGATCTATTTTTGATTGGCTTTTTTCACATTGCAAATCACAGGGCAAATAAATGATTACTCATCGGCCACAAACGGCCAAGGTACCCTACCAGCACCTCAAACTAGTGGGGATCTAAATCCAGAGGGGTTTACTGTTATAAGATGACCAATGCATGATAGTTACCCCACTATGTCTGCCTCAGTGGTCCACAAACAGATCCTGGGCAACAGTGGGGTAACTATCATGCATTGTGTGTGCGGTCGGTATCAGTTGCACTTTATATTATATACTGAGTGATTATTTGTACTTGCTGTGTGGGTGGCATGTTTTTGTCAACATCTACATTGTTATTTTGGTGGACCCATTATTGCTGTATCTTTGTTTTTAGATGTTTTTAAATGTTTTTGTACATGTTGTCCTGTGAATAAAGATCTTTTTCCATTTATAAACATTGTGGTGATCCCTGGTTCTATGCATACTCCTGCTCTTGTTTGTTGCTACTGTTTGTTGGTATGCATGTGGTGATCCCACTTCTTTGGAATATTTTGATGGTGCCCGCTCAAACCTTTGTGTTTACACATGCTCAGGTACTGTAGCGACTTCCATTGGTCCTTCTCACGGAAGGTCCTGCAGGTGCTAGGACTAAGTTCTGCTTTGCACACTGAGCATGCCCAGGGCAAGATCTCTCAGTGGAGATCTAGGGTCACATTCTCAGGTACTGCAGCAATTCCATTGGTCCTTCTTTTGAAGGTCCTGTTTGTGCTGCAGCTATTTGAGGCCCGCATGGGCCGCACGGCCATGCGCAAGTATCTTCTTATGTTATGTGCTTTGTGCCAGCATGGTCATGTGTTTGAATGTGTTCAGGGACCCGGCTGAAATAAGCCCCTAAAATGCTGGCACCTCCGGCGAGGAGTTTAGTGTGCATGCATGACCACTGACTGCTCACATTTGGGTGGTTAGCCTGTGCCTCTGTGAAAGTCTAACAGGGCACAGAGCTTTGCCTTCTCGGCTGCTCTGTGAAGCTAACAGAGCTGGTTTATACCGCCATATAGTGCCGCCATTTATTTAGCAGCAGGTTCTTTCCTGCACGGTGGATCCCGGGTTGCCAATCCCACTAAATAAATATATTCGGTGCATTTCGCCAACCCTAACAGTGTGTATGTATATATGTACTGTATGTGTGTATGTATATTAGTAGATACCTGACAGTAGCAAAATTTTCACAATGAAGCATACATGTTAGAATGTTCTTTTTGCTCTATAATAAATGATAATATGCTGTCAATTCTATTTTAGCTTGTAACTGCTCTCCACATGCAGGAATTGTTGTAAATTAGATCATTTATCAATAATCTAGGATTGGATTTAAAGAGGTATTCCATCTCAGACACATACTGCATATCCACAGGATTCGCTAGAAACTGCATGTTTGTTAGATGCAGGTTATAAACCTTAGACATTTACGGATTATGAGATTGGAGGTCCTCTTATATTTGTCCTATCTATCAAAGTGGCTGCCATCTGCCATATGAAGGTTAAGAAGATTATAGCAATGCAACCACACATATGCGCTGCTCTACAGGCGGCACTGCAGTTGAAGCAATTCACATAAGTATATGTTGCCCTGTTCAATGAAGACATAAATTTACTGACATGAGTAATCCCTTATAACCCAGTAATGTAAAATGACATAGATGTCATCACCTGGATGTATATACATAGAAATGCCATACATGTACATAAAATGAATCTTTGGTGTTATTGGCTGTTTGGTGTTAATAGCGCAAAAGTTGTACTCGGGCCCAAAACGTAATACTAGTGATTTCACATGTTGCTGTTTCGATTCCCAATAGGCTATACTAATCTTTATGCATTATAACTTATCTTCAGGCTTACACTGTTGTAAAAATATAAAAGTAATTGCATCATCTTCTCATAATCTTGCTTATCTTATGTGACTGGGTGGCCCATAGGCCCTAGTTAGGATTGGTACCTGAACCATGTCTGGGTAACTTCTCTGGTTTCTGTGCTTCTTATTAAGACATATCTGCCATTCACCTTTTATCTCTAACCTCCTCCTTCAGCCTTTCACAGCTTACTAACTCTCCTACGCATAAAGACGGAAACTCCCTCGACCTGATCTTCTCCCGTCTCTGCTCAGTGCGTAATTTTACTAAAGCCCCTCTCCCACTCTCTGACCACAACCTTCTTTCATTCTCTGTCATCCCACTCAGGACACCCCCACTTTCCACACTTATAGAATTATATGTGCCATTAACACTCAGAAACTTTTGAAGATTTGCAATCATCATTGGCCCCAATCTCCTCCCTCTCATGTCCTGACTCTGCATTGAATCATTATAACAAAACACTGCAAAGTGCCCTGGATAAAGTTGCACCTCCTATAAATAGAACAACTTGGCACAGACGACGACAGCTCTGATACACACTCTGCAAACATGTTTCCTACAGTGGTGCTCCAGGTGCGCCGAACGTCTGTGGAGAAAATCCAATCTACCCAAAGATTTCATCCACTATAAATTTATGCTTAAAACATACAGCTCTGCCCTTCACCTGTCCAAGCAAACCTATTTTAACACCCTCATTACCTCACTATCCAATAATCTTAAACGTCTCTGACACTTTTCATTGCCTACTCAACCCAATAGTGCAGGCCCCAACCACGGATCTCTGCGCTGATGATCTGGCCAGTTATTTCAAAGAAAAAATTGACCATATCCTACACTAAATTTTCTCCCAATCCCCTAATACCACGCACTGTCCTCCCTCCCCCACAGCATCTAGCTCACTCTCTGACTTTGAACCAGTCACAGAAGAAGTGATCAGGCTCCTTGCATTCTCTCACCCTACTACCTGCACCAGTGACCCCATTCCGTCACATCTCCTTCAGTCCCTATCCTCTGCTGTCACCACTCACCTAACAAAAATATTCAACCTCTCTCTCTCTCTTACGGTATCTTTCCCTCCTCATTTAAGCATGCCATCATACATCCATTAATTAAAAAACCATCCCTCAACCAAAACTGTGCCGCTAATTATAGATCTGTCTCTAATCTTCCCTTCATCTCTAAACTCCTCGAACGCCTGGTCCACTCCCGTCTAATCTGCTATCGTGCAGATAACTCTCCTCTCGACCCTCTTCAATCTGGTTTCTGCTCTTTACACTCTACTGAAACTGCCCTCACTAAAGTCTGTAATAATCTACTAACAGCTAAATCTAATGGTCACTACTCCATGCTAATACTCTTTTGCGTTTCTCTGCAGCATTAGACACTATGGATCATCAGCTCCTCTCTATGCTCCGCTCTATTGGCCTCAAAGATACCATTCTCTCCTGGTTCTCTTCCTACCTCTCTGACCGCTCCTTCACTATATCTTTTGCTGGCTCCTCCTCTTCTCATCTTCCCCTTACTGTTGGGGTTCCTCAAGGATCAGTCCTAGGACCCCTGCTCTCCTACTTGTATACTGCCTCTATTGGACAAACAAATAGTAGATTTGGTTTCCAGTACCTTCTCTAAGCTGATGACACCCAATTATACACCTCTACTCCTGATATCACACCTTCATTATTACAAAACACGAGTGATTGTCTTACCGCCATCTCCAATAGCATGTCCTCCCTCTTTCTGGAACTGAACCTGTCAAAAATTGAACTCCTTGTGTTTCCTCCCTCTACTAACCTACCTATGCCCAACATTGCCATTTCAGTGTGTGGTTCCACCATTACTCTCCAGCAACACAACCGCTGTCTTGGAGTTATACTTGATTCAGAGCTTTCATTCACCCCTCACATCTGATCACTAGCTCACTCTTGTCATCTGCACCTCAAAAACTTTTCTAGAATTCGACCTTTTCTTACTTTCAACTCTGCAAAAACTCTTACTGTTGCTCTTATTCATTCTCGTCTGGACTATTGTAACTCTCTACTAATAGGTCTCCTTCTTATCAAACTCTCCCCAATATAATTTGTCTTGAATGCTGCAGCCAGGTTCATATTCCTCACCTCACCTGCCAGTCTTTGCACTGGTTACCCATCCACTTCAGAATTCAATATAAACTTATCATGCCTACTCCACGGTTCAGCACCACCCTACATCTCCTCCCTCGTCTCAGTCTACCACCCAACCATTCTCAATAATCAGAACTTCCCACTCCCATCTCCAAGACTTTTCACGTGCTGCGCCAATTCTTTGGAATGCACTACCCAGGATAATTCGATTAATCCCCAATACCCACAGTTTTAAGCGTGCCCTAAAAACGCATTTCTTCAGACTGGCCTATCACCTCAATGCATTAAGCTAACTATCCCTGTGTTGCTCATTCAAAATTTTGCACCATAACCAGGTTCATCGTATCATGTTCTCATACGCTTTATGCATTTAATATCCCTCTGTGTCTGTACTTTTACATATTCTGGCTGAAATGCAGCATTACATAAACACTCAATTTCTTACATTATGGCTGGTCAGAACATTGAAAGCAATTGTTACTATCCACATTTCGTGTCTCCCCAATTTCATCATAAAAAGCTTGCGAGCAGGGTCCTCATTCCTCTTGGTATCTGTGGATTTATGTGATTATTGTTATACTGTAATATCGTTTATTGTCTGTACAAGTCCCCTCTAAAATGTGAAGTGCTGCGGAATATGTCAGTTCTATAGAAATAAAATTATTATTATTATTATTATTATTATTATTATCTTAGGCAGGGGCAGATGCTACATTTTTGAAGTGCTTTGGTGCCTAGAACAGAGGCAGCAAAATGCACTCTGTTATATGAATGTTACCAATTGTCTACATAAAGTAAATTACAATATGCACTTTTACATGGAATGGGGTTAAAGTTAGTGATAGTATCTCTATCATACACCTGGTGGTCTGGAGGTGGTTAATACCTAATAACTCTTGTGGTTTAGACTGTAGAGCATAAATATAAACAGTCATGGCTGCAAGTATTTGTAACCTTGAAATTGTTCTAGAAAATAAAGTATTTTACCAGAAAATAATTGCAGTTACACTTGTTTTGTTATGCACATGTATATTTTATTTGTGTGTGTTGTAACAATACATAAAAAAGAGAAAAAAAGGCAAATGGGACATAATTTCACACAAAATTCCCAAAAGGGCCGACAAAATTTTTGGTACCTTTCCAAAGTTGTGGATAAGCAATTTTGTTTCAAGCATGTGGTGCTCATTCAAACTCACCTGTGGCAAGTAACAGGTGTGGTCAATGTGAAAATCATACCTAAAACCAGATAGAAAGGATAGACTCAATCCTTGCATCGTGTGTCTGTGTGTGCCACAATAAGCATGGTGAACAGAAAGAGGAGAAGAGAACTGTTTGAGGACATGAGAACCAATGTTGTTGAAAAATATGAGCAATCACAAGGTAACAAGTCCATCTCCAGAGATTCTGATGTTCCTTTGTCCACAGTGCGCAACATAATTAAGAAGATTACAACCCATGGCACTGTCGCTAATGCTCATGGACATCGACAGCAGAATAAAATTGATGAAAGCTTGCAATGCAGGATAGTTATTATGGTGGATAATCAGCCCCAATCAAGTTCCAAAGAAATTCAAGCTGCCAGCTCAAAATAATCGTCAACATATAAATGAACTGACCCAGGAGAACCCCACTGCTAATACAGAGACATAAAAAATCTAGAGTGCAGTTTGCCAAAATGTACGTGAATAAGCCAAAATCCTTCTGGGTCAAAATCCTACTGGGAAAGTATCTTGTCGACAGATGAGACCAAGATAGAGTTATGTCATAAAGCACATCATTCTATTGTTTACTGAAAATGAAATGAGACCTACAAAAAAAAGAACACAGTACCTACAGTCAACTATGATGGCGGTTTAAATATGGTTTAGCATTGTTTTGCTGCCCTTGACACTGGATGACTTGACTGTGTGCAAGATATCATGAAATCTGTAGATTGCCAAAGGATTTTGTAGTGCCCAGTGTCAGAAATCTGGGTTTGCGCCCTAGGTCAAGTGTCTTCCAGGAGGACAATGACCCCAAACATACTTCAAATAGCACCCTGAAAAGGATGGAAACAAAGAGCTGGAGAGTTCTGAAGTGACCAGCAATAAGTCTGGATCTAAATGCCATTGAAAACCGGTGGAGAGATTTTAAAATCGCTGTTGGGTTAAGGCCCCTTTCAAATATGAGAGATCTGGAGAAGTTTGCAAAAGAAGAGTGGTCCAAAGTTCCAGTTGAGAGGTGTAAGAAGCTTGTTGATGGTTATAGGAAGCGATTGAGTGCAGGTATTTATTACAAAGGGTGTGGAATCCAAATGTTAGATTGAGGCTGCCAACAATTTTGTCCAGACAATTTTTGGGGTTTTGTGTGAAATGTTGTCAAATTTGCCTTTTTCCCCCAGTTTTTTTGTGGTGTTAAAAAAAAATGTTTATAATAAAACATGTGTAATTGCAAGAATTTTCTGGGAGAAATACTTAATTTTCTGGAACGATTTCAAGGGTGCAACACTTTGGGCCAAGACTGTATTGTGGTAATGAGTTAATCTTCTGTTTCCCTGGGATCTATGGTCTTTAGTGGCTAACACTTAAAGGGAACCTGTCATGTAAAAAAAAATTAACCTGCAGATATAGGGTTAATCTGCAAGTTAACAGTGAGCCCCGCTGCTTGGAGGAAATTAACTGTATTCCTTCTGGCCAGGCCGGACTGGCCATCTGGCAAATGCCAGAAGGGCTTGTCTGGTCATGGGCTGCCTTGTTTGCTTCGTTGTTAACAGAATCGGTGTTCTCAAGATACCCATAATGTTAAGAGTTGCGATGGAGCACATAGTGTCTGACTCCGTCACTTACCCCAGCAGGCCACAGGTATCATTAGAAATATTGGTCTTGTAGTAAATCTTGCTTTCCTCCATCCAGGGTACCGTAATTTAGTAATATATCCCCATCTGGTTCATGGCTACGGGGACAACATGGGCCTGTGTAATTGCAAATGTCAGGGCTGAATTTCAGTCCCAGTCCGTCCCTGCTTCTGGCAGCCGTGCACGCTGCCTGCACAGCTTCAGTCTCAGTACATAGTGAGTGGCGGCTGCAACCATGCCTCGTTACTGCCTGACAGCCAACTCCGCATTAGCAAGCAGCTTTAGAGTCGGCTGTCAGTCAGTGCCGGGGTGTGGTTACAGCTGCTGCTCACTACGTACAGAGCTCTATCTGAAGCCGCGTCTCTATGACTGAAAGACTGAAGCTGCAAGATGAAAAAAGTTTATCTCTTCCTGTCAGCTGGGCTCTCATTGCCAGCGCTGGGCAGATTCAGAACACCATTAACCTGTAGATTAAACCCATATCTGCAGGTTAATAGCATTTTTTTACATGACAGAGTCCCCTTATGGTCCACTTAAGCTAGTCAACAGCTGGCACTAATTGACCACCGATCGGCTACTTGTTTCCTGATCAGAGGTCATTTCATAGCCTGCTGAGACAAGCACACCATGCTTCAGATGTGCACTGAATAGTAATAGCTCATTCAGTGGGCACAGGTTGCTATTTTTCTCAGCAACTCAGGAAGTAGTGCTAATGAAAAGGTGAACTTTTGGGTAAATTAAAAGATAATTTCAACCCATAAACAAGCGTTTTGCTCATTCATCGGATGATTGCCAGCCTGTTTAGACTGTACAATTATTATGAATCAGTGTAAATTCAGCTTTAGCAATTTATTGTATTATTTGTAAATTACAGCTCTGTCAAAAATTAAGAGATCACTGCAAAATGTTCAGTTTGTCTGATTTTTCTCTTTATAGGTATATTTTTGAGTAAAATGTAAATTGTTCTTTTAGTCTACAAACTTCTGACAACATGTCTCCAAATTTCCAAGCAATAAATTTTGTATTTTTTTTCTAAAAATGAGAAATGGTCAAAATTAAATAAAAGAATCAGTGCTTTCAGACCTCAAATAATGCAAAGAAAACAAGTTCATATTCATTTAGAAACAACAGTATTAATGTTTTCTATTAATGATAAACTTACCTGGAGCAGCCAGTGCCAGGCAGCGGCTGCCAAGGCAAGCAGGATCATGGGGTGCATTAAAAGAGGTCTGGATACACATGATGAGAGCATTATACTGCCTCTGTACAAATCCCTCATAGATACCACTAAAGGTAGCAGGCAGAATTATATCTGTAAACTAGATTATTTCTCCTGAACTGTTCAGCTTTGTCTTGTCAATTTGGTTACGGGTCATCAACCTGTCCTGTGATCATCCATATTTGTGCGGATAATTAAACACGCAGAGTATATAGCTATCAGGACTGCGCCAAGGGGGTTTGTCTTCTATTTCTCACACTAGAAAAATGTAGAAATACTGTAGAAGTGACAGTGCCTTGTGCCAAAAAAAAATATTTCTAGATTTCATAATTTTGTACCTTTTAGACAACAGGCTCTGCATAAATAAGTTTTAGCCTTTCCTTTGAATATAAAATGTGTTTTGTTTGTTTGGATTAAATAATTTATTGTCTGCGATTTTGCCTCACTTTTCCATATTTTTTTTCTTTTTGACATAAGAACGACATATGATGTTGAAATTCTTTTTCTTCCAGCAGAAAAAGGCAAATTATATATAAATCCAATACAAAACTGATATGCAGGCTTATCACATAAAAAAAAAGCATTTGAAGCATTGTTTCACTGCTGTCGCCCTACCTAGAATTAGATTAGCTTTAATGTAACTAGATGTATCAGCCTTTTGTGCTACCGCCTTTTGGTAAGACTTATAAAAAAACAGACCAGATGATGAAATAAAATAGGGAAATGGTTTGAGACAAAAGAAACGTAAAGATGCCGAATAGGCAACTTCAGAGTAAATACCGGGACAAATGAACTGACAGATAACATGCATATTAATGAGCCTGAAAGATTTTTTTTTTTCTTTCGAAGTTTTAAATTCATTATTACAAGTCTTTGAAAGCTCACATGTTGAATGGAAATAATACAAATGGTTTCAGAATAGAAATGATTCCCTCGGGAAGCCGGATGTGTATTGTAAAAGGCGTTGAGAGCACATTAGCTTTATCGGAAGACTTCATAAACAGAAAATTGCGGATTTCTTTTCTACAAGCATGGGTGCTCTAACACTTTCTTTAGAAAAGGCAAATCTTTCACAGCCATGGTTATTATCAAGTGATGCAACCTGTGCTTTGCAATATACTTGAGTAACATGCATATGTAAATATTGTTTTAATGTGCTCGTGAAAAGTTTAAGCACCGGTGAATATTCAGGTAATAGTTATTTGGGAGCTTTCCGAAATTTCCCTGTCTGCTCAGTCGGGCTGTGATAAAGTTAATGGTTTGTGGTCATTCCTCCAGGCACCTATGGTTACTATCGAGCAGAAGAGAAGGTTAACTCTGCTTTTATGGTAGCTGTATGGATCGTCATCCCAAGAGACGTATGTTACACACTTAATAAACTACAAATTCTTTTTTTTTTTTACTGAAAATGTCTACAGAGACAGTGTTCCCTGAATCAGGGAACATTTACTTGAACATAAAATAAAAATGTTTATTTTGTGTTTTTCATTAAGTCGATTATATTGAATTAAATAAAAAAATATCATTGAAATGCTGCTTATGAGCATAAGATAATATTTTGATCATATGAGCTATGTGATACGAGTTTTGGTGCTTGGTTAGGCCAAATATTTTTATGTTATGCTCCCCACTTCTGTAAGTGTCTGAAAATATCTAAAAATGTTTTACTGTTATAGTATACACACATTTGTCACTTTATTAGGTACACATGGATGAGTAATAGGAGCAACATACATTTTACCTCACTCAACTAAGAATATGAGGTGTTAAAAGGATCAAGAGAAACAAACAGGGCAGTTGATTATTGGAAAACATTATTATGTGAAGTCTTTATGGTTATTTCCAGTCTTATGTCAACTGTTCAAGAATTATGGTGCTGCTGTTGTACTATAGAAAATATTTTCTGAGCATCCTTTAAAGTAAATCTGTCGGTAAGGTCAACTCTTCTGATCTGCACATATGAGCATGAAGGTATTTGAAATATAAAACCATGGACATCTTTATATAATCCATCTGTTGCTGCTTTTTCGAATAATTAACATTTCCATTCACATGCAAATGAGGTTTTAAGTACTTTTGGTGTGATAGTGCTCTTGAAGGGAAAAAAGGTCCAGCTTCCAGGTCAAGATCAACATTAAGAAGCTGAGTCTTTATTTGTAGCCCTTTAAAAACACAAACCTTTTGCATGGAGTGGGAGGAGGGCCGCCACAAAAATTCAGTGCGTTTGAAACGCTAACTATGTTAGGTTGCCAACCCACTATGCGTTTGTTATACACCAGGATAAAGAATCTGGTTGGAGTTCAAAATGCTTTTTGTTGTGGAGTTCTCCCCCTCCCACTCCACTTTTTGCATAGTGTGTGTATTTTTAAGGGACTATAAAGACTCAACTTTAAATGTTTATCTTGATCTTGAGAGTCCTCAGTGGTTGATACCTTTTAATGGCTAACTGAAAAGTTAGCCATTAAAAGGTATCAACCACTGAGGACTCTCAATTCTAAATATTTTTCTATCTACTGGCTAACACGGTACCAAGATATATATCTTTCCTGTATCTTGATCTTGAAACTGTATCTTTTTTTCCCATTCAAAATGCATTGATTAATGCTATACAGAGTCGTAGTTTGGGACTTTCTCATTAATTGGATCGACTGGGAAAGAGTGAGCTGGTATTTTTTTCTGTTCCAAGTGACTGTGAACTTGACAAACCACTGCATTCTGAGGTTTCCCATCCATCTGGGCACCAGGCAAAGAAATCGGGCTGGTGGGGAGGTTGGTCCTGGGTGGGGAAACATCCTTTGGAGCCAGTAACTTTTTAAATGCTCTGTTATGTCCATCTAGTGCCTCACTTGCATATGGATTAAAACTCTAAATTCTCAAGAATGCAGCAACAGATAAAAACTATAAAAGGTATCAATTTACATTTCAAAGGCATGTATGTCCATTTGTCCAGTTTGCAGAGGTTTGCAGGTTTGCAGAGGTTAATTTTACTGGCACTTTCCCTTTAATGGGCATTTCCAGAAGGAAAATGTGCTATATTGCAAAGTAAATGTTTCATAAAGCTAATTACACAACTATAGCAGTTCATTGTTCCTGGATCTTAAAGGATTTGTCCAGTCTAAAATCACAAGTCTGCAGTCACTCTATGTGACTGAAGGCTTGTGAATCCTTTTTGCAACATTTATTTTGTAATACAGCACATTTTCCTTCTGGAAATGCCCATTATAAATACCACAAGCATTTAAAGGGAATTCTGTGAGTTAAATTAACCTCTGCAAACTGGACAAATGGACAACCCCTTTAACCACATCTTTATCCATTCTCACCTTGTAAAAAAAGAATAGGTGTAATGTCCTTTGGATTCTCAGGATCAGTAGAAGTCCCGGATAGAAATGAGCTAGATTGATCCACAGAGGATGTATTTAGTGTAGAATTTACTGAAACCCACAGGCCCAAAGCAACTTAGAACTTCTTTATTCAATTTGTGAGGTTCGCAAAATAAAAAAAAACAATGCCTAGCACCATTTCACACACTTCTGAAGTGTCAGTGAGAGGGTTAATGACATTTTTCACAGACATGCGGGCTTCCCTAAATTGCCTTACAACTATGACATCACATGATCTAGTGCAACCAATCAGGGGGATTCTCAGACCTTCTATAAAAGACCAGGCAGGGAATCCAGCTGCCAATTGGGTAATTTTAGTCTAGTGTGAGTACATTAGAGCTCAGCATTCGAGCAAATAGACAATCGCTAAAAAATGTGCTAATTTTTCCAGTTGGTATTATGAAGAACAACTGCAATACAATGAGAATAGTAGTCTGCGATGCAGAGTTTCAATCACTAGGGAGAGAGTGATAGGGTACTATCAGCAGCAGGCTCAGAGAAAGTGATTAGTGAAATGGCCTATCTGTTCTGCTGTATTTGTAATCAAATGACACAAATATTTCCCATATCCTCTCAACCAGAGCTCGGAAAGGTAAATCTCTCTCTCCCTCTTTCATTTATCGGCCAATTACAAGACCTGCAATCGGCAGTGAACGAATTCACCAAAATCCGCAAATTCAAATTTCAAATGAGCTCATCTCTAATCCCAGAGGTTGGACAACCACAGATTATAAAGTGGTGGTGTATCCTGGAAATACATGGGAATATATGACTTTCTTCTTTTTATAGTATAATCATTTATTGTGGAATTTTAATACAAATACAACAGAAATAGAGAACCAAACAAAAGGAGTCGAGCAGGACTTTGATACATCTAAACATGCGTAACTGTCCAGGAGGTTTTAATATAACAATGAAGTATTTCTAGTGATATTATCGCAAATATTCTATCACACTTGGAATTATAATAGTCTTATAAACAGCACATAAATAGAAAATCTTTGTATCAGCTATTACTTCATAAGTCCGATTAGAAATAATAAAGACTACAGGTGTTTTGGTTGTTTCTGGTCAGAAATGATAATGACAGAATACAGGTAAAAAGAAGGAAAGAGAAAGGAGAAGCAGAAGAAAAGCGGTAAATGAGGGACGAGGGAAGGAAGGAAAGATGGGAGGGAGCTAGAGGCGAGTTGTCTTCTTGTAAGATTAGTCCCAGCCTTATAATCTAAACAGGAGCTGAAGATCGGGAGAGTCACTGAATAGGATCCAGGGTTGCCGCAGTTCCACAAATGTAACATTGTCTCCTGAGTCTTCAGTGGAAAGATCTTCCATATGATAAATATAAGCAAACTCTGGTTGCCACTCCTTTAATGACCGTAAAACTGTTGTGCGCCAATGACTGGGCATTACCGATCAGGATGCTGTTAGGCAGAATCTTAAGTGTTTCGGGCCTGGAAGTATAGACAAAAGAGTTATCTGAGGGGAAGGTTCCACCACGTCTCCTTAATTGTTATAGGACATAAATACTGTACGTCTTCCCAAAAAAGGCTTTATTTTGCCCCAATCCCACCAGATGTGGATCAATGTGCCTTTCTCTGATTCACAGCGTCTGACACGCGAAGGAAAAATTTGATGTAACTTTACATGGTCATCGTACCATTTCCTCAAAATCTTGTATGCAAATTGCCTCTTCTGAGAAAAAGAGGACTTAAACTCTATAGCGCCACCTGTTGGAAGTAGCGATCCGATAAGTCACAGTCAACTCTTTAGCGAGTCGTGCAATATGACTTAGGATAAAAGCCAAATCAGTATCTCAATTCGCAGACACGGTGTTTCGGGCTGTTGGCCCTCGTCAGTGAGAAGTATGAGAACTGCTTTGGCTAGGTGAGAGGCTCTGGACTGGGGTCTAAGGGGTATCGTTTCTCCTTATGGAGAGTGACATACCATCTCTGGCTTGTCAATGTAAGGAGGCTTATTTGCCGTGCAATGCTCCTCTCGGAAATATAATATGCAAATTGCCTCTTCTGAGAAAAAGAGGACTTAACTCTATAGCGCCACCTGTTGGAAGTAGCGATCCTACAAGTCACAATCAACCCTTTAAACGAGTCGTGCAATATGACTTAGGATAAAAGCCAAATCAGTATCTCAATTTGCAGACACGATGTTTCGGGCTGTTGGCCCTCATCAGTGCGAAGCATGAGGACTAATTTGGCTAGGTGAGAGGCTCTTGACTGGGGTCTAAGGGGTAAGGTTTCTCCTTATGGAGAGTGACATACCATCTCTGGCTTGTCAAGGTAAGAAGGTGAATAAGCCTCCTTACCTTGACAAGCCAGAGATGGTATGTCACTCTCCAAATCTTGTACTTTTTTTCCTTTGATTACACGGCTGTTGAGCTTTTATGGGTAAATAGATACGCTTTTTGTATATCTTCCTCCGAGAGGATGGTGCTCAGATTGTGTATAAAATTTGGGCCAGACACAGAATATTGGCTTAAGAAACCGTAGATATAAGAGATCAGATGAGATGGGGCAGCACCCTGCAAAAATAATCTTTGAAACGAGGTTACTTGATTTTATATTCATTCACATATCTGTCCATTCATTCAAATCTTAATCATTCCGCCAGGAATGAAACTTATAAATGTAATTTAAGTAGGAAATATAGATATATATATTTTTCTACTGTAGATGTAGCTAATTATTGGCAATTTCAAGTGACAAGGTTCTCTTGGCCTTTGTCCATCAGTCCTAATAACAAAGTGCCCTGTTTTAGGGGCATCCATAGAGCTGAGAATGACCCCCAGAATACATTCTGCTGATACCAGAGGATTTCCATCACACAGTAATGTCCAATACTACAATTAAAAAGTTCTAGCTCTAAGAATACGGTGAGATAAAAATATCCCTGAAACATACGGTAAGCTGTTTCCTTAGGGCCAAAATTCGCCGTGTCCTTAAAGGGTTACATTTACTTTATTGATCGTATGTAATTTCTCATTTCATAAAAATGTGCAGTTGTCGAATTCTCCCTCTTGTCACCTTCACGACCTGTAGTATTTGATTTCACAGCAGAACTGTAAACATTTTGCTTTTCTACATTTTTATAGATTGTGCTAGATGGTGATTTGTCACACGTAGCATAACAGAATGATTTTCTGCCATTGTGATATTATACATTGTATGATGGCACTGGATGAAGAGTTTCAGAAATAATGTAAATCAATTGGATTTCATTTTCATCACGATTGTTTTTTTTTTCAATAGTCTTGAACATTTCTGGCCGGTAAATTCTTCTTTATTGTATTGTTGTACATTCTTTTCACTTTTATTTGAAGTAGTTTTACACCTGCAGCATCTTAGGTAACGTTCACATTTGCGTTGTTGGGTGCAGCACCGGCGACGCAACCAACAACGCATGTACACAACGCAGCGTTTTGTGACGCATGCGTTGCCATAAGATCGTACAGAGCAGGAAGTTCAGTGCAGGGAAAACGCTACAAGTAGCGTTTTCTGCGCCATGTCTGTGCATCAATATGACGCATGCGTCGTAAAATGCAATACAATGCATACCGGCGCATGTCCATGCGCCCCCATGTTAAAGATAGGGGCGCATGACGCATGCGTCAGGATGCGTCGACGATGCTGCGCCCAACACCACAAATGGGAACGTAGCCTTAGTTATCTAAAATAAAGTACATTTGTTTTTACTTGTTCAAAATTGTGTGAAACAGTATTTTTCAAGTTGTTTTGCCTATAAAAAAAGTAGAAATACACATCTATGACTTAAAGGAAATCTGTCACCAGGTGTTTGCTACTTTATCTGAGGGCAGGATAATGTAGGAAAAGAGACCCTGATTCCAACGATGTATCACTTAGTTTACTGAGTACTGCAGTTGTAACACAATCAGAGTATTTATATGCTGCGCTCAGAAAGCTAACCTAGCCCACACCATGGCTTTCTGTGTACATTGTATATTGACAGTAAGCTGATAATCAGTGTTGGGGGCCAGGTTGTATAAGTTCTCATGCGGGCACCAGTTTGGGCAGTGATAATCTCCTGCTGATTAAACACTCATTGTATGGAAACAGCATACAGCACAATGAGTGACACATCGCTGAAATCTGTGTCTCATGCTGCTCTCACCTAACAAAAACCTGCTGACAAATTCCCTTTAGCTTCTCTCTGTGTGCGGAGTACTTTAGATGCAATAATAAGTTATATAGAATTACATGAAGACATTTAAAGATATTGGGCCTGATTCATCAAGACCGGCGTTGTTAATGCTGGTGTTAGGAGCTGTGCCGGAGTCAGGCGTTCCTGAATCATGAAGAGGCATATGCCGGACGAGTGGCGTGCTCCTTGCCATAAATCCTACTGCTTGTCATGGATTGGACGGGTGGTGGTGGACACGCCCCTTCCCACCAAGCTCCTCCCACTTTGTTGGAGCTCGGTGAAAATGTCATGAGAATGCCGTAAGCCGCATAGTTTTAAATCATTCTCCAGTTGTGCCAAAATTATGCAATTTTTCAAAGCATTTTACACCAATATACAGGTGGATCACATCATGTAGCTGTTATGACAAAGCGCTTGTTGATGTGCAGATTTGACCTAGATTCTTGTCTTATATTGTGTAAATGAATCACCCGTGTATTTCTCTGCTCCATTCAGCGACTCCAGGTTTTGGGTTGATTCTAGATACATAACTACACCTGCAAAGCTCAGGTAGGCTTTATAAATCATATACACAAAAAAATGGAGCATACGCAATGTCCCACCAATCATGATAAAAAAAAAATATTTTATTGAAACAAATCATATAATCATATGTACAAATAAGTTAATAAACACAATACAATAAAAAAGATCCCAAAAAACAGAAGGTATAAAGGAAAGTTGGGGATAGACTAGGGAAGGAGTGGGAGACAAAAAGCATGCCACCAGAGCACAGTCATGATTGGGATCATACCACGCATGACTAAATCAGTTAAAAAGCATCATTAAGTATATACCGGTAGGTAAAATACCTATCATAAGCCAAGAAAAGCTGCAATCACATCCACATGCTTACCCATGAGTAGGGGTGACTCCCACAGCTTCCCAGGAACCCCGGACGCACGTTTCGCGGTCCAGCTTTTTTACCCTTTTTTGGGTCTTTAATTATTATGTTGTGTTTATTAACTTATTTGTACATATGATTTGTTTCAATAAAATAATTTTTTTTTATCATGATTGTTGGGACATTGTGTAAGCTCCATTTTCTGTGTACATTATATCTGGGAGTAGTCCTTTTCATTTATTTCCTTTGGTGCTTACTTTGGGAGCGTGATGTTTGTTCACTCTTGGCTGTGTTATATTGTGCTTGATGACTCTTGTACTGAGGCTTTATAAATCGCAGCGGTAGTGGCTCTGTGTGCTATTGGGGTGTTAGAGGGGTATTAATACTTTAGACTCAGATATGCCATCTCAGATATTGCAGCTCAGCACCTATTAAAGTGAACAGGAGCTGAGCTGCTGTACACAGGAACAGCTACCACACACCCAACTTCCATCTGCCATCGGACATGGAAGCATCTGATCAATCGGATATTGATGACTTACCCTTAGGTTAGGCCATCAGTACCATAATCCGAAAAAACCCTTTAACTCAGAAGTTGGTAAAAAGGTGGAGATTGGGAAATGTAATGAAATGTAGCTGAATCGGGAACTTGATGAAAATAACACTTCTTATTTTCTATTTTGCTCGCATTTTACACCCCGGTATACGGAGTGCGTATGTGTAATCAGTAGTCACAAATCATAATTAAGGAATATAATTATTGTTAGTTAGGTTTGCTAGGCTGATTATACATTAACGGTGATAGATTGTACGGATCTGTTGCTGCTGGAGAAACCTTTCACATAAATGATGTCTTTTGCTGCCCTGTGCTTTTGGCTGATGCAAAAAATGATCTCTGTCCATATTGATTTCTTTACATTGCAGTGATCCTATCTGTTGTTTTACACCGGTGGCACATTGCAGGTATATCTGAGGTTGCTGGCCCTACTGACAGTAGAGTATGAAGATTTCTATTTCTATGTACAAAAATTACAGTTTTCTTCACGGTGGCTTCATTTGTAATAAAAGCCACAGTGTATTGACAGATTGCATGATGGATACCAGCAGTGACCAATGGACTCGACTGACTTACAGTTAGGTCCTTTAGATTTCGTAATGGCATTTGTCATCTTGATTAGAAGAATGTAGCATAAAACATACTTAAAGTATACTTTTTTTACAACAGAGTATTTTTGACCTCACTGTGCTCTTTTGTGTCTTCAAGTTTCTTGGTGGTGTGTGAACAGGTTCCTACAGACTTGTTCATTATGCAAGTAGCCCATGTGTTTCTTATTTTGATCTTCTGCCTGATCTAGCCATATATCATGGTGTCTTTTTCAGTCCTGTTGTACAAACATGTTCAGTCAACTCGTTTGATTGACCATACAACCATACACCCTAAGGCAGTGAAAAAAATAACATTTCTAATCTATACCAATGGTTATACAGGGTTTGTAAAAAGACAAAAAAAACCTTTCCAATGTACAGGCCTTCTTCAGGATCCTGCTTTTGAGTTGTTCCTGGTGCAATAGATTAACATGATGTACAAGATTAGGGGTATCATTGCCCTGACAATTTTTAGGAGTTGACAATGCGCTATGAAAAATCAGCCATTTCAACTGTATCTGTGTCTCTAAATAATATGGAGGAGCAATGAGCTGTCGGCTTCATTACCCAGGCTATATGATTTCTCTTTGTAGGCCACAGACCACTTCAGGGCTGTGGCCTATGAGGTGCCAGGACCTTGGTACAGGGCAGCATGATGCAGTAACGTCATCATTCTCTGCTATACTATGGGCAGATAGCGCAGGATATAGGCTGAAAGAGAATTCTAGCCTGAACTGCTATAATACCAACAGGGAAGAATCTGATTGGCCCCAAGTTTATTCTGCAGCAGGATAATGACCATGAACATAAAGCCAATGTCACTAAGAACTATGTTTAGAGAAATGAGAACAAGGATTCCTGGAAGTGATGCTATGGGCCCGACAGAGCCTTGATCTCAATGTCATCAAGTAAGATTACATGGAGAGTCAGAAGGATTTGTACGACCTTACATCGACAGAAGATCAGTGGGTAGGTCTCCAAAATATTTGGAACAAACTCCCTGCCTAATTCCTTTTAAAATACTGTGTACAAGTGTACCTAGGAGAATTGATGAATTCCTGCTATTTTGAAGTTAAAGGTGGTCACACCAAATAGTGATTTGCGTTAGATTTCTCTGTTGTTCATTCACTTTGAATGTTTAAATTGATAACAGTAAACTATGAAGAAGTCAATATTTTTATTCTTACTCTGCAGCCTTTCATTCACAGCTGCTTAAAACTTTTGCACCACTGTGCGCAAGAATATGTGTATATGTGTATATACAGTGGGGCAAAAAAGTATTTAGTCAGTCAGCAATAGTGCAAGTTCCACCACTTAAAAAGATGAGAGGCGTCTGTAATTTACATCATAGGTAGACCTCAACTATGGGAGACAAACTGAGAAAAAAAAATCCAGAAAATCACATTGTCTGTTTTTTTAACATTTTATTTGCATATTATGGTGGAAAATAAGTATTTGGTCAGAAACTAAATTTCATCTCAATACTTTGTAATATATCCTTTGTTGGCAATGACAGAGGTCAAACGTTTTCTGTAAGGCTTCACAAGGTTGCCACACACTGTTGTTGGTATGTTGGCCCATTTCTCCATGCAGATCTCCTCTAGAGCAGTGATGTTTTTGGCTTTTCGCTTGGCAACACGGACTTTCAACTCCCTCCAAAGGTTTTCTATAGGGTTGAGATCTGGAGACTGGCTAGGCCACTCCAGGACCTTGAAATGCTTCTTACGAAGCCACTCCTTCGTTGCCCTGGTGGTGTGCTTTGGATCATTGTCATGTTGAAAGACCCAGCCACGTTTCATCTTCAATGCCCTTGCTGATGGAAGGAGGTTTGCACTCAAAATCTCACGATACATGGCCCCATTCATTCTTTCATGTACCTGGATCAGTCGTCCTGGCCCCTTTGCAGAGAAACAGCCCCAAAGCATGATGTTTCCACCACCATGCTTTACAGTAGGTATGGTGTTTGATGGATGCAACTCAGTATTCTTTTTCCTCCAAACACGACAAGTTGTGTTTCTACCAAACAGTTCCAGTTTGGTTTCATCAGACCATAGGACATTCTCCCAAAACTCCTCTGGATCATCCAAATGCTCTCTAGCAAACTTCAGATGGGCCCGGACATGTACTGGCTTAAGCAGTGGGACACGTCTGGCACTGCAGGATCTGAGTCCATGGTGGCGTAGTGTGTTACTTATGGTAGGCCTTGTTACATTGGTCCCAGCTCTCTGCAGTTCATTCACTAGGTCCCCCCGCGTGGTTCTGGGATTTTTGCTCACCGTTCTTGTGATCATTCTGACCCCACAGGGTGGGATTTTGCGTGGAGCCCCAGATCGAGGGAGATTATCAGTGGTCTTGTATGTCTTCCATTTTCTAATTATTGCTCCCACTGTTGATTTCTTCACTCCAAGCTGGTTGGCTATTGCAGATTCAGTCTTCCCAGCCTGGTGCAGGGCTACAATTTTGTTTCTGGTGTCCTTTGACAGCTCTTTGGTCTTCACCATAGTGGAGTTTGGAGTCAGACTGTTTGAGGGTATGCACAGGTGTCTTTTTATACTGATAACAAGTTTAAACAGGTGCCATTACTACAGGTAATGACTGGAGGAAAGAGGAGACTCTTAAAGAAGAAGTTACAGGTCTGTGAGAGCCAGAAATCTTGATTGTTTGTTTCTGACCAAATACTTATTTTCCACCATAATATGCAAATAAAATGTTAAAAAAACAGACAATGTGATTTTCTGGATTTTTTTTCTCAGTTTGTCTCCCATAGTTGAGGTCTACCTATGATGTAAATTACAGACGCCTCTCATCTTTTTAAGTGGTGAAACTTGCACTATTGCTGACTGACTAAATACTTTTTTGCCCCACTGTATATATACGCGTGTGTGTGTGTATATATATATATATATAGATACTGTATGTATATAATAATAAAAAAACAGGAACAGCACAACGTTTTACTTATCTTCGGGTGCAAGGTCCTCAGGCAATCTGTCCAAAGATTGTCCAAACTTCACATAGATTCAAAAAATAGGACAGCACTCCATATACTTAGTGAAAAACGTGCAGGATTTACTCAACCAATATGTCTGGGCCTAGACATGTGGGTTGAATAAATCCTGCATGTTTTTCACTAAGGATATGGAGTGCTGTCCTATTTTTAGAATATCTATCTATCTATCTATCTATCTATCTATCTATCTATCTATCTATCTATCTATCTATCTATCTATCTATCTATCTATCTATCTATCTATCTATCTATCTATCCGGGATTCCGAATACATATCAACAAAATCTGGGAAAAAAATACTAGTGTATATGGTAATAACCCAGATTATATTTATAATCGCTCCAAAAACTAGATGCAAAAAAAGGAGGAGGACCAGGAGCATATAGTAAAGGTATATATAAGAAAATCTTTATTGATACAAAAATGTTAAAAACTGGACATCAGTAATCGTCACATGTATTCCACAGCATAGCATAGAAAAGGGGGAAACACACACCCTACATCTCACCACCCCTACATTGTAAAGAATAATCGTATAGGCAGCTATAAACGGTCGACTCCATATAGCTGGAGGTAATTGCATGGGGAGAATATCACTACTGTGCCAGGACCTAACAAAAGGTATAGAGCAAGTGCACAATAACAGCTATAGTAAATAACCCATGTCACAGTAGTAAAACCTGAATTGTATGCTTACCCATGCAGAGGGGGGAGAGAAGTGAAGGGGTCCCGCCGGTGGGTAAGCCCCGACGCGCGTTTTGCAGCGTGAACACGCCGCTTCCTCAAGGGGATATGTGATCTAATGAAGCAGGACCTGTCTATAACCCCCCTGACCTCGGTCACATGTCCGGCGGCCGCCAATCCCAGTGGCGCTGTTGGCGCATGCGCACTGCGGCGGGGAAGCCCGGCAGGAGGACCTGGCATCCAGCCGAGCACGGAGGCCAGGAAGGGGAGTTCCGGACCTGCGCACAGGGCACGAAGGACGCCTGCCCACATGTCAGAGCCGCCCGCACGCAGGGCGATGCGCACGGCCACAGGGGGGCGTGCCGTGATATTGCATTGTGGAAAAAAGGGGTAAGTGATGAAGCAGAATAGCAGTCAATACATCAGCGCCGCAAACCCACATATGAATACAGCCCTACTGGCACAGCATACAGACATCTGTGACAGATATATCCCGGTGTAAATAACAATAATAACAGTTCATCCAACCCAGTACCACCAGCCACCCAGCTTTGTTACTTTGTCATATATCCTCCTGGTAAGCGCTGCTCTAATATATTTACTATGGTCATATAAACCACTTAGTCGCTGTATCTGTGTATTATATGGAGAGTGGGTGTATTGCCACTGAGTTACCTCTTACAATTATGGGGGGTTAATGGTACTGGGGACAGTCCATACATCCTTCTCTGGTTTTAATATATAGATTTTTGTACTGTCTGTCTTGTGACATATTTATAATAAAGTATTTTGTTCTTAACTCGTTATACTCAGTTTTCCTCCTATTTTTCATGTATTTATGGAGTGGGTTAACATGTGGCTCTCTTTTGAGAGGCATTGTCTGGTGTAATTTACATACGACTTAGTCATTATGTGGGGTCCTGGCATTCTGATGTTATTAATAGTTCATAGTGTAGTCCATCTTTGCACCAGGGTCACATGACGTGATAATGCAGATCATTTCATAGGCCATGGGAGAGCGCTTGATGATGAATACCCTTCAAGAATCATCCACACATGCAGCGGGCTCAGATGATGATGGCGACTGTCAATGAATGGGTAACGCGACAAAGGAGGAGGAGGACCAAAAAACAGGGCTCACATAGAGGTAATTACTGATAATAAAAGGAAATGAAAAAGAACAAGTTATAAACAAGAAAAAAACAAAACCAAAACCCACCGGGGGGATCCTAATGAAAACTAAAGATGGAGCACACCACTAAGAGAAAGAGGCACAACAAACTAGAGGTAGGGAGCGAAACTAAGGGATTCGTTAAGACCTTTGGTTGTCACAGTATCGAGCATAACGATCCACTTAGTTTCAATCTGTGCTAACCGTTTTTTATTGTCCCCACCTCTAACACCCAGATGGAGCACATCAATCCCCCTCACCTTAAGCAATTTCTCGTTGCAGTTATGATGTAACCTGAAGTGACGGGGGATTGTTTTGAGATCCACAACCGCGGACACCGTCCTGGCCGTGCCAATGTCCCGCACATGCTCCCGTACGCGAACTCTAAGTTCGCGAGTAGTAAGACCAATGTATATCCTGGGGCACGGACAGGTAGCATAGTATATAACATTAGTGGTGCCGCAGGATATACGTTGTCTGATTTGGAATACTTTGGAACCATCACTAGAGGTGAAGTCGGAACAGCGCAGGACATTGGCGCAGGCAAGACAGTGCCCGCATGGAGTGCATCCCAAGCGTGGGCCACCAGTACAAAAAAAGCTTTTTTCTGGGGCTGGGATGTAATGGCTCCTCAGCAACATATTGCTAAGATTGGTGCCTCTTCTGGGGATCATGAGGGAAAGGCACCCAGGGCGGCACACAGGGAAGGCTCAACCTGAAGAACAGGCCAATGCTTTTTCAAAATAGACCGCATACTCTCCCATTCATGATTGTAGGTGGAGATGAACCTGATACGTTCATCCCCACCCACAGTACGGCGTCGGGCATTAGGGTGCAATAGATCACTACGTGGTGTATTCCGTGCCCGATCATAACCAGCTTTTATGGACCTACGGCTGTACCCGCGGGCCACAAATCTGTCCTTTAGATCATTGGCCTGTAACTCAAAACAGGCCTCAGTGGAGCAAATCCGCCGCACCCTGAGGAACGCTCCGATTGGGACGGCCCTAATGGTGGCTGGATAGTGAGCAGAGGAGGCATGCAATAGGGAGTTAACAGCGGTCGGCTTCCTGTACACATCCGTCTAGATGCGCCGGTCAAGATCGACCTCCAGACGGATATCCAAGAAGTCGACCGCAGCCTCACTAGAATTATATGTGAGCCGTATATTAAACGGGTTCTCATTAAGACTCATCATAAAATCCTCGAGCTGGTAGGCAGACCCCCCCACAAAAACAGAATGTCATCGATAGAGCGATGCCAGCACAGCACATGGGCAGCAAGCGGTGGGCCACCATCGCCAAAAATCTCCCTCTCCCAGGCGCCAAGGAAGAGGTTGGCATACGAGGGCACACACGCCGCGCCCATGGCTGTGCCACGCTACTGAAGGTAAAAGTTGTCTTTAAAGATGAAGAAATTGTGGGTGAGGATGTACCCCACCAGCTCGAGGATCAGCTCACACAAAGGGCCACCCAGGTCGGAGGCCCCCAGGAAGCGGCGGACAGCCGCCAGACCATGGGAGTGATCTATGCACGTATATAAGCTCTAGATGTCGGCTGTAACGAATATAGTGCCCTGGTCCACAAGGATGCCATCGACCCTAGCCAGGACGTCCGTCGTGTCTTTGACAAATGATGGTAGAGTCTCTACTAATGGTTTAAGATAGTAGTCAATGAATCGACACACAGGATCACATATACCGTCAATCCCAGACACGATAGGACGCCCCGGGGGGACGAGGGCATCCTTATGGACCTTGGGCAACAAGTAGAAAGTTGGGACCCTCGGTGACCTAACCAGCAAACCATCAAACACTTGCTTGGTAATGACATTTTCATCAAGGGCCCCAACTAAAATATTCTGCAGTTCCCGTAGAAAGGGAGCCGTAGGATTGGAGGACAGCTTGAGGTAGGTGTTTGAATCTTTGAGCTGCCGGAAAGCTTCCCGCTCATATTTGGCACACGGCCAGATCACCACGTTCCCCCCCTTGTCCGCTTGTTTAAAAACAACATCTTTCATAGACTTAAGTTGTTGTATAGCTTGATGCTGCCTAAAAGTCAGATTGTCGTATGTCCGCTGTGCAGACAATTTCTTAAAGTCCTCACCAACCAGTTTGGTGAAGACTTCTATTGCTGGTGACAGGGACAAGGGGACTTAGTTGATCTGGAACGGGTGGAAGGAGGAAATTTACTTACATCTGGTGTCTGTTGTTCCTCAAGCAAATCCTCCAAATCACGAAGGGTCTCCCTCTCTATTTCACTCATCCCCACAGTCAGGTCTCTGCTGGTATAAAGTTTCTTCAGGATAAGTTTACGGGAAAATAAATGGAGGTCTTTTAACGCTGAAAAATAATCAAAAGAATTTGTGGGAGAAAAAGTCAAACCCCTACTGAGGACATACACCTGATCCTCTGAGAGAGTATGGGTAGAAAGATTGAGCACTTGTAAACATCCCTGCGTACCAACCTGGGCAGCCCTCCCTCCAGACGTCTGGGTTTTATTGTACTGTCTTGTGGCCATTCTTCTATCACTAGATCCCGGAATAGCGGAACCACTGGTTTGGGAGGCGGAAATGACGTCCTCATCACAGGTAGATTTGTTGGAGCGGGTGGAAGTGGACCTGGACCTAGATTGAAAGCCATTTCTGGATCTAGTACGAGACCGTCCAAATGGGTTCTGCCACCTATACACTCTAGAGTGTTGTTTGTCCTGAATGTCCCGCTGGAATTTTTTTGCTTTGGAAGACTGTATCTCTTTGGCCCATTTCTGGAGCTCCACATCGACCTCGTCGTTTAATTTTTTTTTCAAGGCATCACCTGTCATGTCTTTGTGCAGTGTGGCCTGTAACCCGTCAATCTCAGTCTCAATGAGGTCCAAGGATTTTTGATTCATCTGTTTGAGGAGAATCATAAACTCCTTAGAACAGGTGTTAGTGAGGTCTTCCCATTTGCCCCTGAACTCCTCATCAATCGGAAAGGAGGGGAAAACTTGGATGCGAAGTCCTCTCGGGATGAGATCTTTTTAAATATACTGTACTTATCGAGGAATTCCTAATTCCACCAAATACACGTTCTTTTATGCAACAAATCTTTAAACCGTACGATGACCTCCTGTAACTCTCTGGTGGGCCCATCACTGCCCCCTTCAGTGCTGTCATGGAATACCTCATTAAGTTGTGCACGCCAGGTGCGGTCACGTGCATGAAAGTCCATTATAACAACGGAAAGAACTGTGAAACACACAGAAACAATTAGTACTAGCCGGGATTCCGAATACATATCAACAAAATCTGGGAAAAAAATACTAGTGTATATGGTAATAACCCAGATTATATTTATAATCGCTCCAAAAACTAGATACAAAAAAAGGAGGAGGACCAGGAGCATACAGTAAAGGTATATATAAGAAAATCTTTATTGATACAAAAATGTCAAAAACTGGACATCATTAATCATCACATGTATTCCACAGCATAGCATAGAAAAGGGGGAAACACACACCCAACATCTCACCACCCCTACATTGTAAAGAATAATCGTATAGGCAGCTATAAACGGTGGACTCCATATAGCTGGAGGTAATTGCATGGGGAGAATATCACTACTGTGCCAGGACCTAACAAAAGGTATAGAGCAAGTGCACAATAACAGCTATAGTAAATAACCCATGTCACAGTAGTAAAACCTGAATTGTATGCTTACCCATGCAGAGGGGGGAGAGAAGTGAAGGGGTCCCGCCGGTGGGTAAGCCCCGACGCGCGTTTCGCAGCGTGAACGCGCCGCTTCCTCAAGGGGATATGTGATCTAGTGAAGCAGGACCTGTCTATAACCCCCCTGACCTCGGTCACATGTCCGGCAGCCGCCAATCCCAGTGGCGCTGTCGGCGCATGCGCACTGCGGCGGGGAAGCCCGGCAGGAGGACCTGGCATCCAGCCGAGCACAGAGGCCAGGAAGAGGAGTTCCGGACCTGCACACAGGGCACGAAGGACGCCCGCCCACATGTCAGAGCCGCCTGCATGCAGGGCGATGCGCACGGCCACAGGGGGGCGTGCCGTGATATTGCATTGTGGAAAAAAGGGGTAAGTGATGAAGCAGAATAGCAGTCAATACATCAGTGCCACAAACCCACATATGAATACAGCCATACTGGCACAGCATACAGACATCTGTGACAGATATATCCCGGAGTAAATAACAATAATAACAGTTCATAGTGTAGTCCATCTTTGCACCAGGGTCACGTGACGTGATAATGCAGATCATTTCATAGGCCAAGGGAGAGCGCTTGATGATGAATACCCTTCAAGAATCATCCACACATGCAGCGGGCTCAGATGATGATGGCGGCTGTCAATGAATGGGTAACGCGACAAAGGAGGAGGAGGACTAAAAAACAGGGCTCACATAGAGGTAATTACTGAACGCGTATTTGGTGGAATTATGAATTCCTCGATAAGTATATTCAAAAAGATCTCATCCCGAGGGGACTTCACATCCAAGTTTTCCCCTCCTTTCCGATTGATGATGAGGAGTTCAGGGGCAAATGGGAAGACCTCACTAACACCTGTTCTAAGGGGTTTATGATTCTCCTCAAACAGATGAATCAAAAATCCTTGTACCTCATTGAGACTGAGATTGACGGGTTACAGGCCACACTGCACAAAGCCATAACAGGTGATGCCTTGAAAAAAAAAATTAAACGACGAGGTCGATGTGGAGCTCCAGAAATGGGCCAAAGAGATACAGTCTTCCAAAGCAAAAAAATTCCAGCGGGACATTCATGACAAACAACACTCTAGAGTGTATAGGTGGCAGAACCCATTTGGACGGTCTCGTACTAGGTCCAGAAATGGCTTTCAATCTAGGTCCAGATCCACTTCCACCCGCTGCAACAAATCTACCTGTGACGAGGACGTCATTTCCGCCTCCCAAACCAGTGGTTCCGCTATTCCGGGATCTAGTGATAGAAGATTGTACTGTCTGTACAATAAAACCCAGACGTCTGGAGGGAGGGCTGCCCAGGTTGGTACACAGGGATGTTTGCAAGTGCTCAATCTTTCTACCCATACTCTCTCAGAGGATCAGGTGTATGTAGGTCCCAGTAGGAAGGACACGGAGCTGCGCCTGCAACCCATGTGGCAGCCTCCTAAGAACGGACAAAAAAGGAAGTGTGCTGTAGTGAGTGAGCACAGAAGTCATAGCAACAGGAGTGAAAGAACAGCGGGAGACCAGCTAGAAGCAGGCTGCCTCCATCTGAGCGCAGATCCGGTGGCCGGAACACCGAGGGAGTAATAGACTCTACGTTTTACTTCAGAGACCGGCAGGGCAGTCGATTCCAAGTTGGCTGTCCGACCTAAAAACCTAAGCAGACAAGATGGCAACGCGGAGGAGAGGCATCTCTAGGGTCCCTATAAAATAGCCTCAGGCCACCACCGTCTTACGGGTTATGTCCTATCCATCTGGGGGACAGAGAGAGAGAGAAGTAACAAGAGTGAGGACCTTATGGTAGCTAATGCAAGTAGGGACCTACTACGTTACTGTGCGCAAGGGGAAGGCTACTGATTTCCACCTGGATAAGGGGACTCTGGAATTGCCATCAGACCGGCCAGATTCTGCCTACCCTGTCATCCGGCACCCAGGACTGTGGATGCTGAAGCCTTCAGTAAAGGTAAAGAGGCTGCACCCATTGTGTCCTCGTTATTCACCGCGCCTTGCACCATCCACCATCACCATCTACACTTCTGGGAAGCCCTGGGGATACACTTCACCTGTGGGAAGGTATACCATCTAGCTGCCATTCCATCACCCCAGCGGACCCCTAAGCAGTATCGGTTACCCTGACCGAATACCACAGGTGGCGTCACGAACACTACCGTTATCTACAAAACTCTGCCTTTTATTGGGCGCCCCTCATAGGGCCACGGTTCGGGTCGTGCCACCGTGACATCCTCGCTGAGGGACCTGAAGGAGCCGGTACCGAGTACCCCATTGCCCTTACGTGGGGGCGATCCACATGCAAGCACTGTGTGATGCACATTGCACAAGTCTGGAGTGATGGCTTGAAAAAAGGTGAAGAACGCTCAACTTCAATGTAGTCATAAGAAGCATTGGCTCGAGTTTGCAAAAACGTACCAAGAGTGGACATTGGAATATTCAAAATGGGTGATTTGCAGCAATGAGACGAACGTCACTAGACTAGGCTCTGTTGGATGCAATGACAATGAATTAGAGGTGCTGGATTGGCCCCCACAGTCTCCAGACCTCAATCCAATCGAACACTTGTTGGTAGAGTTGAGAAAAAACCTGTATACATACCCAAGTGAGTCTACCAATATGCACCAACTTTGGGAACGTGTAGAAGAGACCTGGAATTAGATTTCGGTCAAGACATGTTTGACTCTGATTAAGAGCATTCCCAGAAAGTTTCACGCAGTGTTGAAAGCCAAAGGTGGATTTACAAAATACTGGTAAAATAATAAAAAATTATATTTAAATTTTTAGGAGCAAAACAGTAACAATGCAGTGACTTGACAAGAATCTGTATAACTAATCATATGCTAAACAGTTCCAAGTCAAATGTATGTGTTAGATAGCCAAGATAATTGTCTATAAAATGATTGTAGTCTAACATTCAAAGACGTAGTGGATGGGGAGAAGCATATAAGTCAAATGTTCAGAACATTGTTACCTTTTTGCTTGTCACTGCATATATATACAAACATAGATACATATAAAGTGGGTAAGGAAAGTATTCATACTCCTTTAAATTTTTCACTCTTTTTTCATTGCAGCCATTTGGCAAATTCAAAAAAGTCATTTTTTTCTCATTGATGTACACTCAGCACCCCATCTTGACTGAAAATAAAACAGAAATGTAGTAATTTTTCCAAATTTATTAAAAAAGAATAACTGAAATATCACATGGTCATAAGTATTCAGACCCTTTGCTCAGTATTGAGTAGAAGCACCCTTTTGAGCTAGTACAGCCATGAGTCTTCTTGGGAATGATGCAACAAGTTTTTAACACCTGATTTGGGGATCCTCTGCCATTCTTCCTTGCAGATCCTCTCTTGTTCCATCAGGGTGGATGGTGAACATTAGTGGACAGCCATTTTCAGTTCTCTCCAGAGATGTTCAATTGGGTTTAGGTCAGTGCTCTGGCTGGGCCAGTCAAGAATGGTCACAGAGTTGTTCTGAAGCCACTCCTTTGTTATTTTAGATATGTGCTTAGGGTCATTGTCTTGCTGGAAGGTGAACCTTCAGCCAAGTCTGAGGTCCAGAGCACTCTGGAAGAGATTTTCATCCAGGATATCTCTGTACTTGGCCGCATTCATGCTTTCTTCAATGACAACCAGTTGTCCTGTCCCTGCAGCTGAAAACTCCCCCATAGCATGATGCTGCCACCACCATGTTTCACTGTTAGGATTGTATTGGGCAGGTGATGAAAAGTGCCTGGTTTTCTTCACACATACCGCTTAGAATTATATCACCAAAAAGGTCTATCTTCATCTCCTCAGACCAGAGAATCTTATTCCTCATAGTCTGGGAGTCCTTCATGTGCTTTTTAGCAAACTCTATGCAGGCTTTCATATGTCTTGCACTGAGGAGACGATTCTGTTGGACCACTCTGCCATAAAAGCCCGACTGGTGGAGGGCTGCAGTAATAGATGACTTTGTGGAACTTTCTCCCATCTCCCTACTGCATCTCTGAAGCTCAGCCACAATAATCTTGGGGTTCTTCTTTACCTCTCTCACCAAGGCTCTTCTCCCACAATTGCTCATTTTGGCTGGACAGCTAGGTCTAGGAAGACTTCCGGTGGTCCCAAACTTCTTCGATTTAAGGATTGTGGAGGCCACTGTGCTCTTAGGAACCTTGAGTACTGCAGAAATTCTTTTGTAAACTTGGCCAGATCTGTGCCTTGCACAATTCTGTCTCTGTGTTCCTTGTCCAGTTCCTTTGACCTCATGGTTTTTATTTGATCTGACATGCACTGTGAGCTGTGAGGTCTTATATAGACAGGTGTGTGCCTTTCCAATTCAAGTCCTATCAGTTTAATTAAACACAGCTGACTCCATTCAAGGAGTAGAACCATCTCAAGGAGGATCACAAGGAAATGGACAGCATGTGACTTAAATATGAGTGTCTGAGCAAAGGGTCTGAATACTTACTGTATGACCATGTGGTATTTCAGTTTTTCTTTTTAATAAATTTGCAAAAAAATCTACATTTCTCTTCTGTTCAGTCAAGATGGGGTGCACAGTATACATTAATGTGAAAAAAATGAACTTTTTAGAATTTGCCAAATGGCTGCAATGAAACAAAGGGTGAAAAAATTAAAGGGGTCTGAATACTTTTCGGACCCACTGTATGTATATAGTTAGCTCCAGAAATATTTGTGCAGTGACACAAGGTTTTACATTTTAGCTGTTTGCCAAAACATATTCAAGATAGAATTATATAATCAATATGGGCTTAAAGTTCAGACTTAGTTTTAATTTGAGGTTATTTACATCCAAATTGGATTAAGAGTTTAGGAATTACAGCTTTTTAAAATGTAGTTGTTTCTATTTAAAGAGGACAAAAAAAAATGTAGAAGCACTTTAATGGGCTGCATGGTCTATTCTCCCGTTTATTCATCATCAACTAAGCAGGTAAAAGATCTGGAGCTGATTTCAGATGTGGCATTTGCATTAGGATGCTTTTGTTGTGGACCCACAACATGCGGTCAAAAGGACCTCTCAATAGAAGAGATTAAGACCATCATTAGGCTGAAAAAAGTAGAACTCCATCAGAGAGATAGCAGAAATGTTAGGAGTGGCCAAATCAACAGTTTGCTACATTCTGCAAAAATAGAGCGCATTAGTGAGCTTGAAAACTCCAAAATGCCTGGACAGAAGACAACAGTAGTGGATGAAAGAAGAATCATTTTCATAGTGAAGAAAAACACGTTCACAACATGAAAAAAGAATCCTTTTCATGGTGAAGAAAAACCCCTTCACAACATCCACCCAAGTGAAGACACTCTCCAGGAAGTAGGTGTTTCAGTATCTAAGTCCACCATAAAGGGAAGACTTCATGAGAGCAAATACAAAGGGTTCACCACAAGGTGCAAACCATTAATCAGCCTTAAAAATAGAAAGGCTAGCTTAGACTTTGGCAAAAACATCTAAAGAAGCCAGCCTAGTTCTGGTAAAGCATTATTTAGAAAGATGAAACTAAGATCAACCTCTACCAGAGTTATGGAAAGAAAATATTGACAAGGCTCATGGTCCAAAGCATCTCGCATCCTCTGTGGAGGCAGTGTGATGGTATGTACATGCATGATTTCCAATGGCACGTGGCCCATAATGTTTATTGATGATGTTCCTGAAGACAGAAGCAGCCAAATTAATTCTGATGTTTACAGGGCTATACTTTCTGCTCATAGTCAACCAAATGCGGTAAGGTTGATTGGACGGTTCTCAGTACAGATGGACAATGACCCAAAACATAATGCAAAAGCAACCTGGAGTGTTTTAAATCAAATAAGTGAAATATTCTGCAATGGCTGAGTCAATACCCAGGTCTCAACCACATCAAACATGCATTTCACATGCTTTAGGCAAAACTTAAAGGGAACCTGTCACCCCAAAATCGAAGATGAGCTAAGCCCACCAGCATCAGGGGTTTATCTGCAGCATTCTGTAATGCTGTAGATAAGCCCCCGATGTATCCTGAAAGATGAGAAAAAGAGGTTAGATTATACTCACCTGGGGGGCGGTCCGATCCGATGGGCATCGCGGTCCGGTATGGGGCCTCCTATCTTCATAGGATGACATCCTCTTCCTGTCTTCATGCTGTGGCTCCGGCGCAGGTGTACTTTGTCTGCCCTGTTGAGGGCAGAGCAAAGTACTGCAGTGCGCAGGTGCCGGGCCTCCCTGACCTTTCCCAGTGCCTGCGCACTGAAGTACTTTGCTCTGCCCTCAACAGGGCAGACAAAGTATGCCTGCGCCGGAGCCGCAGCGTGAATACAAGAAGAGGACATCATCGTAAGAAGATGGTAGGCGCTGGACCGGACCACAGCAGGACCGCCCCTGGGTGAGTATAAGCTAACCTCTTTTTCTCATCTATCAGGATACTTCGGGGGCTAATCTACAGCACTACAGAATGCTGTAGATAAGCCCCTGATGCCGGTGGGCTTAGCTCATCTTTGATTTTGGGGGTGACAGGTTCCCTTTAAGGCAGAAAGACTCACAATCAACAATGACGTCAGCAGCAGTAAAGGCCTGGAAAAGCATCATAAAGAAGGAAACCCAGCGATTGGTGACGTCCATGGCTTCCACACTTCAGGCAGTTATTGCCTGCAAAGAATTCTCTGCAAAGTATTAAAAATGAACATTTTATTTATGATAAAGTTAATTTTCCCAATTACTTTTGAGCTCCTGACTAGTGAAGAGCGAGTATAGTCGTTGCTCGGGTTTTCCTGAGCATGTTCGGGTGGTCTCCAAGTATTTGTAACTGCTCGGAGATTTAGTTTTCCTTGCCGCAGGTGCATGGTTTGCAGCTACTAGACAGCTTGATTACATGTGGGGATTCCCTAGCAACAAGGCAACCCCCACATGTACTCAGGCTGGGTAGCAGCTGTAAATCATGCAGCTGTGTCAACAAAAACTAAATCTCCGAGCAGTCACAAATACTCGGAGACCACCCGAGCAACGAGTATACTCGCTCATCACTACTCCTGACATAAGGAGGCTTTGTAGAAAAATGGTTGTAATTCTTAAACATTTCATAGGATATTTTTCTTCAACCCTTTTAACCCCTTAATCCCATATGACGTACTATCCCGTCGAGGTGACCTGGGACTTAATTCCCAGGGACAGGATATTACATCATATGAACTCGGCCACGCTCACGGAGGGAGCGCGGCCGGGTGTCAGCTGACTATCACAGCTGACATCCAGTACTATGTGCCAGGAGCGGTCATGGACCACCCCCGGCACATTAACCCCCGGCACACTGCGATCAAGCATGATCGCAGTGTTCCGGGGGCATAGGGAAGCATTGCGCAGGGAGGGGGCTCCCTGCGAGCTTCCCTAAGACAATCGGTACAAGGCGATGTGCTCACCTTGTACCGAGCGTCTCCTCCCTGCAGGCCCTGGATCCAAAATGGCCGTGGGGCTGCTTCCGGGTCCTGCAGGGAGGTGGCTTACCAAGCACCTGCTCAGAGCAGGCGCTGGTAAGCCAGGAGCAGGGCACGCCAGATCGGTAATCTGACACAGTGCTCTGCAAAGTGATGTCCCCACTGGGACAAAGTAAAAAAGTTAGAAAAATATTTTTAGATGTGTAAAAAAAAATAAAATTCCTAAATAAAGAAAAAAAATATTGTTCTCATAAATACATTTCTTTATCTAAATGAAAAAAAACAATAAAAGTACACATATTTAGTATCGCCGCGTCCGTAACGACCCGACCTATAAAACTGTTCCACTAGTTAACCCCTTCAGTAAAAAAAATATTGAGGCAAAAAACAACTCTTTATTATCATACTGCCGAACAAAAAATGGAATAACACGCAATCAAAAAGACAGATATAAATAAGCATGTTATTGCTGAAAACGTCATCTTATCCCACAAAAAGCGAGCCACAATACAGCATCATCAGCGAAAAAATAAAAAAATTACAGTCCTCACAATAAAGAGATGCAAAAATATTTATTTTTTCTATAAAATAGTTTTTATGCTGCCATATAACATTTTAACCCCTTTCTGACCTTTGACGTACTATCCCGTCAAGGTGACCTGGGCCTATCTGACCCTCGACGGGATAGTACGTCATAGCGATCGGCCTCGCTCACAGGGGGGGCTCCCTGCGTGCTTCCCTGAGACCCCCGCAGCAACGTGATGTGAT
This sequence comes from Ranitomeya imitator, assembly GCF_032444005.1. Classification (NCBI taxonomy): domain Eukaryota; kingdom Metazoa; phylum Chordata; class Amphibia; order Anura; family Dendrobatidae; genus Ranitomeya; species Ranitomeya imitator. The sequence goes on along the minus strand of NC_091285.1, from coordinate 268,736,285 downwards.
CACATTGCTGCGAGGGTCTCTTACCTCCTCCTCCTTGCAGGCCCGGATCCAAGATGGCCGCGGCATCCGGGTCCTGCAGGGAGGGAGGTGGCTTACTAAGTGCATACTCAGAGCAGGCGCTTGGTAAGCCTGCAGTGCTGTATGTCAGATCGCTGATCTGATAGAGTGCTGTGCAAACTGTCAGATCAGCGATCTGTGATGTCCCCCACTGGGACAAAGTAAAAAAGTAAAAAAAAAAAATTTCCACATGTGTAAAAAAAAAATAATAAAAATTCCTAAATAAAGAAAAAAAATAAATATTATTCCCATAAATACATTTCTTTATCTAAATAAAAACAAACAAACAATAAAAGTACACATCTTTAGTATTGCCGTGCCCGTAACGACCCAACCTATAAAACTGTCCCACTAGTTAACCGCCTCAGTAAACACCGCAAGAAAAAAAAAACGAGGCAAAAAACAACGCTTTATTATCATACTGCCGAACAAAAAGTGGAATAACACGCGATCAAAAAGACAGATATAAATAACCATGGTACCGCTGAAAACGTCATCTTGTCCCGCAAAAAACGAGCCGCCATACAGCATCATATAAAAAGTTATAGTCCTCAGAATAAAGCGATGCAAAAATAATAATTTTTTCTATAAAATAGTTTTTATCGTACAAAAGCGCCAAAACATAAAAAAATGATGTAAATGAGGTATCGCTGTAATCGTACTGACCCGAAGAATAAAACTGTTTCATCCATTTTACCAAACGTGGAACGGTATAAACGCGCCCCCCAAAAGAAATTCATGAATAGCTGGTTTTTGGTCATTCTGCCTCACAAAAATCGGAATAAAAAGCGATCAAAAAATGTCACGTATCCGAAAATATTGCCAGTAAAAACGTCAACTCGTCCTGCAAAAACAAGACCTCACATGACTCTGTGGACCAAAATATGGAAAAAAGGTCTCAAAATGTGGTAACACAAAAAATATTTTTTGCAATATAAAGCGTCTTTTAGTGTGTGACAGCTGCCAATCATAAAAATCCACTAAAAAAACAGCTATAAAAGTAAATCAAACCCCCCTTCATCACCCCCTTAGTTAGGGAAACATAAAAAAATTAAAAAAAAGGATTTATTTCCATTTTCCCATTAGGGTTAGGGTTAGGGCTAGGGTTAGGGCTAGGGTTAGGGTTAGGGTTCGGGCTAGGTTTGGGGTTAGGGTTGGGGCTAGTGTTAGGGTTGGGGCTAGGGTTAGTGCTACAGTTAGGTCTGGGGCTAAAGTTAAAGTTAGGGCTGGGGCTAAAGTGAGGGTTAGGTTTGTGGCTAAAGTTAAGGTTAGGGCTACAGTTAGGGTTGGGGCTAAAGTTAGGTTTAGGGTTGGGGGTAAAGTTAGAGTTAGGGTTGGGGCTAAAGTTAGAGCTAGGGTTGGGGCTAAAGTTAGGGTTAGGGTTGGGGCTAAATATAGGGTTGGGGCTAAAGTTAGGGTTAGGATTTGGATTACATTTATGGTTGGGATTAGGCTTTGGGGTGTGTCAGGGTAAGGGGTGTGGTTAGGGATATGGTTAGGATTAGGGTTAGGGTTAGGGTTGGGGGGCTAAAAAAACATTTTTGTGGGAAAATTTTTTTATTTTCACGACTCTGCGTTATAAATTGTATTGAAACACTTAAGGGTTCAAAGCTGTCAAAACACATCTAGATAAGTTCCTTGGGGGGTTTAGTTTCCAAAATGGTGTCACTTGTAGGGGGTTTGAACTGTTTAGGTGCACATGGGGCTCTGCAAATGCAACGTGGCGCCTGCAGACCAATCCATCTGCATGGCAGAGCTCGGAAGCGAAGGAGTGCCATTTGACTTTTCAATGCAAAATTGACTGGAATTGAGATGGGACGCCATGTTTCGTTTGGAGAGCCCCTGATGTGGCTAAACATTGAAACCCCCCACAAGTGACACCATTTTGGAAAGTAGACCCCCTAAGGAACTTATCTAGAGGTGTGGTGAGCACTTTGACCCACCAAGTGCTTCACAGAAGTTTATAATGTAGAACCGTAAAAATAAAAAATCATATTTTTTCACAAAAATTATCTTTTCGCCCCCAATTTTTTATTTTCCCAAGGGTAAGAGAAGAAATTGGACCCCAAAAGTTGTTGTACAATTTGTCCTGAGTACGCTGATAGCCCATATGTGGGGGTAAACCACTGTTTGGGCGGATGGGAGAGCTCGGAAAGGAAGGAGCGCCGTTTGACTTTTCAATGCAAAATTGACAGGAATTGAGATGGGACGCCATGTTGCGTTTGAAGAGCCACTGATGTGCCTAAACATTGAAACCCTCCACAAGTGACACCATTTTGGAAAGTAGACCCCCTAAGGAACTTATCTAGAGGTGTGGTGAGCACTTTGACCCACCAAGTGCTTCACAGAAGTTTATAATGTAGAACCGTAAAAATAAAAAATCATATTTTTTCACAAAAATTATCTTTTCGCCCCAAATTTTTTATTTTCCCAAGGGTAAGAGAAGAAATTGGACCCCAAAAGTTGTTGTACAATTTGTCCTGAGTACGCTGATACCCCATATGTGGGGGTAAACCACTGTTTGGGCGGATGGGAGAGCTCGGAAGGGAAGGAGCGCCGTTTGACTTTTCAAAGCAAAATTGACAGGAATTGAGATAGAACGCCATGTTGCGTTTGAAGAGCCACTGATGTGCCTAAACATTGAAACCCCCAACAAATGACACCATTTTGGAAAGTAGACCCCCTAAGGAACTTATCTAGAGGTGTGGTGAGCACTTTGACCCACCAAGTGCTTCACAGAAGTTTATAATGCAGAGCCGTAAAAATAAAACAAAATTTTTTTCCCACAAAAATTATTTTTTTAGCCCCCAGTTTTGTATTTTCCTGGGGGTAACAGGAGAAATTGGACCCCAAAATTTGTTGCCCAATTTGTCCTGAGTGCGATGATACACCATATGTGGGGGGAACCACTGTTTGGGCACATGGGAGGGCTCAGAAGGGAAGGAGTGCCATTTGAATGCAGACTTAGATGGAATGGTCTGCAGGTGTCACATTGTGTTTGCAGAGCCCCTAATGTACCTAAACAGTAGAAACCCCCCACAAGTGACACCATTTTGGAAAGTAGACCCCCTTAGGAACTTATCTAGATGTGTGCTGAGCGCTTTGACCCACCAAGGGCTTCACAGAAGTTTATAATGGAGAGCCGTAAAAATAAAACAAAAATTTTTTCCCACAAAAATTATTTTTTAGCCCCCAGTTTTGTATTTTCCCGAGGGTAACAGGAGAAATTCGACCCCACAATTTGTTGTCCAATTTGTCCTGAGTGCGCTGATACCCCATATGTGGGGGGGGACCACTGTTTGGGCGCATGGGAGGGCTCGGAAGGGAAGGAGCTCCATTTGGAATGAGGACTTAGATGGAATGGTCTGCAGGTGTCACATTGCATTTGCAGAGCCCCTAATGTACCTAAACCGTAGAAACCTCCCACAAGTGACACCATTTTGGAAACTAGACCCCCTAAGGAACTCATCTAGATGTGTTGTGATAGCTTTGAACCCCCAAGTGTTTCACTACAGTTTGTAACGCAGAGCCGTTAAAATTAAAAAAAAAAATCTTTCCCCCCAAAATTATTTTTTAGCCCCCAGTTTTGTATTTTCCCGAGGGTAAGAGGAGAAATTCGACCCCAAAAGTTGTTGTCCAATTTGTCCTGAGTACGCTGATACCCCGTATGTTGGGGAAACCACCGTTTGAGCGCATGGCAGAGCTCGGAAGGGAAGGAGCGCCATTTGGAATGCAGACTTAGATGGAATGGTCTGCAGACGTCACATTGCGTTTGCAGAACCCCTAATGTACCTAAACAGTAGAAACCCCCCACAAGTGACCCCATATTGGAAACTAGACCCCCCAGGGAACTAATCTAGATGTGTTGTGAGAACTTTGAACCCCCAAGTGTTTCACTACAGTTTATAACGCAGAGCCGTGAAAATAAAAAATCTTTTTTTTTCCCACAAAAAATATGTTTTAGCCCCGAGTTTTGTATTTTCCCAAGGGTAACAGGAGAAATTGGACCCGAAAAGTTGTTGTCCTATTTGTCCTGAGTACGCTGATACCCCATATGTTGGGGTAAACCCCTGTTTGGGCACACGGGAGAGCTCGGAAGGGAAGAAGCACTGTTTTACTTTTTCAACGCAGAATTGGCTGGAATTGAGATCGGACGCCATGTCGCGTTTGGAGAGCCCCTGATGTGCCGAAACAGTGGAAACTCCCCAATTATAAGTGAAACCCTAATCCAAACACATCCCTAACCCTAATCCCAACAGTAACCCTAACCACACCTCTAACCCAGACACACCCCTAACCCTAATCCCAACCCTATTCCCAACCGTAAATGTAATCTAAACCCTAACTGTAACTTTAGCCCCAACCCAAACTGTAGCCCTAACCCTAGCCCTAACCCTAATCCTAACCCTAGCCCTAACCCTAGCCCTAACCCTAGCCCTAGCCCTAACCCTAACCCTCACCCTAGCCCTAACCCTAGCCCTAACCCTAGCCCTAACCCTAGCCCTAGCCCTAACCCTAACCCTCACCCTAGCCCTAACCCTAGCCCTAACCCTAACCCTAGCCCTAACCCTAACCCTAGCCCTAACCCTAGCCCTAGCCCTAACCCTAACCCTAGCCCTAACCCTAGCCCTAACCCTAGCCCTAGCCCTAACCCTAGCCCTAACCCTAGCCCTAACCCTAGCCCTAACTCTAACCCTAGCCCTAATGGGAAAATGGAAATAAATACATTTTTTTAATTTTTCCCTAACTAAGGGGGTGATGAAGGGGGGTTTGATTTACCTTTATAGCGGGTTTTTTAGCGGATTTTCATGATTGGCAGCCGTCACACACTGAAAGACGCTTTTTATTGCAAAAAATATTTTTTGCGTTACCACATTTTGAGAGCTATAATTTTTCTTTATTTTGGTCCACAGAGTCATGTGAGGTCTTGTTTTTTGCGGGACGAGTTGACGTTTTTATTGGTAACATTTTCGGGCATGTGACATTTTTTGATCGCTTTTTATTACAATTTTTGTGAGGCAGAATGACCAAAAACCAGCTATTCATGAATTTCTTTTGGGGGAGGCGTTTATACCGTTCCGCGTTTGGTAAAATTGATAAAGCAGTTTTATTCTTCGGGTCAGTACGATTACAGCGACACCTCATTTATATCATTTTTTTATGTTTTGGCGCTTTTATACGATAAAAACTATTTTATAGAAAAAATAATTATTTTGGCATCGCTTTATTCTGAGGACTATAACTTTTTTATTTTTTTGCTGATGATACTGTATGGCAGCTCGTTTTTTGCGGGACAAGATGACGTTTTCAGCGGTACCATGGTTATTTATATCTGTCTTTTTGATCGCGTGTTATTCCACTTTTTGTTCGGCGGTATGATAATAAAGCGTTGTTTTTTGCCTCGTTTTTTTTTCTTACGGTGTTTACTGAAGGGGTTAACTAGTGGGCCAGTTTTATAGGTCGGGTCGTTACGGACGCGGCGATACTAGATATGTGTACTTTTATTGTTTTGTTTTTTTATTTAGATAAAGAAATATATTTATGGGAATAATATTTTTTTTTTCATTTCATTATTTTGGAATATTTTTTTTTATTTTTTTTTACACATTTGAAAATTTTTTTTTTTACTTTTTTACTTTGTCCCAGGGGGGGACATCACAGATCAGTGATCTGACAGTGTGCACAGCACTCTGTCAGATCACCGATCTGATAGCAGTGCAGGCTGCTTCACAGTGCCTGCTCTGAGCAGGCTCTGTGAAGCCACCTCCCTCCCTGCAGGACCCGGATCCGCGGCCATCTTGGATCCGGGGCTCGAGCAGGGAGGGAGGGAGGTAAGACCCTCGCAGCAACGCGATCACATCGCGTTGCTGCGGGGGGCTCAGGGAAGCCCGAAGGGAGCCCCCTCCCTGCGCGGTGCTTCCCTGCACCGCCGGCACATCGCGATCATCTTTGATCGTGATGTGCCAGGGGTTAATGTGCCGGGGGCGGTCCGTGACCGCTCCTGGCACATAGTGCCGGATGTCAGCTGCGATAGGCAGCTGACACCCGGCCGCGATCGGCCGCGCTCCCCCCGTGAGCGCCGCCGATCGCGCTGGACGTACTATCCCGTCCATGGTCATAGGGGCCCACCCAACATGGATGGGATAGTATGTCCGATGTCAGAAAGGGGTTAATTATTTTGTGTGACATATCTCTGTGATTTAAGGGCATAAAAATTCAAAGTTGGAAAATTGCAAAATTTTCAAAATTTTTGCCAAATTTATGTTTTTTTCACAAATAAACACAAGTTATATCAAAGAAATTTTACCACTATCATGAAGTACGATATGTCATGAGAAAACCGTGTCAGAATCGCCAAGATCCGTTGAAGCATTCCAGAGTTATAACCTCATAAAGGGACAGTGGTCAGAATTGTAAAAATTGGCCCGGTCATTAATGTGTAAACCTCCCTTGGGGCTTAAGGGGTTAATTAACCTGAAAGTCTACACTTCAATTGCACTTCACTTCAATTTCCATCAAGTCAATGTTTGTGCACATCTTAGTGCTTACCTCGTGACAGATTCCCTTTTATACATTACTTATACTATAGGAATACTATTTAAGGCGTTGTATTTCATAATATTACCAATGACCATTGTTAGGCAAATACATAAAGAATTTTTGTGTGTGACATGTATTGCTTCTTTATGCTGCCTAACTAAGATGGTTCCTTTACAGAGAAAAGCCAATGAATAGTGTACCAGAAAATATGACTTAATATCATGGATTTGACACCGTGGTAATGTGAATACATATTCAGGGTGGATGAAGATCTTAGAAGTACTGCACGGCTTTAAAATCCCATCTGGCAGCTGAAATCTAAATATAAATGATGAGTATGGTAAAAGGCTGCAGATACAAGGACAGCAATAGCATTTCAAAGTAACACTATGTCCATACTGAGAATGTGCTTGGCTAAGATCCAGTTAATATTTATTAGCGAACCAGGGCCAGTGCTCCGGTGCCCTTGGAAAATGCGAAAAATAATAGATAAAAAAATGTGGCCTTGTCTAAATAATTTATATAACTTTATCGCTAAATCAGTCAGCGGCCCAAAATGTAACGCAGGAAATGCTGTGGGCTGCATATGATAAATAAACACACGGGTGAAATATTTCCAGCCGCTTTGTGCGGTAGTGATAAAAGAAGAATGGATGGCTGATTTCTAAATTTTTACTTTCATGAAGTTTAATTTTTAGTTTTTTACTATGAAAGTGAGGTGAAATAAGCTTTACCAGTTTTAGTTTCTATAAAGTATTTGTTAAGTGATAAATAAACCAAAGCTATTTCCAACTCACTGTGTGAAAATAAGACCATTCTCCAGCAGAACCAAATCTACAATTTGCATTGAGCATGGTCATAAATTCAGCTAGAAGTTCATTTATTTATTGGCCTCCTACCCTCATTAGAAAAGAGTTGAATTTTCCCCAAAATATTTTCAAAATGAAGGGATGGTTATAATTCACCGGCTCTAACCCTTATCTCTACTGCGCAGACGGCATAGTGGTCTGTGTTCAGGCAGGAAAAAATGATGTACCACCCTATGGTTACCTGACCAATGAAGCTTGTCAATGGCTGCAGTGGACAGGTGACAGTATGGATGTGCTATGGATGATTTCCTGTTTCAATCACCACTGCAGCCAATCACAAACATCGCCAGTTAGTTGGCCTAAGGAAGGAATGTCATTGCTTCCTGTCCTGGTGGAAGATGCCAGAAAAATAGAGGCTAGAGTTAACGGGAATACTTGTTTTATTATTTTATTTATTATTACTATTTTTTTAAATTCTTTTTACAATTTCTTTTCAGACACATGATCATGTGACTTCCTGTCACGTCTCCAGTCTCCACCAGAAACTAAACACTTTTGTGACTTTTATACTAATCTATATTCTTACACTTGGATGTATCTGTCCGCGACATACAGCATTATTTCTATTAACTGAATCTGCCACGTTTGTCTGTTTGGGGGAGGGATTTTCTTGATCAATCCTTTACTTCCAAATTATTTATGGAAGCTATTGTTGCCTTTCAGAACTCTAGGTCCCCAGATAGTGATGGTATTACCATTAAATTTTATAAATCTATTTCTACGTGGGAGGTGATCACAGTTATCCTTCTTAAATCATGCAAGGATCAAAAATGATGTGACTCGTACAGACCAAATTCTCTACTACAAACCAACATAAAAGGTTATTAACTGGTCTCATTCTTAACATAACATAGTAACATAGTAACATAGTTAGTAAGGCCGAAAAAGACATTTGTCCATCCAGTTCAGCCTATATTCCATCATAATAAATCCCCAGATCTACGTCCTTCTACAGAACCTAATAATTGTATGATACAATATTGTTCTGCTCCAGGAAGACATCCAGGCCTCTCTTGAACCCCTCGACTGAGTTCGCCATCACCACCTCCTCAGGCAAGCAATTCCAGATTCTCACTGCCCTAACAGTAAAGAATCCTCTTCTATGTTGGTGGAAAAACCTTCTCTCCTCCAGACGCAAAGAATGCCCCCTTGTGCCCGTCACCTTCCTTGGTATAAACAGATCCTCAGCGAGATATTTGTATTGTCCCCTTATATACTTATACATGGTTATTAGATCGCCCCTCAGTCGTCTTTTTTCTAGACTAAATAATCCTAATTTCGCTAATCTATCTGGGTATTGTAGTTCTCCCATCCCCTTTATTAATTTTGTTGCCCTCCTTTGTACTCTCTCTAGTTCCATTATATCCTTCCTGAGCACCGGTGCCCAAAACTGGACACAGTACTCCATGTGCGGTCTAACTAGGGATTTGTACAGAGGCAGTATAATGCTCTCATCATGTGTATCCAGACCTCTTTTAATGCACCCCATGATCCTGTTTGCCTTGGCAGCTGCTGCCTGGCACTGGCTGCTCCAGGTAAGTTTATCATTAACTAGGATCCCCAAGTCCTTCTCCCTGTCAGATTTACCCAGTGGTTTCCCGTTCAGTGTGTAATGGTGATATTGATTCCCTCTTCCCATGTGTATAACCTTACATTTATCATTGTTAAACCTCATCTGCCACCTTTCAGCCCAAGTTTCCAACTTATCCAGATCCATCTGTAGCAGAATACTATCTTCTCTTGTATTAACTGCTTTACATAGTTTTGTATCATCTGCAAATATCGATATTTTACTGTGTAAACCTTCTACCAGATCATTAATGAATATGTTGAAGAGAACAGGTCCCAATACTGACCCCTGCGGTACCCCACTGGTCACAGCGACCCAGTTAGAGACTATACCATTTATAACCACCCTCTGCTTTCTATCACTAAGCCAGTTACTAACCCATTTACACACATTTTCCCCCAGACCAAGCATTCTCATTTTGTGTACCAACCTCTTGTGCGGCACGGTATCAAACGCTTTGGAAAAATCGAGATATACCACGTCCAATGACTCACCGTGGTCCAGCCTATAGCTTACCTCTTCATAAAAACTGATTAGATTGGTTTGACAGGAGCGATTTCTCATAAACCCATGCTGATATGGAGTTAAACAGTTATTCTCATTGAGATAATCCAGAATAACATCCCTCAGAAACCCTTCAAATATTTTACCAACAATAGAGGTTAGACTTACTGGCCTATAATTTCCAGGTTCCCTTTTAGAGCCCTTTTTGAATATTGGCACCACATTTGCTATGCGCCAGTCCTGCGGAACAGACCCTGTCGCTATAGAGTCACTAAAAATAAGAAATAATGGTTTATCTATTACATTACTTAGTTCTCTTAGTACTCGTGGGTGTATGCCATCCGGACCCGGAGATTTATCTATTTTAATCTTATTTAGCCGGTTTCGCACCTCTTCTTGGGTTAGATTGGTGACTCTTAATATAGGGTTTTCATTGTTTCTTGGGATTTCACCTAGCATTTCATTTTCCACCGTGAATACCGTGGAGAAGAAGGTGTTTAATATGTTAGCTTTTTCCTCGTCATCTACAACCATTCTTTCCTCACTATTTTTTAAGGGGCCTACATTTTCAGTTTTTATTCTTTTACTATTGATATAGTTGAAGAACAGTTTGGGATTAGTTTTACTCTCCTTAGCAATGTGCTTCTCTGTTTCCTTTTTGGCAGCTTTAATTAGTTTTTTAGATAAAGTATTTTTCTCCCTATAGTTTTTTAGAGCTTCAATGGTGCCATCCTGCTTTAGTAGTGCAAATGCTTTCTTTTTACTGTTAATTGCCTGTCTTACTTCTTTGTTTAGCCACATTGGGTTTTTCCTATTTCTAGTCCTTTTATTCCCACAAGGTATAAACCGCTTACACTGCCTATTTAGGATGTTCTTAAACATTTCCCATTTATTATCTGTATTCTCATTTCTGAGGATATTGTCCCAGTCTACCAGATTAAGGGCATCTCTAAGCTGTTCAAACTTTGCCTTCCTAAAGTTCAGTGTTTTTGTGACTCCCTGACAAGTCCCCCTAGTGAAAGACAGGTGAAACTGTACAATATTGTGGTCGCTATTTCCTAGATGCCCGACCACCTGCAGATTTGTTATTCTGTCAGGTCTATTAGATAGTATTAGGTCTAAAAGTGCTGCTCCTCTGGTTGGATTCTGCACCAATTGTGAAAGATAATTTTTCTTGGTTATTAGCAGAAACCTGTTGCCTTTATGGGTTTCACAGGTTTCTGTTTCCCAGTTAATATCCGGGTAGTTAAAGTCCCCCATAACCAGGACCTCATTATGGGTTGCAGCTTCATCTATCTGCTTTAGAAGTAGACTTTCCATGCTTTCTGTTATATTTGGGGGTTTGTAACAGACCCCAATGAGAATTTTGTTACCATTTTTCCCTCCATGAATTTCAACCCATATGGACTCGACATCCTCATTCCCTTCGCTAATATCCTCCCTTAAAGTGGACTTTAGACAAGACTTTACATAGAGACAAACCCCTCCTCCTCTCCGATTTTTACGATCCTTTCTAAACAGACTGTAACCCTGTAAGTTAACTGCCCAGTCATAGCTTTCATCTAACCATGTCTCGGTTATTCCCACTATGTCAAAGTTACCTGTAGATATTTCTGCTTCTAGTTCTTCCATCTTGTTTGTCAGGCTTCTGGCGTTTGCGAGCATGCAGTTTAGAGGATTTTGTTTTGTTCCAATCTCCTCGCTGTGGATTGTTTTAGAAATGTTCTTACCTCCCTTCTGAGTATGTTTTCCTGGGTCGTCTTTGTTCGAGTCTAATGTTTTTCTTCCCGTCCCCTCTTCTTCTAGTTTAACGCCCTCCTGATGAGTGTAGCGAGTCTTCTGGCGAATGTGTGTTTCCCAGGTTTGTTGAGGTGTAGTCCGTCTCTGGCGAGGAGTCCATCGTACAAGTAATTCACACCGTGGTCCAGGAATCCGAATCCTTGTTGTCTGCACCATCGTCTTAGCCAGTTGTTTGCATCAAGGATCCTGTTCCATCTCCTGGTGCCATGCCCATCTACTGGAAGGATAGAAGAAAAAACTACCTGTGCATCCAGTTCCTTTACTTTCTTCCCCAACTCTTCAAAGTCCTTGCAGATTGTCGGTAGGTCCTTCCTTGCCGTGTCATTGGTGCCAACATGTATCAGAAGAAATGGGTGGACGTCCTTGGAGCTGAAGAGCTTTGGTATCCTATCGGTCACATCCTTGATCATCGCACCTGGAAGGCAGCATACTTCTCTTGCAGTTATGTCCGGTCTGCAGATGGCTGCTTCCGTGCCTCTCAGTAGTGAGTCTCCCACCACCACCACTCTTCGTTGCTTCTTGGCTGTACTTTTTGCTGTCACTTGTTGCTGTGTGCCCTTTTCTTTTTTGCTTGCTGGTATTGCTTCATTCTTAGGTGTGCCATCTTCATCCTCTACAAAGATTTGATATCGGTTCTTCAGTTGTGTGGTTGGTGATTTCTCCATGGTCTTCTTGCTTCTTTTGGTCACATGCTTCCACTCATCTGCTTTTGGAGGTTCTCTGACACTTTTTGCACCTTCTGTGACCAGTAGAGATGCTTCTGTTCTGTCTAGAAAGTCTTCATTCTCTTTGATGAGTTTCAAAGTTGCTATTCTTTCTTCCAGACCCCGCACCTTTTCTTCTAAAAGGGCCACTAGTTTACACTTCTGACAGGTGAAATTGGATTCTTCTTCTGGTCGATCTGTGAACATGTAGCACATGCTGCAGCTCACCATGTAGGTTGTCACATCTGCCATGTTGCTCCTAGATCCTGCTGACTTGCTGTGTGTTTTCCTTCTTGTGTAATCTACTCAGCCAAGCTCTCTTGCAATAATGTCCTACAGGCAAAAATTCGCGCGCCGTAAGGCGCGCGGTTTGGTGATGCTTTCGAAGCAGCTGGTCCCGGCTGTACCCAACGATCTTCTAGCTTAGGGAGACTTCGCTTCTCCCAGAAGGCACCTGGAATATGCAAATTAGCCTCCTGAAGCTTGAATCCCTGGTTTGGTGATGCTTTCGAAGCAGCTGGTCCCGGCTGTACCCAACGATCTTCTAGCTTAGGGAGACTTCGCTTCTCCCAGAAGGCACCTGGAATATGCAAATTAGCCTCCTGAAGCTTGAATCCCTGGTTTGGTGATGCTTTCGAAGCAGCTGGTCCCGGCTGTACCCAACGATCTTCTAGCTTAGGGAGACTTCGCTTCTCCCAGAAGGCACCTGGAATATGCAAATTAGCCTCCTGAAGCTTGAATCCCTGGTTTGGTGATGCTTTCGAAGCAGCTGGTCCCGGCTGTACCCAACGATCTTCTAGCTTAGGGAGACTTCGCTTCTCCCAGAAGGCACCTGGAATATGCAAATTAGCCTCCTGAAGCTTGAATCCCTGGTTTCAGATCGCTGCTATGTAGCAGAGCCGATCGAGTTGTGCCTGCTTCTAGCCTCCCATGGAGGCTATTGAAGCATGGCAAAAGTTAAAAAAAAAAGTTTAAAAAAATGTGAAAAAAATAAAAAAAACATAAAAGTTTAAATCACCCCCCTTTTGCCCCAATCAAAATAAATCAATAAAAAAAATATCAAATCTACACATATTTGGTATCGCCGCGCTCAGAATCGCCCGATCTATCAATTAAAAAAAAGTATTAACCTGATCGCTAAACAGCGTAGCGGGAAAAAAATTTGAAACGCCAGAATTACATTTTTTTGGTCGCCGTGACATTGCATTAAAATGCAATAATGGGCGATCAAAAGAACGTATCTGCACCAAAATGCTATCATTAAAAACGTCATCTCGGCATGCAAAAAATAAGCCCCAACCGACATCAGATCATGAAAAATGGAGACGCTACGAGTATCGGAAAATGGCGCAATTTTTTTTTTTTTTTTAGCAAAGTTTGGAATTTTTTTTCACCACTTAGATAAAAAATAACCTAGTCATGTTAGGTGTCTATGAACTCGTACTGACCTGGAGAATCATAATGGCAGGTCATTTTTAGCATTTAGTGAACCTAGCAAAAAAGCCAAACAAAAAACCAATGTGGGATTGTACTTTTTTTGCAATTTCACCGCACTTGGAATTTTTTTCCCGTTTTCTAGTACACGACATGCTAAAACAATGATGTCGTTCAAAAGTACAACTCGTCCCGCAAAAAATAAGCCCTCACATGGCCACATTGACGGAAAAATAAAAAAGTTATGGCTCTGGGAAGGAGGGGAGCGAAAAACGAACACGGAAAAACGAAAAATCCCCCGGTCATGAAGGAGTTAACCAGACTTAAATGGTGTAGGCCCAGAATCATAAACTCTTGTCTGAACTATTGCCTCTTCTTGTAGGATGAATATTTACCTCTAATATTAACTACTACAGTTTATTTTCTGTTATCTTTGCAAAACAGTAAAGCATGGCCACTGAACAATGATGTTTGCTGATATGTTGATTACATACATTGTCCATGCTAGACAGTTTGTTGGCATCCCCAAACGGAGGAGTAAAATCTATGCAAATAGATTACATAATCAAACAATGTGACTTGGTCGTCACCCTTATCTGTGATGCTGGATTGAAGGACATTTGTTAAACATAAAGAGAGGTGTTATGCCTCTATGAGAGATATACAGAGAGAGAGAGACATCCAGAGATTCTGACAAGACATCCAAACATCCAGGGGACCCTACAGGACTGCAGCCAATACATCATGACTCCATCACGATGGAGACGGATCTATCATTCTACATAAAACAACCAAGGGGACTTTGGCCTTGGTTGGGAATAATACATATCTGCTCTATTGACCATTGCTGAACCATGGATAGGTTTTGAGAAAGCCACGGTTGTGACCTGCCAGTCACCTGGCTCCATGGAGATGTTTGGAGAAGCCAGGCTGTGACCCTCAGGTCAACTGGCCTTTTACCTCAATGGACTGTCATATTCCTATGCTTGTCGTTACCTCTTCTCTGTGTGCGTACCACAGGTCGGGTAGTCGACCTTAGGAGCTTTGAAGTAACAGCTGCCATTATCCCGGTGATTCAGCGGAAGGGTGAGACTCTGTAATGTGCACCATTTTGGGGTATTTTGCTGGGACTGCTCTACTTGTTATCTGCCCGGTTTGTGGTTCAATAAAATATTGTCACACTGTTTTAGCCTCACACTGTGCTGTCTGAGTAGCGTTATGCCATGTTTAAAGGGGAGCGTGCGTTTACCGTGACGATCCCTGGTTCATGCGGTTCCAAGTAGCTTACCAGGTCACCCGCCAACCATTCGTGTATTCATATTACAACCACTTCTAGCCAGACTTCTCCAAACAGTAGATGGCTGTATCTGGGTCCAACTGGTTACTTCCATTTTTGAGGTGATGGCATTGCTGGACATCTTCTGGTTTTGAAGTAAAGCAAGCATGATTTGTATTTCATGTGCTGCATCTTTCAATGGCTAACCACTGCATCTATGATCCTCAGCGTTGTCCATTTATTCATGTCCACAGTGCAGAGGAATACACACAGATACTAATCCATGTAGCAGTTTGGTGCAATTTGTACCAGAATTCTTGCTTATATATCACAATAAATCTCTCCCAGTTATTTTAGGAAACACTGCATTTTTTAAGCAGCAAAAAAACACTGCGATAAGACGTTGGCTTGAAGTCCATAGGAAATATGAGACACATGAAAAATAATGTGCTTTGGATTCTCTTTTATTATTATTATTATTTAATATTATGTTTGTTTTCATATCGCTAACATATTCTGCAGTATATTCTCCTATCTGTCCCCATTGAGACTCACAATCAAAATTATCTAGCAATATGTCTTTGCAGTGTGGGAAGAAACTCCCACAAACCGGGAGGAACATACAAATTCCACAAAGCTGTTGTACTTGGTGGGATTTGAACCCCAGTGCGGCACAGCAACAGCATCCATTGAGTCACTATGCTGCCATATAACATTTTAATATAGTTTTAAGATTCTCTTTTTGTTGCAATTGCAGAATGCTCAGGGTATGCTATTTTTTAAGTGTTTTCCCATATGCATCTCTGTTGGAAAAAATATGCATGATAACATATGCGAATTAAAAAATGTGCATTTGCAAGTCCGAAACTAGCCCTCTGTGCTAGCCCTAATGGTACAATGGAGACAGCTTTCTTTATTCTGAAGGAGTGATATTTACATATTTTCCATCTTCTTGCTGATTCTGCTAGTTTTTAGTCAGTTTTATATTGAAGCTGTATCCAGTTTGTCAAATAAGAAGTCAGGTACATGACCTGTGCTAATGAGGTCAAAAGTGTATAAGACATCCATCAGCGACAATGTGACCTCATTTGTTGGACCCTAACTCCATTAACTCATTTTCCTATGTGTCTAAACAGGCTTCAAAACATTTGAGGAAGAATGAGAATCCATCTTAGCTTTAATTATAGCCTGTCTTGGAAATAGTGGAGATACAAATGTGTTTTTTTTCCACCATTTTTTACCATGTAAAAAGCATCATGCCAATTCTATGGCAAAGTTTTCTTTGCATAAATTGTACAAAAACACACTCCCAATTGCCATACCCCATATTGCAATTAAAAATGCATTGAAAACTACACTAAAAACAGCAACAAAAATCTTATGAAAAAACCCCAAAAGCGAAAACTATACCAATTAACTCCTGCCTTTTAGAAACAGATTTTATATGGATTTTTAAGCCTTTACATACTATGTACTGTGTACATACTATGTACTGGAGAAATCTGCCTGGAACCTGCCTGAAAAAGTGTTAAAAACCTGTCAAAAATAATGAACATGCACAGCATTCTCAAAACAACTTGCTGTGCATATTTTTTAACTTTTTTGAGAAGCAGCTTAAAGACAGACCTGTCCATTCTCCCTGTGGCTTCTCATTGGAAGCCTACAATATGTTATATATAGGATTAAAAGATAAGATGCCAGTGGCAGAACCGCAGCAAAAGTCTGAAAAGATACTTGACGAAAAACTGTTTGTTTTCCTGAAGTATCTTATTACGGAAAAAAAGATATGCCTATAAGATGTCACGTGCACATGTCCTAAGATGTCTAAAACGCTCTTCGCAAATGTCCTTTCTATCTAACAATTGAAGCAGCCACACAAACTGTGGTAGCAAACTGGGTCCTTCGCATTCACATGTTAAACCCAATAGAGTGCGTTCCCATGTGACAGATTTGTTGGGGCATAGCAGAAGGTGGCAGGCACACTGACAAATTTACTATAAATTATGCTAGAGATTAGTATAAATTATGATTAATGTCTACACCAACTATGTCGAGCACCGCTAAAAATGACACTAATTTATCGTAAATTTTCCTCAAAAGTGTATTACAATAAAATGAATTATTTAAAGATATTGCCTACTTGATATAATAAAGCCAATAACCTTTAATGCAGATGCAGGCAACCATAGCTTAAGAGAGAATGGGGATAATTATGCAAATAACGCAATGATTGCACTCTAATCAGGGTTTGATCAGAGTGTGATCACAGTATAAATAGATTCTATCAGATGAGAAGGAGATGGAAATGTTGAGGGAGGATCTGGAGTGACCCTTCACGGTTGACCAAGTGATTTCCAAATTAATCCACAGGGCGTTGCCAGCAACTGAGTGTTAGGACTGGCAGAACGCACCAAGTTTAAGATGTAAAGGTATTAGGTGCGTTCGCAGTCCGAGGTCCACCGTGCAGGTGAAAACCCTGCTGCTAGTAGAGACGGACGATATGGCGGTACAATGTGAATACACACATGGGTTAACTTCACCCTGTGTGAAGGAAGCGAACCCTGTTGCGTCACAGGGCTACGGTACCGCACCAAGAGCGCAAGCATGGAGTCTCAGAACTCAATCCCAAGACTCAGGATTTGAGTTCATAAAGACCTCATGTGCTCGACACCACTACTGGAGTGTCAGAGAGACAGAAATAATATAATTTGAGAAGCACGAGAGTGCGTGCGGTGCCGCACTGGCGGACGCCACTAACCACCCAGGCTTGGGTCAGGAAAGCGCAGAGAAAGCGCACGGCGCCGCACTGGCGGTCACAGCAATTAGAGGCTGTAATGTGTGTAACGTGCTCATGGCTAAGTCGGGCGCTAGATAGCAATCATCCACCTTCCGCGAGCAGTCATACAATAGGGAGGGGATTTTAAAGAACGACTTTCACTCACAACACACACACGTTTACAAAAGTCAATACTAGCGCATGGCCGTGCGGCCATGCGAGCCTTAAATAGTTGCAGCACGTTTAGGATCTTCAGAGAAGGACCAATGGAGTTGCTGCAGTACCTGAGCATGTGACCCCAGATCTCCACTGAGAGATCTTGCCCTGGGCATGCTCAGGGTGCAAAGCAGGACTTAGTCCTAGCACCTACAAGGACCTTCCAAGAAGGACCAATGACCTAGCTGCAGTATCTGATTATGTGACCCTCGATCTCCACTGAGAGATCTTACTCTGGGCATGCTCAGGACATGAAAAGCAGGACTTTGTCCCAGAAGCGTCTGCTCGCCGCTGCCCAGCACTGACTTCAATCGTAGAAGCAGGAAATGCAGCAGTAACTCTTAGCACAGAGTCAGACTGAGCGAGACGCTGGGATCGACGTCTCCGCTGAGCAGGTTCCACTGCGGCTGGAGAAGAATGGGAGTCCGCAGCGGAGATGGCCCGAGATTCCCCCTGTGCAGAGGCAGGAACTCAACCCCTAACACTGAGAATGACCAGACGGAAACGTGTCTCTGTTTGAGAGGATCAATATAGATCTCTAACCCCATTTATTATGTCACACTTTATATAGTATTTTAGCAAGTTATACTTCAACCAATAGTATAAAAATACACTTGCAGCACTTAACCTATAAAAAAGCAGGAAAACCGGAAGCTACATATATGGCCGTGTCTACGTGGTGTAGAAAAAACATAACAGCATATGCGTCAGAGTCTTACACAGCAATACACCCCCGGGTCTCATATCTTGTTCACACTGGAACAATCTGGCCCCACAGCAGCCGTGAACTATAGCCTAGTTAAGTAACAGAATTTATCTCGTAAACAACAAGATGGAGTCACAAGCACAAAATAGAGCCTTTAGTTTTAATCTTAGTTTAACCCTTCACAATCCCCCCTAGATAAATTTTGTTAACTAATATTGAGCATCAGAGGTGCTGTCCCAAGCTATAAGCTCGAGGGGTAGTGGTCTTCACATGGCTGATGCCATGTTACCAGACATGTCTGTTGCGGCGTACCCGTCCCCCCCATACGCTACAATTTATGAATAACAATTTTTGATGACAGTGGAGGAGATTTTTTGAAGGTAGCCATGCACTTGGCTTCAACATCTTCATCAGGTAACTTCTTGAAATCAGTGTAGAGAAGAGCAGGGGTGATGATGCTTTTGGTATCATCATTAGCTGTCCTAGTGCAGAATTTCCTAATACATACAGAAATACAAAAAAAGAACAAGTTTTAGTATTACATACATGACAAGGATAAAGGCAGTGATGTGTAACAAACTTTGCAAAATTCCAGCTACCCAGCCCCCAATTCCTTTGAACCAATTGGCTGGATTGAGAAAGGAGAAGGTGTCTGCCCACCAACTGTCCTTATTACAATCATTGTCTTTATCATATTGATCTCTGAGTCTTTGAATGTCTTCTAACTTTAATTTTAACTTCATAGTGCTGTTAGGATCTATATAATGACAGCAAGCGGGTCCAATAAGGCCTCTTTCACACAATGCGTCGGGCGGACGTACCGATGGACATTGTGAAAGTTTTGCGCGACGTGGGCAGCGGATGCAGTTTTTCGATGCATCCGCTGCCCATTTTGCAGTCCGGGAAGGAGGGGGCGGAGTTTCGGCCGCGCATGCGCGGTCGAAAATGGCGGACACGACGTACAAAAAAAGTTACTTTTAACTTTTTTTGTGAGGACGGTCCGCCAAAACACGACGGATTCGTTGCAAGACGGACGCAAAGTGTAGAAATCCGTCGCGATCCATCGCTAATACAAGTTTATGGGCAAAAAACGCATCCCGCGAGCACATTTGCAGGATCCGTTTTTTTGCCCAAAACGACGGATTGCAAAAAACGGAAGTGTGAAAGAGGCCTAACCTGACACATACCGCCTTGTGCTGCCGTTAAGTAATCCAGTACTATAGTATGTTGATTAGTGACTATGATAAGTTGGTTTTGGACAGCAACAGTAGTATTAAGTATATCCAATATATCCCAAATTTGACCATCTAGATAGTCTGTGGCCCTAACCAATTTATCCCACATTTGTGTAATCATAGGGTAAATGAAAATAAAGCTGACAATTTTATTGGCTATACCCATCTGTACTACATGTGGTCTCCCTTAAGGGCGGGTTGAGTTGTCTGCAGCTCTTTTATATAATGTAAGTTTGGGTATAGCCTGAGTATCCAACTGTTTATTTGAAAGGACAAAGGTGGCTGGGGTCAATCGACCTAGAGTATAAGTACCCTTTAGCCCTACTGGCAACCATTTATAAGCATTGTCTCCACACACCGAGAACATATCAACAGGTAAATCCCATAAAGCTGAATGTTGCAGTGCCAATCTATGAACTAAGTCTATGAATGCAGACACATTCTGAAGCATAGACCAGGTTGGATACTGTCCCAAAGGACTACAATAACCTGCATCAGGGTTCCTGGGGGTGGGGGTTCCTGACACATATTTAGAGGACTCATTATAAGGTATATTGACAGGAATACTAGTACAGATGTCTTTAGAATCTTGTAAAAACAGACTAATAATAATTATAGCCTTTATTTATATAGCGCCAACATATTCCACAGCGCTTTACAGTTTAACACTTTCAAACACAACAGTCATAAGTAACAATGTTAACAGTACAATAATTAAAGCAACATAAGATGACCCTGCTCGTGAGAGCTTACAATCTATAATGAGGTGGGGGAGATACAAAGTACAGGTGTGTATTTACAATGATATATTTACAATGATGGCCCAGCCATCTTCAGGGAGTGGGGGATAGATGGAAGAAGTGAATGGGCTACACACAAACATAAAATGACTGATTAGGGAACTTGATAGGCCGCTCTGAACAAATGTGTTTTGAGGGAGCGCCAAAAACTATGCAAATTGTGAATGTTCCTAATATCTTGGGGTAGAGCATTCCAGAGGATTGGCGCAGCACTGGTGAAGTCCTGGAGTAGGGAGTGGGAGGTACGGATTAGTGCAGAGGTTAGTCGAAAGTCATTTGCAGAGCACAGAGGTCAGTTAGGCTGATAGACAGAAATGAGGGAGGAGATGTAAGGGGGTGCTGCACTGTGAAGAGCTTTGTGGGTGAGAACAAGTACTTTGGCTGCCCATTCATTATATAATCCAATTCAGTGTAACGACTGGCGAAGAGCTGACGCGTCTGAGTAACGATTAGCTAGATAGACAACCCTGGCTACTGCATTAAGAATAGACTGGAGAGGGGAAAGTCGAGTAAGGGGGAGGCCAATTATTAGAGCTTTGCAGTAGTGCAGGCGGGAGTGGATCAGGGCGACAGTGAGGGTTTTTGATGTTTCCATAGTGAGAAAAGGTCAGATTCTAAAGATGTTCAGTTTTGGAGAGGTTGAGTTTCAGATAGAGAGCGGACATGATGTCGGAGACTGCGGACAGACAGTCACTGGTGTTCTGTTGAACAGCGGGAGTAAGGTCAGGGGATAACGTGTATAGTTGTGTGTCGTCGGCATAAAGATGGTACCGAAAGCCAAATCTGCTGATGGTCTGTCCAATTGGGGTTGTGTAGAGAGAGAAAAGAAGGTCGTTGGTCACTTTGATGAGTGCAGTTTCTGTCGAGTGTAGGGGCGGAAGCCGGACTGTGAAGGGTCTAGGAGGGAGTGAGTGGAGAGGTAACAGGTAAGGCGGGAGTAGACTAGGCACTCCAAGAGTTTAGAGATGAAGGGGAGGTTGGAGACCGGTCTGTAGTTATTTGTGCAGGATGGGTCGAGGGCGGGTTTCTTTAGTAACGGAGTAATGATAGTGTGGTTGACGGAGGACGGGAAAATGCCTGAGGAGAGTGAGAGATTAAAGATTGTAGTTAGGTGAGTAGTGATGACTGGAGAGAAAGACTGGAGGAGATGAGAGGGAATGGGGTCGGTAGTCGAGAAGAAGAGAGGAGCCTGGAGACTTCTTCTTCTGTGATGGGATCAAATGTGGAGAGTGAGCCAGGGGAGATGCAGGGAAGGATGGGAGTCACTGAACATGGTGATTGGGAGTAGATTTCCTGATGGATATTGTCTATTTTGTCTATAAAGTGGGAGGCCAGGTCATCAGCACAAATGTCTGTGATAAGGGCTTGTGCTTTTGGCCTGAGGAGGGAGTGAAAGGTGTCAAAATGTTTCTTGGGGTTGTTGGATAGTGAGGAGATCAGGGTGGTGAAGTAGGTCTGTTTGGCGAGGTGAAGGGCAGAGTTATAGGTTTTTAACATAAATTTGAAGTGTATGAAGTCTTCTGGTGTGCGAGTTTTCCTCCATAGGCGTTCAGCACTCCTAGAGCATCGCTGGAGAAATCGTGTTTGCGATGTGAGCCAGGGCATTTTTACTTTATATTTGGAGGTTCTGATGGTGAGGGGAGCTACTTGGTCCAGGGTGCTTCTAGGAGTGTGATTGTAGTGATGTACAGCCAGATCAGGACAGGAAAAAGAGATTGGGGACAGTGATGAGTGTAAGGAGTCTGAAAGTGTATGAAGGTTAATGGCTTGTAGATTTCTGACTGAATGGTAGGTTCAAGTGTGCAGGGGTGAGTGAGGATTTGTGAGCATGAAGGAGAGAATGTTGTGGTCAGAGAGGGGAAGCGGTGAGTTATTTAGGTAGGAGATTGAACACAGCTGGACAAAGACCAGGTCAAGGGTGTTACCGTCCTTATGTGTTTCAGAGGTTGAGAGCTGCGAGAGGCCGAGCAAAGTGGTTAGAGATAGAAGCTGGGATGCAGATGTAGAAGTGGGGCTATTTATGGGGATGTTGAAGTCTCCCAGGAGAAGGGTTGGGAGTTTTGAGGACATGAAGTGAAGCAGCCAGGTAGAGAAATGGTCCAGGAAGTGGGTGGGTGAGCCTAGGGGCCAGTATATGACCGCTACTCTGAGAGAGAGGGGACAGAAGAGCCTGATGGTGTGAACCTCAAAAGATGGGAATGAGAGTGATGGAGCTGGGGGGATGAACTGGAAAGTGCATTGTGGGGAGAGGAGTATGCCGATTCCACCACCAGGTCTGTTTGTGGGTCTCAGGGAATGGGAGAATTGTAGGCCACCATGGAAAATGGCAGCAGGGGAGACAGTGTCAGAATCCTGGATCCAGGTTTCGGTGAGGGCCAATAGATTTAGAGAGTTGTTCAGAAAGTAGTTGTGCAGGAAATGAAGCTTGTTACATACAGACCGTGGATTCCAAAGGGCACAATTAAAAGAAGGAAATGAGGGAGTGCAAGTAATATTAATAAGGTTAGAATAGTTTTGATGTGAGGTAGGGTAGCAGTTGAGGTTGTGGGATAGTGGACCAGTGTTGCGTAAGATGTCTTCCGAAATCAGTAGGAGTAGGAAGATAAAAAGCAATAAGTTTTTGAAATTGTAAGAAGTTTTTTGTGCAGTGTGTTTGGGCAAGATGGGCTGAGGTTTTTCAGGAAGGAGAGAAGTGCATGGGAGCTGTACATGGGAGAGGGAAGGAGTGAGGGGCTGATGTATATGGGTCATGATGGAGGTGGGATGGGGCGGTGAATGTGGATTGCAAGAGAACATAGGAGGATAGGAATAAAGCACATGGATAGAAGGGAGAGCAGAGTGTGGGTTACCTGACTTCTGCCCTGACTAACTGCCATGGAATAACTGCCCTTTAACTTGATGCCTGTCTAATGCGATGCTTTGCTGAATGCGTGGAACCCCACACATGCGTGCACCCCTAAGAATGAATCTAAATTTATAGTCCCCAGTACAGGGAGATAACTAGACTAGAAAATTTCCATAACGTATTATGTATCATTCTTTCTAACAATATTGGTTTGAAGGCATAAGTAGAGTGTGAAGTCACATTAAAACTAATTTGTAAACCATACGTTGGACCTTGTCCTAGATTGGTTAGACTAGTCCTATTCTAAGGTACCCAAGCCCCTCCTTTATAGGCCAAATATTAAAGGTGTGTACCGCTTCCTGAAAGGTTACCTTGCCACCAGGGGTACCCCACCCATCCCACAATAGGTATACCGACAGTAGTATTCCATAACTTAGCAATATCTGTGGCATTATTAGCGAGTGTGTCAGAACAGTTAGTCCAAGCAAATAACTCCTCAGGTGGGATAGGGATAGCCAAAAAGGGGATGCTCATGGCTGATACTGGTGAATACCTGCAGATCAAATAGTCTGCCAGAGACTGGGAATTATCCAACAAATCTCCCAGTAATTTTTCATGATGTTGTATAAACTTATTATTCAAGGATGTTGGGGAATCTAGGCTGTCCCATGCGGTTACCAATAATAATATGGAAAATGCGAAGAACCAAAACATTATGTCCCCTTTATTTGCTATTGGCTTGTTTAACCAGCTTACAGTGTGACGCATGGATCCACGTTGGCTTTTCTTTCAGTTTCACTCACGTTGGGGTGATGAGGAGGACTTGATAGGGATCATCATACAAGGGTTCTAGTCCGTGTTTTCTGACATGCCTTTTCACAACAACAAAATCACCAGGCTTCAAGTTGTGACAAGTGTTGGTTTCTGCGGAATCTGGAAGAGAAGAAGAAACTAGACCATCAGTGTTAGCAAGATGTTACTAAGATGAGTAACATATTGAACAGCACGGTCAGTTTCTTCTGATAACTGCTGAGGCTGGAAATTTGCAACTGGGGGCCTGGCACCAAACAATATCTCATATGGGGACAGGCCATGTTTTGCAATATTGGTAGTACGAATGTGGTATAGTGCAATGGTTAGGAGCTCTGGCCATGGAGCCATAGTCTCCTGCATCATTTTGTTCAATTGTCCCTTCAGTGTGCCGTTCAGCCTCTCGACTTTCCCACTGGATTGTGGATGGTACGGAGTATGGAGGGCTACAGTGGATCCAAGCATTGACAGAATCTCCTAATACACATGAGAAAAAAAAGCAGGATCTTGGTCACTTTCAATGACTTCTGGAACACCATATCTGCATATGACTTCCATCACCAGTTTCTTCGCTGTGGTCTTTGCAGTCATGTTGGTAACAAGGCATGCTTCCGGCCAACTGGAGAACATGTCGACAACCACCAGACAATATTCATACCTTCCAGACTTAGGCAACGTGATATGGTCCACCTGGAGCCTTTGGAAAGTATCATGCTGCTGCTGCCGCTTCCTCAGCCCTGTCATACTTACCTGTCCTCAGTGTCCCGGCGCGCCTCCCCTTCTGCAGCTTCTTTCCCTCTGCGCTCGCTTCCGGCTGCTGCTTCTCATTCAGAGCTGCACGCACTTCTAATCCTCTGACGGCGCTCCTTTTCGTCCTCTCTATGGTCCTGGAGGACTAGTACCAGGAAGTCGGCGCTCCTTTTCGTCCTCTCTATGGTTCTGGAGGACTGGTACCCGGAAGTGCTGCACTGCCTTAAGGTATTTAAACTGCTTCCTGCCGTCCCTCTGTGCCTGGTGATCATTTGTTCCTTCAAGTGCTCCTGGCCGCCCTTGATCTCTGAGAGTTCATACCGTCTGACCTTGGGTTAATCCTGTCTTTCCAGTATCCTGTCAGTCCCTGTGGCACTGCATTACTTTTGTCAGTCCCTGTGTCACCGCAGTACCTCCGTCAGTCTCTGTGCCTCCGCAGTGCTTCGGCAGTGTCTGTGTTGCTGCAGTGTACCCCTGCTATCCTTTTGTCCCTGTCATACCCACCAGTTCTGTGTCCCTGCAGTACTCTCCTACCCTGTGGTCCTACCATCTCCGCCTCTTCTTGGTCTTCTCCCATCCCGGTCCTCCAGCTTCCGAAGCGATAGTCCCTCACGGGCCTGCCCCTAACTCTCCCTGTATAGGGGCAGTCTATCTGGTCAGCTCATCTGTGGGGGGTTCGTCGTCGCGGTCTAGAGGGTCCAGTTTTCGTTTTCCCTCTTAGAACCGTCACAGAAAGGATAGTCGGGCTTAGCAAGGTGCTTCGAAGTTACACGTTGAAGTTGACTGGGATCATCAGGTTCTTGTAGAGTCAGCATCTCTTGCAACTGTTTACGCTGAGAGCATGTGGTCACCATAGTTGGTATGGTTAGTTTAACGGACAGAAGAGCAGCGGCTTTTGCTTGCATATCCGCAAAGGCGTTGCCAATAGTCTGTGGACTGTTCCTAACACCGTGCGCCTTAACTTTGATAATGGCCACCTGAGTAAGTAATTTGATCGAATCCATGAGGGTTTTAACAGCTTCAGCATTTTTCACTGGAGTTCCGGCAGTAGTAATAAACCCTTGATTGGTCCATAAAGCCCCGAAGTCGCGAGCAATACCAAATGCATACCGTGAGTCTGTGTGTCAGGACTCTGGATTCCCTGTTTTCATTTGTGGTACTTTTCACCCATTTCCAAGATGGCGTCTGCTGCCTCACTTCTGCTCATGTGATCCGCCTTCCCGGTCTTTATAACCCTGGTTCACATCTAACTCCTTGCTTGTGTATTTTGCTACAATTCCTGGGTTGTGCTACAAGAGACTTTCCTCTTCAGATACTCCGGCTCCGCCTCCTCAGCAAACCTGCTCAGCTCTCAGTGGTGTCTGTGCTGCAAGCTGTTTTTGCCTGTGTCTATCTGCAATCTTCTCCTGTCTGCTAGGACACGTAAGCTCTGCCTGCTACAGCCATCCTAGTTTGGTATCCGCTGCCAGTTTGACTGTTTCTGGACTCGAAGCTCTGCACTGCTTCTGGACTCTTTTCTAGTGACTGCCAAACCTAGTATGAACTGTGTCTTATTATCTGCTTCACCACAGAGGGTGCTACACCCATAAGACTTTGCCCGCAGCAGAGCTGCAAATGAACTACTTCTGAAGGACCTTGTTTGCTATTTACTTGAACTGTTGTGCCCATGCTGCATCCACGTTTGTGCATATAAACACTGACTCTGCCTGCAGCAGAGCTGCTAAGGCACTTCTCCTGATATCATCTTGTTTGCTGTGTTTGAAGTTGCTCACACCTTGCACCTGTGTCTATTTGAATAATACAGACTTTACACTGCACTTTGGTTCAGTTGCCTTATTTGTCTCAAGCCAAGAGATTCCTGAGTGTACCATTATGAGGGTATGTGCACACGTTCAGGTTTTTTTGCGGTATTTTCCCATTTTTAAACGATAAAAACGTGATAAAACCACATTAGAAACTGCAGACATATGCATCCTATCATTTAGAATGCATTCTGCAATTTTTGTGCACATGATGCATTTTTTTCCGCCAAAAAAACGCATCGCGGTAAAAAAAAATGCAGCATGTTCATTAATTTTGCGGATTTTCTGCGTTTTTCCCGCTATTCTATGCATTTGGTAAAAAACGCACCAAAAACGCAAAAAAAACGCATGCGGATTTCTGGCAGAAATGTCCGTTTTTTGTCAGGAAAATATCTGCAAGAAATCCTGACGTGTGCGCATACCCTAATTGTTACAGGAGGCGGATCTCATGAGCAGAAGTGAGGCAGCAGACGCCATCTTGGAAAAGAGCGAAAAGTACCACAAATGAAAACAGGGAATCCAGAGTACTGACACTGTGTATATATTAGCCCGCTTGTCTTTGGCCAGAATACATGCAATAGACAGAGTCTGAAGTTCTGCTTCTTGTGCTGACTGTGAGGGCGGGAGCGCAGCTGCGTGCACAACAATATCCTCTGTGGTAACAGCATATCCTGTGTGGAATCTACCAAACTCATCAGCATATCTTGAACCATCCGTGTATAACACCAGATCGGGATTTGGAAGTGGATTCTCACTGACATTTGGTGGAGTAGCTGTTTCTTCAGTCAGAAGTTGGGAACAATCATGTTGGAGATAATCCTCATCACTGCCATCTTTCTTGGGGACCGGCAGTAAAGTAGCGGGGTTGATTGTAGTACAGTGATGCAACTTGACACAGTCAGGCAAAAGGAGTGAACACTGCAGCCGTAAATGTCATTGTACAATCAAATGCCTTGGCTGTTGGAGTGTAAGTATTGCCGCAATATCATGCGGGGAAAAAATGTGCGTTTCATGTCCAAGAATTATGTCTGCAGTCTTGTTAAGCAACGAGTGAGTGGCGTGAACTACCCTCATGCAACTTGGTGATGCTCAGGCCACGGAGTCGAGGCGGACTGAATAGTAGCCCACTGGTCGTTGAATATTGTCATGTGATTTTTTTTAAGTACCCCTGCTGCATGTCCTTCATTCTCAGACAGATACAAATGGAATGGTCGAATATAGTTCGGGATGCCCAAGGCAGGGGCGGAAGCAATAAGCCGCTTTAATTCAGAGAAGGCACGATAAAGGCTTTCCATACAAACGGGTGATCTTTCCTTATAGTTCATGATACCGTATTTTAAGGCATTGCAAAGGGGTTGCATTATGCGGGATGCATCCAGTATCCACTGACGACAATAAGTACATAGTCCAAGAAAACGCTGGAGTTCAGTTTCATCTTTTGGGAAAGGAAGGGAGCTGACAGCTATTTTTCTTTCTTCTGTGAGGTGTCTGAAACCCTGAAGGAGACAGTGACCAAAAAATATCACTTGACCAAGGCAGAACTGAAGTTTCAAGGTCAAAACCCAACAGTTCAGATCTGCCAGATACTTGCGGAGACTAACAGTGGCAACAATGACTTCCTGCTCCGTCTGTGCACACAACAAAAGATCATCCACATACTGGAGCAGCGTGACATGGGGGTGGTCCAATTGCCAGGGTAAAAGACACTCGCCCATACTTTTTGCAAACTGATTGGGACTGTTTTGGGCCCCTTGTGGCATAACTGTCCACGTCAATTGTCGTCCCTGGTAAGTGAATGCAAAGAAAATCTGGCAATCTGGGTGTAATGGAATGCTGAAAAAGGCATTGGCAAGGTCAATGATTGTAAACCAAGCAGCATCCTTAGGTATTTGGGACAAAAGAGTATGTGGATTAGGCACCACCGGAGTTTCCAGAATAGTAGCTGGCTGCATTAACTGCCTGTAGATCTTGTACCAGCTAGTACACAGGGGGTTGGCCGGGTGGGGTCTTTTTCTTAATGGGAAACAAGGGTGTGTTACATGGGGAAACACAGGGCCCTTTTGACCAAAGTTTAGATGGTATCTCAGAGAGATATGGGACAAGTAGTTGATCCTCAGGCACCATCGGGGGAGGGTCTGAGCCTATCAGGGCCACCATAACTGTAGGAAGGGCATGTAAAATACAGATTTCCTCGCTATATTCATCTGCATAAGGGTTATTGTTATGAACAGGTGATTCAGAACCACCAATGGACCTAGTGGTTAAGAGCACACAAAGTGACCTGATAGTTACTAACATAGGACGAGCTCTGAGACGTGGGAACTCTGCTGACCGCAATCCCTAATCCTATCATACCACACTAGAGGTAGCCGTGGATTGCGCCTAACGCTCCCTATGCAACTCGGCACAGCCTGAGAAACTAGCTAGCCCTGAAGATAGAAAAATAAGCCTACCTTGCCTCAGAGAAATTTCCCAAAGGAAAAGGCAGCCCCCCACATATAATGACTGTGAGTTAAGATGAAAATACAAACACAGAGATGAAATAGATTTTAGCAAAGTGAGGCCCGACTTACTGAATAGACCGAGGATAGGAAGGATAGCTTTGCGGTCAGCACAAAAACCTACAAACAACCACGCAGAGGGGGCAAAAAGACCCTCCGCACCGACTAACGGTACGGAGGTACTCCCTCTGCGTCTCAGAGCTTCCAGCAAGCAAGAAAAACCAATATAGCAAGCTGGACAGAAAATATAGCAAACAAAAGTAACACAAGCAAAACTTAGCTTATGCAGGGCAGACAGGCCACAAGAACGATAAAGGAGAAAGCAAGACCAATACTGGAACATTGACTGGAGGCCAGGAACAAAGAACTAGGTGGAGTTAAATAGAGCAGCACCTAACGACTTAACCTCGTCACCTGAGGAAGGAAACTCAGAAGCCGCAGCCCCACTCACATCCACCAGGGGAAGCTCATAGACAGAACCAGCCGAAGTACCACTCATGACCACAGGAGGGAGCTTGACCACAGAATTCACAACAGTACCCCCCCTTGAGGAGGGGTCACCGAACCCTCACCAGAGCCCCCAGGCCGACCAGGATGAGGCAAATGAAAGGCACGAACCAGATCGGCAGCATGAACATCAGAGGCAAAGACCCAGGAATTATCTTCCTGACCATAACCCTTCCACTTAACCAGGTACTGGAGTTTCCATCTCGAAATACGAGCATCCAAAATCTTCTCCACTATATACTCCAACTCCCCCTCAACCAAAACCGGGGCAGGAGGATCAACGGATGGAACCACAGGTGCCACGTATCTCCGCAACAATGACCTATGGAATACGTTATGGATGGAAAAAGAAGCTGGAAGGGTCAAACGAAAAGACACAGGATTAAGAACCTCAGAAATCCTATACGGACCAATGAAACGAGGCTTAAACTTAGGAGAGGAAACTTTCATAGGAATATAACGAGATGACAACCAAACCAAATCCCCAACACGAAGTCGGGGACCCACACAGCGCCTGCGGTTAGCGAAACGTTGAGCCTTCTCCTGAGACAATGTCAAATTGTCCACCACATGAGTCCAAATCTGCTGCAACCTATCAGCCACAGTATCCACACCAGGACAGTCAGAAGACTCAACCTGCCCTGAAGAGAAACGAGGATGGAAACCAGAATTGCAGAAAAACGGCGAAACCAAAGTAGCCGAGCTGGCCCGATTATTAAGGGCGAACTCAGCCAAAGGCAAAAAGGACACCCAATCATCCTGATCGGCAGAAACAAAGCATCTCAGATATGTCTCCAAGGTCTGATTGGTTCGTTCAGTCTGGCCATTTGTCTGAGGATGGAAAGCCGAGGAAAAAGACAAATCAATGCCCATCCTAGCACAAAAGGCTCGCCAAAACCTTGAAACAAACTGGGAACCTCTGTCAGAAACGATGTTCTCCGGAATGCCATGTAAACGAACCACATGCTGGAAGAACAATGGCACCAAATCAGAGGAGGAAGGCAATTTAGACAAGGGTACCAAATGGACCATCTTAGAGAAGCGATCACAAACAACCCAAATGACCAACATTTTTTGAGAGACGGGGAGATCCGAAATAAAATCCATAGAGATATGTGTCCAAAACGTCAAAACGGGAGAAAAACAGCGACCAACGAGCCTGTCTAGGATTTAACCATTTGGCAGACTTGAGATAAGTCAAGTTCTTGTGATCAGTCAAGACCACCACGCGATGCTTAGCTCCCTCAAGCCAATGACGCCACTCCTCGAATGCCCACTTCATGGCCAGCAACTCTCGATTGCCAACATCATAATTACGCTCAGCAGGCGAAAACTTCCTGGAAAAGAAGGCGCATGGTTTCATCACCGAGCCATCAGAACTTCTTTGCTACAAAACAGCCCCTGCTCCAATCTCAGAAGCATCAACCTCGACCTGGAACGGGAGCGAAACATCTGGTTGGCACAACACAGGGGCAGAAGAAAAATGACGCTTCAACTCTTGAAAAGCTTCCACAGCAGCAGAAGACCAATTGACCACATCAGCACCCTTCTTGGTTAAATCAGTCAACGGTTTAGCAATACTAGAAAAATTATTGATGAAGCGACGATAAAAATTAGCAAAGCCCAGGAACTTTTGCAGACTCTTCAGAGATGTTGGCTGAGTCCAATCATAAATGGCCTGAACTTTAACAGGGTCCATCTCGATAGTAGAAGGGGAAAAAATGAAACCCAAAAATGAAACCTTCTGAACACCAAAGGGACACTTTGACCCCTTCACAAACAAAGAATTCGCACGCGGGATCTGGAACACCATTCTGACCTGCTTCACGTGAGACTCCCAATCATCCGAGAAGACCAAAATATCATCCAAATACACAATCAGGAATTTATCCAGGTACTCTCGGAAGATGTCATGCATAAAGGACTGAAACACTGATGGAGCATTAGAAAGCCCGAATGGCATAACCAGGTACTCAAAATGGCCCTCGGGCGTATTAAATGCTGTTTTCCATTCATCGCCCTGTTTCATGCGCACAAGATTATACGCACCACGAAGATCTATCTTGGTGAACCAACTAGCCCCCTTAATCCGAGCAAACAAATCAGACAGCAGCGGCAAGGGGTACTGAAATTTGACCGTGATTTTATTTAGAAGGCGGTAATCAATACAAGGTCTCAGCGAACCATCCTTCTTGGCCACAAAAAAGAACCCTGCTCCCAATGGCGACGACGACGGGCGAATATGACCCTTCTCCAAGGATTCCTTTACGTAACTCCGCATAGCGGCGTGCTCAGGCACAGACAAATTAAACAGTCGACCTTTAGGAAACTTACTACCAGGAATCAAATCGATAGCAAAATCACAATCCCTATGCGGAGGTAGGGCACTGGACTTGTGCTCATCAAATACATCCCGGTAATCTGACAAGAACTCTGGGACCTCAGAAGGGGTGGATGATGAAATAGACAGAAATGGAACATCACCATGTACCCCCTGACAACCCCAGCTGGACACAGACATTGATTTCCAATCCAATACTGGGTTATGGACTTGTAGCCATGGCAACCCCAACACGACCACATCATGCAGATTATGCAACACCAAAAAGCGAATATCCTCCTGATGCGCAGGAGCCATGCACATGGTCAGCTGGGTCCAGTACTGAGGCTTATTCTTGGCCAAAGGCGTAGCATCAATTTCTCTCAATGGAATAGGATACTGCAAGGGCTCCAAGAAAAACCCACAGCGCCTAGCATACTCCAAGTCCATCAAATTCAGGGCAGTGCCTGAATCCACAAATGCCATGACAGAATAGGATGACAAAGAGCAGATCAAAGTAACGGACAAAAGAAATTTCGACTGTACCGTACCAATGGTGGCAGACCTAGCGAACCGCTTAGTGCGCTTAGGACAATCGGAGATAGCATGAGTGGAATCACCACAGTAAAAACACAGCCCATTCTGATGTCTGTGTTCTTGCCGTTCAACTCTGGTCAAAGTCCTATCGCACTGCATAGGCTCAGGTCCATGCTCAGATAAGACCGCCAAATGGTGCACAGTTTTACGATCACGCAAGCGTCGACCGATCAGAATGGCCAAAGACATAGACTCATTCAGACCAGCAGGCATAGGAAATCCCACCATGACATCCTTAAGGGCTTCAGAGAGACCTTTTCTGAAAATTGCTGCCAGCGCACATTCATTCCATTGAGTGAGCACAGACCACTTCCTAAACTTCTGACAATATATCTCTACCTCATCCTGACCCTGACACAGAGCCAGCAAATTTTTCTCTGCCTGATCCACTGAATTAGGTTCATCATACAGCAATCCGAGCGCCAGAAAAAACGCATCAATATTACATAATGCAGGATCTCCTGGCGCAAGGGAAAATGCCCAGTCTTGAGGGTCGCCACATAATAAAGAAATAATGATCTTAACTTGTTGAACTGGGTCACCAGAGGAGCGGGGTTTCAAAGCCAGAAACAGTTTACAATTATTCTTAAAGCTCAGAAACTTAGCTCTATCTCCAGAAAACAAATCAGGAATAGGAATTCTTGGTTCTAACATAGAATTCTGAACCACAAAGTCTTGAATATTTTGTACTCTTGCAGTGAGATGATCCACACAAGAAGACAGATCTTTAATGTCCATCACTACACCTGTGTCCTGAACCACCCAAATGTCTAGGGGAAAAGAAAGACAAAACACAGCACAGAAAAAAAAAATGGTCTCAGAACTTCTCTTTCTCGGTCTCCCATGACAGCACTACGGAGAGAGGGGATCCGCCCTTCAGGGACAGGAAACCTACAGATAAAAGGGCGGTACCTCTCCCTCGCATCAGTTGGTTTCCTGTCCCTGAACAGGGAACCTCTTTCCGGTGGTACCTGTATGAAGACCGATGGACCGGGCGGTCGAGTACCGGCAGCGAGGAGGCTCCTGCCGCGGCTTGTCCGGCTCCCGAAGCCGCCACCGCTGGAACCGAGGGGTTCTTCAGGGTGAGCGGAGGGAGAACGCCGCCGACTCTGAGAGAGGAAGGGGTGCTGGATCACCCGGAGCTTCTGTGCCGACAAGCGCACGCTCCGGGTGTACTAAGATGGCCGCCGCTCCGGAAATGCGGCAGGACTTCCGGGTCATCGCCGCGCGCATGCGCGGTAGCTTCTCTTCTCCCTGGACGTGACGCAGGACCGGAAGTGCGGGGGAACGCCGAAGGTGGTGCCAAATACAAATAGGGAGATGGTGCACACACAGTTGTCGCACCATCTCCCTGTAAATCATGGAGGACAGCGATCCACAGGAGCTGCAGCCTAGGCAGCAGCACCACAAGAAGACAGACCCTAAGAGCGCTAGGAGTGGGTCTAGCAGCTGTTCTACACAGCGCAGCAGGTCTGCTGCGAAGACTAGTTCACCTCCTCGGGAACCTTCCATTCCAGACCCAGGGCCCCCTCCAGAACCGGTACCTGCCTGCACGTCCGAATGGTGAGTGATCTTCGTGAATGTATATATTATAATAGGGCTCCCTCTTCTCCCTTAATAGGGAAAGAAGAAGCTGGAGAAAAGGAAAAACAAATCCTGCCCCATCTGTGACAAAGCTTTACCAGTAGCCTGGGACAAAAAGCTATGTAAATCCTGTATCCAGCGTGTGCTATGTGAGGAGACTCCCGACTTTGCATCAGAGCTAAAAAATATTATTAGATCTGAGGTTCAGAATGCTGTATCTTCCTCCAAAAAAGGAAAAGATAAAGTAAAGGAAACAGTACAATCCCACTCTGTCCGATCCTCATCTGGTGACGCAGATTCGGACGACTCTGACTCCTCCCTATCCTCCTCCGAGGAAGATTCAGGCCGACATTGTTTTCCTCTCGAGGAAGTGGATGCCTTAGTAAGAGCTGTTAGGGCTACTATGGGGGTGGAGGAGCCTAAACCTGACAAAACAGCCCAAGATGTTATGTTTGGTGGCTTGGGACAAAAAAAACGGAAAACCTTTCCTTTAAATCCCAATGTCCAATCCCTAATTAAAAAAGAATGGGAAAAACCTGATAGGAGAAACTCTTCAGTACCCTCGCTTAAAAGAAAGTATCCCTTCGAAGATGACGCATCCACTTCCTGGGATAAGGCACCAAAGTTGGATGTAACGGTGGCAAAAGCCTCGAAAAAATTTGCGCTCCCGTTCGAGGACATGGGTACCCTCAGAGACCCTTTAGATAAAAAAGCAGACACATTTCTTAAAGGGGCATGGGAGTCGGCTGGGGGTAGCTTGAGGCCTACTGTTGCGGCTACCTGCACCTCCAGATCTCTGATGGTATGGATCGATCAATTAGAGAGTCAAATTAGAGACGGGCTACCCAGGAATAAATTACTGGATTCTATCCCTGCAATCAGAGCAGCAGCAGCATTCCTGGCGGACTCCTCGGCAGACTCCGTACGGTTAACATCTAAGGCCGCTGCTCTCTCCAATGCAGCCAGAAGAACCTTATGGCTCAAAAGCTGGCCTGGGGATCTCCAGACAAAGCTTAAGCTATGTTCTATTCCGTGTGAAGGAAATTTTCTGTTTGGAGAGACCCTGGATGACATTCTCCAAAAAGCAGGAGACAAAAAGAAAGGGTTTCCAAATTTGGGCCCAGCCCCATTCAGGCAGTCCTTTCGGAATCGGAGATTTTTCCGCCGCAGACCCCCCCAGGGAGCAGAATAAATGGGAAGAAGGCAGGAGAAGGGATAGAGGTTACCTCTTTGGCAACACCTCTCGTGACAAAAAACCCGCCAAATGACATTGTGCCTACGGTAGGGGGAAGACTCACATCTTTCCTTCCCGCTTGGGAGAAAATATCCAACAACACCTGGATTCTAAACATCATACAGTACGGTCTAAAAATAGATTTTATTTCTTTTCCTCCCCGGAAGTACATAGAAACGAAAATAAGATCTTCAGTGGCAGAACAAGCAGCTTTAGAGAAAGAAATCATTTCCCTACTGCAAAAATCTGTAATTCAAGAAATCCCTCCTCAGGAAGTAGGAGAAGGGTTTTTCTCCCCTCTTTTTTTAGTACCAAAACCCGACGGGTCCTTTCGGACCATTATAAATCTAAAAAACCTGAACAAATACGTAAAAAATTACAAATTCAAAATGGAAACAATAAAGTCCACCATAAAAATCCTGTTTCCGAATTGCTACATGGTCGTGATAGACCTAACCGATGCATATTATCATGTGCCCATCCACAATCAGTCTCAAAAATTCCTGAGATTGGCAGTTTCCATAACAGGACAATTAAGATTTTTTCAGTACAGAGCTCTTCTGTTCGGAATCTCTATAGCCCCTCGAATATTCACGAAGGTAATAGCGGAAATGATGGCCCACATAAGGGAACAAAATATATTAATAGTCCCTTACCTAGACGACTTTCTCATCGTAAGCAACTCGGCCCAAAGTTGCAAAGAACAGAGGGACCGGGTAATGACTATCTTGACGGACTTGGGGTGGCTCATAAACTTAAAAAAATCAAAGTTGGAACCCTGTCAAGTACAGGAGTTCCTAGGTCTGACATTAGACTCCCGAGTCCAAGAATGTCGGCTTCCAAACCCCAAAAAAGACAGCATATTAGCTATGATAACGCGAACTTTTCACCATCCTTCCATGACTCTAAGGAGAGCAATGTCGCTACTAGGCTCTCTGTCCTCATGCCTACCAGCGATACCCTTCGCACAGTTCCACACAAGAGAACTTCAGTGGCACGTACTCGAATGGCAGTCAATACTAAAGGACAACTTGGAAGGTCAAATCACCCTGAATTCCTCAGTTATTCATTCCCTTCGTTGGTGGGGGGAAACCCAAAACTTATCAAAGGGAGTTCCTTGGGTGACACAAATATCCCGGGTGATAACAACCGATGCGAGTCCCACAGGGTGGGGGGCTCACATGGGGGACAGAGTTGCTCAGGGAACCTGGTCAGTCCAGGAACTATCAGCATCCTCAAACCAAAAAGAACTTTGGGCAGTACTTCAAGCTCTTCTTTCTTTTCTGACCTATATTCGGGGACATCATGTCCGAATCTTTTCTGACAACAAAGTGACTGTAGCGTATATAAACCACCAGGGAGGAACAAGGTCTCGGGCACTCATGAGTTCTTCAGCCAAAATTTTCAACCTAGCGGAAGAAAATCTACTATCCCTCTCTGCGCTACACATTCAGGGTTCAAACAACGAGAGAGCAGATTACCTGAGTCGGTCTCAGTTAAAACAAGGCGAATGGTCTCTAAACCAATCCATCTACGATCAGATCACAAAAATGTGGGGAGCACCGACAATAGATCTATTCGCCAATCACAAAAACAAAAAAGTGAACAAATTCTGCTCACTGAACCCGGTAGGGAATCCACAGGCTCTAGATGCCTTTATGATTCCGTGGACCCAAAAATTAACGTATGCCTTTCCTCCAACTATTCTGATCCCGGCAGTCATTCGGAAAGTCAGAGAGGACAAAACGAAAATGATCCTCATAGCCCCGTTCTGGCCAAAAAGGACGTGGTTCTCCTGGCTGAGGATGCTTTCGGTCTCGGACCCATGGGTCCTGCCGAATATACCAGACCTTCTACATCAAGGGCCGATCTTCCACCCACAGGAATCGAACTTACATTTGACAGCCTGGTTTTTGAACGGAGACTATTAAAAGAAAGAGGTTTCTCGGATAATTTAGTTACCACGTTGTTAAAAAGTAGAAAACCCATCACTACTAGAATATATGGGAAAACATGGAAAAAATTTCTGTCCGTCTCCAAAGTAAAAGTCCAAGATGGGCCCTCAATTCCTAAAATACTGGAGTTCCTACAAAAAGGTCTGGAACAGGGGTTGTCGGTTAGTACTCTTAAAGTACAAATAGCAGCTCTAGGAGCACTCTATAACCATAATATTGCGGCCAACCCATGGATAATTAGATTTGTTAAGGCGGTGACAAGATCAAAGCCATTAGTCGCTCAGAAAGTGCCCTCATGGGACTTAAATTTAGTCCTCTCGGCGTTAACGGGTCCTCCATTCGAACCCATAGAGTCGATTTCCATTAAAACTCTATCACTTAAAACCATTCTCTTGGTAGCGTTAACATCCGCACGCAGAATAAGTGACATTCAAGCCTTATCCTCTAATCCACCCTTCACCAAAATATTAGATGATAGAGTCACTCTTAGACCCGACCCGGCCTATTTGCCAAAAGTGGCATCAAAATTCCATAGGTCACAAGAAGTCTCCCTGCCATCCTTTTGTCCAAACCCAAAAAATGAGAAAGAGCAGAACTTCCATAATCTAGACGTCAGAAGGTGCCTAATCCAATATTTAGATTCCACCAGAGAGTATAGGAAGGAAGGCTCTCTGTTTGTCTGTTTTCAGGGTCCCAGAAAAGGATTCCGGGCATCCAAGGGTACTTTGGCGAGGTGGATAAAGGAGGCGATAGTCCTGGCATATTCATCCTCGGGGAATGAGATCCCAGATGGTATAAGAGCACATTCCACAAGAGCAGTAGCTACCTCATGGGCTGAGAGGTCAGAGGTATCAATAGAGCAAATCTGTAAAGCGGCCACCTGGTCATCACCATCGACCTTTTTTAGACACTATAGATTAAATCTAGCCTCTGTGTCTGACTTAACCTTCGGACGAAGGGTTCTCGAGGCGGTGGTCCCTCCCTAAGCTTAGTCTCTGCAATTCTCTCCGTAGTGCTGTCATGGGAGACCGAGAAAGTCGTAGTTACTCACCGATAACGGTGTTTCTCGGAGCCCATGACAGCACTCGCTTATTCCCTCCCATCACGTGTGCGGTGAGCACCTTTAATTACATATAATTTATATACTGTATATAGTTTGAGTATAGGCACGGGGTTCCTCTTTTAAGAAATGTTGTAATATGATGTTTTCTCTGTTGTAAACTAACCTGGAGGTCCTCCGATGCTCTGTAAACCAACTGATGCGAGGGAGAGGTACCGCCCTTTTATCTGTAGGTTTCCTGTCCCTGAAGGGCGGAT
The DNA here is from genome assembly GCF_032444005.1 of Ranitomeya imitator. Lineage (NCBI taxonomy): Eukaryota > Metazoa > Chordata > Amphibia > Anura > Dendrobatidae > Ranitomeya > Ranitomeya imitator. The sequence continues at coordinate 268,697,576 of NC_091285.1, read as the reverse complement.
CCCCTCTCTCCGTAGTGCTGTCATGGGCTCCGAGAAACACCGTTATCGGTGAGTAACTACGACTTTTCCCTCTATTGAGAAGCATTAGTACTTTGGGCCTCCACTACTGTTATGAACAGGTGATTCAGAACCACAATGGACCTAGTGGTTAAGAGCACACAAAGTGACCTGATAGTTACTAACATAGGACAAGCTCTGAGACGTGGGAACTCTGCTGACCGCAATCCCTAATCCTATCATACCACACTAGAGGTAGCCGTGGATTGCGCCTAACGCTCCCTATGCAACTCGGCACAGCCTGAGAAACTAGCTAGCCCTGAAGATAGAAAAATAAGCCTACCTTGCCTCAGAGAAATTTCCCGAAGGAAAAGGCAGCCCCCCACATATAATGACTGTGAGTTAAGATGAAAATACAAACACAGAGATGAAATAGATTTTAGCAAAGTGAGGCCCGATTTACTGAATAGACCGAGGATAGGAAGGACAGCTTTGCGGTCAGCACAAAAACCTACAAACAACCACGCAGAGGGGGCAAAAAGACCCTCCGCACCGACTAACGGTACGGAGGTACTCCCTCTGCGTCTCAGAGCTTCCAGCAAGCAAGAAAAACCAATATAGCAAGCTGGACAGAAAATATAGCAAACAAAAGTAACACAAGCAAAACTTAGCTTATGCAGGGCAGACAGGCCACAAGAACGATCCAGGAGAAAGCAAGACCAATACTGGAACATTGACTGGAGGCCAGGAACAAAGAACTAGGTGGAGTTAAATAGAGCAGCACCTAACAACTTAACCTCGTCACCTGAGGAAGGAAACTCAGAAGCCGCAGCCCCACTCACATCCACCAGAGGAAGCTCATAGACAGAACCAGCCGAAGTACCACTCATGGCCACAGGAGGGAGCTTGACCACAGAATTCACAACAGGTTATATAACGTAAGAACCATCTGACCATCTGACCCCAGTGTCTACCATGAACTTAACAAGGGTGTCCCCTACAGGAAGCATGACAGATGAGCATGCCCCAGGTTTGGTGGAGGACATTGTGATGGCAGACCCTGGTTGGCCACCCCTTCAGTATGGGCGGTTATAAGGATATTGAGGTTGTCCGTAACCAGTGTATCCTCTAGGGTTCCCAGTATTTAGGTTATGATTGGAAAGGGGGACTTGAGGGTAGCATCTGTCAGCAAGGGTGTGACAATCTCTCTGAAAGTGACCGGGTCGGCCGCAGCACCAGCATTGCAGATGAGGATTGGCACGGCGGGGCTGGGGAGCAGGCTTTCCAATCATAGGACTTGAAGGGATATTGGAGTAGGGGACTGAATTTGTGTATGATTGGTGGGCGTAAACTGGAGTCTGTTGCGTGGCCACTGATAAGGAACGAGCTGTGTGCTTGCAGCTGGGGTGGGGGCTAGGGTTGGAGCAGGAGCTGAAACTGTTGCAGCTGCTTGCTTGCTTTTGGGTTTTCCTGCTGATGCAGTGCGGGCTAAATTCTTCTGAAAACTTTTTATTACTTTTAATGCATCGTCGGGAGTGGAATTCTCGATATCAGGTCTAACTGACATTATTTATCACATTAGAAAAAATGGAGATAGGTCCAAAAGTAGCAAAATTACAAATTTATTAAATATACATCAACAAATATAAAATACAAGACTGGAATTGGGAAAATATAGGGCAGAAGTCCTGACAAACAAGATGGAAAACGGCCAACATGGGTAGGGAAACAGGCTAAGTGCCGTAAGTAAATAAAGAACCCAGGGTAGTATATCAGTATTAAGTCCAAGGACTAGTCTGAATCAGATATAATATACTGTATAGTGCGCACTACCATCTGACTGCGACCCGGTTCATTAACCACCAAATGTGCTTACCCATGATATGCCAGGTCAGGATCGGTGCCCCCGCTGCCACCGACACGCGTTTTGCCTTCTTTGTCAAGGTACCGCACCTTGACAAAGAATACTGACTTAATACTGATATACTACCCTGGGTTCTTTATTTACTTACGGCACTTAGCCTGTTTCCTTACCCATGTTGGCCGTTTTCCATCTTGTTTGTCAGGACTTCTGCCCTATATTTTCCCGATTCTAGTCTTGTATTTTATATTTGTTGATGTATATTTAATAAATTTGTAATTTTGCTACTTTTGGACCTATCTCCATTTTTTCTGATGTGATATATATTTGATAGGGAGAGTCCTGTTGGTGCACTGATGTGAGACATGCGTACTGAAGTTGGTCTCGACAGCACCATTTCACCTATGGTACCTTATATGGTTTATGTTTATTCTAACTGACATTATTGCCTCCTTCAATTCGGGTTTACAGCCGGACATCAAAGCTGCCACAAAAAGGTGTGAATGGGCTTTATTATACAATGAGAATCCCAGATCTTTAAATACTACCATAAGACGCCCATAGAACTTCTCTGCAGTCTCCCCCTTGTCCTGTGTGACATGTGTGAGAGAGGTAGCTTGGTCCGCTAGTCTATCTTGTGCCCAAACCTGCATTGCAGAATGCTTGTGTGTATCCCACTGACCGTGGTGCCCCCTTACTCTTTATATTTAGCATTGCAGAAATCAACAACACTCTCATAGGTTCCCCAATCCAGGTTCACATTATACGTTCTGCCACCCTCAATAATTGGAAAATACCCTTCCCCAGCTTTTACTCAAAGTAAGTGTAATAGATCTCTTCGGGGAGTGGAATAAATCTCTCAATTCGCTTCCATTTGCCTACAGAAGGCCATGGGGGAGGTTTCTGGATCAGGTAACTGGTTGTAAAGGGTGTTTATTTGGGATGGGAAAAAGGGGGTATACTTTGGCCTGTCAGGAGAAGTTTCCACATCATCCTCTTCAAATTCGGATATTACTGACTCGGGGGCGGGAGGAGGTGGCAGTAGTACGGGCACAAGAGGCATCTGTTGCGGAAGGGGGGCAGGAGGCTCTGTTACAGTTAGAGATTGTATTGCCTGATGGGCCATTAGGCAGCTGTCGAGGACAAATCGGACTTCCTCAAATTTTATGGGGTTTTCCTGTATACACCACTTTGTTGCTGATACTATGACCATGGAGGCATCCTTTCTGGAATATTGAAAGATACCGGTAGAGATTAATGATATGGCCATTGTACGTTGAGGCATCGTACCGGGGGGACAGAGGAGGCATACAGGATTGCGTTCTGGACAGCCTCTGTAAGCAATTGTTGGGACATTAGAATGATTGTAGGATTATATAGTGGTCCCACTGCATGTATTACATATTGACACGGCAGCTGTCCTGCTCTGGTTGCTGCGACCTATCCTGTTTCTACCTGGCCATACGTTTGTATATACGAATTAGATTCTTCCTGTATTATGGGTCCGCCTTTCTGTGAAATTGTTGCGGCCAGTCCTCCAGCATGGTGGAGTTGATAATTTGTGGCATTTACTATGGCCCCAACGTGCTGCTTCGTAAGATCCCCTGTCCCTATCCTGAAGAGCAAATCATGATGGTGGGGTCCAGGAATAACATTGGAATATATTTCCTGAAAATCTTCTCTCTCCTCTGTGTATCCTGTCTCTGACTGGGTGACTAAAGTAGGAAGGGGTGGATACTCATAACCATTAGCAATACTAGGCATAACAGGGACTGGTGCTGGCAGTGGCTGATAATAGGTGCCATCAGGGTTTAACAAAGGAAAGATTGGGACTATGACTCCAGGTCTCCTTGCTCCACAATTGCAACAGACCTCTCTCCACTGAGGATTAGTAACTCCGCATACGTCAAAAATTCACCCGGCAGGATCATAGGGTGGGGGCGCACTGGATTTTAGCAACCCAGGATATATTGGTGCCCTGGGGTTGAGGGGCACAGAGCTTACAGTCGGGAGGAGAGGCTTGATTTCCTGGGGATGGACCTTATTATGCAGCAGGGAGACCCCTTGTTTCAGATCATCATTTTTAGTTACTTGCTTTCCCGACACATTAATCTCAGTCACTTTCTCAGTTCCTTCTTGTACAACAAAACATCCAGTCCTTGTCATAGTAGTAGACAATTTTCCTTTTTCAATGTAACAATAACAGAAATAACCAGTATTCACTTCCTCTTCTACTTTCACATAACCTTCATCTCGCAATTCATGTGCTAAACTACGGAATTCTTTAGCGTCTTTAAGCAAACCATCATCAGTCAACCTCCCCTTATTTTTTCTGATTCCTTCATCCAATAACGTAGGTTGCAGCCTCCCGCCTTTGGGGAACCCCATGATTACAAATATCTTTCATGCATTATTAACAGATTTCTTTCCCCACCATTGACCCATAAGGCTAACAGTATCAGATCCATCACACAAATTCAAACTCTTCTTTTTCTTCCACGAAACATGATTCTCTTTTAGAATGAAATATCCTTACTTCAGTTGTGCACAGTACTGGATCGGTCGTACAGTCTGTTCCACCGGGTCTATCCCCCACTGGGACAACCCAAAATTCCAACGCAGTTTTTAGTGAAAGGAGGAAGGTGTCTTAGACTATCCCTCTGGACACTTCTGGTTAGATATATATATCTATATATTCCTGAGTTATGTATTCTACCCAATCTTTGATCACCTCATCACGCCTGATTCTAACAATGATCAGGATTTCAGGATATCTTGACTAAAAAATAGTTACAATCACTGGTCAATCCGGGGTGTCCGTCCCTTATTAGGTACGGTTCGAACAATGGAACTACACCTCTATATGATTCCACCCAAGAATCACCCCACCATCGGGGACAACCTCAGATCCTCTTTGCAGCAACAAACACAGGAAAACCACACCAAACGGTCAGTCTGAACAGTATAACTGCCAACTTACCATGGTTGTCATGGGGGATGATCAGTCCCAATTTTCCAGTGCCTGTGTCCGGTCCGAGGGTCCTTTGTCTTGTCCTCCGGGGGCAGAGGCGTCCCTGTTTGGGGGCCCCTTGTTTGGGTGAAAAGCTGTTGAGGGAGGATCTGGAGTGACCCTTCACGGTTGACCAAGTGATTTCCAAATTAATCCACAGGGCGTTGCCAGCAACTGAGAATGACCAGACGTGTCTCTGTTTGGGAGGATCAAAGTAGATATCTAACCCCATTTATTATGTCACACTTTATATAGTATTTTAGCAATTTATACTTCAACCAATACTATAAAAATACAGGAAAACCGGAAACTACATATATGGCCGTGTCTACGTGGCATAGAAAAAAACATAACAGCATATGCATCAGAGTCTTACACAGCAATACACCCCCGGGTCTCATATCTTGTTCACACTGGAAGAATCTGGCCCCACAGCAGCCATAAACTATAGCCTAGTTAAGTAACAGAATGTATCTCGTAAACAACAAGATGGAGTCACAAGCACAAAATAGAGCCTTTAGTTTTGATCTTAGTTTAACCCTTCACAGAAGAAAAAATATTTCTCCAGCTCCTCCATTGTGTTAATGCATGGAAATCATCAGATGTCATCCAAGTGTGATCAAAATATCATATCAAACTAGGGCAGTGATATTGTACATGTGCGCTGCCTGATATGCAAACATTGGTCCAAGTGCTATGCAAAGTTCTGTCAGATCGCACTATGTCTGAAAATACTCTCGTCTGCTCCTGCCCTTATGAACATGACTCAGTGATCCACTTTTATGCTCCTGCCCTTATGAACATGATTCAGTGATCCACTTTTATTAATATTTAAGTCTAGAATAAAAGGGTGGACTATATAGTCATTCACTTCTTTCTGCCTATAAGTTCCATAGATTTGTTCACATCGCAATTCCATATTTAGATATTTGCTTTTTATCTTCACTTTATTCTTCCATGAATTTGTGGAATGTGTACTTACTTTAAAGGTTCCCAGTAATTATGGTGAATAATTATTATTTTATTGGCACCGGTAAGCTAATACTTGAGAGGCTTTAATGACTATCTTTTGGAATAAATTGGCAAATTCTGCCTCCCTCTGACATCTTTTTTGGCCCTGATACTTGGTAATGTAAAATGATTTATAGGTGGAATACTGAGAAATGGATGACTTAAACGTTGCTTTTCTTGACTTACTGGCAGTACAATGAAGAAGGATGCTACAGCTAAAATAGCTGACAGATGGCGGTGGGCTGTCAGCCAGGTAATGAAAGGTATGTTTCTGGGCTCAGAATGAGGGAGCTCTTTAACATTTACCGAGTTCTACGGTAGATGAAATGCTGCATCCATAAGTGTGGACTAGTACAGAAAACTTCTCAGCTTATTGAATTAGTTCACCTATAACTACGGCTCGCTTTCAATCACAAAGCTGTTCACTTTTTCCCCCAAGTGGTTTGAAGTGTTAGTGATTAATTCACAATAACAAAATAGTGCCATTAGAGGTTTGCTGGGTAGTTTGCAGCCTGTTATCAATTTTATATGGTTTATATCTTAGCTTGAACTTTTTGACCTTTATTGTGTGATATTTTCATTTCTGGCCCTCAAATTGTAGAGCAAATTATTAAGTTTAGATTGCACTAGTACTTAAAAGGTCAGAGTCATTATTGATGTCCTGAGCCTGGACCTGCAGATTAACCACGCATGCAGTTTCGACAGTGCCTCGTGAAGAATGAGATTTCGCTGGCGTTTTAGCAAAGCGGCTTCATGGATTTTTATTTCCATCCATGGTAAAATATGACTCTTATGTAATTAGGTATTTAAGAAATCTTTGGTTAGAAAAAAAACACTTGTAGTTAAGCCAACATTTTCAAATCCTTTTTTTTTTTTACATTTTTGCAACCATTTTGGTGTTTTTTTAAATTAATTTACATATATTTTTCTGTTGTCTTTTTTACATAACAAAGTATTTGATTTCTAGAATGTGAGTCTAAGATTTTTATTACAATTAAGATTTGTGATGCCAAAAACTCCACAAAACCTAATTAGAAATTAATTAACATATGCATTTATTAACAGAGGGAAAGAAAGTATAACGCTGTCATATTCCACAGCAATTTACAGACATCATCACTGTCCCCATTGGGGCTCACAATCTAAATTCCCTATGAGTATGTCTTTGGAGGGTGGGAGGAAACCGGAGAACCAAATGTCAAAATGCTTGTATAATCCTGGAAAAAAATAAAAAAATTCACTTTACAGTCTAGTTATCGAATAAAATAACTGATGATTCCAATTGTATTCAATCTCCACTCACTAAGCATGACAGCTGCAGCCTATGCTAAGCAGTGTGAGACCTCAGCCACAGGAGGGACACTGAGGAGCTGTCAATCAAGCTTTGTGGGTGGAGATTGAATTTCGAATCAGAACACGGGTAACTTTTTCATCTCCCAGCAAAGGGAGTCGAAGCGGGAACCATTACAGGAAAGTGGGTGCAGGAATATGGGACCGCAGAGCCAAGACAATCATCTGAAGCTAGAAGAGCCAGCATTGAAAGGGAAAGCTCAGGCTGAAAATATAAACTTGCACTGTACTGAAACTGCCATGGATTCTTTGTTATCAAGTAAAGTTACACTGTTAAAGCGGAATATATTGTCTGTTTCTGAGTGTGTGATATCATCTGGAGACTGGACTATGGGTATCAGCATAATCTGCAAACACAAACGTAATTTTTTTGCAATACTCCCATACCACACAACAGATGGGACATTATATTTATTTCACGGGGTGCCAAGGTGCTGGTACACAACAGCCCCTCGCCATGACTACCACCCTGGTCACCTCACAAAATATCAACTTTATTATTATCTGACTTTCTGTCTGTCTAGCTATTAATAAGTTCACCCAAACAGCAAGTTGAAATATAACTGATTTAGACGATTAGAAGCTAATCTTGGTTTGATTAAATTATTTCTTTACTTCAGATAGGTATTCTCCAGGCTGAAAAATGAGATACAGTATTACATGGATTATAAGATAGACCGGACAATAAAACTCACGCCAAATTTTTGGGAGGAAAATGGGAAAGCAAATCTTATAGTCCAAATTTATGGTAGCTTACCTGGATGTGGCGGCAGTGCGGCGGGGTCACAGGAGGCAGGAAGCTGGAGGAGGTGAGAGTGGGGTGATGATGCAGGCCCTGGATGGGAGGAGAGGGTGTCGGCTTTGAGGCAGTCCATTGATTTCCCAGGAGTCGGCTTCAGGAAGATTGTTGCCGGAGGTGGTGCACATACAGATTGAGATATCGGTTGCCTCCAGTGGCCATCTTCCGGGGAAATCAATGCACTCCACTCTGCCTCACTGCCAACATTCCAGTCTAGGGCCCGCAGCATTGTCCCACTTCATCGCGCCCGCTGTTTTGAGATGTCAGACCCCACCACATAGTGACCAAATACTACAATACTGATCATTAATATAAAATACAATACTAATAACACTAATACTACCATCAGTGCCATTATAGACAGGAACTCTGTATATAGTATTTAGTAGTAATACAGTGATCAGTGACATTTTGCACAGGAGCTCTGTATAAAGTGTCAGTGTATAGGTAATACAGTGATCACTTGTGATATTATACACAGGTGCTCTGTATATAGTATCAGCATTCAGGTAATACAATGATCATCGGTGACATTATACACAAGCTCTGAGTATACTATACAGGTAATACGGCGATCACCGCTGATATTACAAACAGGAGCTCTGGCTAGTGACATTATGCACAAGAGCACTGTATATACTATACTAGATGGTGGGCCGATTCTAACGCATCGGGTATTCTAGAATATGCATGTCCACGTAGTATATACTGTAGCACAGCCACGTAGTATATTGCCCAACCACGTAGTATATTGCCCAGCCACGTAGTATATTGCCCAGTGATGTTGTATATTGCCCAGTAACATAGTATGTTGCCCAGTGATGTAGTATATTGCCCAGCCACGTAGTATATTGCCCAGCCACGTAGTATATTGCCCAGTAACATAGTATGTTGCCCAGTGATGTAGTATATTGCCCAGCCACGTAGTATATTGCCCAGTCACGTAGTATATTGTCCAGCCATGTAGTATGTAGTATATTGCCCAGCCATGTAGTATATTGCCCAGTCATGTAGTATATTGCCCAGTCACGTAGTATATTGCCCAGTCACGTAGTATATTGCCCAGTCACGTAGTATGTAGTATATTGCCCAGCCACATAGTATATTGCCCAGTCACGTAGTATATTGCCCAGTCACGTAGTATATTACCCAGTCACGTAGTATATTGCCCAGTCACGTAGTATATAGTATATTGCCCAGCCACGTAGTATATTGCCCAGTCACATAGTATATTGCCCAGTCACATTGCCCAGTCACGTAGTATATTGCCCAGTCACTTAGTATATTCCACAGCCCACGTAGTATATAGCACAGCCCATGTAGTATATAGCACAGCCCACGTAGTATATTGCCCAGCCACGTTGCACAACCCACGTAGTATATTGCACAGCCCATGTAGTATATTGCCCAGCCCACGTAGTATATAGCAATGTGGGCCTCATATCCCTGTTAAAAAAAAGAATTAAAATAAAAAATAGTTATATACTCACCTTCCGGAGCCCCCGGATCCAAGCGAAGGCAGCATCAATAGTAAAATGTTGGTCACACAGGGTTAATAGCAGCGTTAACCGAGTGCGTTACACTGCGGCATAGCACGGTCGGTTAAAGCTGCCATTAACCCTGTGTGAGCGCTGACTGGAGGGGAGTATGGAGGGGGCACTGACTGCAGGGAGGAAGGAGCGGCCATGTTGCCGCCAGACTGTGCCCGTCGCTGATTGGTCGTGGCTGTTTTGCCTCGACCAATCAGCAACTTGGATTTCCATGACAGACCGAGGCCGCGACCAATGAATATCCATGACAGACAGAAGGACAGACAGAAGTGACCCTTAGACAATTACATAGTAGATAGTGTACAGTGTAATTATACATGTAATACTGTGACTTACAGTGAGAAAAAAAGTATTTAGTCAGTCACTAATTGTGCATGTGAGAGGCCTGTAATTGACATCATAGGTAGACCACAACTATGAGAGTCAAAATGAGAAAACAAATCCAGAAAATCACCTTGTCAAGATTTATTTTGCAAATTATGGTGGAAAATAAGTATTTGGTCACCTAAAACATGCAAGATTTCTGCCTCTCACAGACCTGTAACTTCTTCTTTAAGAGGATCCTCTGTCCTCCATTCATTACCTGTAGTAATTGCACCTGTTTGAACTTATTATCAGTATAAAGGACACCTGTCCACAACCTCAAACAGTCACATTCCAAACTCCACTATGGTGAAGACTAAAGATCTGTCAAAGGACACCAGAAACAAAATTATAGCCCTGCACCAGGCTGGGAAGACTGAATCTGCAATAGTAAAAAAGAAGCTTGGTGTGATGAAATCAACTGTGGGAGCAATAATAAGAAAATGGAAGACATACAAGACCACTGATAATCTCCCTCGATCAAAATGATCACAAGAATGGTGAACAAAATTCCAAGAACCACACGGGGGACCTAGTGAATGACCTGCATAGAGCTGGGACCACCGTAACAAAGGCTACCATCAGTAACACACTACGCCACCAGGGACTCAGATGCTGCAGTGCCAGACGTGTCCCCCTGCTTAAGCCAGTACATGTCCAGGCCCGTCTGAAGTTTGCTAGAGAGCATTTGGATTATCCAGAAGAGTACTGGGAGAATATCATATTGTCTGGTGAACTGTTTGGTAGAAACAAAACTCATCGTGTTTGGAGCACACAGAATGCTGAGTTGCATCAAAAGAACACCATACCTACTGTGAAGCATGGGGTGACAACATCAAGATTTGGGTTGTTTCTCTGCAAAGGGGCCAGGATGACTGATCCATTTACATGAAAGAATGAATGGGGCCATGTATCATGAGATTTTGAGTGCAAACCTCCTTCCATCAGCAAGGGCATTGAAGATGAAACGTGGATGGGTCTTTCAGCATGATAATGATCCCAAGCAGACCAACAGGGCGACGAAGGAGTTGCTTTGTAAGAAGCATATGAAGGTCCTGGAGTGGCTTATCCAGTCTCCAGATCTCAACCCCATAGAAAACCTTTGGAGGGAGTTGAAAGTCCGTGTTGCCCAGCGACAGGCCCAAAACATCACAGCTCTAGAAGAGATCTGCATGGGGGAGTGGGTCAACAGACCACCAACAGTGTGTGCCAACCTTGTGAAGATTTACAGAAAACGCTTGACCTCTGTCATTGCCAACAAAGAATATATATCAAGAGATGAACTTTTGTTAATGACCAAATACTTATTTTCCACCATAATTTGCAAAATAAATCTTGCCAAATCAGACAAGGTGATTTTCTGGATTAGTTTTCTCATTTTGACTCTCATGGTTGTGGTCTATCTATGATGCCAACTACAGGCATCTCTCATCTTTTTAAGTGGGAGAACTTGCACAATTTGTGGCTGACTAAATACTTTTTTCCCCACTCTACCAGTGACTTCTATAGTTAAAGTTATTAATCTTCACTTTTCCTCTTCATTTGGCAAAGACTGCAATAACTTCTTCCAGCCAGGACTTGACTCTGCAGAAAACAACACAGTCATCAATAACTGATAACTTTTAGAACACATTCCTCACTTTTCCCCCTGACTATTACACTGTGCCAGATTTAAAAAGTGACATAGTGCTGCTTTGCATAGTGACAGGACCTCCCTTTTGTTCGTCTCATGGAAAACAATATCCTTAAAAGTAAAATATATTACAGCACTAATGTCCCCTAATTGGATCTTACAGTAATTATGTCCCCCACTTGCCACCATAAAGCAATAATCTATGTTCATCACTCTCGCCCCATACAGTAATTGTTGCCTGTCCTGACCCCTTCCTGCAATTATGTTCTCTTTCCTGGGCCCCTTCCTGTAATAATGTTTCCTATCCTGGGCCCCTTCCTCTAATAATGTCCACTATCCTGGGTCCCTTTCTGTAATAATGTCCCCCTTCCTGGCCCCATATAATGTCCCCAATCCTGGGAGAGGACAGTACAAAGACCTTTCTAATGATCTTTGTACTCATTGACCTGAGACAGGAACAAGGGGGCATCCTCTACGTCTGGAGGAAAGAAGGTTTAGGCATAATAACAGATTTGGGTTCTTTACTGTAAGAGCAGAGAGACTATGGAACTCTCTGCAGTATGATGATGTAATGAGTTATTCATTACTAAAATTTAAGAGGGGATTGGATACCTTTCTTGAAAAGTATAATGTTACAGGGTGTATACACTAGATTCCTTGATAGGGTGTTGATCCAGGGAACTAGTCTGATTGCCGTATGTGGAGTCGGGAAGGAATTTTTTTCCCCAATGTGGAGCTTACTCTTTGCACATGGGTTATTTTTGCCTTCCTCTGGATCAACATGTTAGGGCATGTTAGGTTAGGCTATGGGTTGAACTAGATGGACTTAAAGTCTTCCTTCAACCTTAATAACTATGTAACTATCTTACTATGTAGGATTGGCAATTCTAGATGTGCCATATTGATAGAATCCAACCTAAAATGACTGAATGCTAAATTCAAGAGGTACGTCAAGTTTTACTTCAGGGTTGAGCATATTTTTGCAACCACAATATTTTAGTTCTTTATTTTTCATTTCCATTCATTTTGTGTTTAAATTTAATTATACAGATTATAAGTTACATTAAAGGTGGAACATTTTCTGAAATGACTCTTCTTGGTATAACTTTTGTTACATAACAAAAATCTGGCATTTTACTAGGTGTATGTAGAAATCTAATATCCATTGTACATGCTGGAGTGCATTAATATATAATTGATATTGCTTAGCTTCCACTCCACCCCCATTCCACCCATCCCCGTTGATGATGTTTCTTTGTATTGCAGAGTTATGACATATAATAGATAACCATATTTATATGTAACAAACTGTGGAAATAGCTTTTTGCTCAGCTACATCACTAATCATTCCAAATCAATAGAGACAAAGCTCATTGGCAAAGGCTGAGGGATATTCTAGCTGTTTGAAATTCATTTATATAGAAATCTAATATATAAAGCTGAATGTGTGTGTGTATGTGTGTGTGTGTGTATGTGTGTGTGTGTGTGTGTATGTCCGGGATTGGCATCTGAACCGTCGCAGCTAAAGCCACAAAATTTTGCACAGTCACACGTCTGGACCCCGAGAGCGTCATAGGCTATGTTGTGAGGTGAAATTTTAACCCCGCACTTTCCAATTCACCAAACAATTTGGCCCCTATCTACATAATGGGGAAAAAGTGAAAAGAAAAGTGTTGGAGGCAAATTGACAGCTGCCAGATGTGAACAAGGGGGACTTAAAGAATGAGAGCAATGGCGCCAAAGAGTATATACCGTACAGTTGCTAAGGTGGGGCCCTGACATGGGATACTCACCACACACGGGGATATGAAGACACACACAAAATGCGCCACACACTACCACGTGCTTGAACACATACAGTATACCACCCTCAGCACACATTTCACCACACATACACCAACCTCGCTACATAAAAGTTGAAACACAAAAGTCGCCGCTCAAAACTCGCCACGCGCAAAACTCGCCACATGAAAAACTAGGCTCACGCAAAACTTGCACACGCGGAAAAATTGCCACATGCACAAAAGTTGCAACACATGCAAAAGTTGCCTCACACAAAACGTGCGCATACTCAAAAGGCACCACACATAAAACTCGCCACACGCAAAACTCGCCATGCGCAAAACTTGCTGCACACAACTTGCTACACTACCTGTCACATGCAACTCGACACACAAAAAGTTGCTGCACGCATGTCGCCACACAAAACTCATCTCACAAAAGTCGCTACATGCATGTAGCCACATGCAACTCAACACACACAACTTGACACACGAAACTCGCCCTAAAACACACACAAGTCTGGTATTATCCTTCAAAAATAAAAATCTGATTAATAAGCAGACAAACTACAACAAATGTACCATATAGGAAATCCGGCAGCTGTCAGTCACATGACCTGTCTATTATGTGTATGTGTGAGCTAATATATACTGCCAGGGGGGAGGGCTTCCTGTTGGCTGGTGATTTATCAGGCTGCCAATTTAGCTTACAAATACTGAGGTAAAAATCCTGAGCAAATAACGTGTGAATGAGGTCTAATACAGGAGGAGATGACATACAGATATATACTATATACAGGAGGAGATGACACACAGGTATATACTTTATACAGGGGAGATGACATACAGGTGTATACCATATACAGGAGATGACATACAGGTATATACAGGGGAGATGACACAGGTATATACTATATACAGGAGGAGATGACATACAGGTATATACTATATACAGGGGAGATGACACACAGTAGGTATATACTATATACAGGAGATGACATACAGGTGTATACTATATATAAGGGAGATGACAAACATGTATATACTGAGGTGAAAATGAGAGGTGTGAGGTGAAAATGAAAACGTGTGAGTACAAAATGAGAGGAGTGAGGGAAAATAGTGGAGTGATCGGAAAATGACAGATGTGAGGTCGAAATGACAAGTGTTAGGGGGGAATGAGAGGAGTGAGGGGAAAAATAAGAGGAGTGAGGGGGAAAATGCGAGGTGTGAGGGAGAAAATTAGAAATGTGAGGGGGAAAATGAGAGGCGTGATGGGAAAATAAGAGAAGTGAGGTGCTATAACTAACCACAGATATTTACTATACCCAGGCAACGCCGGGCTCTTCAGCTAGTAGACTATATAATTGTTAATGTGATTCATATTAACTTTTAGGTACTATGGATTATTTATTGGACATTTGTGTTGGTTTGTTTTTATAAAATACATTTATAGAAATGGATAGACAGAAAAACTGGGTGAAATATGTGGTAATTGCAATAAATGGGCGACAAGATGCTACTATTCTAAAACATGGTCGTAGGCCATGTACAGCAGATACTCTACTACTGTACAACAATTCAGCATTTAACCAATACATCAAAGTTAGAAACATTGTTTAACTGCTGCTAGAAGGCAGTGTCACAGACACTTGGGGCCCGATTCATTATTGCGTTTGCAGAACAACATAGTCATGAAAGGGAACAACTGGCCTGTGAGACAAATTGAGTCAACATATAATAATGATCATTACTAAAAGGGACAAAGTCCCACTTGTGAATATGCCTCTCACTAACAGACTGCTACAAGCCATCTTTTATTAAACTTTTAGAAACATGTTATGTTTGAGATCATGTGAGAGCAAAAAAGTTATTAAATTTAATGTGTGCTAACTACCTTCATTTTACAAGTATATGCTATATAGCAGTCATGCAATTTAAATGTCACATATTCGATCATCCTGTTGTAAGTCATCAGTAAGTACCGACACTTCGCGATATGCCATTTAACACTTACAAATGTCTTTGACCTCATACGTTATCACTTTTCGCTGATGGTAGCTTTATTGGTGGCCATTTTATATTGGATGATTATTGCCTTTGTAAAGTCATCATTTAAAATTACCCAATTATATATGATAATTTGAATGAGGATTGTAGGTTACTTAGCAACAAGGTGAAGTGATAGGTGTACTGCTGGGTCGCAGCCTCAGGGTTTGCTCACATGGCCATTAAATTATCTCATGTGAGACAATCGGGCCGATTAGGTCACTCGAATCACACATTGTCAGAGTTTGATCCAAGTGTCACCTTACTGTGATTCGAGTGCAGTCCGATTTTTTACATGCACTCATAGACTTGTATGGGTGTGCGTTGTCTGATTATCAGATGCACTCGCAGCATGCTGCGATTGTTTTCTCATACCGAATCAACATGAGAGAAAAGTCGTAGATCTGTCATGCCCCATAGTATAACACTGGGCCAAGTGCTATCCTATAAACATCACATAGTACTCGTCCAAGTTATATGATGGTGTGAGCAAGTCTTTATGATGTGTGTCAGCCTATATACAGTAGTTGTGTCAGGTACAGGGAGGGAGGGCAAGCCGAGAGAGAGAGAGAGAGAGAGAGAGAGGACACAGGCATTGCAGGCTATAGACAGAGCAATAATCTTATAAACTGCATTATATGACTCATTGTTCCCCTACAGTACACTGATCCTGTGTGGTGCTAGTGTCAGTACATATAGAAAACTGACAGCAGGAGATAGTCAGGATAGCACATGAAAGGGGAAGTAGTAGGAATGTTAGATAGGATAAACTGTGGGCAGCAATGTATCCATCTTGAGACTGTGTAGGAGTCTCTAAATCAGGGGTCCCCAACCTGTAGAACAGGAGCCAAGCAAGTATTTAAATGTTAAAATTCTACCTAAAGGACTTTTATGACTTTTAGGGGAGCGAAAATAAATGAAAATTAAATATATTAGATAAGTAAAAAGTAGGAGAAAGATAAGTAAAAAAGATGCTGCCAATCCAAATTCCTGTTAATATCCCCATCTCCATTGACAAAACTTGTGTTGGATATAAAAAATAATTGTTTGTGAATCGCCTGAGGTTTAAAAATACTCACCACTCCCCTACATGAATTCCTTGAGAGGTGTAGTTCACAAAATGGGATCACTTGTGGGGGTTTCTGCTGTTTTGGCATGTCAGGGGCTCTTCAAATGTGACATAGTATCCACAATTTATTCCAGCCAAAATAGCGCCCTACTCCCTTCTATCTTCGTAACAAAAAAAAAATAATGTTTCCAAAATTGTGCTGATGTAAAGTAGACATGTGGTAAATGTTATTTATGAACTATTTTTGTGATCCACGGAGCTTTTTTTCAGTTTTGCGCTTTCGTTTTTCGCTCCCCTCCTTCCCAGAGCCATAACTTTTTTTTAATCTTTCTGTCAACATGGCCATGTACTTTTGAACTAACACCATTGTTTTTACCATGTCATGTACTAGAAAATGGTAATAAAATTCCAGGTGCGGTGAAATTGCAAAAAAGTGCAATCCCACACTTGTTTTTTGTCTGGCTTTTTTGCTAGGTTCACTAAATGCTAAAACTGACCTGCTGTTATGATTCTCCAGGTCATTACGAGTTCATAAACACCAAACATGTCTAGGTTATTTTTTATCTAGGTAGTGAAAAAAATGTCCCCAAAAAATTAAATTGCGCAATTTTCCAAGACCTGTAGCTTCTCAATTTTTGGGGTTTTCAGGTCGGTTGAGGACTTATATTTTCCACGCCGAGCTGATGTTTTTAATAATACCATTTTGGTGGAGATACATTCTTTTAATCACCCGTTATTGCAGTTTAATGCAATGTCGTGGCAACCAAAAAAAGTAATTCTGGCATTTTGAATTTTTTTCTACGCCGTTTAGCAATCAGGTTAATTCCTTTTTTTTTTTATAGATTAGGAGATTCTAAACATGGCGATATCAAATATGTGTAGGTTTGATTTTTTTTTTTTATGTTTTATTTTGAATGGGACGAAAGTCGGGTGATTTGAACTTTTGTATATTTTTAATTTTCTTTCATATTTTTAAAAACATTTTTTTTACTTTTGCCATGCTTCAATAGCTTCCATGGGAGGCTAGAAGCCGGCATAGCCTGATCGGCTTTGCTACATAGGAGCAATGCTCAGATCGCTCCTATGTAGCTGAATTACAGCACCCTGTGGTCGGCGCTCACAGCAATCTGGCATCAACAAGCATAGAGGTCTTCAGGAGACCTCTGGTTGTCATGCCGACGCACCGCTGACTCACGATCACATGACGGGGGTCAGCGGTGCGCGTATTTCCGGCCCGATGGCCGGAAGTGCGCGTTAAATGCCGCTCTCAGAGATTGACAGCGGCATTTAACTGGTTAATAGGCGTGGCGTACTATTCTGTCCGATGGCAGAAAGGGGTTAAAATTCAAAATTTGAAAATTGCTAAATTTTCACAAGTTTTGCCAAATTTCTGATATTTTCGGAAATAAATTCAAGTTTTATTGAACAAATGTTACCACTATTATGAAGTACAATGTGTCACAAAAAAACTTTCTCAGAATCAGTGATACATTGAAGCGATCCAGAGTTATTACTTCATAATGTGACACTGGTCAGAATTTTAAAAATTGCCTGGTCACTAAGGTGAAAGCAGAGTCTGGCGTGAAAGGGTTAAAGAGGTTGTCCGCTACTCTTACATTGATGGCCTCTTCTTAGGATAGGTATTGAATGTCTTATTGACAGACACCCGGCACTCTCAATGATCAGCTGTTACCAGTGTTGGTGGACGACGGCAGCTGGGAGTACTCACTTGCCAAGCTGCTGTGTCTACTTGTAGTGGCCGCAGCAGGGTACTACACATCCACCTCCGATTGATTTGAATAGGAGGCAAATGTGCAATATTAAGCTATGGCCACTACAAGTGAGCACTTCCTGCCAGCAGCTGATCGGCGTGGGTGTCGGGGGTTGGACTCTGGCTGATCAGACTTTGATGACCTATCCTAAGGATAGGTGTAACAACTCTGCTGGCATCACGGCATGGCCTCACATCTCTCACACAATCGTACCCACTGCTCCAGGCCATGATGTGGTTTCTGTTTCATGCCAGCTCCATGTTCTGTGTCTCTGCTCTCTGCATGCCTCATGGCTATGTGTATAGGGGGCCGGCGCCTGAACTCTCTGGTTCTTATAGGAATCAGGGGCATCTATCTAATCAGTTCCTGACCAATTATCAAGAGGCCTCCTGTATATAGTGCAGCTCCACCCTGTGGTCTGGGCCTGTGAAATGTGTTAGCTCAGTTAGTGTTTAGCTGCTGAGTTTGCCTGGCCTTGCTCTGAGTTACTCCCTCTGAGCTTTTCTCTGTGCTTTTGCCTTGATCTTGTAGTCCGCCCTCCAGGAGGCAGAATATCCTGGTCCCTGTGTCTTTGTCCCTGTGTCTTGTTCCATTGCCTTGTCTGTACTTTGTCTTTTCTCGGTCTCCTTGTCTGTGGCTTCCTTCCCTGCTTTGTCTTTCCTTGTGTTCTCAGTCTGCTTACACTCCGCACTCTTGCGGCTCTGCACTCAGTCCTTGCTTCGCACTCTCTGGCTTTGCTCTGTGGCTCCGCTCTTTGCGGTTCTATCTGGCTCTGCTCTTTGCGGTTCTATTTGGCTCCGCCTCCTGTGTTTCTGCACTTGGCTCTGTCTCTGCTTTTGGCTCCGCCTCCAGCGTCTCCGCTCTTGGCGTTACCTCCAGCGTCTCCGCTTTTGGTTCCGCCTCCAGCATCTGCGCTCTTGGCTCCACCTCCAGCGTCTCCGCTCTTGGCTCCGCCTCCAGCATCTCCGCTCTTGGCTCCGCCTCCAGCGTCTCCACTCTTGGCTCCGCCTCCAGCGTCTCCACTCTTGGCTCCGCCTCCAGCGTCTCCGCTCTTGGCTCCGCCTCCAGCATCTCCGCTCTTGGCTCCGCCTCTTGCGGCTCCGCCTTTGGCTCTGTCTTCTCCTTCTCTTCGCTCCACCTTCTACTCGTACTCAGCCTCCTGCGTTTCTGTTCTTGGTTCTAGCTCTTGTGCTTTCGCTCTGCATCCGCTCTTGCGGTCTTTCTCTACTTGTTACTTAGTCCTCCTGTCTGAACAGGTTCCAACCTGTTTCACATACCTGCCTGCAGACCGGTCCCTACCGGTTCTTCCTATGTTCCAGCCGTACCCGCCTGCCTACCAGAGAGCCAGCCGTGTCCGCCTGCCCGCCAGTGTCTCTGTTGTACCCGTCTGCCTGCCTGTGTCCCAGCCGTGCCTGCCTGTCAGCCAGAGTGTCAGCCGTGCCCGCTCCGTTCCTTAGTGGGATCAGCAGCCACAGCCAGACATCACCCTGGAGTGGCACCTGGTAGCTTCCTATTGTACAAGTCTGACCTCACCATCAGAGGCTCCAGCGAACACCTAGGAAGCTACTTAGTTACGCCCCTTCCAGGGAAGTTTGGTCTGTGGTCCAGTGGGGCCACACCCCTGTATGCCCGCGCCAACCAGTCTGGGCGCGTGCGTGACAATAGGTAATCAATGTAAAACTAGTGGGCAAGCTTTTTAAGTCTCAGAGTGTGACCCACCTCCTGTATTCTATGCTTTTTTAGGTTAAATCTTCACAGTACAAATATAGGATTTTTCCCTAACTCCCATAATATGTAGATTTGGGCAAAAGATAAAAATTACCGTATATACTCGAGTATAAGCCGAGATTTTTGCAGCCCATTTTTTTGGGCTGAAAGTCCCCCTCTCTGCTTATACTCGAGTCATACCCAGCGGTCGGCAGGGGAGGGGGAGCGGGGGCTGTCTAATTATACTCACCTGCTCCTGGCGCAGTCCCTGCTTCCCGGCACCCCAGCTTCTTCCTGTACTGAGTGGACACATGGTACCGCTCACTACAGTAATGAATTTGCAGCTCCACCTCCCTTAGGGGTGGAGCCGCATATTCATTACTGTAATGAGCAATAACGATGACCGCTCAGTAGAGGAAGAAATTCGGCGCCGGGAAGCCAGGGATCGCGCCAGGAGCAGGTGAGTATAACGGGGAGGGGAGCGCGATATTCTCCTCGTTCCGGGTGCCACTGCATCTTCTGCATCTTCTGCAGTGACGCTCAGGTCAGAGGGCACGGTGACGTGGTTAGTGTGCGCTCTCTGCCTGAACGTCAGTGCAGAAGACGCTGAAGATGGAGCGGCGCCGGTACGAAGTCAGGTGAATATTGAAAGTGCCGGGGGCCTGAGCGACGGAGAGGTGAGTATGTGATTTTTTTAATGCAGCAACAGCAAATGGGGCAAGTGTCTGTATGGAGCATCTTATGGGGCCATAACGTTTGTGCAGTACTATATGGGGCAAGTGTCTGTATGGGGCTATAACATTTGTGCAGCACTATATGGGGCAAGTGTCTGTATGGAGCATCTTATGGGGCCATAACGTTTGTGCAGCACTATATGGGGCAAGTGTCTGTATGGAGCATCTTATGGGGCCATAATCAATGTTTGTGCAGCACTATATGGGGCAAATGTCTGTATGGAGTATCTTATGGGGCCATAACGTTTGAGCAGCACTATATGGGGCAAGTGTCTGTATGGGGCCATAACGTTTGTGCAGTACTATATGGGGCAAGGGTCTGTATGGGGCCATAACGTTTGTACAGCACTATATGGGGAACGGGTCTGTATGGGTCCATAACGTTTGTGCAGCACTATATGGGGCTAGTGTCTGTATGGAGCATCTTATGGGGCCATAATCAATGTTTGTGCAGCACTATATGGGGCAAATGACTGTATGGAGTATCTTATGGGGCCATAACGTTTGTGCAGCACTATATGGGGCAAATATCTTTATGGAGCATCTTAAGGGGCCATAATTAACGTTTGTGGAGCATTATATGGGGCAAGTGTCTGTATGGAGCATCTTATAGGGCCATAATCAAGGTTTGTGCAGCACTATATGGGGCAAATATCTTTATGGAGCATCTTATGGGGCCATAATCAACATTTGTACAGCATTATATTGGGCAAATGTGTCTATGAAGCATCTTATGGGGCCATTATTAACCTTTATGCAGGATTATATAGGGCATATTTTAATATGGAGCATCTTATGGGGCCATCATAATCTTTATGGAGCATTATATGGGGCTCTTGATTCAATATGGATATTTAAAAGAGTTAACCTACTGATGTCTCAATTAATTTTACTTTTATTGGTATCTATTTTTACTTTTGACATTTACCGGTAGCTGCTGCATTTCCCACCCTAGGCTTATACTCGAGTCATTAAGTTTTCCCAGTTTTTTGTGGCAAAATTAGGGGGGTTGGCTTATAGGGGGGTCGACTAGGAGAAGGATCCTCCTTCTCCTAGTCGCTGGAGACATATCTCCAAACCCCGGACCCCATGTTATAGCCAGTCAAACCTCCCAATTGCTACACCCAGAAACCCCTCTAACCTTATTAATATTCCCTGCATGCCTGCTGTCTCTTTCAATTGTGCCCTTTGGAATTCTCGCTCTGTGTGTAATAAACTCTCCTTCATTCATGACTTCTTCCTTTCTAATTCTCTTAATCTCCTGGCTCTTACTGAAACCTGGATCCAGCAGTCAGACACCACCGCTGCTGCTGCTCTTTCATATGATGGACTACACTTTTCTCATACCCCAAGATCAGACAACAGAGCAGGTGGAGGCGTTGGTCTGCTCCTTTCACCCAAATGTACTTTCCAAGTTATCCCCCAAGTACCCTCACTTGTCTTCCCTTCCTTTGAGGTCCGTGTGGTCAGACTCTACGTCCCCTTCTCCATGCGAGTGGCGGTGGTGTATCGTCCTCCCGGCCCCTCTCATCAGTTCCTGGATCACTTTGCCACCTGGCTTCCACACTTTCTCTCCTGTGACACCCCCACCCTTATCATGGGTGATTTCAACATCCCCATTGCCTCTCCCCTCTCCCCATCTGCTTCTCACCTTTTATCTCTATCCTCCTCTTTTGGCCTCTCGCAGCATACTAACTCTCCAACACATGAAGATGGAAACTCCCTTGACTTGGTCTTCTCCCGACTTTGCTCAGTGGATGACTTCACAAACTCCCCTCTCCCGCTCTCTGACCACAACCTTCTTTCATTCTCTATCAAGAACTGCCATCCCGCTCAGGTCACCCCCACTTTCCACACCTATAGAAACATACAGGCCATTAACACCCAGAAACTTATGATGAACTTGCAGTCCTCATTGGCCCCTATTTCCTCCATCTCATGTCCTGATTCTGCATTGAAGCATTACAATGAAACCCTGCAAAGTGCTCTGGATGAAGCTGCTCCTCCTATACATAAAACAACTCGGCACAGACGGCAACAACCGTGGCACACGCTGCAAACACGTTTCCTGCAGCGGTGCTCCAGGTGCGCAGAACGTCTGTGGAGAAAATCTAATCTACCCGAAGATTTCATCCATTATAAGTTCATGCTAAAGACATACAATTCTGCCCTTCACCTCTCCAAACAAACCTACTTCAACACCCTCATCACCTCCCTGTCCAATAACCCTAAACGTCTCTTTGACACGTTCCAGTCCCTACTCAACCCAAGAGAGCAGGCCCCAACCACGGATCTCCGTGCTGACGATCTGGCCAATTACTTCAAAGAAAAAATTGACCACATTCGACAGGAAATCATCTCCCAATCTCTTCATACCATGCACTGTCCTCCCTCCCCCACTGCATCTAGTTCACTCTCTGACTTTGAAGCAGTTACAGAAGAAGAAGTAAGCAGGCTCCTTGCATCTTCTCGCCCGACCACTTGCACCAGTGACCCCATTCCGTCACATCTCCTCCAGTCCCTTTCCCCGGCTATCACCTCTCACCTAACAAAAATATTCAACCTTTCCCTCACTTCCGGTATTTTTCCCTCCTCATTTAAGCATGCCATCATACATCCATTACTTAAAAAACCATCCCTCGATCAAAACTGTGCCGCTAATTATAGACCTGTCTCTAATCTTCCCTTCATCTCTAAACTCCTCGAACGCCTGGTCCACTCCCGTCTTACCCGCTATCTCTCAGATAACTCTCTTCTCGACCCTCTTCAATCTGGCTTCCGCTCTTTACACTCTACTGAAACTGCCCTCATTAAAGTCTCTAATGACCTACTAACAGCTAAATCTAATGGTCACTACTCCATGCTAATTCTCTTGGATCTCTCTGCAGCATTCGACACTGTGGATCATCAGCTCCTCCTCACTATGCTCCGCTCCATCGGCCTCAAGGACACCGTTCTCTCCTGGTTCTCCTCCTATCTCTCTGACCGATCCTTCACTGTATGTTTTGCTGGTTCCTCCTCCTCTCACCTTCCCCTTACTGTTGGGGTTCCTCAAGGATCAGTCCTAGGCCCCCTACTCTTCTCGTTGTATACTGCCCCTATTGGACAAACAATCAGTAGATTTGGTTTCCAGTACCATCTCTATGCTGACGACACCCAATTATACACTTCTGCTCCCGATATCACACCGACCTTTTTAGAAAACACCAGTGATTGTCTTACCGCTGTCTCTAACATCATGTCCTCCCTCTATCTGAAACTAAACCTGTCAAAAACTGAACTCCTCGTGTTCTCTCCCTCTACTAACCTACCTTTGCCTGACATTGCCATCTCCGTGTGCGGTTCCACCATTACTCCAAAGCAACATGCCCGCTGCCTTGGGGTCATCCTTGATTCTGACCTTTCATTCACCCCCCACATCCGATCACTGGCTCGCTCTTCTTACCTGCATCTCAAAAACATTTCTAGAATTCGCCCTTTTCTTAATTTCGACTCTGCAAAAACTCTGACTGTTTCACTTATTCATTCTCGTCTGGACTATTGTAACTCTCTACTAATCGGTCTCCCTCTTGCAAAACTCTCCCCGCTCCAATCTGTCCTGAATGCTGCAGCCAGGATCATATTCCTCACCAACCGTTACACCGATGCCTCTACCCTGTGCCAGTCATTACACTAGCTACCCATCCACTCCAGAATCCAGTACAAAACTACTACCCTCATCCACAAAGCACTCCATGGCTCAGCACCACCCTACATCTCCTCCCTGGTATCAGTCTACCACCCTACCCGTGCCCTCCGCTCCGCTAATGACCTCAGGTTAGCATCCTCAATAATCAGAACCTCCCACTCCCGTCTCCAAGACTTTACACGTGCTGCGCCGATTCTTTGGAATGCACTACCTAGGTTAATACGATTAATCCCCAATCCCCACAGTTTTAAGCGTGCCCTAAAAACTCATTTGTTCAGACTGGCCTACCGCCTCAATGCATTAACCTAACGATCCCTGTGTGGCCTATTTATAATAAAAAAAAAAAAAAAAAAAGGTTCCTCGCATCATGTTCTCATACACTTTATGCAGTATTATCCCTCTGTGTCTGTACTGCTACATACTTAGGCAGGTAACTGGTTCATGCAGCTTTACATGAACACCTGAGCCTTACACTATAGCTGGTCCGAATAACTAAAGCAATTGTTACCATCCACCTCTCGTGTCTCCCCTTTTCCCCATAGTTTGTAAGCTTGCGAGCAGGGCCCTCACTCCTCCTGGTATCTGTTTTGAACTGTATTTCTGTTATGCTGTAATGTCTATTGTCTGTACAAGTCCCCTCTATAATTTGTAAAGCGCTGCGGAATATGTTGGCGCTATATAAATAAAATTATTATTATTATTATTATTATACTCGAGTTGGCTTATACTGGAGTATATACGGTACTATCTTAGGTAGTGTTCATTTTTGACTGTCAATATAGTCTTCTAATCCTATTCACAAAGCTAAGACATTTTTACATTTTTATTTTGTGATCATAGATATACATGTGGAAAGTGATATTGATTTCATGTAGAGTAAGAAGTCATTACACCGCAGTGCTAGGTGAAATGTTGATTGAATATTGCGCTTGATATTCTTAAATATATTGCTTTGCAAACATCGAGCAGTTATATTGTTTTCTAATTAATTCTGATCATGAACACGCTCTTGCAACATGACTTGAATTAATAGGTCATTTCCTCCACTTTGAAGTGGAAAATCAAACCTAGAGAATTACTAAGTACTATTCTTAGATTTTTTCTTGTAATACCCTGCCCTTTGCTTAAATAACATTGTTCTGATGATTAGACTGATTTTATGCTGTTCCAGAGGCTTTGAAAAATGCCTGCTCCGAGTACTTTGAGCTTGACTGCTCTCGGTCATTATAGTGCATACATTCTGTCATGTGGGATTGTTATACATGTCTCAGCTCTGCCAGATTTACAGTCAAACGTGAACTTCTCATTTAATCTTTGCATTTAATATTCATTCATTATATTGCACGTGTAATTAGCCTAACATATCAAATTAATTTTTTAACCAGGCCCTACAGTAATACTGTTGCGATTAACTCCAGTCTTATGTGTTAAAAAGTAATATAAAATGTCCGCTGTATACACAAAGTTATTGACAACATAAAAACTTGTGACTTCTATATGACCCAAAACCGGAGAGGAAAAATTTGTCATAAAATGCACAGTTACTATAGTGGCAAGTTGTAATGACTATGCTGTATATAATAGTATGCAAATTCATCTAAACATTATCCTTCCACTGCTACAGAATACTTTAGCTTTCTGTGGATTTTCCCTTTAATCAACACATTTTATTCATTTTTTTCACATACAGGCACGTTAGCAAGGTAGAAATGCTATGTGTTTTTTATTATTTTAAACTTTATTGGGCACTTTCATGACATAGCAGTATCATACTTTTACTTACTGTATAGTAGACCTGCATGTAGGTGTATTGTAGACTTTATAAACCAATCGGCCAATAAAACAATCTACCTAATATTGCGCATGTAACCCTCATACTGTAAAAACAGTTCTGATCCATGGATGAATGAACCTGCTCTGTTGTATCTGATACCAAGATATGAGCAGCAGAACCTGTAAGGCAATCTTCCACCCTAGGACTGAAAAGTGACTTTAAATGTCTCATGTTTAGTCATTGTACCTGGTGACCCCATTTTCATCTAGCTCAGATCAGCAATCCGTTCCTCCTGCTTCCAAGATGACCACCGCAATAACATGGGGAGTGCAGTAGTAAGTGTAGCTGACACCTTCCCTGACTTTACAATACTCTGTCACCAGCGTGTGGTTACAAATCCATCTTAAAGTTATTGCACTAGCAGGCACCATGCTCCTCTCTTGTTCTTCTCATAGTCCAATTTTATGTAGTAGGATAGGAAATCCATGGTTTACACTTAGCACTGCACTCCCTACTCCATAGTAGTGTTCATCTTGAATTAAGAGGCATGGAATGCTGATCCGAGTGGGGGAGTCAATTGGAAAAAAGAGGGCACCAGGTAGGGTGACTATATTGGAAATACAGTCATAGCCAAAAATGTTGCCACCCTTGAAATTGTTCTAGAAAATGCAGTATTTCTCCTAGGAAATTATTGCAATTACTCATATGGTGTTATGAACATGTTTATTTCCTTTGTCTGTTTTGGAACAACACAAAAACAGAGAAAAAGGGCTCATTAGACGTTATTTCACACTAAACTCCAAAAATGGCCTGGACGATATTGTTGGCACCCTTGATAAATAACTGCAATCACTTCCTATAACCATCAACGAGCTTCTTACACTTCTCAACTGGAGTTTTGCAAACTGCTCCAGGTCTTTCATATTTGGAGGGTGCCTTCTCCCAACAGCATTTTTAAGATTTCTCCACAGGTGTTCAATGGGATTTAGAGCCAAACTCATTGGTGGCCACTTCAGAACAATCCAGTACTTTGTATCCATTCATTTTCTGTCTGCTTCTTTAAGTATGTTTGAGGTCATTGTCCTGCTGGAAGACCCATGACCTAGAATGCAAACTCAGCTTTCTGACACTGGGCACTACATTGCGACTCAAGTTCGTCTGGTAGTCTTCAGATTTTATGATGACTTGCACAGTCAAGGAACCCAGTGCCAGAGGCATCAAAACAACCCCCAAGCATCTTTGAACATCCACCATAATTGACTGTAGGTACTGTGTTCTTTTCTTTTTAGGCCTCTTTCCATTTTTGGTAAACAGTAGAATGATGGGCTTTATCAAAAAGCTCTACTTGGTCTCATCTGTCCACAAAATGCTTTCCTAGGAGGATTTTGGCTTACCCGTATATATTTTGGCAAACTGCAGTCTTTATTTTTTATGTTTCTTTGTCAGCAGTGTGGTCCTCCTGAGGCTCCTGCCATAGCATTTTTTTTCATTCAAATGTTGATATCTTATTATTATTTATTATTATAGCGCCATTTATTCCATGGCGCTTTACATGTGAGGAGGGGTATACATAATAAAAACAAGTACAATAATCTTGAACAATACAAGTCACAACTGGGTACAGGAGGAGAGAGGACCCTGCCTGCAAGGGCTCACAATCTACAAGGGTTGGGTGAGGATACAGTAGGTGAGGATAGAGCTGGTCATGCTGTGGTTTGGTCGATCGGTGGTTACTGCAGGTTGTAGGCTTGATATATAGTTCATACTGACACTGATGCCCCCTGAGACTGTAGGAAAGCTTGAATTTCTTTGGAACTTTATTGGGGCTACTTGTCCACCATCCGGACAATCCTGTGTTCCAGCCTTTCATGAATTTTTCTCTATCATTCACATCCAGGAAGATTAGCTACAGTGCTATTGTTGTAAACTTCTTGATTATGTTGCGCACTATGGACAAAGGAGCATCAAGATCTCTGGAGATGGACTTGTAACCTTGAGATTGTTGATAATTTTCAACAATTTTGGTTCTCAAGTCCTTAGGCAGTTCTCTTCTCCTGTTTCTGTTTTCCATGGTTAATGTGGCACATACAGTGCAAAGGTTGAATCAACTTCTTCTCCCCTTTTTATCTGATTTCAGGTGTGATATTCATATTGCCCACACCTTTTACTTGCTACAGGAGAGTTTGAACGAGCATCACATGCTTGAAACAAAGTTGTTAACTGCAATTTTGAAAAGAAGCCAACAATTTTGTCAGCTGATTTTTGGGGGTTTTGAGTAAAAATATATCCAATTTGCCTTTTTTACAGTTTTTTTTGTGTAGTTCTAATACACACAAAAGAAATAAGCATGTGCATAACAAGACGCGTGTAATTGCAATAATTCTTTGAGAATAATTCTTCATTTTCTAGAACAATTTCAAGGGAGAGTCCTCTTTCAGTCCAAGGGTAATGGAATGCTTTCAGTCTTGCATGTTGTGCAGTTGTGACTCTGCGTACGTTCATTTTTTTCCAATAACGTTTTTTTGCTGTATTCTTGCAGTAAAGATCATATTGAAAAAGTCTACAATGCATAATCTACCGAAATATGGCAGGTTCAGAGCGGTGACAGATATTGAGTCACCGCCGTCAAATGACTCAAACCCAATCTATACTGGGAGGGATAAATTTAATTTACTCCCGGCAGTGGGGGTTTAAGTGCTGGCGCCGGACAGATTCAGAATGTGTAATTAACCTACAGATTAACTCCATATCTACAGGTTAATAGCATTTTTTTCCATGGGACAGATTCCGTTTAGAACAAGAATCCGAAGTGTAGTTCATGTTTTGGTGCTGATTTAGTGCCAAGTAACTCATATGAATTGTTTGAATGCAGACATGTTCTTTACAGCACCCAGATATCTATAGGGTAAAGTAGATATAGTTTAATATTTCAAAGGGGTTTAGCAATCTCGGCAAATAAAATAATCTGTTTGTGAAAATTTAAAATACATGCATTTCAGCCCGTGAATATGTGCTATAACTTATCAGACCTCCTGAAATGTTCCCTACATTACATTGGAAAATCTAGCAAAATATGATGGGCATTTTTTCTAATCATATTTTATAATATTCGGTTGTGGTATTACTTGACGAGCTGATGTACAAATTGATTTTTACTAATTACATTTACTAAATACATTGGATAAAACTAATGTTCAGTGTAAACTTAAAGGGAACCTGTCACCCCCAAAATGGAAGTTGAGCTAAGCCCACCAGCATCAGGGGCTTATCTACAGCATTCTATAATGCTGTAGATAAGCCCCCGATGTATCCTGAAAGATGAGAAAAAGAGGTTAGATTATACTCACCCAGGGGCGGTCCCACCTCTTCGATCTATTGCTAGAGACTGATCCCAGCTAGAGACTGCTGCGGTTTAAATAGAAAGGAGCCCTGCTCATTGCTCCCAGCAGAAAGGCATTTAAATTACCAGCTCACTGCAGCAAAACACAGGTGGATTGGAAAGGGATGACTAGTCTCAACAATCTTATATCTAACCAGCCACATGCTGCCATTGAACATCAGTTACTGCAGTACAAGTGCGACACCACCTAGCGCTCAGATCAGAGGTAGCAGCAGTATGTTCAGACACAGATATAACAGGTAACATAGTAAATCAGCTCCATTCTGTTTGTTCTGATGTCATAGGATTGGTGATTTGTCCTTTTCTCTCCTGTTTTTTCCGAGTAAGCCACATTTTACAGTATAATTTGACAGTAAGTAGAAAGTAAGGGATGCAATATCGATTTATTGTAGCATTTATAAATCATTGTGACATTTAGTGGAGTGTTGTGCCTTTATTTATACATACTGGGGAAGATTAATTAATATTGCTGCAGCATCCACCATTCTCAACAAGGTTAGTATTTATAGTAAGGTCTTGAAACAATTAGGTCAAACCTGACTTTTTGCTGCTACTTTTCCAATCAAAGTTGATGAAAAACTTGATAACTAAGGTGACCTGTCAGTTCTCATGTCTGTTTTACTAAATAGTGGTATTCATCAGAATTTGGCATCTTTTTATTAGAACTCTACATAGTGCAATTATTTCTTATAGAAATGTATGAATCATTTTGACAACTGGGTATTTTCATTCCTCTTTTTTAATTGTGTGTGTTTTTACTTATTCTTTGACCACTCAGTAGTGCTGGAATCAGATTGTGTAGAGACATACCCTTTGACAAGGGAAACTATAACACCCAGATGTCAATTTATTCATACATTTTTAGGAGGAACAGCAAAAAAAAGTTCTAAGAAAAGATGTTCCAGAGTTCTTATTTCATAGGGAAAGTGTTTGCTAAAACAAAGCTGATGGCTCTTCCATTGATTTCTCCTCACATTTCTGATTTACTAAATTTGAACCATTTTTATTTTTGAACTCTACATTGTGCCATTGCTTCATTTTTCCTCTTAGAAATTCTGCATAAATTGAAGACTGGTGGTTACAAATTGTGGGTATGTGTATACTGTCTGGGAAGCGCTGTTAGCATCACACTTTGAAGGCCCACTCTAATTTGAAAAAGGATATGGTGACAATTGTCAGTTTATTCGTGAATTTGTTTAGAAGAAGAACAGTACAAGCCACATTTCTAAAAACAAACAGTGATCTAGAATTGTAAGGAGAGAAGACAGATACTCTTCCACTGTGTCCCTTCCACTTTTTATTGATCCCTCTGGATGTGTTGGAAATGGTTTCAAAAATCTCTGGTGGCATTAAAATGGTTTCATAAATACAGAACTCTGAATTAGAGCATCTTATGCTTTAATGGATTGATATAGAGAACTGGAGTAGCTATGCTGTTAAATTTTACTAAATTTGCTTTATTGTGTTGACTGGATTTACACATGCTATTCTCATGCCGTTTTAGGTAGAGATTTTGGTGTCCTTTTTTCCAGAGCTTAAATTAATATGAGAAGAAATATAAACTCTTATTATTATTATTATTATTTATTATTATAGCGCCATTTATTCCATGGCGCTTTACATGTGAGGAGGGGTATACATAATAAAACAAGTACAATAATCTTGAAAAATACAAGTCACAACTGGTACAGGAGGAGAGAGGACCCTGCCCGCGAGGGCTCACAATCTACAAGGGATGGGTGAGGATACAGTAGGTGAGGGTAGAGCTGGCCGTGCAGCGGTTTGGTCAATCGGTGGTTACTGCAGGTTGTAGGCTTGTCGGAAGAGGTGGGTCTTCAGGTTCTTTTTGAAGGTTTCGATGGTAGGCGAGAGTCTGATATGTTGTGGTAGAGCATTCCAGAGTAGGGGGGATGCACGAGAGAAATCTTGTATGCGATTGTGGGAAGAGGAGATAATAGGGGAGTAGAGAAGGAGATCTTGTGAGGATCGGAGGTTGCGTGCAGGAAAGTACCGGGAGACGAGGTCACAGATGTATGGAGGAGACAGGTTGTGGATGGCTTTATATGTCATGGTTAGGCTTTTGTACTGGAGTCTCTGGGTGATGGGGAGCCAGTGCAGGGATTGACAGAGGGGAGAGGCCGGGGAATAGCGGGGGGACAGGTGGATTAGTCGGGCAGCAGAGTTTAGAATAGATTGGAGGGGTGCAAGAGTGTTAGAGGGGAGGCCACAGAGCAGGAGGTTACAGTAGTCAAGGCGGGAGATGATGAGGGCATGGACTAGGGTTTTTGCAGATTCTTGGTTTAGGAATGTGCGGATCCGTGAAATATTTTTGAGTTGGAGGCGGCAGGAAGTGGAAAGGGTTTGGATATGTGGTTTAAAGGAGAGATCAGTGTCAAGGATTACCCCAAGACAGCGGGCTTGTGGGACTGGGGAGAGTGGGCAGCCGTTTACTGTAATGGATAGGTTCGTTGGGGAGATCGCGTGAGATGGGGGAAAGATGATGAATTCTGTTTTGTCCATGTTAAGTTTTAGAAATCTAGTGGAGAAGAAGGATGAAATAGCAGACAGACATTGAGGGATTCTGGTTAGTAGGGAGGTGATATCTGGTCCAGAGATGTAGATCTGTGTGTCGTCAGCATAGAGATGATACTGAAAGCCGTGAGATTCTATGAGCTGTCCCAGGCCAAAGGTGTAGATGGAGAAGAGCAGGGGTCCTAGAACTGAACCTTGCGGGACTCCGACAGATAGGGGGCGAGGTGAGGAGGTGGTGTGTGAGTGGGAGACGCTGAATGTACGGTCAGTTAGGTATGATGAGATCCAGGATAGGGCCAATTCTGTGATGCCAAGGGATGAGAGGGTCTGCAGCAGCAGGGAATGGTCCACTGTGTCAAAGGCAGAGGACAGGTCCAGGAGGAGGAGGACAGAGTAGTGTCGCTTGCTCTTGGCGGTTAATAGGTCATTGGTGACCTTAGTTAGGGCAGTTTCAGTGGAGTGGTGTGACCGGAAGCCTGATTGAAAGCGGTCGAAGAAGGAGCAGGAAGATAGATGGGAGGACAGTTCAACTCTTCTTTTATAGCTCCCTTTCCTTTGTGGTCCACTATAAAAAAACAGTATCAAAAACTGGATTTGTGAGCCCAGCCTAAAATAGAGAGGTAATTAATCGGGGTTCTGTCATTGCTCTACAAACATATCACGTAATACTAATGTAATACTAATGTGGAGAAACATCTATATAAGAATATTCTGTATTCATACATTGAGGAGTATGCATATGGTCTACCATAAAACTTACGCCTACAGTTATTAGCTTCCAAAACAATTTCACGGCATGAATTTGATGCTCAGATTAGTACCAGCACTAGTCCTGACTAGTGATGAACTAATTTGTTTGGAAAGCGATCACCAAACATAAATTCGGCATGAATATGGCACATTTGGATTCGTGATTGGAAACACGAGAAAAATTTTATAAAATTGGTAAAAATCGGTAACATTCGGTAAAAAGTGTGGGAAAATATTTATGTTGCAACAGAAGTATTTTCAGCACTTTTTCAACGATATGGTGATGTATCATGAGTATTTGGCACATGTTTGATGAGGGGAGGGGGTTTGCCGAGCTCAGATGCTTGACGTTCTTGTAAACAGTAATTTTTGTTTCCTAACTTTATTTGTGCACATTGTGGCTAGCCAATCAGGGCGCAGGAAATATCCACAATGTCCTCACACAATGGCTTGTGTCATTGGCTGCTGAAATCAAATGTCCCTCTCCATAAAAAGAGCTGACATCTTGTTTTAGTGGCTTTTTGACACTGTAACAGCGTAGATAGGCTGCTTCTGATGCTGACACTGCTAGCAGCAAGATTTTAGCTAGTTAGCTAGGCGGCTTTATATCAGTCAGATAGTGTAGCTAGCTAGTGTCTAGTGTGGCTGTTAAATTTACCTTCCAGGATTTTTTTGCCACGGACAAAGCTAGCAGGGCACATGTCCTACAAGTGTGTTGTGCACTGCTTCTATTGTGCTCCATGCACGAGTATAGCATTCTAAATAATATTTTTCACCAGCTAAAGCCTACAGCCTGCTGTATCCCACCTTGTCATTTAGTGCTGTGGTGATATGAAACTGTCTGCAGACCTAACGCACATTAAAAAAATATATAATTTTTTATTTGCAAAAAGTTAGACAGCCCATTGTATCACACTTTGTCATTTTATTGGGTTGAAATTAAGCTGTCTGCAGATATCACGCACAGTTAAAAAGCATACATTCCCTT
Organism: Ranitomeya imitator; assembly: GCF_032444005.1. NCBI lineage: Eukaryota > Metazoa > Chordata > Amphibia > Anura > Dendrobatidae > Ranitomeya > Ranitomeya imitator. The sequence goes on along the minus strand of NC_091285.1, from coordinate 268,663,761 downwards.
TAAAAACTCAATTTGTTCTCTAGGAAGTGATGCATATTTATATCAAAAGTGTGCAGCTGCTTCACATCCTCTGTCATGTTCAATAGCTGTGTAGAGTGATGTAATATCCAAAGTGTCAAGAATATAGTATAGTGGTCACAACATTGCATATTTTTAAGAAGTTGTAGCACATGAGTGCTATCTTTAAAATAGGCGGCAGTAAGTAAGTTTTAAAATTGATATGCTTTGGAGATTTCAGTCATACAGCTGAAGAGTTGTGGACAGCTCTCCAGGTTGAGTTTGATCAATGGCTGTGTCTGCTAAACCTGCATCCAGGGAAGGCCATGTCCGATAATGGTGTGAACCTGGTTGCAGCCCTTCGGTGAAGCAAGCTCACACGTGCCTTGCATGGCTCACATCCTTAACTTGGTGGTACAGCATTTTCTCTGCCACTATCTTGGTCTGGGTGAGCTGCTCCAGAAAACATGTAAGCTGTGTGCTCATTTCTGAGTGCAGCCTCAGTGACAGGCAGTGACATCATCGAGGCTACCTCCGGTCACTGAGGCTGCGTTCCAAGCTGGCCTGAACTGCCATGACATTGGTGATGTCCCCTTAGCACCGTTACCGTCACTGCCAGTCACTGAGGCTGTGCTCCCAGCAGTTCAGTCACCAATGGTTCTCAGCCTGGACGGTCGCATTTTGACACTGTCCAGGTTGAAAATTATTTCTCCCCCAGACATGGATTATGGCATGGGACAGAATGACCGACAGGTGAGGGATATTGTTTTTTTATTTTAGTTTTATTACAGGAGAAGGAGGGCTTCGGTGGAATAGGCGTTAGGTGAGTATAACTGTGTTTGTTATTTTTAAATAGAAAAGTAAAACTGCTTTGTTTTAATTCTGATAAAAGACTTTATTTTTGCTGTGTCTTTATTTACAATACAACTCTAGGATTAGTAATGTATAGGTTCTTGATGTCACCTGACAATACAAAGGTGACATCAACCGCACAAATATTAACCCCACTTCCCTCCGCTACAGGGCAAGTGGGAAGAGCCAGGCAAAGCACCAGAATTGGTGCATCTAATAGATGTGCCTTTTCTGGGCAGCTGCAGACTGCTATTTTTAGGCGGGGGGGGGGGGGCAATATCCATGACTCCTTACCAGCCTGAGAATACCAGACCCTAGCTGTCTGCTTTAGCAAGGGTGATTGTCAAAAATGGGAGGACCTTATGCCATTTTTAAAAAAATATTTAACTAATTAAAAAATACAGCGTGGGGACCCCTCTATTCTTGATAACTAGCCTTACTGAAGTTGACAGCTTATGGTTGCAGCCCCCAGCTGCGAGTTTTGCCTGGCTGGTTAACAAAAATACAGAGGAACCCACACTGTTTTTTAAAAAAAAATTATTTACAGAGCAGGAGCCGGCTAATGAATACACCCATCAGCTGCTCATGCTCTCGCTGTTATTAGCGGCAGCAGGTGTCGGATGATGGGAGCAGTATTCCCATCAGCTGACACCAGTGACCTGAGGTAAACTGTATACCTCCGATCATAGCTGAGCGCTCACGCTGTCTTTTGACAGCGTGGGAACCGCTGCTCTTTGACCAGCGGGGATGATTTCACTGCTGATCAGAAGCGGTGTTTTCCATCCTGTCATGCACATGACAGCGTGATAAACACCCGGTGTTAAGGCAGCTTAACCCGTACAGTAAAACGGACTTCCTGGTTCATGCTCGGTGTTCCCAAACAGTAGGTGTTTCCGGTACGGACACCAAACTTTACTGTTTGGGTTCTCCCATCTCTATTCATCACCTTTTTTAATGATTGGTCATCTGATTCTTTCTCTTCCCTTGCATGTTTTTTTTTTTTCAAAATGTTATTTATTCTTTTCTTGCAGCAACAAAAGTGGAAATGTAAAATAAAGGAATTATTAAGCAAAAATTCTAAAATAACAAGTATGCTAGACTATTTCTTTCATTTTTTTCTTTTGGGACTTTTTATGGTTTGCCGAATTTTATGTGATAATATACCAGCTGAAATATTCCTTTACTATTGCACAGCACAAAATTACATTCATAATTTGTACCAATTCCTGGCATTTAGCTAAACATTTAATTACCAGTTGAATACATTAATTTTATTGCATTCATTGAGTAAGTATTTAATTGGAATACGTATTTTAGGCTATACAGTTCTTGTCAGATTTGTGACTTTTAAAATAGTTAGTGATGTGTTTTGTAATACCATCTGTTCTGTCCTAACAGCCTTTTAGACTTCTGAAATCTTCACTTTCTTTTTTGTGAAAAATTACTTTTGATTTATAGAAATCGCTTGCTGACTGTTTCATAACCATACCGTTAGATTAGGATGTTCTCACATTCAAGAGCATTTCTCTTACATTAAAGACCATCAGATATTACAAATAGCCAGAAGTTATAAGTCCTTGAGATGTCCTCTAATTTTTTTTTTTACTATTATAAAATAGTGTAGCACACTAAATGATATTTTCATCTAAAATCTAATTATTTTTGTCAGATAAAGCAGCAATTATTTCTGAGAAAATTAATTAATATAGCCAATATAAAAATTTTGGAACATGGACACAGGTAATTTAAGGAGGTCGTTCAGAATTAAGAAAAATGTTTCTTTCTGCTCCTGGGAGTGTTCAGTAGCACACATTTTTTTCCGATTAAGAAGTTTGACCACTTCTCTATCTCTGAATCAGCTGTGACTATAAAGGGGGCTGCCTTAGCTAATTAACAGAGTTTGATTGTCTGCCCCTTCATCAAGTTAGTTATTTTTTACATTTTCTCAACAGATAAACATATTTTTCTGCTATTGGGAATCCCCTATAATAATAAAGAGCTACCTACAATACCCAAAGCAGCCTATGGGCAAGAAAAGAGCTAATTAGGAAAAAAATAAAGCTGGCCATTTTTTATAATCAAATTATTACTAGATGTTCCACTATTTGTTTTAATAATTCTTTATTGAAATAAAAGTTATTTGTCTATTTGATATATAGTAGAGAATTACAATTTTCATTATGGTTTTCATTGATCACTAATGTATATTGGATTATGTGAAACATTAAGAATAAAATATAACCAGTCATTGCTCATTAGTCACTAAGCCTAAAAAATTAAAGCTTTTTTCACATCACCTTTATAATCTATGACTGAATAATATGGTTGATTAGGAAAAAGAGTCAATTCAATCATTTTTTATATACAGCTGAGCATATGTGTACCTGGATGTACCGGTGATGGCAATGCCAGCGCTAATTGAGCACAGGGCTCACATGTCATAACATCCTCACATGAGCCCTGGGAGTGCAAGTGCTAACACCACTGGAACAGACCCGGCATGGGAGGTGGGTATAAGTGTTTTAAATTTAATGGATGCAAAAACTTAGGTTGAGAAGAGCTTGCCTAGTAGTGCGAAACCCCTACAAGTCTACTATTCTTTGAATTCACATATATTAGCTATAGCTGTCTATGAAGGAAAGAAGACCCCATTGACACTACATTTACGTGCTCAATTAGTGCTGGCATCGCCATCACCGGCTTCACACGTATAAATAATGAACAGGAAGTGAGCTGCGTCTGCCTGCTCACTTCCTGTTAATTACTTATACATCTGAAGGATGGGATAGTGACACCAACGGCGATTGGGTGCAGGGCTCATGTATCATAACAACCTCACATGAGCCCTGAGAACTTGAATGCTGACAGTGCTGGAATGGCGCTGGCACTGCAGGTGAGTATAAACTTTTTATTTTAACGGTGCCATAATTTTGGGAAGGGGTTGTCAAAGAAGTGGACAATTCCTTTAATGGGCTATCCCATTATAACATTATTTAATATGTAAGTTATTTTTAATTAATGATCATTTTCTTAAAGATCACTGGCGTCAGTCTCTTAGAACACCCACCTATCCTGACAATTAAGTAGTGCAGTATTCTGTTAACCATTTTGGTCTTTGCAAAGTGACATTAATAGCCCCCAACCCACCGAAGCTTTAAAGTACAAACTAAAACAAACATATTAATAAAAAGAGCACTCATGGGACAACATTGTATGTGTGGGTAAGGAGTATAAATCTCCCTTTGTAGTGGCCCATTCACCTTTCAGTTTTGTTGTAACAAACCAACAAACCAACAAGTATCCGATTGAATGTATAGTCAGTACGTAGAAGTCTCAGTAGAAGCAAAACTAGAGAGAATGGCTGAGCTCTTGTTATAAAAAGATCCAATCGTAAATTGTGCTCAATTATTGGAGCATTTACTGAGGATGTCTGACATACATGTTTGTGAATTGCACAAACCCCTTCATCAGGCAAGAAAATCATACAACCTTACTGTAGAAACAGGTTTAAATGCATAAAAGGGCACCAAAGTAATGATCTCACTTAGTGGGTGTATTACTTTAAAAAAAACATACAATTTAGAAAAGCAATAATTAAAGGGATGGAATTAAAAATAAAATAGGTAATTTATTCCCTATTGAAATATACTTTTCTTTTCCCCCTATTTACCATTAACCTTTTCCGTACCCTTTTGTCTTTATCCTTTATCCCTTAAAATATTGATTTTGTTACATTATTAAACATTTAATACAAATCATTGGAAATATAAAAGACATGCAATTTATAAAAAAAAAATATAAATTGAAAATATAACAATATCATGAAAGATTTGGCCTGGTTATTGTTTTTTTTTAACAATAAAACTAACTATAAATTGCAATATGGAGGAGGTTTAAGGGGAAAAGGGTGAGTCCAATACTATTGGAAAGCTAGAAACATCTGTGCAAGAATTGAAGAATGCGCTAATTAAGGTAAATAGGATGAAAGAGAGCAGTGTGATGTGTAACAAGTAATGCGCAATACTGACATATCTACTGCTAAACAAATAAAAAAACGTGAGCTACTTAGCTAACATGTTTTTAAATCAAAAAGTGCAAAAGCCATCCAACCACCTTTTAATATGAGTGGTCCCTATCACTTGTGGCTCAACAGGGGAACTGGGGAAGTGAAAGGAAACCAAGCATAACTCCCCAGTTTTACTTCCCTAGTTCAGATGAGGGCTGGCTTGGCACACAGGGAGGTGAGCCACAAGTGGTAGGGACCATCCATGTAAAAGGTACATGCTGACGTGGTTGGTTAGCTTTTACACTTTTTGATCAAAAAATCTTAACTAAGTGCCGTACACTATCAACCTATACAGCAGTACTGCAATCCTCTGTAGTACATACTGCAGATTAACAAATGCCAAATTCTAATTCATATGTGGTAAAGGCAGCTACGTGACTCTACTCAATGATACTCAGTTTTTTTGATGTCACACAATCATATAGTTCTCAATGGTCATAGGAAACATAAAAATTGGTACAAAGGTAAAAGTAGAATAATAGTCAATAGTAACCAATTAAATCCAAGTTCTCACTTCTCAGGGGATTTAGAAAATAAAATCTGCAACGGAGCTGTTCGGTACAGACCACTGATTCACATATCTTTTCCTCTTTGGTAAGTATGATCTTGATCTAACACTCAGTCTTGAAGATTAAAAACCACAATTTATTTAATCTCGTTAAAAACGCCTAAGATGCTTTTGAGAAAAAATTACATATGTTTCAAACCATTAGGTATTGTAGATTTTTGGTCACAAATGAATTTCACTTACACCCTACAGCTTAGATCAATTCCTTCCTGAATTTACAACTGATAATTAATTGTCATAATTAGAAATGAAGGCGAAAAGTTCTTCAAACCAATTAGCTATGTTAGACTTGGGGTACATTTACACTGCTTGATTATAGAAAACAAACATTCCTAATGGAATGAGCAAATTATCTAAAATAATCATCATTCATGACAACACATCATCCTATGTTCACAGGCCCTTTACTACTGACAGCAATAATTGCCTATATCAGCCGAAGGGCTGAAACAGTGGCCCATGGGTCGCAGCGTGTCGTTGCCTGCCGCTGCCCACTGTCACCGCTATCTAAATCCTTGGGATACAGACTGCAGTGAATATATTGGTGGAGAATGGGGCCATTGGCTTCTTTTTACACCAATCAGCATGGGAACAGCACACAGGTTTTTTCAAGTGTATGGAATGTTTGTATGTATATAGGGGGCTATGTGGGGCTCATGCTGTATATACCGTAGGAGGCTATGTGGAGCTCATACTCTATATAGCAGGCTGTGGTGGCTCACATTATATATGGAAGGCTATGTGAGGGATCATACTGTATATTGGGTGTTATGTGGGGGCTCATACTTTATATAGGGGCAATGTGAGGGCTCATATGTTATATAGGGGGTTATGCAGGGGGCTCATACTGTACATAGGGGGCTATGTGGGGGGCCATGTTGTATATAGGGGTGTATGTGGAGGCTCATACTTTATATATGTGCCTATGTGGGGAATCATACTATATATAAGAGACTGTGGGTTTCATACTGTATATGTGCTATGCAGTGGTTTATACTGTATATAGGGGCTATGTGATTCATATTGTATATAAAGAGGCTATGTGGGGGGACTCATGCTGTATATAGGAGGCGATGTGGGGACTCATATTGTATATAGTGAGCTGTGTGTGGGCTCATATGGTATATAGGGAGGCTGGGTGCTGGCTCATGCGATATATAAGGGCATGACAGCATACTTAATTTTACTCAATATTAGGTGACACAATTAATATTAACATAAAATAATTAATATTCATATGTTAATACTAATATTGAGCAAAACTAATTTCAGCATATTTGTTCGGTCTTCCACAACAGTCATGGTATCACATTTGGCCACTCTGGAAAATTAATTGCCCACTCATGGCCTATATAAACAAAATGATCTATTAATATTCATTCTGTGGAAAATGGCCTGCCTGTGCAAATGTTACACACCTATCCCGGTCTCCACTCCTTTCTCTTGGGTCCGCTGCCCTCCGTTGCGCTCCACTTCGGCTTTCGCAGGTTGCCTGGAGTAGATCTATGTCATCATCTCTATTTTAACACCCACTGACACACACACCTGTGTCTTCAGATTGTGATTCAAGATTCTAGCTTAGTCTTCTAACACTGCTGCTCTGCTGACTTCACTTCTTACATCCTGCTGCTCCCAAGATTCCTGAGGGTGTCATGTCCTTGCTCCACATATGCCATACTGCCAGAAGCACTGAAGCCCGGGGCACGTGCACCCACCTAAACTTTGGGCTTACTTGTCCACTTCACAAGCTGAGCCTAACATTAAAAAGGCTATTAAAAGCATGCTGATTGTCTATGTAGCCAGTTGGCAACATTTACAGCCACTGGTCGGTCAATGCGAATGAGCTATAAAATTGCACCTACACTGGATGATAATCAGGAATGAGCAATCATAGCAATGATTGTTTCCTGATTATCGGCCTGTCCAAAAAAGGCTGAAAATCATATTTTAAGCTATGCTTAAACATCATCATTAGCAACAGCACATGATCCTGTGTAAAAAAGAAAATATGATGTGTAGAACAATGATATATTAGGTACATAAAGCTAACTTATTATTGATCATTCTGTGCCATGGAAGGTCAGTCTAAACAGACTGAAACAACTGCCAATTGGTTTACATGTAACCAATCGTCTGCGCTCGACCAGTGTATACAAGCATTAAATCTCACTTTATAAATATGAATGACTGCAATCAAATACAAAAAGCAACATTGTATTCATTAATGTATATACTTTCTATTATTCAAGCTTTTATGAGACCTAGTATTTAGGTTAGTATTCATTTAGTCATCATCCCACTTTATTAACCCTTTCAATAGCCGCAATTTGTATGAAAGCTGTTTTTTTTATGATGCACCTTCAAAAATGTCTTCGACTTATGAAAGGTTCCTAATTTCATCTTTATCTTTATTTGTGTCTATTTTTCAATAGGATTTTTGGAATTCTCTTGATATACAGCCCACGTATTGTAGGTGGCATTCTTTATTAGTCACCAAATAAGTAACATAAAAATAATTTCAATTCATGTAGGAATGGATCAGATATTAGACAATCTTATCCATTGATACAAAGTTCTGTGCTTTTTACAAATATTTGTATAATTGGATTTGCCACAATTACCCGTATTTTTCGCTTTATAAGACGCACCTGATTATAAGACGCACCTAGGTTTTAGATGAGGAAAATAAGTAAAAAAATATTTTTAGCCGAATAGTGTGCAAAAACCTTTCATTAAATAACAAAATATTATTTTAATGTAGTAGAATATTATGTTATGGGGGAACTGCAGGGTACACACTTATTGGGGGATCTGCAGATGACGCACTCTTATGGGGATCTGTGGTGACGCACTGTTATGGGGGATTTATGGTGATGCACTGTTATGGGGAATCTGCAGGGTACACAATTACTGGGGGATCTGCAGATGACGCACTCTTATGGGGGATCTGTTACACCAAATATGGCTGCAACCCCCATCATCTGCCAGAATATACCCATTGGTACAGTATATTCTGAAGGATGATGGGGGTTGTGCTTTCCTTCAATGTGTGCTCACCTCTCCCAAGGATCTTAGACTAGTGTAATTAAGAAGTGTTACACTATACATTGTGCAGGGATAGATATCTGATTGGTGGAGGCAGCTCATCAACAGGTCTCTCCACCAATCAATATCTATCCCTGCAGAGGAGGAGGAGAATCACTCTTCTCTCCCGCCTCTGCTTTAGGTCTTCATGTGCAATGGAGCCCAGAATTCTGCCTGCTGCCAGCTATTTGCCATAACTACTGCAGCGCAGGCACAGATCGAGAGCTCAATGACCGAGAGCTCCATCTGCACATGCGCTGGTTCGGCGGCCATTTTCTTGAAGTCCTGTGCGGTAGACTCAGGCACTCAGTCTGGAAACCAGAAACTCGCAGCTTGATGCCAGAAGTGCAATGGTGCCGGCCTGAACTATGCCGCCCGCATACAGCCGAACATCGCAGATAACCGTGCCGAACACCGCCAACACCCCCAGCTCCAGCCTGATGCATTGCCCCACCAGTGACCCTGTCTTCTACCAGTCTGCTCTGCAGCCACCAGCACCATATTTTTTTCACTTTTTTCCCTATTTTTTTCACTATTCTGATTGTAAGACGCACCCCCAATTCCCCCCCAATTTGAGGGAAATAAAAGTGTATCTTACAACGCGAAAAATATGGTATGTGATCCTGTAGTAGGCAGCCAAGTAGAACTCTGGATTTAGTCCCAGTAACTATTTAGCGATATTATGCTACTGATGTTAGTAGATCTCTGAGATATAAACTTACATCCTGCTCCCAGAATGTATGTTAGCTGTTTATACCCAGATGACATCAGAAGATGCCTTTAAAAAAACAACTGGTCAGCAGGTTGTAGTACGCTGTATAATAAGCATCCATTTTTCATTACAATTGTTCAACTTTTTGAAAGCAATAACTATTCATAAGAATGTTGGCCACCTACTGATACTTTGCCATAAAAGTGATGACTCATCTATTCACATTGGTGGGGATAATCCGTACTACTACTGCAAATTCTGTTCATCCAGCGATATTCACTTACTGATAGATTCTGTACCACAATACGGTTAACAGCTATCTGCATGAAAAATGGCATTTCTGCTCATTGGTTTTCTAGATACAGTACATGTAATATTTCCTGATACATTATTACCTGTTAGTGAAATGTCAAAGAAAGGTTTTGTCAGCCTCCCTGCTTGGTGTGTAAATAACAAGTTGCCATTTTTAACCCCTTAGTGACCGGGCCAAATATTTGAAATCTGACCAATGTCACTTTATGTGGTAATAACTCTGGAATGCTTCAACAAATCCCAGTGATTTTGAGATTATTTTTTCAGGGCACATTATGCTTTATGATAATGGTAAATTTAGGTTGATATGTTTTGTGTTTATTTGTAAAAAATATCAGAAATTTTACAAAAATGTAAAAAAAATTGCAATTTTCAAACTTGAATGATTATCCCTTTAAACCAGACAGTCATACCATAGAAAAACATTAATAAATAATATTTCCCTCATGTCTGCTTTAAATTGGCACCATTTGTAAAATGTTCTTTTATTTTGTTAGCATTTTAGGAGGTTTGAAAATGTAGCAGTAATTTTTCATTTTTTCAAGGAAATTTACAAAATTTATTTTTTTAGGGACCTATCCATGTTTGAAGTGACTTTAAGGGTCCCATATATTAGAAATTCGCAAAGCGATACCATTTTACCAAAACAGCACCCCCTGCCATATTGAAAACTGCTGTCAGGTAGTTTATTTACCTTTCAGGTGATCTTCAGGAATTAATACAAAGTGACATGACAGGAATGAAAATGTGTATTTTTACCAGCTAAATGTCGCTAACTTCTGAACAGGCCGCTATAGCTGTCAGACTCTGGGGCCGCTATTTGGCTGTGAACTGCTATAGCAAACATCAGGACCACGCGATCAAGATCTTAGGGTGACATTGGGGATAAAGAGGAAGTACCCACACTCTAAGGGGTTAAACAGATTTGGACGGTGACAACACTGATTGTGGCTGATGCAGCAGGTTGTCAGCTATAGTGTACAGCCGACAGCTGCTGGATTGTCACCTGTATGGGGAGGCTAGTCTCATATATCTCAGGTCAGCAAAAAGATATATTGGCGGTCATTGAGGGTTAACTTGTTACAGTTTCGGGGCATTGTCTGTGTGTGATGTGAATGGATGTGTTTCCTGATAGAATCAGCTAAATTGACCAACATGTCATCCTGAAAGCACCATTAAACTTGTCCCTCTTGTTGGCAAAGTTTCTCAAAGTCTCTACAGGATCTCTGGAATAGTGTGTGCACAATTTTTGTGGCCCAGGAAGTAATTATGAGCAGAAGGTCACATATGGTGTCAAGTTGTCCACCCACACTCAAACACTTTGCATGGCAGAGCAGTGGAGACATGTACCTAGTAGACTGGAGCACTTTGCAAGATCTTCACCTGTGGGCATGAGAGGAAATAGAGCGGTATCCACTATGAAGCCTCTGCAGCCTTTTGTAGGGATTGACTCACCAGACATTTTGACAACCCATCAGAAAGGGATGGGGAATGTGGATGATGGTCCTATGCACAGTACATTTTATTCTACAGCACAGTGACCTTAAGCATGAGCAGCCTACTCTCAAATGCATTATGATAACCATAGGGCATGTTGGTTCATATAGGAGGTCCCTTTACTGTGCCCCTCTTACCGCACACCTATACATACCTTACTGTCTTATTGATCATTATAATAGGGGATTACTTGTACTATGGTGTTGTGGCTTCCCTTTTTACTCTTTGGCTTTTTGATACATTGAAGACATTTTCCTCCCTAATGTGTGATAGTAATTATAACATGTGTGCATAATGGAATATACATGCAACAAATAATGCATGTACTATTTGCTTGTACAACATTGTTCTGTGAGGATTATTAATATTCCTGGGTGTACCTACCCAATTTTTTCTGTACCTGTGGTATTTGTCTTACATCTTTTAAATAATTATTTTATGAAGCCATTTATGTAGAGACAATTTGTGTCATTACGCAGTATTTGTGTCCATGTTATTAATGAAGGTCTAATATATTTCATTTACAAATAAAAATCAGCAGAAAACTAAATCCCAAATAAATCAACATGTATAAGCATTCATTTCAATCAGCAGTTTAAAAAATATAGAAACATGCTGGCAAGTGAGAAAACTGAAAGGCTGTTAAATATTAAGGTGAAAAGCTTTGTTACTGTAGCTTATAGGCTATGTACACCTTTGCACTAATTTTTTTACTGCTCATATGCTTCATGAATGCAAACTTTTCAGCTTTCTAAATGGTCTTCGGTAAAAATTTCTTACCATTAAGCTGCTGCAGAATGTCTGCATGCTTTTCACCTAATTTAACAGTACAACATTTAGACATTAAAATTACTATAGATCGGTGGGCAAAATAGCAGATCAAGTAGGAAAGAGACTTAAACTTTATACTAAATGAACCTTTCCTACTTTATCTGCCTTTTATCTGTATTGATTGGATGGGTGCCATTTTGCTCACAAATCTCTAGTACTTTAAATGTCTAAACTTTGTATGATTTGTATATTATTTTACATATTGTTCCATAAAATGTAAATATAATAGAAATATGTTGAGCCTTGCACATTCTCTATATAGGTTTGCTTGAAGTTATTGTGCTTATTGGCCCATTACCTTCAGTTTCTAATACCAATGTATGATTGCTTCTTCACCTAATTAGCAAAATTTGGCACAAGTCAAAGCTCTGCTTCTGCTCTTGCTATCCTGTCACATCTTTCAGTGTTACAGAGAGGAACAGAGAGAGGGAAGGGCGGGTGGTAAGCAGATTAAAGAAACTGGGGAAAGCACCAATGTTCTCAGGGAAGGGGGAGAAAACAGGCTGTATATAAAAAGGAAAGCATATGAAGGAAAAAGCAAAAGTTTTGCTGACATATGTGAGCCTGTCAGAATATCAGTTTCCTTTAAACATAGACCTCACATCCTAGTACTGTTGTGATGAATATATCTACAGTGGCATGTAAAAGTTTGGTCACCTCTGGTCAAAATGGGCCAATGCAAAATTTGGGCACCCTGCATGGTTAGTACCTAGTATCACCCCCTTTTGCAAGCATCACAGCCTGTAAATGCTTTTTGTAGCCAGCCAAGAGTCTTTCAATTTTTGTTTGAGGGATTTTTATCCATTCTTCCTTGGAAAATTCTTCCAGTTCTGTGAGATGCCTAGGTCATCTTGCATGCACTGCTATTTTGAGATCTAGCCACAGATTTTCAATGATGTTCTGTTAAATGAACTGTGAGGGCCATTGCAAACCTTCAGCTTGCAGCAATTGAGGTAGTCTATTGTGGATTTTGACATGTGTTTTGGATCCATATATATTTGTAGAAGCCATCCTCTTTTCAACTTCAGCTTTTTTCCAGATGGTGTTATGGTTGCAACAAAGATTTGTTGAAAGTTCCCTGTGCCCTTGACTGCAACACAACCCCAAAGTGTGATTGATCCACCGCCTAATGGTTGGCAAGATGTTCTTTTTCTTAAATTCTGTGCTCTTTTTTCACCACACATACCTTTTATCCTTGGAGGCAAATAGTTCTATTTTAACCTCATAGGTCCACAGTACTTGTTTACAAAATGCATCAGGCTTGTTTAGAAGCTTTTTTGCATGCTTCTGACACTGAATTTTATGGTGAGGACACAAAAGAGGTTTTCTTCTAATGACTCTTCCATGAATGCCTTATTTGTGCAGGTGTCTGTAGAACAAGGTACCACAACTCCAGAGTCTGTTAAATCTTTTTGAAGGTCTTTTTCAGTCATGTGGGGTTTTGATTTTCCTGTCTAGTAATCCTATGAGTAGCTCTCACTGAAATTTTGTTTGGTCTTCTAGACCTTATCTTGAAATCCATAGTTCCTCTTACCTGTCATTTCATAAATACGTTTTGAACTGAGGAAAGATCAACTTGATAATGCATTGCTATATTCCTATAGCCTTCTTATAGCCTTCTCCTGCTTTGTGGGGCTCCATCATTTCCAGAGTGCTAGGTACCTGTTTAAGAGAACCCATGGCTGTTATTTTTTGGCACAAGGTTAGAGGAGGCTGCGTTTTTACAAAGCTAGGAAATTAGCATAACCTGGATTTTCCTAACATGATAGTGAACAAGTCTTCACCCTAACAGGCTAATTAAGGTCTGAAACCTTGGTCAAAGTTATCTGAGCACACAAATATCCAAGAGTTTCCAAACTTTTGCATCAGCCCATTTTCTTTTTTGTAATTTTTAATATGTAAAAGATGAAAATACAGTGCCTTGCGAAAGTATTCAGCACCCTGGAACTTTTACCTTTACCCACATATCTTGCTTCAAACATAAAAATACAAAATGTTAATTTTTGGTGAAGAATCAACAACAAGTGGAACACAATTGTGAAGTTGAATGAAATTTATTGGTTATTTAAAATTTTTTTGGAAATTCAAAAACTGAAAAGTGGGGAGTGCGATATTATTCGGCCCCTTTACTTTCAGTGCAGTAAACTCACTCCAGAAGTTCATTGTGGATCTCTGAATGAAGCATGATATATGTGGGAAAAGGTTGAAAAGTTCCAGGGAGCCGAATACTTTTGCAAGGCACTGTATATATTTCTCTTTTGCTGAAAATACAAAGAGAATATATAATCCTTAACTGTAGGCCTTCTAGAGATCATTTCAACTTGCTTAACTGTTCACAATAACAGTAATTTTGACTAGGGGTGTCCAAACACTGTATAAGACCAAAATCTGAAACAAAGAACAAGTTGCAAAGTGTATATCAGAGTGTCTGAAAATGAATGCAGTAATGAAGTTGACAAGCTAAGACTATGAAAAAAAGCCTTTAGTATTTCTCCGATTTCGTGGTTTCCTTTAGGTATATTCAACTATTTTTACAAAAATATAAGATAGACATTATTTTACATTAACATCTTTATTTTAAATGGATTTGAATGATGACTGCCATGTTGTATGATATTGATTCCGAGCCTTACTACCAGTATAGCAGAGTATATCAGAGCAGAAGTAATCAGGAAAGTAGAAGATCCCAAAATTGTAATGATACAGTTGCACATATTCTTGACCTGATTATGTAGCAATCTGCATTTTTTTTAATGCCACACAATAAAAACTAGATGAAACAGCAGAAATAAAATGCACAGTTTTTAGTTAGAACATATAAATGTAAAACTTCATCTATTTCAACATAACATGTGGCCATAAGAGTAAAACACAGCAATGACCTAACTACAAGAAAGCTATGTCAGTTCCATACTCTGGAACTCTCTACCCCAACACATCAGACTCTCGCCTACCATAGAAACCTTCAAAAAGAACCTGAAGACTCATCTCTTCCGACAAGCCTACAGCCTGCAGTGATCCTGAAGTTACTGAACCGCCGCGCAACCTGCCCTACCCTCTCCTAGTGTTTCATCACCCATCCCCTGCAGACTGTGAGCCCTCGCGGGCAGGGTCCTCCCTCCTTATGTACCCGTGTGCCTGTTATCTGCTCATGTTTAATGTATTTGTCTATATTTGCCTCGTATTCACATGTAAAGCGCCATGGAATAAATGGCACTATAAAAATGTATGATAATGTAATAATGTAAAAGAACAAGATTTATAGACATTAGTCAAAAGTGGACTAATAGATATCATCTAAGAAGCTACAGAGAAGTCGCTGGAATATATTTGTGTTAGGTTCAAAAGCTAGAAATTTCTGACTCCATATTCAACAGGGAGGCTCAAGTTAAGCAGATGCTGCAAGAACGAATTTGTCAGCTGGTGGCTGATATTTATGCTGGTAACACTCAGGCAATGCATTACATGTTGGCGTTATGTTATATTAGCACATTGCCGCCTGCTAGGAGAGAGAATGGCAATATGTTTCCCTGGAACATTGTGTTGTGATGCTACATAGCTGACTCTGGAAATGGAATAATACCCACTGATCGCATTCACCAAGTGTCAACCATATAAATTCCTTAATAGCATAATCACTTTTATACAAATATTGCAGATAATACAATAGGTTGTATATCCAATTGTTATTACATATCTTGGCAGGTTAAATGGTCACTATATTGACAAATCCCTTTATTCACAAATGACGTGGTCTTATCCTTAAGAAATCACTCCAAATTAGCAGCCCCTAGGTTTCTCCCTTCTAACTTACAATCCAATGCCTGTTGTCAAGATTGACCCATTTCTAGCAGCAAGGACACAAAGGTGGATTACAAGAAGTGCAGATAGATCTTTATCACCTGTCAAACTAAATACAGACAAGTGAGGGAGGTGTACTTGGTCACAGGCAGTTGCAATGCATGCTTGGAAATTATGGAAAGTAAGTCTTAGAACCTATAGTGCTGGCAGAATATGGATGAAGAAGAGCAGTGAGTTACTGAGAATGAGAGTAGTGACAGTACCTGTACATATTAGACTATAATGCCCCCCCAAGGCAGTTTTAATCCCTTAACGACTGCCAATATGCATTAATACGGTGGCTGGTAAATTCACCTCACACTCTTACTTCAAAATGCAAATTAAATTATTTCAATCCATGTGTAGGTAGGCAGATATCTGTTCACAGATTACACAGGTCTGCAACTAAAAAACTGTTTGATTATGTTCATCTAATATCCATGTATTTTGGTGTGCTGAAAACGGAAAAAAATATTGAAAAAAATCCTGGACATCAGGATTTGCCACAAAATGCAAAATTCTCCTCAAATTTAGTATATTTTTCTCAATTTTTGATTGATGAAGCAATTCGTAAAATCACTTCCAAAAGATGGAGAATGCTTCAAATACTTGGTCACCAAGTTTCCTGGCCTCTCGGAGGCAAAATTGAAGGAAGGTGTGTTCGTCGGACCAGACATTAGAAGGCTTATAGCTGATCAAGAGTTTATCAATACCATAACGCATCCTCAAAAAGAAGGGTGGTTTGCATTTAAAGAGGTCGTAGAGAAATTTTTAGGCAATAACAAAGACCCTGACTACAAAAAAATCGTCAGAGGAATGCTGAAAGCATTTCAAGCTTTAAGTGGCCTGATGAGTTTGAAAATGCATTTCCTCCATTCGCACCTTGACAACTTTCCTGAAAATTTGGGAGCTGTGAGTGAAGAGCAAGGTGAACGATTCCACCAAGACATTAAAGAGATGCAAAGAAGATACCAGGGAAGATGGAGCATTGCAATGATGGCAGACTACTGTTGGACGCTTCAGAGAGACATTCCAGATGCTACTCACAAGCGTAAATGTACCAAGAGAAGCCTCACAGGGAAGAAGAATCAATTTTAGTGTGTTTTAGGCCGGTTTCACATTAGCGTTTGCATGAGCTGCGGAGGGCTGCGGACTTCCTCCGTGAAGCCCCGCCCCCGGCCGCACATCCGCCGCTAGCTCCGCCTACTTCTGCATGCGGCCGGCAAGCGGCCTGCGTACCTATCTTTAACATTAGGTACGCTGGTCGTGCGGCTGTATGCGGATGCTTCTGCATGCGTCGTTTTGACGATGCGGTGACCAGCGTAGGACGCAGCTTGTAGCAATTTTTTTTCTCCGCATCATCAAAACGACGCATGTGGAAGCATCCGCATACAGTCCGCAGCTCATGCAAATGCTAATGTGAAACTAGCCTTAGTGAGCTCATTGCAGTTAAAAATGATTTTCATGAAACATTTGTAATAAGAAATTAATTCTGAGTCGATTTTCATTTATTTGAGGTATTGTCTTATTTAACATAGTTACTTAAATTGTCAAAAAACGTGATGTCCTATGACAAAACGGAGGTCATTTTCGGATTCAGCGCACTTAAAAACATAAAGATTACGTGGAATAACCAAAACGGCTCTTGAAAAATTTTTTGAGGCAACATAAGTAGCTTTTCGACCCAATGTCTGCTCTCATTCATACAATCGCTCTGAAGGGAAGAGATGAGCATATATCATGAGAAATAATATATATATATATAACGTATAATGTATATCTCATGATATATAACATATATTGTGGGAAATAATATATATAGAATGTATACAAAATATACAAGGAACTAAATTGGGTAAAACGTGTACAGTTATGCAGACAGAATTGTTCAGGCCGGTTGTAAATAAGTAAATAGCGTCACCTCATGGGCATAATTTCCGCAGATGACAGCTGCACATGACAGCTGACATCCTGCGATATCGGCCCCAGATGTTTCTGGAGATAATCGGGACGATAAGCCTGTTAAATTGTGCTGTCAATCGTGACTGCAGTATCTAAGTGACTAAAAGACCACTATGGCAAGATCGACCCCCTTGATCATAATCACAGGTGCTGATCTTGCCATAGTACCCTGAGGTCAACTGATGACCCATGAGTATAGTAGCCTGTGAGATCTAGCCATAAACCAAATTTCAGAGGCACAGTCAGTAAGTCACTGACTGGTATCAGGCAATGCAGTACATGATTACTGTAATGCATGAGACCAACAATCAGAGTAAAAATTATACATGTTCCACAGTGAGAATTAGTGAAAAAATGAAAATAAATAAAATGTATGAAAAAGTAAAAAAAAAAGTGAACAAAGATAAACAATAAAGAGTACACATATCACCGCATCCAGAACGACCCGATCTGTAAATCTGTTATGTTATTTATTCTGTATGGCAAACAACGTAAAAAAAAGATTATAAAAAAAAATCAAAAATGTTGCTTTTTATTTATACTAAAACAAAAAATATAATAAATAGTAATACAATACATTATGAAAAAAGGGTATAAATAAAAATTCCAAATCGTACCTCAAAAAACAAGCTTTAATATGGCTCATTCAGGAAAAAATAAAAAAGTTACAGCTCTCAGAATTATGGCGATGCAAAAACAAATTCATTTTTGAAAAATATTGTTTTTTAGTCTGTAAAAGTGGCAAAGCATAAAAAACCATGTAAATCTGGAATCACTGTAATTGTACTGACCTGAAGAACAAATCGATCTTATCACATTTACCGCACGGTGAATGACAGAAAACAAAAAAGATAAACAATAACTGAATTAATGGTTTTTCTTCATTTTGTGTCTGAAAAATCTGAATAGCAAGTGATCAAAAAATGTAATGTGCCCAAAACTGGTGCCCCCCCCTCAAAAAAAAATCTCCAACTCATTGAGAAAAAAAAATATGCTTTCAAACAGCTTGCTAAAAAATAAAAAAGTTACAGCTCTCAGAATATGGCGACAGAAAATTATATTTTATTGAAAAGCAGTTTGTGTATGAAAGCAGGAAAACAAAACAATCTATAAAAATCTGATATTGATGTAATTGTACCAATCCAAAGCATAGAGGCATCATATCACTTATACCACATGATAAACCACACAAAAATAAATATAACTATTCTTGTACTGCTGTCTATTTGTTCATCCTGCCTCCCAAAAACCGGAATAAAGCTCGGGTCATATTTATCCGGCACTCTACGCTGAGCGCTTACTTAGGGCAGTCTCACACGTCCAGATAATTCCGGTACCGGAAAAAATCGGTACCGGAATTATCCATGTCCGTGTGCCCCTATGTTTTTGTGGCACATCAATGTGTGCCGCCCGTGTGCCCACTGGGTACCACACGCACCGTGCTGGGTACCACACGTACCAGCATCTGGTGCTGAAGCCGCGATTCATATCTTCCCTGCAGCCGCGTTTGCTGCAGAGAAGATATGAATAAGTGTTTAAAATAAAGATCTATGTGCCCCCCACCCTCACACCCCCTGTGCGCCCCCCCACTCCCTGTGCGCCCCCCCCGCTGTTCTGAAAATACTCACCCAGCTCCCTCGTTGGCTGTCGCTGCTTCCTGATCTGGCTGCATCTTCTCCTGTATGCGGTCACGTGGGGCCGCCGATTACAGTCATGAATATGCAGCTCCACCCCTATGGGAGGTGGAGCCGCATATTCATTACTGTAAATGAGCGGCCCCACGTGACCGCATACAGGAGAAGATGCGGCCAGGAGAGGAAGCAGTGCCGGCGAGGGAGGGAGCCAGGTGAGTATTTTCAGAACAGCGGGGGGGCGCACAGGGGGTGGGAGGGCGGGGGGAAGATATATCTTTATTTTAAACACACTTATTCATATCTTCCCTGCAGCAAACGCTGCTGCAGGGAAGATATGAATTGCGGCTTCAGCACCAGTGGGGGGGACAGCGCTTAATGTAGCGCTGTCTCCTGCACGGCACACGGACTGCACACGGACAACGTCCATGTGCGGTACGTGTTTTACACAGACCCATTGACTTTAATGGGTCCGTGTAATACGTGCGCTCCCATGAACACTGACATGTCTCCGTGTTTGGCAGACAGAGACACGGTCCGCAAAAAATCAATGACATCTGCACAGATGCATTGATTTTTATGTGTCTACGTGTGTCAGTGTCTCCGGTACGTGAGGAAACTGTCACCTCACGTACCGGAGCCACTGACATGTGAAACCGGCCTTAGGGATTTCTGTGTAAATCACCAAAAACACAATTCTGACAAAACCCTGGTGGAACCACTTACAAAGCACCTGGAGTCTCTTTGGACTGGTCTCTGTTCTCTGTTTGGGCAATGTCTCATCATGTTAGGCATCTTTTTAGAACACAAGTCTTGACAGCCAAAATTCTGTGAATACCTCAAAAGATGGATGCGAACAGCGCAGGTGTGAAATGCACACCAAAGTGTCTTCTGTCTCATTATGATGGGTGGTTCCGTCAGGGGTCTGAATCTCATTTTTGTGGGATTTTAACAAAAACCTCAATGTAAAGGCTCAACATAGAACACAAGATTGCAATGCCCAGCATTATACTGGAAGCGATCTAAAAGTATTATGTACCCCAAAATCTTACAAATAAAAATCCTAATTAATCCATCACAAAACCAGCCCCCACTTAGGTCTGTCATATGTTATTGGAAATATAGTGGGTTCTCACGTTACTGGAAGAACAAAGACTCTGGAAAAGTGACATGGCTCCCACTCCCTCAAATAAAATCCAGTGAATTCTGCACTCCTAAATCCAAATTCCCCCTTTCTTCTGGGGCCCACTGTGACTAAACCACAGTAAGAGACCACATATTTGACCATCTCTACCCTCACCTACTGTATCCTCACCCATCCCTTGTAGATTGTGAGCCTTCGCGGGCAGGGTCCTCATTCCTCCTGTACCAGTTATGACTTGTATTGTTTAAGATTATTGTACTTGTTTTTATTATGTATACCCCTCCTCACATGTAAAGCGCCTTGGAATAAATGGCGCTATAACAATAAATAATAATAATAATATTTGGCATTACTATTGTAATTAAAGTACACTGAACAACATACGGGTGTGGTTTGTCAGAATCACGAGCTGGGCACATTGTATGGAGATGCTATATGGGGGCTCTACACTGAATATGGGCAAAATTAATGGGCACTGAACTGGCAACTTTGCAATTCTCCAGAATAAAGCATGGTGTGGATGTTAAAAACATTTCAGCCACTGATGAATTCTTTGAGAAGTTCAAGTTGTACAATGGGGTCACTTTTGTGGTTTTCTGCTGTTCTGGCACCTTAGTCTCCCACAAACTATTCTAGCAAAATCTGTGCTCAAAAAGCAAAATAGTGCTCCTTCTCAGTCCTGACGTATGGTCTAACAGCAGTTTCTGACGACATATGGAGCTTCACCACGTTCAGGAGAAATTGCACAATAAATTGTGGGATCGAGTTTCACCTATTAACCCTTGTGTAACTGACAAATTTTCAGCAAATACTTGAATTACATTTTTACCACTTAGGCCGGTTTCACACTAGCATTTTTATTATCTGCGGAGGGCTGCGGACTTCCTCCGCGAAGCCCCGCCCTCAGCCGCACCTCCGCCGCTATCTCCGCCTACTTCTGCATGCGGCCTGCGTACCTATCTTTAACATTAGGTATGCAGGTCGTGCGGCTGTATGCGGATGCTTCCGCATGCGTCGTTTTGATGATGCGGCGACCAGCGTAGGACACAGCTTGTAGCAATTTTTTTTTTCTCCGCATCGTCAAAACAACGTATGCGGAGGCTTCCGCATACAGCCGCACGACCTGCGTACCTAATGTTAAAGCTAGGTACGCAGGCTGCATGCGGGCCGCATGCAGGGGTGGGCGGAGATAGCGGTGGAGGTGCGGCTGAGGGCGGGGCTTCACAGAGGAAGTCCGCAGCCCTCCGCAGATCAGAAAAGCGCTAGTGTGAAACTAGCCTAAAATGTTACATTTCCTCTTCCCAATGTTACAAAATTCCGTGATGCACCTGTGGGTTCAAAATACTCGCTACACCCCCAGGTGAAATACTTAAGCAGTGAAGTTTCCAATATGGGATCACCTGGGAGGGTGGGAGGTTTCTGCTGTTTTTGCACCCCAGGGTTTTTGCTAATGGAGCCCAGAATTTATTCAAACAAAATCTGTGTTCTAAAAGCCAAGTAGCGCTGCTTCTCATCCGATCCCTGCCGAGTGCTCAAACAGTAATATACAACCACATATGGGCTACTGCAACGTTTGGTAAAAATTGTATAACAAACTATGTTGTTCATTTTTTCCTATGGCCCCCTCATGGAAATTATAAATTTGGTGCTAAAACATTATTTTAGTGGAAACATTATGTTTTTTTATTTTCACATCTAAGTGTTATAAAGTTTTTTGAATCACCTGTAGGTTAAAAATGCTCATTACACCCCTAGATGAATTCCTTGAGGGGTCTAGTTTCCAAAATGGCCTGACTTTTGGGGGATTTCTGCTGTTTTGGCATGTCAGGGGCTCTGCAAATAAGACATGGCATTCACAATCTATTCCAGATAAATTTATACTTCAAAAATCAAATAGCATTTTTTCCTTTCCGAGCCCTACCATGTGTTCAATAAGCTACACACCCCCTAGATGAATTCCTTGATTGGTATAGGTTCTAAAATAGACTTAATAGTGGGGGTTTCTGCTGTTTTCGTACCTCAGGGGCTCTGCAAATAAAATATGGTGTCTGCAATCTATTGCAGCCAAATTTACATTATAAAAACCAAGCCCTGTCATGTTTCCAAACAGAATTTTTTGACTACATGTGGGGTATCGCCACACTTAGAAACAGTTGGGTAACAAACTGTGTGGTCTGCTTTTTCATGTTATCTCCCGAAAAGCTGAACAATTTGGGCTAAAGCAACGTTTCTCATGAAAATTATAAAAATTGTCAAAGTGACGACATTGTTACGATATTGTTATCAAATTCTGTACAGAGTACCTGTGGATTCAAAATTCTAACAATACTCCTGTATAGAATTCTTGAGGGGTGTAGTTTATAAAATGGGGTAACTTATGGGGTTTTCTTTTGTTTGTTTTGTCTTAGGGGCCAAGCAAATGCAGCATGGTGTCCTCAATCTATTTCAGTCAAATTTGTGTTCCAAAATTCAAATGGTGCTAATTCCCTTCCAAGCCCTGCTGTTAGTCTAAGCAGTAGTTTATGACTACATGTGGGATATCCATTCACTAAATGGAACTAGGTAACAAGTTGTGAGGTCCATTTTCTTGTTCTATTCCTTCTAAAAGTGAAACAATTGGGGCTAAAGCAACATTTTAGAGTAAAAATTACATTTAAAAAAAAATTATTTTGTACATCATGACTAAGGCTGGTTTCACATTTGCGTTTAAAAACGCAGCATTTTAAATGCAAACACATTTTGTAAAAAAACGCATGTAAACACGTTTAAACGCTGCATTTTTTAGACGTATGCGTTTTTGCATGTTTTAATACAAACGCAGCATTTTGACGCGTTTACATGTGTTTTTACCTGCGTTTGCATTTTTGAAACGCATGATGAGAAGTGTGTGACAGCTGCCAATCATCAAAATCAACTAGAAAACCCACTATAAACAGAAATAGCTAGGGTTAGGGTTAGGGTTAGGATCCCTAGTAGCCCTAGGGATCCTAACCCTAACCCTAAGGGATCCTAACCCTAACCCATTATGATTCTCCAGGTCATTATGAGTCCATAGACTCATACCAAATATGTGTAGGTTCGATTTTTTTTTTTAATTGATTTATTTTGAATGGGGCGAAAGGGGGGGGGGGTGATTTAAACTCTTATATTTTTTTTATTTTTTTCACATTTTTTTTACTTTTGCAATGCTTCAATAGCCTCCATGGGAGGCTAGAAGCAGGCACAACGCGATCGCCTCTGCTACATAGCAGCGATCTTATGTTCGCTGCTATGTAGCAGAAAATCAGGTGTGCTGTAAGCGCCGCCCACAGGGTGGCGCTCACAGCTACCGGCGATCAGTAACCATAGAGATCTCAAGGACCTCTATGGTTACTATTCAGAAGCATCGCTGACCTCCGATCATGTGACGGGGTCGGCGATGATGTCATTTCCGGCCGCCCGGCCGGAAGCGGTAGTTAAATGCCGCTGTCTGCGTTTGACAGCGGCATTTAACTAGTTTATAGGCGCGGGCACATCGCGATTCTGCCCGCGCCTATTACGGGTACATGTCACCTGTTCAAAACAGCTGACATGTCCCGGCTTTGATGCGGGCTCACCGCCGGAGCCCGCATCAAAGCAGGGCTTCTGACCTCTGACGTACTATCCCGTCCGAGGTCAGAAAGGGGTTAATGACATAGAGGTTTAAAAATCTGAAAATTATGAATTTTTCCAAATTTTTGCCAAAATTCCGATACTTTCACAAATAAACGCAAGCCAAATCAACCTAAATTTACCAATAACACAAACGACAATGTCATGAAAAAAACAGTCTCAAAATCAGTGGGGTCTGTTGAAGCATTCCAGAATTATTATCAAAATAAAGTGACACTGGTCAGATTTAAAAAATGTGGCCTGGTCATTAAAGTCAAAATTGGCTCGGTCACTATGGGGTTATATTACTGTAGGAGATGAGAGCAGCAGGACCATGCTTTTGAGAGGGCATGTAAGCTATAAGCATTTGACAAGTAATTTCTGGCATTATTGATGCAGAAAACATTGTATCAGGAGTGCATTTATAAGTCTATTTTTTCATAGCTCTTATTACGTCTACTATATCTGGTGATAAGCTTTGCGGAAAATATGCATTTCTCAATAGCTTTATTCTTAAGATGTTCTCTTGCTGCACATGTGTATTTATCATCCCCTTTTCTTTAAACAGCATACTAATGGGAGTTTCATGGAGCGATAGTTCTTGAGGAATACTCCAGACAATTTTAGTGCAGTTACATTTTTCTTTGTCATTAGATATTTTTATAGCATCCTGTATCCCTGTAGCTGCTTAAGTGGTTAGCCCTTATTATGATAAGTGTGTTACATAGGGTAGTTTCTTATGTTCCTTTCGTACTGAAGTGTGCATTTTGCTGTGCGCTGCTCTATAAGTTTATTTCTCATTAAATGCTGTTACGTGGTGAAGTAATTTATTCTTTTCATGCTCAAGTGTTCATGAAAGCTTATTGACTTTCATCCTCTGAGGCTGAGTAGTCTCTGTATTAAATGTGCATGTTCAACATTTTGATTGTTTCCAGCTCATTTTCCTTGCTTGTTGTGCCATCGTGCAACACTGGTACTGACTGCGTGATTGCTATGACAGACACATATCAAGACATGTTCAATCAATGTCACTGTTTATGGAAAAAGGTATGTGTAAATGATACTACGTAATGAGCACATGAAAAGAGATGAACATGAGAAGGCAACAAGGTAACAAGATTTTACACGCACATATTCAATAGCCGCAGATTGGCATCTAATGTATTCCTTCCATAGACATTTCATTATATTATTCTCTTCTGTTTCCAATGTGCGATTGTTGCCTGACCAGTAAATGTACTGGTCTTATTATATTTTCTTCTAGCATGTCAAAAAAGGCGCATCCAAAAGTTAGTAGAGTAGCAATGAAGTGTGATAGCATGACCAATCTGAGAGGCATACACAATATTAAAAACAAGTAATTTACAAGTGATAATAAATAGACTATCAGAATGTTTCAACACTTGAAATATTTGTAACCAGGGATGGAGAAACATTATAATGTTGAGATTTCAGTAGGTTATCCTGTTCAGGACTCGAGCAGCCGCCAAAGTCATGTGCAGAGAGAATGACACTTATCCCACTACTTCCACATAGGTAGCTAGTTATAAATTTGAGTTTTCTCCTAAGTATGCAAAATTGATTATTTCTGACCACCGGCCAGCACGGTGGCTCAGTGGTTAGCACTGCAGCCTTGAAGCTCTCAGGTCCTAGGTTCAAATCCCACCAATGACAACGTCTGTAAGGAGTTTGTATGTTCTCCCTGGGTTTTGGTGGGTTTCCCCCAGGTACTTCAATGTTCTCCCACATTCCAAAAACATACTGATAGGTAATTTATATCGTGAGCCCCATCGGGGCAAGTGCTTATAATGTTTGCTATGCCTTGTGGAATTAATTATGCTATGTAAGTGAGTAAAATAAATCATTATAATAAATCTTGATTTATGTGTATACAGTGACATATTAACCCCTTAAAGATCGTCGATACGCCTTTTAATGGCAGCAGTTAAGGGGCCTTATTCCTCAGTGCTGCTTTTTAGTGCTGAGAAATAAGGGTGTAGCGCCCCCCAGCATTGGAAAATCTCCGGGGTCTCAGCTACTGGGGGTAGCTGAGACCATGGAGAATATGATTCGAGTCAGTTTTACCGTCACCAGTCTCATGATCGCTGTTATTCACTGAATAACGGTGATCACAAAAAAAGTCCCATTGTCAATTAATTTCTCTCTCGTCTGATATGATCTAACATACTAGATGAGAGAGAAATCGGGTCCACCAAGCCCCCTCAGTACCTCTGCCATCTCCGGACCCGCTATCTCCGTCATGCAGCCCTCTGTGTCATCTTCCTGGAAGAAAATGGTGGGCGCATGCGCCGTGCGCCCCCTGAAATCTGCTGTCCGGTACCTAGCAACAGATTTAGCAAGAGATTTTTTCCTATTGGTTCATTTTGATCACAGTGATCAAAATAAAAAAAATGGTAAATCAAACCCCCTTTAGTTAGGTAAAAATAATACAATTAACATTTTTTTATTTTTTTCAATTCTTTGCAGTTGGGGTTAGGGTTGAATTTAGGGATAGGGTTAGAGTGGGGCTAGGGTCAGGGTGGGGGTTAGGGTTGGGGTTAGAGCTATGGTTAGGGTTGGGCTAGGGTTAGAGTTGGGACTAGGGTTAGAGGTGAGGCTAGGTTTAGGGTTGGGGTTGGGGCTTGGGTTAGAGCTGTGTTAGTGTTGGAGTTAGAATTAGGGTTTTTTCCCTGTTTAGGTACTCCTCGGGGTCTCCAAACGCGTTATGAACCCACCATTGTTTCCAGCCAATTTTGCGTCAAAAAGTCAAATGATACTCTCTCCCTTCTGAGCCCTGTCATGCGCACAAATAGTGGTTTTCCCCCACATGCAGGGTATTGATGTACTCAGGAGAAATTGCACAAGAAACTTTGTCATCCATTTTCTTCTGATACCCTTGTGAAAATAAAAAAGATTGTGTCTAAAGTAATTTTTTTGTGAAAAAAGTAAAATGTTATTTTTTTCATCCCATATTGCTTTAGTTCTCGTGAAGCACCTGATTGGTTAACACACTTCTTAACTGTGGTTTAGAGCACCTTGAGGGGTGCAGTTTTTAGAAGGGTTTCACTTTTGGGTATTTTCTATCATATTGACTCCTAAACTCACTTCAAATGTGAAGTGGTCCCTAAAAAATGGTTTTGTAAATTTGGTTGGAAAAACGAGAAACCGCTGGTCAACTTTTAACACTTATAACGTCATAACAAACAAAAATTGTTTTTATAATTCTGCTGATGTAAAGTTGACATTTGGGAAATGCTTACTATTACCTATTTTGTGTGACATATTTCTCTGATTTTAAGGGCACAAAAATTTAAAGTTTGAAATTGCAAAATGTTCAAAATTTTTGACAAATTTCCATTTTTTTCATAAATAAACGAAGAAATTTTATGACTAATATGAAGTACCGTATGTCATGAAAAAACTGTGATGGACACTAGAGTTGAGCGACCTTGACCTTTTTAGAGTCGAGCCGGGTTTTGCGAAACCCGACTATGTCCAAAGTCGGGTCGAGTGAAATCGGCCGATTATGACGTAAAGTCGGGATCGACCGAAACACGAAACCCAATGCAAGTCAATGGGGCAGCATAGTCGGCAGTGAGTGGGGGCCAGGAAAACACCTAGAGTGCCCATTTTAATGTCAAAACCATCCATTCTTCTTAATGAAGCTTGTCAAGCGTAATTTACCTTAAAATAATTGGAAGGCATTTGAAATTGGGGGTCATTTGGCTAAAGTTGTGGGGGGTAGGGCTGGTTCAAGTAATTAGTGGGCCCAGTAAATCTGGACCACGTCACGGCAGTGGAGCAGGGAGAGGTAAGTATTTCAACTTTGCAAGTGCTGTGATCCTGAGCAAGCAGGGGGGGGCCCACTCGTTGGCATTGGCACTGGCACAGGGCCCCTCAAAGTACAGCGGTGTGTTTGCACGGCGGGGGCGCCTCCCACCGGCAGCAACACTTTTGCGTACTATGAGAGGCCCTGTGCCAGTGACGTCGCCAACTAGTATTCCTCCCCCCACCTGATGAAGGAACCTGCACTTTCATCTGCACCTTCCTCTTTGTCCCCGTGTAAGGTGGTATGGTATGCGGGAAGAGCAACCTGACTTTCAGCAGGGTCACAATGTTGTTGTGTAGCGTGCACGGGGAATGTTGCGTTATGGGTCAATGTACCAGCAGACTCATCTATCACTGGCTGGGCAATGGGCACGATGAAGTGGAAACACAGATATAGGCCCAAAGAAGAAAGTGGGCTAAATGCAGTTCAAAATTGGTAACACAGGAATAACCAGGGGGCATTGCAGTGGAGGACAACTGGAATGAGAGGCTGACACAGAGAGTAGGGCCAAATCAGTAAGTAGTCGAAATGCAGTTCAAAATTGGCAACCGTAGTAAACAGGCGGCACAGCTTTGTTCAGTGGAGGAGAACAGCAAGGAGTGGCAGACACCGATAGTAGGCCCCAACCCAACTAGTAGGCCAAATGCAGTCTAACATTAACAACTACTTAACGAGAGGCTGAAAATGGAATTTCAGGACAGGAAACCAGGAGAACAGCAAGGAGTGGCAGACACCGATAGTAGGCCCCAAACCAACTAGTACGCCAAATGCAGTTGTTCCATTTAACCACAATTTAATGAGAGCCTGAAGATAGAAGCTCAGGAAAGGCAACCTGGGGAACACCTTGGAGTGTAACACACCATCTCTCTCCACCCCATACCCATTTTGTAGGCCTAATGCTGTGTACTTTTCTACAACTACTAAACGAGAGTCGGAAGACCGAAGCAATGGCAAGGAAACCTGGGGAACACCTTGGAGTGTAACACACCATCTCTCTCCACCCCATACCCAATTTGTAGGCCTAATGCAGCCTACTTTCCGACACCTACTAAACGAGAGCATGAAGATCGAAGCTCAGGAAAGGCAACCTGGGGAACACCTTGGAGTGTAACACACCATCTCTCTCCACCCCATACCCATTTTTTAGGCCTAATGCAGTGTACTTTTCTACAACTACTAAACGAGAGTCGGAAGACCGAAGCAATGGCAAGGAAACCTGGGGAACACCTTGGAGTGTAACACACCATCTCTCTCCACCCCATTCCCCATTTTTTAGGCCTAATGCAGCCTACTTTCCGACACCTACTAAACGAGAGCATGAAGATCGAAGCTCAGGAAAGGCAACCTGGTGAAAACCTTGGAGTGTAACACAACCTGTCTCTACACCCCATACACAATTAGTAGGCCTAATGCAGCGTAGTTTCCAACAGCTACTAAACGAGAGCCGGAAGATCGAAGCTCAGGAAAGGCAACCTGGGGAACACCTTGGAGTGTAACACAACCTCTCTCTACACCACGGAAGGGCTGATTCTTAGGAAGGAAGGCTGTTGTAAATAA
Source organism: Ranitomeya imitator (assembly GCF_032444005.1). Lineage (NCBI taxonomy): Eukaryota > Metazoa > Chordata > Amphibia > Anura > Dendrobatidae > Ranitomeya > Ranitomeya imitator. The sequence goes on along the minus strand of NC_091285.1, from coordinate 268,634,249 downwards.
GCATTGCGCGTCCGAGGGTGATTATATTCTTATTCGGTATCTACTCACCCTCGGACGCGCCATGCTTCTTGATTTGTAATTAATGTTTATTTGCAATGTGCTTTTGACTTACTCAATTATTTTTTTAATTATTGATTTTATTAAATTAATAGTTTAACATCTTATTGGAAATAATTTAAAGGAGACGCGACAGGACAACACTCGGTGGATGCCATATCTGTGTTAACAACTCCAAAAAACTTTCAGTTAACTTCTTGCAGGAGAAAGAAATTGTAGCTGTTGGACCTTTGTAGTACAGTTCCAGATATTTGTTGTGTGTTTGTTTTGATTGTTAAAATGTCTGCATTTGAGATCTCAACACGATCTTATTTTTTATAATCAAATTAATTTTTTAAATATTTTATTAGGTTGGTTCAAGGGGTACACGGGCCGCAGTAGACAGGTCAGTGGAGGCCTAGTGGAAGGAGGGACCACAGACAGGCATCGAAGGCCTAAAATAATAACACATGGCTGTAGGCAATTTTAAATTGGTTCCAGGGGTACACGGGCAGCAGTGCCCTGGTCAGTGTAGTAGTAGTTGAAAGAATGGACCGCAGACAGGCATCGAAGGCCTAAAATAAAAAAATTGGGCTGGCTGTAGGCAATTTTAAATTGGTTCCAGGGGTACACGGGCAGCAGTGGTGTGGTCAGTGGAGGCCTAGTGGAAGGAGTGACCGCAGACAGGCATCGAAGGCCTAAAATAATAAAACATGGCTGTAGGCAATTTTAAATTGGTTCCAGGGGTACACGGGCAGCAGTGGTCTGGTCAGTGGAAGTCTAGTGGAAGGAGTGACCGCAGACAGGCTTCGAAGGCCTAACATAACAAACTTGGGCTGGCTGTAGGCACTTTTAAATTGGTTCCAGGGGTACATGGGCAGCAGTGTATGGTCAGTGGAAGTCTAGTGGAAGGAGTGACCGCAGACAGGCATCGAAGGCCTAAAATAATCACACATGGCTGTAGGCAATTTTAAATTGGTTCCAGGGGTACACGGGCAGCAGTGGTGTGGTCAGTGGAGGCCTAGTGGAAGGAGTGACCACAGACAGGCATCGAAGGCCTAAAATATTAACACATGGCTGTAGTCAATTTTAAATTGGTTCCAGGGGTACTTGGGCAGCAGTGCCCTGGTCAGTGTAGTAGTAGTTGAAAGAATGGACCGCAGACAGGCATCGAAGGCCTAAAATAAAAAAATTGGGCTGGCTGTAGGCAATTTTAAATTGGTTCCAGGGGTACACGGGCAGCAGTGGTGTGGTCAGTGGAGGCCTAGTGGAAGGAGTGACCGCAGACAGGCATCGAAGGCCTAAAATAATAACACATGGCTGTAGGCAATTTTAAATTGGTTCCAGGGTTACACGGGCAGCAGTGGTGTGGTCAGTGGAGGCCTAGTGGAAGGAGTGACCGCAGACAGGCATCGAAGGCCTAAAATAATCACACATGGCTGTAGGCAATTTTAAATTGGTTCCAGGGGTACACGGGCAGCAGTGGTGTGGTCAGTGGAGGCCTAGTGGAAGGAGTGACCACAGACAGGCATCGAAGGCCTAAAATATTAACACATGGCTGTAGTCAATTTTAAATTGGTTCCAGGGGTACTTGGGCAGCAGTGCCCTGGTCAGTGTAGTAGTAGTTGAAAGAATGGACCGCAGACAGGCATCGAAGGCCTAAAATAAAAAAATTGGGCTGGCTGTAGGCAATTTTAAATTGGTTCCAGGGGTACACGGGCAGCAGTGGTGTGGTCAGTGGAGGCCTAGTGGAAGGAGTGACCGCAGACAGGCATCGAAGGCCTAAAATAATAAAACATGGCTGTAGGCAATTTTAAATTGGTTCCAGGGGTACACGGGCAGCAGTGGTCTGGTCAGTGGAAGTCTAGTGGAAGGAGTGACCGCAGACAGGCTTCGAAGGCCTAACATAACAAACTTGGGCTGGCTGTAGGCACTTTTAAATTGGTTCCAGGGGTACATGGGCAGCAGTGTATGGTCAGTGGAAGTCTAGTGGAAGGAGTGACCGCAGACAGGCATCGAAGGCCTAAAATAATCACACATGGCTGTAGGCAATTTTAAATTGGTTCCAGGGGTACACGGGCAGCAGTGGTGTGGTCAGTGGAGGCCTAGTGGAAGGAGTGACCACAGACAGGCATCGAAGGCCTAAAATATTAACACATGGCTGTAGTCAATTTTAAATTGGTTCCAGGGGTACTTGGGCAGCAGTGCCCTGGTCAGTGTAGTAGTAGTTGAAAGAATGGACCGCAGACAGGCATCGAAGGCCTAAAATAAAAAAATTGGGCTGGCTGTAGGCAATTTTAAATTGGTTCCAGGGGTACACGGGCAGCAGTGGTGTGGTCAGTGGAGGCCTAGTGGAAGGAGTGACCGCAGACAGGCATCGAAGGCCTAAAATAATAACACATGGCTGTAGGCAATTTTAAATTGGTTCCAGGGGTACACGGGCAGCAGTGGTCTGGTCAGTGGAAGTCTAGTGGAAGGAGTGACCGCAGACAGGCTTCGAAGGCCTAACATAACAAACTTGGGCTGGCTGTAGGCACTTTTAAATTGGTTCCAGGGGTACATGGGCAGCAGTGTATGGTCAGTGGAAGTCTAGTGGAAGGAGTGACCGCAGACAGGCTTCCAAGGCCTAACATAACAAACTTGGGCTGGCTGTAGGCACTTTTAAATTGGTTCCAGGGGTACACGGGCAGCAGTGGTCTGGTCAGTGGAAGTCTAGTGGAAGGAGTGACCGCAGACAGGCTTCCAAGGCCTAACATAACAAACTTGGGCTGGCTGTAGGCACTTTTAAATTGGTTCCAGGGGTACACGGGCAGCAGTGGTCTGGTCAGTGGAAGTCTAGTGGAAGGAGTGACCGCAGACAGGCTTCGAAGGCCTAACATAACAAACTTGGGCTGGCTGTAGGCACTTTTAAATTGGTTCCAGGGGTACATGGGCAGCAGTGTATGGTCAGTGGAAGTCTAGTGGAAGGAGTGACCGCAGACAGGCTTCCAAGGCCTAACATAACAAACTTGGGCTGGCTGTAGGCACTTTTAAATTGGTTCCAGGGGTACACGGGCAGCAGTGGTCTGGTCAGTGGAAGTCTAGTGGAAGGAGTGACCGCAGACAGGCTTCCAAGGCCTAACATAACAAACTTGGGCTGGCTGTAGGCACTTTTAAATTGGTTCCAGGGGTACACGGGCAGCAGTGGTCTGGTCAGTGGAAGTCTAGTGGAAGGAGTGACCGCAGACAGGCTTCGAAGGCCTAACATAACAAACTTGGGCTGGCTGTAGGCACTTTTAAATTGGTTCCAGGGGTACATGGGCAGCAGTGGTCTGGTCAGTGGAAGTCTAGTGGAAGGAGTGACCGCAGACAGGCTTCCAAGGCCTAACATAACAAAATTGGGCTGGCTGTAGGCACTTTAAATTGGTTCCGGGGTACATGGGCAGCAGTGTATGGTCAGTGGAAGTCTAGTGGAAGGAGTGACGGCAGACAGTCTTCGAAGGCCTAACATAACAAAATTGGGCTGACTATAGGCACTTTTAAATTGGTTCCAGGGTAACACGGCAAGCAGTGGCCTGGTCAGTGTAGTAGTTGTAGAAAGAAGGGACCGCAGACAGGCTTCGAAGGCCTAACATAACAAAAATGTCAAAACAATGGTATTGTCAGTGCCAGGCATTGAAGGATGTCAGCGCCTAGACTACACATTGGTGAAGCTGTGAGAGATAATTTTGCTAGTGGTAGAGCACTGTTTGAGCTGGGGGGGGAACTGGCTTGTGGCCGGCGGTACAGGCACAGGGCCCTTCATATTACAACGGTGTGTCTGACGTTGGGTGCGCACCACCACCGCCAGAGACACTTTATTGTACTATGAGGGACCCAGTGGCAGTGCCGTCGACCAAAAGCGGCCACACCCACCTCTTCAGACAAACAGCACTCTCAAGGGTCCAAGCGCAAAGTGGCGATAGCACGGCCCCGTGTGGGGAGTTTGGCCATTTCGTGAGGTGGAAACATGTCGTATGCTGGACAATCAGGTGAAGAAAATTACGAGATTGGAAAAGTCATTCAGAATAGTCCACAGGCAAGACCTTTTCATAGGAAAGCTAGGTGTCAGCCGGGCAGGGTGGGGCAAAAGATTTTGAAATTCAGTTGTGGTTCATTTTAATGAAGGTTAGATCATCTACATTTTGGGTAGCCAGACGAGTCCTTTTTTCTGTTAGTATTGAACCTGCAGCACTGAATACTCTTTCTGATAGGACACTAGCTGCCGGGCAAGCAAGCTCCTGCAATGCATATTCTGCCAATTCTGGCCAGGTGTCTAATTTGGATGCCCAGTAATCAAATGGGAATGACGGTTGAGGGAGAACGTCGATAAGGGATGAAAAATAGTTTGTAACCATACTGGACAAATGTTGTCTCCTGTCACTTTGAATTGATGCTGCAGTACCTGTCCTGTCTGCGGTCATAGAAAAATCACTCCACAACCTGGTCAGAAAACCCCTCTGGCCAACGCCACTTCTGATTTCTGCCCCTCTAACACCTCTGGTCTGCTGGCCCCTGGAGCTCGTGTGAGAACGATCACGGGCGCTGTGTGCAGGGAATGCCAGAAGCAAACGGTCAACAAGAGTTGATTGTTTTGTTGCTAATATTAGTTCCAAGTTCTCATGTGGCATAATATTTTGCAATTTGCCTTTATAGCGAGGATCAAGGAGGCAGGCCAACCAGTAATCGTCATCGTTCATCATTTTTGTAATGCGTGTGTCCCTTTTGAGGATACGCAAGGCATAATCCGCCATGTGGGCCAAAGTTCCCGTTGTCAAATCTGCGGTTGTGCTTGGTTGAGGGGCAGTTGCAGGCAAATCTACGTCACTTGTGTCCCTCAAAAAACCAGAACCCGGCCTTGCCACGCCACCAATTTCCCGTGCCCCCGGGAAAGCTTCCTCATTAAAAATATACTCATCCCCATCATCCTCCTCATCCTCCACCTCCTCTTCGCCCGGTACCTCGTCATGTACACTGCCCTGACCAGACAATCGCTGACTGTCATCAAGGCTTTCCTCTTCCTCTGGTGCAGACGCCTGATCCTTTATGTGCGTCAAACTTTGCATCAGCAGACGCATTAGGGGGATGCTCATGCTTATTATGGCGTTGTCTGCACTAACCAGCCGTGTGCATTCCTCAAAACACTGAAGGACTTGACACATGTCTTGAATCTTCGACCACTGCACACCTGACAACTCCATGTCTGCCATCCTACTGCCTGCCCGTGTATGTGTATCCTCCCACAAAAACATAACAGCCCGCCTCTGTTCGCACAGTCTCTGAAGCATGTGCAGTGTTGAGTTCCACCTTGTTGCAACGTCTATGATTAGGCGATGCTGGGGAAGGTTCAAAGAACGCTGATAGGTCTGCATACGGCTGGAGTGTACAGGCGAACGGCGGATATGTGCGCAAAGTCCACGCACTTTGAGGAGCAGGTCGGATAACCCCGGATAACTTTTCAGGAAGCACTGCACCACCAGGTTTAAGGTGTGAGCCAGGCAAGGAATGTGTTTCAGTTGGGAAAGGGAGATGGCAGCCATGAAATTCCTTCCGTTATCACTCACTACCTTGCCTGCCTCAAGATCTACAGTGCCCAGCCACGACTGCGTTTCTTGCTGCAAGAACTCGGACAGAACTTCCGCGGTGTGTCTATTGTCGCCCAAACACTTCATAGCCAATACAGCCTGCTGACGTATGCCAGTAGCTGCCCCATAATGGGAGACCTGGTGTGCAACAGTGGCAGGTGCGGATGGAGTGTTTGTGCGACTGCGGTCTGTGGACGAGCTCTTGCTTCTGCAGGAGGACGAGGAGGAGGAGGAGGAGGAGGGGGTGCGAACGGCTACAGACAACTGTTTACTAGACCGTGGGCTAGGCAGAACTGTCCCAAACTTGCTGTCCCCTGTGGACCCTGAATCCACCACATTTACCCAGTGTGCCGTGATGGACACGTAACGTCCCTGGCCATGCCTACTGGTCCATGCATCTGTTGTCAGGTGCACCTTTGTGCTCACAGATTGCCTGAGTGCATGGACGATGCGCTCTTTAACATGCTGGTGGAGGGCTGGGATGGCTTTTCTGGAAAAAAAGTGTCGACTGGGTAGCTCGTAGCGTGGTACAGCGTAGTCCATCAGGTCTTTGAAAGCTTCGCTTTCAACTAACCGGTAGGGCATCATCTCTAACGAGATTAGTCTAGCTATGTGGGCGTTCAAACCCTGTGTACGCGGATGCGAGGCTAAGTACTTCCTTTTTCTAACCATAGTCTCATGTAGGGTGAGCTGGACTGGAGAGATGGAGATCGTGGAACTAGCGGGGGTGCCGGTGGACATGGCAGACTGAGAGACGGTGGGAGATGGTATTGTTGCCGCCGGTGCCCTAGATGCAGTGTTTCCTACTACGAAACTGGTGATTCCCTGACCCTGACTGCTTTGGCCTGGCAAAGATACCTGCACAGATACAGCAGGTGGTGCGCTAAATGGTGGTCCTACACTGCCGGAAGGGATGTTGCGTTGATGACTAGCTTCATTGGCCGAGGGTGCAACAACCTTAAGGGACGTTTGGTAGTTAGTCCAAGCTTTCAAATGCATGGTGGTTAAATGTCTATGCATGCAACTAGTATTGAGACTTTTCAGATTCTGACCTCTGCTTAAGGAAGTAGAACATTTTTGACAGATGACTTTGCGCTGATCAATTGGATGTTGTTTAAAAAAATGCCAGACTGCACTCTTTCTAGCATCGGATACCTTTTCAGGCATTGCAGACTGAGCTTTAACCGGATGGCCACGCTGTCCTCCACCAGGTTTTGGCTTTGCCACGCGTTTTGGGCAAGATACGGGCCCGGCAGATGGAACCTGTGGCGATGTTGATGCCTGCTGCGGCCCCTCCTCCTCCTCTGCTTCAGAACTGCTGCCGCCTGCACCCTGTTCCCCCAATGGCTGCCAATCGGGGTCAAGAACTGGGTCATCTAATAACTCTTCTTGTACCTCCTGCGCAACTTCGTCTGTGTCACCGTGTCGTTCGGTGGTATAGCGTTCGTGATGGGGCAACATAGTCTCATCAGGGTCTGATTCTTGATCAGCACCCTGCGAGGGCAATGTTGTGGTCTGAGTCAAAGGACCAGCATAGTAGTCTGGCTGTGGCTGTGCGTCAGTGCACTCCATGTCAGATTCAATTTGTAATGGGCATGGACTGTTAACTGCTTCACTTTCTAAGCCAGGGACGGTATGTGTAAAGAGCTCCATGGAGTAACCCGTTGTGTCGCCTGCTGCATTCTTCTCTGTTGTTGTTTTTGCTGAAGAGGACAAGGAAGTGACTTGTCCCTGACCGTGAACATCCACTAACGACGCGCTGCTTTTACTTTTACCAGTTTCACGAGAGGAGGCAAAAGAGCTAGAGGCTGAGTCAGCAAGATAAGCCAAAACTTGCTCTTGCTGCTCCGGCTTTAAAAGCGGTTTTCCTAATCCCAGAAAAGGGAGCGTTCGAGGCCTTGTGTAGCCGGACGACGAACCTGGCTCCACAGCTCCAGACTTAGGTGCAATATTTTTTTCCCCACGACCACCTGATGCTCCACCACTACCACTACCCTCATTACCAGCTGACAATGAACGCCCCCGGCCACGACCTCTTCCACTAGACTTCCTCATTGTTTTAAAAACGTAACCAAACTAACGTTATTTGTTGCAGTCACACAACTTACACGGTGAGCTATAACTTCAGTATGATTTAGCTACCCCTTTACAGGTTGGTGAGACCACAGCGAAAATCAGGCCCAATGTTACACACTCTTTTTTTGGTGGCTGCAAATTAGAGAGATGCCCCACACGCAGGACTGTCACTGAAGCACAAATGTTAATATTAATGTCACACTATTATTTTTTTTTTATTTTTATTTTTTTCAGGAACACTTTAGAAACCCCCCCAAAAAAAAAACATTGATTTTTGCAGGGAGAATTTAGAAAACAAATGTAACAAACTATATGCTTTCTATGGGCCACTGAGTGAGAGATGACGCACACAGGAATCAGGAGTGGCACACAAGCCCAGAGGCCAATATTTTTCTACCAATGATTGATGGAGTTATTTTCTCTGGTAGATTTTGGAACCCAAATCAAGGAAAAAAAATATAGGCTTTCTATGGACCACAATTGGAGAGAGAGAGAGAGAGAGAGATGGCACACCCAGGAGTCAAGACTGGCACACAAGCAGAAAGGCCAATATTAATCTCCCACTGTTTTTTTTTTTTTTTTTTTTTTTTTCAGGGAGACTTTAGAAAAAAAAATAATAAAAAAAATATGATTTTATCAGGAAGAATTTAGAAACCAAATAAAATAAAATGATTTTTTCAGGGAGAATTTATAAAACAAATAAAACCAAAAATAGGCGTTCTATGGCCCACTGACTGAGAGATGACGCACCCAGGAGTCAAGACTGGCACACAAGCAGAAAGGCCAATATTAATCTCCCACTGTTTTTTTTTTTTTTTTTTTTTTTTTCAGGGAGACTTTAGAAAAAAAAATAATAAAAAAAATATGATTTTATCAGGAAGAATTTAGAAACCAAATAAAATAAAATGATTTTTTCAGGGAGAATTTATAAAACAAATAAAACCAAAAATAGGCGTTCTATGGCCCACTGACTGAGAGATGACGCACACAGGAATCAGGAGTGGCACACAAGCCCAGAGGCCAATATTTTTCTACCAATGATTGATGGAGTTATTTTCTCTGGTAGATTTTGGAACCCAAATCAAGGAAAAAAAATATAGGCTTTCTATGGACCACAATTGGAGAGAGAGAGAGAGAGAGAGATGGCACACCCAGGAGTCAAGACTGGCACACAAGCAGAAAGGCCAATATTAATCTCCCACTGTTTTTTTTTTTTTTTTTTTTTTTTTTCAGGGAGACTTTAGAAAAAAAAATAATAAAAAAAATATGATTTTATCAGGAAGAATTTAGAAACCAAATAAAATAAAATGATTTTTTCAGGGAGAATTTATAAAACAAATAAAACCAAAAATAGGCGTTCTATGGCCCACTGACTGAGAGATGACGCACCCAGGAGTCAAGACTGGCACACAAGCAGAAAGGCCAATATTAATCTCCCACTGTTTTTTTTTTTTTTTTCAGGGAGACTTTAGAAAAAAAAATAATAAAAAAAATATGATTTTGTCAGGAAGAATTTAGAAACCAAATAAAATAAAATGATTTTTTCAGGGAGAATTTAGAAAACAAATAAAACCAAAAATAGGCGTTCTATGGCCCACTGACTAAGAGAGAGAGAGAGAGATGGAACGCTTAGTACTGGCACACAAGCCCAAAGGGCAATATTAATCTCCCTTTTTTTTTCCAGGGAGAATTTCTAAAACCCCCCAAAAAAAAAAAATAGGCTTTCTATGGCCCACTATTTGTGAGAGAGATGGGACGCTCAGGACTGGCACAGATGGCACGCTCAGGACTGGCACAGAAGCCCAGAGGCCAATATTAATCTCCCTTTTTTTCTGGGAGAATTTATAAAACCAAAAAAATATTTAAATAGGCTTTCTATGGCCCACTATTTGTGAGAGAGATGGCACGCTCAGGACTGGCACAGATGGCACGCTCACAACTGGCACACAAGCCCAGAGGCCAATATTAATCTCCCTTTTTTCAGGGAAAATTTATAAAACCAAAAAAAAAATTAAATAGGCTTTCTATGGCCCACTATTTGTGAGAGAGATGGCACGCTCAGGACTGGCACAGATGGCACGCTCACAACTGGCACACAAGCCCAGAGGCCAATATTAATCTCCCTTTTTTCAGGGAAAATTTATAAAACAAAAAAAAAAAATTAAATAGGCTTTCTATGGCCCACTATTTGTGAGAGAGATGGCACGCTCAGGACTGGCACAGATGGCACGCTCACAACTGGCACACAAGCCCAGAGGCCAATATTAATCTCCCTTTTTTTCAGGGAGAATTTATAAAACCAAAAAAAAAATTAAATAGGCTTTCTATGGCCCACTATTTGTGAGAGAGATGGCACGCTCAGGGCTGGCACAGATGGCACGCTCAGGACTGGCACACAAGCCCAGAGGCCAATATTAATCTCCCTTTTTTTCAGGGAGAATTTATAAAACCCCAAAAAAAATAAAATAGGCTTTCTATGGCCCACTATTTGTGAGAGAGATGGCACACTCAGGACTGGCACACAAGCCCAAAGGCCAATATTAATCTCCCACTGTATTTTTATCAGGGAGAATTTATACACCCCACAAAAAAAAATACAGAAAAATGAAAAGGCTTTCTATGGCCCACTATGTGAGAGAGATGGCACACACAGGGATGGCACTCTAGCAGAAATGCCAAATTGCCAATCTTAATCTCCCACCAAAAAAAAAAAAAAAAAAAACACAGGGAATGTCCTACAATTACTATCTCCCTGCCTGCAGTAATCTCAGCCAGGTATGGCAGGCAGCTACTATCTCCCTGCCTGCAGTAATCTCAGCCAGGTATGGCAGGCAGCAATAAGGAGTGGACTGATGCACAAATGAAATAAAAAGTGTGGACAAACAAAAAAGATAGCTGTGCAGAAAGGAAGGAACAAGAGGATTTGTGCTTTGAAAAAAGCAGTTGGTTTGCACAGCGGCGTACACACAGCAATGCAGCTATCAGGGAGCCTTCTAGGGCAGCCCAATGAGCTACAGCGCTGAGGGGAAAAAAAAAAAAAAAAAACTTCCACTGTCCCTGCACACCGAGGGTGGTGTTGGACAGTGCAAATCGCTGCAGCACAAGCGGTTTTGTGGTTAATGGACCCTGCCTAACGCTATCCCTGCTTCTGACAAAGCGGCAGCAACCTCTCCCTAAGCTCAGATCAGCAGCAGTAAGATGGCGGTCGGCGGGAACGCCTCTTTATAGCCCCTGTGACGTCGCAGACAGCAAGCCAATCACTGCAATGCCCTTCTCTAAGATGGTGGGGACCAGGACCTATGTCATCACGCTGCCCACACTCTGCGTTTACCTTCATTGGCTGAGAAATGGCGCTTTTCGCGTCATTGAAACGCGACTTTGGCGCGAAAGTCGCGTACCGCATGGCCGACCCCGCACAGGGGTCGGATCGGGTTTCATGAAACCCCGACTTAGCCAAAAGTCGGCGACTTTTGAAAATGTTCGACCCGTTTCGCTCAACCCTAATGGACACTATATCAGACTCACCACCAGAGACTGTACGCGTGTCCAAAGACGTACTGGGGAAACCCGAGGAGTTTCTGCACTGGAATGTGAACATGGCTGAAAGTGTGCTGCAGGAGGAATAGGACTTGCAACACGTGACCACTGGGGGAGTGACTATGTGCGAAGCTAAGTCCCGAACTCCTAGCAGGGATAGTGGGACTCAGCAGATCCAGAAGAATAGTCAGTAAAGTCGAGGTCAGACCAGAGGGCAGTGCAATAACAAGCGGGTAACATAAATAGAGTGGTAAGAAGCAAGCCGGGAGTAAGAAGCCAGAGAGAGCAACACAGTGCCAGGGGAACGGGAAGTCAGGGACGTAGCCGGGGTAGAACCAAGAGTAACACAGAAAGTACAGAATCAGCAGACTAATATCAAACGGGAAACAGACCGGTTCATACACAGCAATCGTACAGAAGCAGGCAATATACACAGGTATACAAGGATCAGCTACTCAGCCAGGAATTGATGTATCACTGACAATGAGCATAGCACCAGAGCGGTTACTTATAGCCCTCTCCAAACCAAAGAGAGGCCACATAGGATTAACCCTATAAGGACCGTAACAGAAACTCCAGGCAGATGATGACAAAAACATTTTCAGAATCGGTGGAATCTGTTGAAACATTCCAGTGCTATATCCTCATAAAGTGACAGTGGTCAGAATTGTAAAAATTGGCTCGGTCGGTAAGGGGTTAAGTCACAGCCATTATCACTACCAAATATAACTGACTGTTCAAAATGGTATGTCAGAGAAAAAGATACATCATGAAACATCCTGAAGCATTCTTTCCAAGTGCGCAGTAACTCATTGGGTTGGCATGAGAACTAAGGCTCAGGTTTCTTGAATCAGCTTTATTTTAGGAATTTATTTGCATAAGTGAAATTTGGCAAGAAATGTATTTACTATTTCAAATAGAGCTCTATCCTCTGTATTGCAATGGTTTCTGACTTATTTCAAAAAAATTGATATTCAAACTAATAAATAAAATAAATAAATGGTCAAGAAATTGTAACATTAAATAGAGAATAGAATTTTTGTTACAAAATAAAAAATATATTTTTGTATTTATTGCCTAAAAAATCCTCTAAGGTGGTTTGCACATTAAAGGGAATCTGTTATGTTTGCTAATGACAGGTGTTATGAAGGCAATCCAGAAACACAGTGTGCTTAGCGATCAGAGCGCACACAGTGATCTGACAAATACCCAAAAATACAAGAACGAGCTCTGAGACGTGGAAACTCTGTAGACTGCACACCTGATCCTATCCTAAACACAACTAAAAGCGGCTGTGGATTGCGCCTAACAACTACCTAGGCAACTCGGCACAGCCTAAGAAACTAGCTAGCCTGAAGATAGAAAAATAGGCCTGACTTGCCCCAGAGAAATTCCCCAAAGGAAAAGGCAGCCCCCCACATATAATGACAGTGAGTAAGATGAAAAGACAAAACGTAGGGATGAAATAGATTCAGCAAAGTGGGGCCCGATATTCTAGGACAGAGCGAGGACAGTAAAGCGAACTTTGCAGTCTACAAAAAACCCTAAAGCAAAACCACGCAAAGGGGGCAAAAAAAAACCACCGTGCCGAACTAACGGCACGGCGGTACACCCTTTGCGTCTCAGAGCTTCCAGCAAAACAAAAGACAAGCTGGACAGAAAAAAGCAACAAAAAGCAAAAGGCACTTAGCTATACAGAGCAGCAGGTCACAGGAACAATCAGGAGAAGCTCAGATCCAACACTGAAACATTGACAAGGAGCAAGGATAGCAGCATCAGGCGGAGTTAAGTAATGAAGCAGTTAACGAGCTCACCAGAACACCTGAGGGAGGAAGCTCAGAAGCTGCAGTACCACTTGTGACCACAGGAGTGAATTCAGCCACAGAATTCACAACAGTACCCCCCCCTTGAGGAGGGGTCACCGAACCCTCACCAGAGCCCCCAGGCCGACCAGGATGAGCCGCATGAAAGGCACGAACAAGATCGGAAGCATGAACATCAGAGGCAAAAACCCAGGAATTATCTTCCTGAGCATAACCCTTCCATTTAACCAGATACTGGAGTTTCCGTCTAGAAACACGAGAATCCAAAATCTTCTCCACAATATACTCCAATTCCCCCTCCACCAAAACCGGGGCAGGAGGCTCAACAGATGGAACCATAGGTGCCACGTATCTCCGCAACAACGACCTATGGAATACATTATGTATGGAAAAGGAGTCTGGGAGGGTCAAACGAAAAGACACAGGATTGAGAACCTCAGAAATCCTATACGGACCAATAAAACGAGGTTTAAATTTAGGAGAGGAAACCTTCATAGGAATATGACGAGAAGATAACCAAACCAGATCCCCAACACGAAGTCGGGGACCCACACGGTGTCTGCGATTAGCGAAAAGTTGAGCTTTCTCCTGGGACAAGATCAAATTGTCCACTACCTGAGTCCAGATCTGCTGCAACCTATCCACCACAGAATCCACACCAGGACAGTCCGAAGACTCAACCTGTCCTGAAGAGAAACGAGGATGGAACCCAGAATTGCAAAAAAATGGAGAAACCAAGGTAGCCGAGCTGGCCCGATTATTAAGGGCGAACTCAGCCAACGGCAAAAAGGACACCCAATCATCCTGGTCTGCAGAAACAAAACATCTCAGATATGTTTCCAAGGTCTGATTGGTTCGTTCGGTCTGGCCATTAGTCTGAGGATGGAAAGCCGAGGAAAAGGATAGGTCAATGCCCATCCTACCACAAAAGGCTCGCCAAAACCTTGAAACAAACTGGGAACCTCTGTCAGAAACAATATTCTCAGGAATGCCATGCAACCGAACCACATGCTGAAAGAACAAAGGTACCAAATCAGAGGAGGAAGGCAATTTAGCCAAGGGCACCAGATGGACCATTTTAGAAAAACGATCACAGACCACCCAAATGACTGACATCTTTTGAGAAACGGGAAGGTCAGAAATGAAATCCATCGAAATATGTGTCCAAGGCCTCTTTGGGACCGGCAAGGGCAAAAGCAACCCACTGGCACGAGAACAGCAGGGCTTAGCCCTAGCACAAATCCCACAGGACTGCACAAAAGTACGTACATCCCGTGACAGAGATGGCCACCAGAAGGATCTAGCCACTAACTCTCTGGTACCAAAGATTCCAGGATGACCAGCCAACACCGAACAATGAAGTTCAGAGATAAGTTTATTAGTCCACCTATCAGGGACGAACAGTTTCTCTGCTGGACAACGATCAGGTTTATTCGCCTGAAATTTTTGCAGCACCCGCCGCAAATCAGGGGAGATGGCAGACACAATGACTCCTTCCTTGAGGATACCCGCTGGCTCAGATAAACCCGGAGAGTCGGGCACAAAACTCCTAGACAGAGCATCCGCCTTCACATTTTTAGAGCCCGGAAGGTACGAAATCACAAAGTCGAAGCGGGCAAAAAATAACGACCAACGGGCCTGTCTAGGATTCAAGCGCTTGGCAGACTCGAGATAAGTCAAGTTCTTATGATCAGTCAATACCACCACGCGATGCTTAGCTCTTTCAAGCCAATGACGCCACTCCTCGAATGCCCACTTCATGGCCAGCAACTCTCGATTGCCCACATCATAATTACGCTCAGCGGGCGAAAACTTCCTGGAAAAGAAAGCACATGGTTTCATCACTGAGCAATCAGAACCTCTCTGTGACAAAACCGCCCCTGCTCCAATCTCAGAAGCATCAACCTCGACCTGGAACGGAAGAGAAACATCTGGCTGACACAACACAGGGGCAGAACAAAAACGACGCTTCAACTCCTGAAAAGCTTCCACAGCAGCAGAAGACCAATTAACCAAATCAGCACCCTTCTTGGTCAAATCGGTCAATGGTTTGGCAATGCTAGAAAAATTACAGATGAAGCGACGATAAAAATTAGCAAAGCCCAGGAACTTTTGCAGACTTTTCAGAGATGTCGGCTGAATCCAAT
The DNA here is from genome assembly GCF_032444005.1 of Ranitomeya imitator. Lineage (NCBI taxonomy): Eukaryota > Metazoa > Chordata > Amphibia > Anura > Dendrobatidae > Ranitomeya > Ranitomeya imitator. Next base: position 268,619,027 of record NC_091285.1, on the reverse strand, counting down.
CCTGGATGGCTTGGACCTTAACTGGATCCTTCTCGATAGTAGAAGGGGTAAAGATGAACCCTAAAAATGAAACTTTCTGCACACCGAAGAGACACTTTGATCCCTTCACAAACAAAGAGTTAGCACGTAGGACCTGAAAAACCATTCTGACCTGCTTCACATGAGACTCCCAATCATCTGAGAAGATCAAAATGTCATCCAAGTAAACAATCAGGAATTTATCCAGATACTCACGGAAGATGTCATGCATAAAAGACTGAAACACAGATGGAGCATTGGCAAGTCCGAACGGCATCACTAGATACTCAAAATGACCCTCGGGCGTATTGAATGCAGTTTTCCATTCATCTCCTTGCCTGATTCTCACCAGATTATACGCACCACGAAGATCTATCTTAGTGAACCAACTAGCCCCCTTAATCCGAGCAAACAAGTCAGATAACAATGGCAAGGGATACTGAAATTTAACAGTGATCTTATTAAGAAGGCGGTAATCAATACAGGGTCTCAGCGAACCATCCTTCTTGGCTACAAAGAAGAACCCTGCTCCCAGTGGTGATGACGATGGGCGAATATGTCCCTTCTCCAGGGATTCCTTCACATAATTGCGCATAGCGGCGTGTTCGGGCACGGATAAATTAAATAATCGACCTTTAGGGAATTTACTACCAGGAATCAAATTGATAGCACAATCACAATCCCTATGCGGAGGTAGAGCATCGGACTTGGGCTCTTCAAATACATCCTGATAATCAGACAAGAACTCTGGGACCTCAGAAGGGGTGGATGACGAAATCGACAAAAATGGAACATCACCATGTACCCCCTGACAACCCCAGCTGGATACCGACATGGAATTCCAATCCAATACTGGATTATGGGTTTGTAGCCATGGCAACCCCAACACGACCACATCATGCAGATTATGCAACACCAGAAAGCGAATAACTTCCTGATGTGCAGGAGCCATGCACATGGTCAGCTGGGCCCAGTATTGAGGTTTATTCTTGGCCAAAGGTGTAGCATCAATTCCTCTCAATGGAATAGGACACCGCAAAGGCTCCAAGAAAAACCCACAACGTTTAGCATAATCCAAATCCATCAGATTCAGGGCAGCGCCCGAATCCACAAACGCCATGACAGAAAACGACGACAAAGAGCATATCAAGGTAATGGACAGAAGGAATTTGGACTGTACAGTACCAATGACGGCAGACCTAGCGGACCGCTTAGTGCGCTTAGGACAATCAGAAATAGCATGAGTGGAATCACCACAGTAGAAACACAGACCATTCAGACGTCTGTATTCCTGCCGTTCAACTCTAGTCATAGTCCTATCGCACTGCATAGGCTCAGGTTTAACCTCAGGCAGTACCGCCAAATGGTGCACAGATTTACGCTCGCGCAAGCGTCGACCGATCTGAATGGCCAAAGACAAAGACTCATTCAAACCAGCAGGCATAGGAAATCCCACCATGACATCCTTAAGAGCCTCAGAGAGACCCTTTCTGAACAAAGCTGCCAGCGCAGATTCATTCCACTGAGTGAGTACTGACCATTTCCTAAATTTCTGACAATATACTTCTATATCATCCTGACCCTGGCACAAAGCCAGCAAATTTTTCTCAGCCTGATCCACTGAATTAGGCTCATCGTACAGCAATCCGAGCACCAGGAAAAACGCATCGACACTACTCAATGCAGGGTCTCCTGGCGCAAGAGAAAATGCCCAGTCTTGAGGGTCGCCGTGCAAAAAAGAAATAATAATCAAAACCTGTTGAATAGGATTACCAGAAGAATGAGGTTCCAAGGCCAGAAATAGCTTACAATTATTTTTGAAACTTAGAAACTTAGTTCTATCTCCAAAAAACAAATCAGGAATAGGAATTCTTGGTTCTAACATAGATTTCTGATCAATAGTATCTTGAATTTTTTGTACATTTATAACGAGATTATCCATTGAAGAGCACAGACCCTGAATATCCATGTCCACACCTGTGTCCAGAATCACCCAAATGTCTAGGGGAAAAAAAAAAAAGTGAACACAGAGCAGAAAAAAAAAAAAAAAATGATGTCAGAACTTTTTCTTTCCCTCTATTGAGAATCATTAGTTTGGCTCCTTGTACTGTTATGTTTGCTAATGACAGGTGTTATGAAGGCAATCCAGAAACACAGTGTGCTTAGCGATCAGAGCGCACACAGTGATCTGACAAATACCCAAAAATACAAGAACGAGCTCTGAGACGTGGAAACTCTGTAGACTGCACACTTGATCCTATCCTAAACACAACTAAAAGCGGCTGTGGATTGCGCCTAACAACTACCTAGGCAACTCGGCACAGCCTAAGAAACTAGCTAGCCTGAAGATAGAAAAATAGGCCTGACTTGCCCCAGAGAAATTCCCCAAAGGAAAAGGCAGCCCCCCACATATAATGACTGTGAGTAAGATGAAAAGACAAAACGTAGGGATGAAATAGATTCAGCAAATTGGGGCCCAATATTCTAGGACAGAGCGAGGACAGTAAAGCGAACTTTGCAGTCTACAAAAAACCCTAAAGCAAAACCACGCAAAGGGGGCAAAAAAAACCCACCGTGCCGAACTAACGGCACGGCGGTACACCCTTTGCGTCTCAGAGCTTCCAGCAAAACAAAAGACAAGCTGGACAGAAAAAAAGCAACAAAAAGCAAAAGGCACTTAGCTATACAGAGCAGCAGGTCACAGGAACAATCAGGAGAAGCTCAGATCCAACACTGAAACATTGACAAGGAGCAAGGATAGCAGCATCAGGCGGAGTTAAGTAATGAAGCAGTTAACAAGCTCACCAGAACACCTGAGGGAGGAAGCTCAGAAGCTGCAGTACCACTTGTGACCACAGGAGTGAATTCAGCCACAGAATTCACAACAGGAATCTGTCACCTCATTTTTCCGCTATAAGCTGCGGCCACCGCCATTAGGGGCTTATCTACAGCATTCTGTAATGTTGTAGATAAGCCCCCGATGTAACCTGAAAGATAAGAAAAACAAGTTAGATTATACTCACCTAGTGGCGGTCTGGTACGGTTCGGGTCCGATGGGTGTCGCAGGTCTGGGTCCGGCGCCTCCCTTCTTCATGCGATGACGTCCTCTTCCTTGCTTCTGTTGCTGCTCCTGTGCAGGCGTACTGATTTGCCCTGTTGAGGGCAGCGAAAAGAACTGCAGTACGCAGGCTCTAGGCCTCTCTGACCTTTCCCGGTACCTGCACATTGCAGTACTTTGCTCTGCCCTCAACAGGGCATGGAATTATGCCTGCGCAGGAGCCGTGACAGAAGCAAGGAGGATGACAACATCATATGAAGATGGGAGGCACCGAACCAGGACTGTGAGGCCCATAGGACCGGACCGCTCCAGACCGCCCCCCTGGTGAGTGTAGTCTAACTTGTTTTTCTTATCTTTCAGGTTACTTCGGGGGCTTATCTACAGAATGCTGTAGATAAGCCCCTAATGACGGTGGCTGCAGTTTGTAGTGGCAAAATGAGGTGACAGATTCCCTTTAATGACCAGTCCAATTTTTACAATTCTGACCAGTATCACTTTATTATTATTATTATTATGATTTATATAGCACCTTTGATTCCATTATGTTGCACATGAGAAGGGGTTACATACAAATTACAGTAAATAGACTAGCAATGACAGGCTGATACAGAGGGGCAAGGATCCTACCCTTGCGGGCTTACATTCTACAGGATGGTGGGGAATGAGACAATAGGTTGGGGGGTTGTGGCAGCTCTGGTGTTGGTGAGAGGGTAGCTCCGGTGGTGGTGAGGAGGCAGCGGGGTCTTTGCAGGTTGTAGGCATTCTTGAAGAGGTGGGATCTGAGGTTCCATCTGAAGGATCCGAATGTGGTTGATAGTCGGTCGTGTTGGGGCACAGAATTCCAGAGGATTGGGGATATTCGGGAAAAGTCTTGGAGGCAAGAAGGTGAGGAGCGAATAAGTGTGGAAGAGAGAAGGAGGTCTTGGGAGGACCAGAGATTACGTGACGGAATATGTTGGGAGATTAGATCAAAGATATATGGAGTTGACAGGTTATGGATGGCTTTGTAGGTCATTATTAGTAATTTGAACTGGATATGCTGAGGGAACGGGAGCCAATGTAGAGATTTGCGGAGGGGAGAAGCCGAGGAGTAGTGAGGAGAGAGATGAATTAGTCAGGCAGCAGAGTTAAGGATGGACTGGAGAGGTGCAACAGTGTTAGTAGGGAGGCCACAGAAAAAGTTGTTGCAGTAGTTAAGCCGGGAGATGATGAAGGCATGCACAAGCATTTTAGAAGATTGAGGATTGAGGAAAGGATGGATTCTGGAGATATTTTTGAGCTGGAGGCGACAGGTGGTGGAAAGAGCTTGGATGTGTGGTTTGAAGTACAGGGCAGAGTCAACAGTTACTCCGAGGCAGCGGACTTCTGGTACGGGAGATAACGTGATGTCATTAATTGTGATAGATAGGTCTGGTAAGGAAGATCTGTGATATGGAGGAAAGATGATGAGTTCAGATTTGTCCACATTGAGTTTGAGGAAGCGAGAGGAGAAGGAGGAGGATATGGCTGATAGACATTCCGGGATTCTGGACAGCAGAGAGGTGATTTTAAAGCCAGAGAGGTAGATCTGCATGTCATCAGCATACATATGGTACTGGAATCCATGGAACTTTATGAGATGTCCCAGACCAAGTGTAGATTGAGAAGAGTAAGGGTCCTAGAACAGAACCTTGGGGGATTCCAACAGAGAGAGGGTGGGATAATAATAATAATCTTTATTTATATAGCGCCAACATATTCCGCAGCGCTTTACAGTTTAACAGTATCAAACACAACAGACATAAGTAACAATATTAACAATTAAAGCGAAATAAAACGACCCTGCTCGTGAGAGCTTACAATCTACAATGAGGTGGGGGAGATACAAAGCACAGGTGTGTATTTACAATGATGTATTTACAATGATGGTCCAGCCATCTTCAGAGAGTGGGGGATAGATGGGGATAGTGAATGGGCTACACACACACACAAACATAAAATGAGTTTGATTAGTGTCCGTGGTAGGCCGCTCTGAACAAATGTGTTTTGAGCGAGCACCTAAAACTATGCAAATTGTGAATGGTCCTAATATCTTGGGGTAGAGCATTCCAGAGGATTGGTGCAGCACAGGAGAAGTCTTGGAGTCGGGAGTGGGAGGTACGGATTAGCGCAGAGGTTAGTCGAAAGTCATTTGCAGAGCACAGCGGTCGGTTAGGCCGATAGACAGAAATGAGGGAGGAGATGTGAGGGGGTGCTGCACTATGGAGAGCTTTGTGGGTGAGAACAAGTACTTTGAATTGTATCCTGTAATGAATGGGCAGCCAGTGTAATGACTGGCGAAGAGTGGACGTGTCCGAGTAACGATTAGCCAGATGGACAACCCTGGCTGCTGCGTTAAGGATGGACTGGAAAGGGGAAAGTCGCGTTAATTAATAGAGCATTACAGTAGTCCAGACGGGAGTGGATCAGGGCGACAGTGAGGGTTTTTGTTGTTTCCATGGTGAGAAAAGTGCGGATTCTAGAGATGTTCTTTAGGTGTAAGCGGCTCGAGCGGGCAAGAGATTGTATATGGGATGTGAAGGAGAGATCGAAGTCAAACATAACACCCAGACAGCGCGCCTGCTGCCGGGGTGTTATTATGGTGCCACCCATGGAGAGGGAAATGTCAGATTTAGGGAGGTTAGTAGATGGCGGGAGCAGAAGAAGTTCAGTTTTGGAGAGGTTGAGTTTCAGATAGAGAGCGGACATGATGTTGGAGACTGCAGACAGACAGTCAGTGGCGTTCTGTAGTACAGCGGGTAAGGTCAGGGGATGACGTGTATAGTTGTGTGTCATCAGCATAAAGATGATACTGAAAGCCAAATCTGCTGATGTTCTGTCCAATTGGGGCCATGTAGAGGGAGAAGAGAAGGGGGCCAAGGACTGAGCCCTGAGGTAGCCCGACAGTGAGAGGAAGAGGAGAGGAAGTGGAGCCAGAGAACAGAATACTGAAGGAGCGGTCAGAAAGGTAGGAAGAGAACCATGAGAGAACAGTGTCCCTAATGCCTAGTCACTGGAGCCTAGAGAGTAGGAGAGGGTGGTCAACAGTGTCGAAAGCTGCAGAAAGGTCGAGAAGAATGAGCAGAGAGTGGTCACCGTTACGTTTTGCCATCAGAAGGTCATTGGTCACTTTGATGAGTGCAGTTTCAGTTGAATGTAGGGGGCGGAAACCGGACTGTGAAGGGTCTTGGAGGGAGTGCGTAGAAAGGTAACGGGTAAGGCGGGAGTATATCAGGCGCTCCAAGAGTTTAGAGATGAAGGGGATATTGGAGACTGGTCTGTAGTTATTTGGGCAGGATGGGTCAAGAGCGGGTTTCTTTAGTAATGGAGTAATGTTAGAGTGTTTGAAGGAGAAGGGAAAAATGCCAGAGGAGAGGGAGAGATTAAAGATTGTAGTTAGGTGAGTTGTGACGGCTGAAGAGAGAGACTGGAGGAGGTGTGAGGGAATGGGGTCGGACAAGAAGAAGAGAGGAGCCTGGAGACTTCTTCTTCTGTGATGGGATTGAATATGGAGAGTGAGCAAGGGGAAATGCAGGGAGGGATGGGAGTCACTGAACTTGGTGATTGGGAGTGGATTTCCTGACGGATATTGTCTATTTTCTCTATAAAGTGGGAGGCCAGGTCATCAGCACAGATGTCTGTGATAGGGCTTGTGCTTTTGGCCTGAGGAGGGAGTTAAAGGTGTCAAAATGAGGAGGTAGTGTGGGAGTGGGAGATACTAAATGTGCGGGTGGAAAGGTATGAGGAGATCCAGGATAGGGTGAGGTCTTTGATGCCAAAGGAGGAGAGGATCTGTAGTAGGAGGCAGTGGTCAGCTGTGTCGAAAGCAGAGGACAGGTCTAGAAGGAAGAGTGTAAAGTATTGTCCGTTAGCTTTAGCTGTAAGTAGGTCATTAGTAATTTTGGTCAGGATAGTCTCAGTGGAATGATAGGGACGGAAACCAGATAGTAGATTGTCAAAGAGCAAGTTAGAGTAGAGGGGGGAGGAAAGTGCAGCGTGGACGTGCTGCTCCAGGAGTTTGGAAACAAATGGGAGCAGAGATATTGGGTGACAGCTGGGCATAGCGGTTGGGTTGAGGGTTGGCTTTTCTAGGATAGGAGTGATTGTGGCATGTTTGAAAGCAGAAGGGAAGGCACCAGAAGTTAGTGACAGGTTGAAGAGATGGGTTTGGGATGGGATAAGTGTGGTGGTGAGGTTGGAGAGGAGGTGGGATGGGATGGAGTTTAGTGCACAAGTGGTGAGGTGTGATTTGGAGAGGAGACAATTAAGCTCTCCTTCAGTGATGTTGGAGAGGGAGGTTATGGGGGAAGGGCATTGGTCTGATATACAAAGGGTTTGTGGTGGTTGAATAATAAAGACTTGCCTTGTTTGGTCCATCTTCTTTTTGAAGTGTGTGGAAAAGTCATCAGCAGAGATGAGTGAGTTTGGAGGGGCAGTGGTGGGTGGAGGAGGGAGTTAAAAGTTTTGAATAACTGTTTGGCGTTGGAGGAAAGGGAAGATACAAGGGTGTGAAGTAGGCCTGTTTAGCAAAGGTGAAGGCAGATTTGAAAGCGAGCGTTGCCTGTTTGAATACAGAGAAATCATCTTGCGAATTGGTTTTTTTTCAAAACCGCCCTGCAACCCTAGACACTTGCTGGAACTTTTCGGTGATGTTATTGTACCAGGCTTGTCTATTGATACATCACACTCTGCCGCGAATGAGAGGGGCGACCGTGTAATAGATGATGGGAGAGTGGCATTGTAGAAAGCAGTGGCTTTATGAGGTAATAAATCTGGAACACTTCAAAAGATCCCACTGTTTCTGAAACTGTTTTTTCATGACATATTGTACTTTCTGATAGTGGTAAAGTTTCTTTGATATGACTTACATTTAATTGTGAAAAAAATGGAAATTTGGTGAAAATTTAGAAAATGTTGCAATTTTCAAACTTTGAATTCTCATGCCCTTAATTCAGAGCAAAATATCACACAATATAGTTAAAAAATAACATTTCCCATATGTCTACTTTAAATCAGCACAATTTTTAAACAATTTTTTTTGTTAGGAAGTTATAATGGTTAAAAGTTGACCAGTGATTTCTCCTTTTTCCAAGAAAATTTACAAAAACATTTTTTTTAGAGACTGTTAGGGTTGGCGGAATGCAGCAAGTATATGTTAGGTCTCGAGTTCCCACTTCTGCACAGGGGGAATCTCGGGCCGTCTCCGATTCCTATCCAGCCGCAGTGGAGTCTGCTCAGCAGGGACGTCGGTCCCAGCGTCTTGCTCGGTCTCGCTCTGTACAGAGAGTTACTGCTGCTTCTTCAGCTCCTGCCATTAAAGTCAGTGCTGGTCTGCAGCGAGCGGACTTCTCTGGGACTAAGTCCTTATTTGCGCACACTGAGCATGCCCAGGGCAAGATCTCCCGTTGGAGATCGAGGGTCATGTGCTCAGGCTCTGCAGCGCATTCCATTGGTCCTCTTGGCAGGTCTTGGAAGGGCAAAGTTTCTGTGGCCACTTCCTGTCCTGCAACTATATAAACTGCGCATGACCGCACGGCCATGCGCTAGTGTACAATTATTATGTGTGTGTGTAGATGGATGTATGTCGATGGATGAAAGCTCCTAAATATCCCTCCCTAGAGTTGTTAATTGCTCGCGGATGATGGTAGCTCTCTAGCGCCCGACTATCCATCTGTATGTTACACACATCACAGCGTCCTATAGCTGTGCCTGTACGTACGACGTCGCGCCCTTGCCTTGCGCTTTCCATACCCAAGCCTGGGTGGTTAGTGGCGTCCGTCAGTGCGGCATCGCACGCACTCTTGTGCTCATATATTGCTGATAAGGTTCTTTACACACCCAGTTGCGGTGTTGTGTGTTGTGAATTCTGTGGCTGAATTCACTCCTGTGGTCACAAGTGGTACTGCAGCCTCTGAGCTTCCTCCCTCAGGTGTTCTGGTGAGCTCGTTAACTGCTTCATTACTTAACTCTGCCTGATGCTGCTATCCTTGCTCCTTGTCAATGTTTCAGTGTTGGATCTGAGCTTCTCCTGATTGTTCCTGTGACCTGCTGCTCTGTATAGCTAAGTGCTTTTTGCTTTTTTGTTGCTTTTTTTCTGTCCAGCTTGTCTTTTGTTTTGCTGGAAGCTCTGAGACGCAAAGGGTGTACCGCCGTGCCGTTAGTTCGGCACGGTGGGTTTTTTTTTTTTGCCCCCTTTGCGTGGTTTTGCTTTAGGGTTTTTTGTAGACTGCAAAGTTCGCTTTACTGTCCTCACTCTGTCCTAGAATATCGGGCCCCACTTTGTTGAATCTATTTCATCCCTACGTTTTGTCTTTTCATCTTACTCACAGTCATTATATGTGGGGGGCTGCCTTTTCCTTTGGGGAATTTCTCTGGGGCAAGTCAGGCCTATTTTTCTATTTTCAGGCTAGCTAGTTTCTTAGGCTGTGCCGAGTTGCCTAGGTAGTTGTTAGGCGCAATCCACAGCCGCTTTTAGTTGTGTTTAGGATAGGATCAGGTGTGCAGTCTACAAAGTTTCCACGTCTCAGAGCTCGTTCTTGTATTTTTGGGTATTTGTCAGATCACTGTGTGCGCTCTGATCGCTAAGCACACTGTGTTTCTGGATTGCCTTCATAACACCTGTCATTAGCAAACATAACAGTACAAGGAGCCAAACTAATGATTCTCAATAGAGGGAAAGAAAAAGTTCTGACATCATTTTTTTTTTTTTTTTCTGCTCTGTGTTCACTTTTTTTTTTTCCCCTAGACATTTGGGTGATTCTGGACACAGGTGTGGACATGGATATTCAGGGTCTGTGCTCTTCAATGGATAATCTCGTTATAAATGTACAAAAAATTCAAGATACTATTGATCAGAAATCTATGTTAGAACCAAGAATTCCTATTCCTGATTTGTTTTTTGGAGATAGAATTAAGTTTCTAAGTTTCAAAAATAATTGTAAGCTATTTCTGGCCTTGAAACCTCATTCTTCTGGTAATCCTATTCAACAGGTTTTGATTATTATTTCTTTTTTGCGCGGCGACCCTCAAGACTGGGCATTTTCTCTTGCGCCAGGAGACCCTGCATTGAGTAGTGTCGATGCGTTTTTCCTGGCGCTCGGATTGCTGTACGATGAGCCTAATTCAGTGGATCAGGCTGAGAAAAATTTGCTGGCTTTGTGCCAGGGTCAGGATGATATAGAAGTATATTGTCAGAAATTTAGGAAATGGTCAGTACTCACTCAGTGGAATGAATCTGCGCTGGCAGCTTTGTTCAGAAAGGGTCTCTCTGAGGCTCTTAAGGATGTCATGGTGGGATTTCCTATGCCTGCTGGTTTGAATGAGTCTTTGTCTTTGGCCATTCAGATCGGTCGACGCTTGCGCGAGCGTAAATCTGTGCACCATTTGGCGGTACTGCCTGAGGTTAAACCTGAGCCTATGCAGTGCGATAGGACTATGACTAGAGTTGAACGGCAGGAATACAGACGTCTGAATGGTCTGTGTTTCTACTGTGGTGATTCCACTCAAGCTATTTCTGATTGTCCTAAGCGCACTAAGCGGTCCGCTAGGTCTGCCGTCATTGGTACTGTACAGTCCAAATTCCTTCTGTCCATTACCTTGATATGCTCTTTGTCGTCGTTTTCTGTCATGGCGTTTGTGGATTCGGGCGCTGCCCTGAATCTGATGGATTTGGATTATGCTAAACGTTGTGGGTTTTTCTTGGAGCCTTTGCGGTGTCCTATTCCATTGAGAGGAATTGATGCTACACCTTTGGCCAAGAATAAACCTCAATACTGGGCCCAGCTGACCATGTGCATGGCTCCTGCACATCAGGAAGTTATTCGCTTTCTGGTGTTGCATAATCTGCATGATGTGGTCGTGTTGGGGTTGCCATGGCTACAAACCCATAATCCAGTATTGGATTGGAATTCCATGTCGGTATCCAGCTGGGGTTGTCAGGGGGTACATGGTGATGTTCCATTTTTGTCGATTTCGTCATCCACCCCTTCTGAGGTCCCAGAGTTCTTGTCTGATTATCAGGATGTATTTGAAGAGCCCAAGTCCGATGCTCTACCTCCGCATAGGGATTGTGATTGTGCTATCAATTTGATTCCTGGTAGTAAATTCCCTAAAGGTCGATTATTTAATTTATCCGTGCCCGAACACGCCGCTATGCGCAGTTATGTGAAGGAATCCCTGGAGAAGGGACATATTCGCCCATCGTCATCACCACTGGGAGCAGGGTTCTTCTTTGTAGCCAAGAAGGATGGTTCGCTGAGACCGTGTATTGATTACCGCCTTCTTAATAAGATCACTGTTAAATTTCAGTATCCCTTGCCATTGTTATCTGACTTGTTTGCTCGGATTAAGGGGGCTAGTTGGTTCACTAAGATAGATCTTCGTGGTGCGTATAATCTGGTGAGAATCAGGCAAGGAGATGAATGGAAAACTGCATTCAATACGCCCGAGGGTCATTTTGAGTATCTAGTGATGCCGTTCGGACTTGCCAATGCTCCATCTGTGTTTCAGTCTTTTATGCATGACATCTTCCGTGAGTATCTGGATAAATTCCTGATTGTTTACTTGGATGACATTTTGATCTTCTCAGATGATTGGGAGTCTCATGTAAAGCAGGTCAGAATGGTTTTTCAGGTCCTGCGTGCTAACTCTTTGTTTGTGAAGGGATCAAAGTGTCTCTTCGGTGTGCAGAAAGTTTCATTTTTGGGGTTCATCTTTACCCCTTCTACTATCGAGATGGATCCAGTTAAGGTCCAAGCCATCCAGGATTGGATTCAGCCGACATCTCTGAAAAGTCTGCAAAAGTTCCTGGGCTTTGCTAATTTTTATCGTCGCTTCATCTGTAATTTTTCTAGCATTGCCAAACCATTGACCGATTTGACCAAGAAGGGTGCTGATTTGGTTAATTGGTCTTCTGCTGCTGTGGAAGCTTTTCAGGAGTTGAAGCGTCGTTTTTGTTCTGCCCCTGTGTTGTGTCAGCCAGATGTTTCTCTTCCGTTCCAGGTCGAGGTTGATGCTTCTGAGATTGGAGCAGGGGCGGTTTTGTCACAGAGAGGTTCTGATTGCTCAGTGATGAAACCATGTGCTTTCTTTTCCAGGAAGTTTTCGCCCGCTGAGCGTAATTATGATGTGGGCAATCGAGAGTTGCTGGCCATGAAGTGGGCATTCGAGGAGTGGCGTCATTGGCTTGAAGGAGCTAAGCATCGCGTGGTGGTATTGACTGATCATAAGAACTTGACTTATCTCGAGTCTGCCAAGCGCTTGAATCCTAGACAGGCCCGTTGGTCGTTATTTTTTGCCCGCTTCGACTTTGTGATTTCGTACCTTCCGGGCTCTAAAAATGTGAAGGCGGATGCTCTGTCTAGGAGTTTTGTGCCCGACTCTCCGGGTTTATCTGAGCCAGCGGGTATCCTCAAGGAAGGAGTCATTGTGTCTGCCATCTCCCCTGATTTGCGGCGGGTGCTGCAAAAATTTCAGGCGAATAAACCTGATCGTTGTCCAGCAGAGAAACTGTTCGTCCCTGATAGGTGGACTAATAAACTTATCTCTGAACTTCATTGTTCGGTGTTGGCTGGTCATCCTGGAATCTTTGGTACCAGAGAGTTAGTGGCTAGATCCTTCTGGTGGCCATCTCTGTCACGGGATGTACGTACTTTTGTGCAGTCCTGTGGGATTTGTGCTAGGGCTAAGCCCTGCTGTTCTCGTGCCAGTGGGTTGCTTTTGCCCTTGCCGGTCCCAAAGAGGCCTTGGACACATATTTCGATGGATTTCATTTCTGACCTTCCCGTTTCTCAAAAGATGTCAGTCATTTGGGTGGTCTGTGATCGCTTTTCTAAAATGGTCCATCTGGTGCCCTTGGCTAAATTGCCTTCCTCCTCTGATTTGGTACCTTTGTTTTTTCAGCATGTGGTTCGGTTGCATGGCATTCCTGAGAATATTGTTTCTGACAGAGGTTCCCAGTTTGTTTCAAGGTTTTGGCGAGCCTTTTGTGGTAGGATGGGCATTGACCTATCCTTTTCCTCGGCTTTCCATCCTCAGACTAATGGCCAGACCGAACGAACCAATCAGACCTTGGAAACATATCTGAGATGTTTTGTTTCTGCAGACCAGGATGATTGGGTGTCCTTTTTGCCGTTGGCTGAGTTCGCCCTTAATAATCGGGCCAGCTCGGCTACCTTGGTTTCTCCATTTTTTTGCAATTCTGGGTTCCATCCTCGTTTCTCTTCAGGACAGGTTGAGTCTTCGGACTGTCCTGGTGTGGATTCTGTGGTGGATAGGTTGCAGCAGATCTGGACTCAAGTAGTGGACAATTTGATCTTGTCCCAGGAGAAAGCTCAACTTTTCGCTAATCGCAGACGCCGTGTGGGTCCCCGACTTCGTGTTGGGGATCTGGTTTGGTTATCTTCTCGTCATATTCTTATGAAGGTTTCCTCTCCTAAATTTAAACCTCGTTTTATTGGTCCGTATAGGATTTCTGAGGTTCTCAATCCTGTGTCTTTTCGTTTGACCCTCCCAGACTCCTTTTCCATACATAATGTATTCCATAGGTCGTTGTTGCGGAGATACGTGGCACCTATGGTTCCATCTGTTGAGCCTCCTGCCCCGGTTTTGGTGGAGGGGGAATTGGAGTATATTGTGGAGAAGATTTTGGATTCTCGTGTTTCTAAACGGAAACTCCAGTATCTGGTTAAATGGAAGGGTTATGCTCAGGAAGATAATTCCTGGGTTTTTGCCTCTGATGTTCATGCTTCCGATCTTGTTCGTGCCTTTCATGCGGCTCATCCTGGTCGGCCTGGGGGCTCTGGTGAGGGTTCGGTGACCCCTCCTCAAGGGGGGGGTACTGTTGTGAATTCTGTGGCTGAATTCACTCCTGTGGTCACAAGTGGTACTGCAGCCTCTGAGCTTCCTCCCTCAGGTGTTCTGGTGAGCTCGTTAACTGCTTCATTACTTAACTCTGCCTGATGCTGCTATCCTTGCTCCTTGTCAATGTTTCAGTGTTGGATCTGAGCTTCTCCTGATTGTTCCTGTGACCTGCTGCTCTGTATAGCTAAGTGCTTTTTGCTTTTTTGTTGCTTTTTTTCTGTCCAGCTTGTCTTTTGTTTTGCTGGAAGCTCTGAGACGCAAAGGGTATACCGCCGTGCCGTTAGTTCGGCACGGTGGGTTTTTTTTTTTTGCCCCCTTTGCGTGGTTTTGCTTTAGGGTTTTTTGTAGACTGCAAAGTTCGCTTTACTGTCCTCACTCTGTCCTAGAATATCGGGCCCCACTTTGCTGAATCTATTTCATCCCTACGTTTTGTCTTTTCATCTTACTCACAGTCATTATATGTGGGGGGCTGCCTTTTCCTTTGGGGAATTTCTCTGGGGCAAGTCAGGCCTATTTTTCTATCTTCAGGCTAGCTAGTTTCTTAGGCTGTGCCGAGTTGCCTAGGTAGTTGTTAGGCGCAATCCACAGCCGCTTTTAGTTGTGTTTAGGATAGGATCAGGTGTGCAGTCTACAGAGTTTCCACGTCTCAGAGCTCGTTCTTGTATTTTTGGGTATTTGTCAGATCACTGTGTGCGCTCTGATCGCTAAGCACACTGTGTTTCTGGATTGCCCTCATAACACCTGTCATTAGCAAACATAACAGTTGTGCCAGCAAGGGTCTAATCGGACTTCAATCCCTTTTGGGGTTAAGTTCGCTGACTACTTGCTCGCGCTCTATGTGCGGTACCGCGGTCCTGTGACTTAACAGGATCGCTTTCTTCACGTTGGTTGAGGTTTAACCCACGTGTTTATACTTTTAAATACCGCCATATAGTCTGTCATTTACTAGCAGCGGGTTTCGCCTGCACGGTGGACCCCGGACTGCTATGTTTTTCCACCAACATAGAAGAGGATTCTTTACTGTTAGGGCAGTGAGAATCTGGAATTGCTTGCCTGAGGAGGTGGTGATGGCGAACTCAGTCGAGGGGTTCAAGAGAGGCCTGGATGTCTTCCTGGAGCAGAACAATATTGTATCATACAATTATTAGGTTCTGTAGAAGGACGTAGATCTGGGGATTTATTATGATGGAATATAGGCTGAACTGGATGGACAAATGTCTTTTTTCGGCCTTACTAACTATGTTACTATGTATGTTACTATATCATCTTTCTGGGTGCGCTCCGCCAGTCCTAACATTACACTAGCGCCAGGGTCTGGCTAGTGATGACAGACAAACAGCAATCCTTCCGGTATATCCAGCAGCTGGAGGGTAGGTTGGCGGCTCTCGAGAGCGCAACCTCAGCTGTGGATGTTACCGCAGTTGCTGTACAGGCTGCCAGCGTGGCTGCAGCAACTTTGTCCATTGCCACTCCTGTTCCGACATTTTCTCGCCTCCTGCTGCCAGAAAAATTTTCTGGTGATAGCAAATTTTGTAGGGGATTTGTGAATCAGTGCTCTATTCATCTTGAGCTCCTGGCTGCACGCTTCCCCACAGAGCGGGCTAAGGTGGGATTTATTGTATCTCTATTGTCGGACAGGGCGTTGGAATGGGCTACGCCGCTGTGGGAGCGTGGCGATCATGTGATGCAGAGTGCTCCGTTGTTTTTGAGCACTCTGAAACAGGTCTTTTTAGGACCTCAAGTCACCCATGATACTGCGCTCCAACTGCTGGCATTAACTCAGGGTGAGTCCTTGGTCAGTCATTTTGCCGTCCAATTCCGCACTCTAGCATCTGAGCTGGAATGGTCGGATAAAGCTCTTATCCCCATATTTTGGAGGGGCTTGGCTGACCACGTAAAGGACGCTCTGGTCACTAGGGAGATTCCTGCCACACTGGAGGAGTTAATAACAGTCTCCACTCGAATTGATCTCCGTTTTAACGAGCGGAGGTTAGAGCGAGCCCAGTGTAGGCAGAGGTTTCGGCTGGCTCCTACTTTCGCCAAACCTCTGGAATCTCCGGTCCTGGTTCCTGAGTCACATGAGGCCAGAGAAGTGTCACAAGTGGGATCTAAGTCCCGGACCGCTTGTGCACTCAGGGTCTGTCATGTTTGCCAGCAGTCAGGACATCTAGCCACCAGATGTCCTCAGCGGTCGAGGAAACGTCAGCGTCTAGTGGTCGTAGGTGGAGGTACACTAGACACGGCGATGTTTGCCTCTAAATTGTCCTTTAAGGGGACAATTACTACAGGCTCATTCTCCCACTCGGTAGAGCTCTGCCTGGATTCTGGGGCGGAGGGCAATTTTATGTCTTCTGCCTTCGCCCAACGTCACGCAATACCCCTGGTTATGCTAGCTCAACCTGTAACGGTACGAGTGGTGAATGGGTCGACACTGCCCTCACAGATAACACACCAGACCATCCCTTTTACACTGTCCATGTCGCCATCTCATCAGGAGATTATTTCTCTGCTCGTTATTCCAGAAGGAATTGATGAGGTCCTGTTGGGAATACCTTGGCTACGGTACCACTCTCCTCATATCGAGTGGTCCTCAGGCAGAATTCTGGGATGGGGTGAATCTTGTGGGGGTAGGTGTCAGAGGGAGTGCCTTCAGGTTGCTACAACAGAGTTACCCGCAGATCTATCCTCTCTCCCCAAGCAGTATTGGTCTTATGCAGACGTGTTCTCCAAAAAGGCGGTGGAGACCTTTCTGCCCCATCGCCCCTATGATTGTCCTATTGACCTCTTGCCTGGTGCTGAGCCTCCCCGGGGTAGAGTCTATCCGCTATCTCTCCCGGAGACGGAGGCAATGTCACAGTACATCCAGGAAAATCTGGCAAGAGGGTTCATCAGGAAGTCAGTGTCACCTGCTGGGGCAGGATTCTTCTTCGTGCAGAAGAAGAATGGGGAATTGCGTCCATGCATAGACTACAGGGGTCTTAACGCCATCACCGTTAAGAATAAGTACCCTTTGCCTTTGATATCTGAGCTATTCGATAGGCTTCGGGGAGCAAGGGTATTTACTAAATTAGATCTGCGGGGTGCTTACAACCTGATTCGCATCCGTGAGGGGGACGAATGGAAGATGGCGTTTAACACCAGGGATGGGCACTATGAATATCTGGTGATGCCCTTTGGGCTCTGTAATGCCCCAGCCGTTTTCCAAGACTTTGTGAACGATATCTTCCAGGATATGCTTTCCACCTCGGTCATAGTCTATCTGGATGATATTCTCATCTACTCTCCAGATATTGACTCCCACCGGAGAGATGTTTGCAAAGTCTTCGACCTCCTACGGGCAAACTCCCTCTATGCCAAGTTGGAGAAGTGTATGTTTGAGCAGGAGTCCTTACCTTTCCTAGGCTACATCATCTCTGCCCAGGGATTGGCTATGGATCCTGCCAAACTATAGGCTGTGATGGACTGGCAGGAACCCCATTCTCTTAAAGCGGTGCAGCGCTTTATGGGATTCATCAATTATTATCGCCAGTTCATCCCGCACTTCTCAACTTTGGTAGCTCCCTTGGTTGCCCTCACCAAGAAGGGGGCGAATCCCAAATTGTGGTATGAGGAGGTCTCCACGGCCTTTATCTCTATAAAGTCACACTTCGCTAGCGCTCCCATTCTACATCGCCCCGATGTTGATAAGCCATTTATCATGGAGGTGGATGCCTCTTCTGTTGGTGCTGGAGCAGTCCTCTTCCAAAAGGATGCTCAAGGTCGGAAGCATCCTTGCTTCTTTTTCTCCAAGACCTTCGCACCAGCAGAGAGGAATTATTCCATCGGGGACAGGGAGTTGCTAGCCATGAAGTTGGCTTTCTCGGAGTGGAGACATCTCTTGGAGGGAGCACGTTTTCCCTTCCAAGTCTTCACAGACCATAAAAATTTGGTGCACCTGCAGACAGCTCAGCGGTTGAATTCTCGCCAGGCCAGATGGTCCTTGTTCTTCTCCCGGTTTCATTTCACCCTCCATTTCCTTTCTGGGGAGAAGAACATTCGGGCCGACGCTCTCTCTCGCTCCGTTGTGTCATCTGCGGAGGAGGAGGAGGAGCCTCGGCTTATTGTCCCCACCGAGAGCCTGAGAACTGTGGCTCCGGTTTCGCTGGAGTCTGTGCCCCCGGGCAAGACTTTTGTTCCATCCAGTTTGCGACCGGAGGTTCTTTCGTTGGCGCACTCGTCCAGGGTGTGTGGACATTTTGGTACTAAAAGGACATCTGAGTTACAGGCGAGGACATACTGGTGGCCGCATATGGCCCGTGATGTCACGGAGTATGTTCGGGCGTGTGTCTCTTGTGCCAGGAACAAGACTCCTCGGCAACGGCCAGCTGGTTTGCTTTATCCTCTGCCCGTGGCAGACAGGCCCTGGGAGATGGTCGGGATGGACTTTGTGGTGGGCTTGCCCAAGTCTCGTAACTGCACCATTATCTGGGTGATCACCGACCATTTTTCCAAAATGGTGCATTTGGTGCCTCTTCCACGGCTACCATCTGCACGGGCGTTGGCTGTCTTGTTTATCAAGCATATCTTTCGCCTACACGGTATGCCAGACAAAATTGTTAGTGACTGGGGTCCCCAGTTTGCGTCTCGATTCTGGAGAGAACTTTGTCGTCTACTCAGTATTGAGTTAAATCTCTCTTCGGCATATCATCCAGAGACGAATGGGTTGGTTGAAAGGGCCAACCAGACCTTGGTCACATATCTGCGACATTTTGTTTCTGCCAGGCAGGATGACTGGGCATCCTTGCTACCGTGGGCGGAGTTTGCACTTAACAATGCCGTAGCTGACTCCACCGGTCAGACTCCATTCCTCTTAAATTACGGCCAGCATCCGCGTGTTCCTGTGCCCATGCCTGTGTCTTCCGCTGATTCCAGGGTGGCAGACTGGGCTGTGGAGGCACGGGACATTTGGGATCGCACGCAGGATGCCATTCGGGCCTCCAAGGAGAGAATGAGGTCCTCCGCCGATGTTCATCGGCGCCCCGCTCCGACCTTTGCCCCTGGCGACTTGGTGTGGCTCTCCGCCCGTAACATCAGGCTGCGAGTTGAGTCCACTAAGTTTGCTCCTCGCTACTTGGGTCCCTTCAAGGTTCTCGAACAGGTTAATCCCGTGGTCTACCGTCTGGCTCTTCCTCCACGCTTGGGTATCACCGACACCTTTCACGTGTCCCTCTTGAAACCCGTATACATGTCCCGGTTTTCCGAGTCATCTGCAGGGACATCGGGTTCGTCTACGAACGATTATGAGGTGAACGCTATTTTGGGGTGCAAGCTGGTACGCGGCAAAAAGTTCTATTTGGTGGATTGGAAGGGTTATGGCACAGAGGACAGGTCATGGGAACCTGCTGAAAACATTCGGGCCCCGCAGCTCATTGCTGCCTTCGAGCGTAGCGAAGCCCAAGGAGGGGGGGGCCCTAGGAGGGGGGGTAATGTTAGGTCTCGATTTCCCACTTCTGCACAGGGGGAATCTCGGGCCGTCTCCGCTGCGGTCTCCCATTCCTATCCAGCCACAGTGAAGTCTGCTCAGCAGGGACGTCGGTCCCAGCGTCTTGCTCGGTCTCGCTCTGTACAGAGTTACTGCTGCTTCTTCAGCTCCTGCCATTAAAGTCAGTGCTGGTCTGCAGCGAGCGGACTTCTCTGGGACTAAGTCCTTATTTGCGCACACTGAGCATGCCCAGGGCAAGATCTCCCGTTGGAGATCGAGGGTCATGTGCTCAGGCTCTGCAGCGCATTCCATTGGTCCTCTTGGCAGGTCTTGGAAGGGCAAAGTTTCTGTGGCCACTTCCTGTCCTGCAACTATATAAACTGCGCATGACCGCACGGCCATGCGCTAGTGTACAATTATTATGTGTGTGTGTAGATGGATGTATGTCGATGGATGAAAGCTCCTAAATATCCCTCCCTAGAGTTGTTGATTGCTCGCGGATGATGGTAGCTCTCTAGCGCCCGACTATCCATCTGTATGTTACACACATCACAGCGTCCTATAGCTGTGCCTGTACGTACGACGTCGCGCCCTTGCCTTGCGCTTTCCATACCCAAGCCTGGGTGGTTAGTGGCGTCCGTCAGTGCGGCATCGTATATTGCTGATAAGGTTCTTTACACACCCAGTTGCGGTGTTGTGCCAGCATGGGTCTAATCGGACTTCAATCCCTTTTGGGGTTAAGTTCGCTTACTACTTGCTCGCGCTCTATGTGCGGTACCACGGTCCTGTGACTTAACAGGATCGCTTTCTTCACGTTGGGTGAGGTTTAACCCACGTGTTTATACTTTTAAGTACCGCCATATAGTCTGTCATTTACTAACAGCGGGTTTCGCCTGCACGGTGGACCCCGGACTGCGAACGCATCTATATCATCTTTCTGGGTGCGTTCCGCCAGTCCTAACAGTATATATATATGTATTATTAGGTGCGTTCGCAACCCGGGGTCCACCATGCAGAAGAGGAACCTGCTCCTGGCAAATGGCAGTGCTATATGGCGGTATAAGCGAATTCTGTTAACTCCACAGAGTAACTAGGAACATAAGAACAAGATGCTGTGCCCTGTTAACCTCACAGAGGTACACAGCTACCATTCAGAGCAAACTGTGGTCATGCAGTCAGAGAAAACAGAGAAACATCTCCTCACCGAAGCTGCCGGTATTCTAGCGGCTTATTTCAGCCAACGCCCTGAATACACTCATACAAACTCCTCACCGGAGGTGCCGGTATTCTAGGGGCTTATTTCAGCCAAACCCTAACCGCATCCAGACATGACCACACTGGCGCTGAGCTCATAGACATTGGTTTGATACTAGCGCATGGCTGTGCGGCCATGCGAACCTTTTATAGCTGCAGCAACTTCAGGACCTTCCTAGAGGACCAATGGGAGCTGCTACAGTACCTGAGAAACTTCAGGACCTTCCTAGAGGACAAATGGGAGCTGCTGCAGTATCTGAGCATGTGACCCCCAACCTCCAATTAAAGGTCTTACCCTGGGCATGCTCAGAATGGGAAAAGCAGGACTTAGTCCCAGAGACGTCTGCTCGCCGCTGACCAGTACTGGCTACAAAGGCAGAGCCTGAAAGAACAGTAGTAACCAGTCACCCAGTTTTAGCCTGAGCCAGACGCAGGGACTGACGTCTCCACTGAGCAGGCTCCATTGCGGCTGGAGAAGAATGGGAGACCACAGCGGAGGTGGCTTGAGATTCCCCCTGTGCAGAGGCGGGCATTCAACACCTAACAGAGATCACCTCATATTTGAAATGACTTTGAGGGGTCAGAAAACACCCAAAAGTGGCAGCATTAAAAAAAATTGAACCCCTCAAGGTGCTCAAAACCACATTCAAGAAGATTATTAAACCTTCAGAAACTTCACAGGCATTAATGGAATGTGGAAGGAAAAAATAACCATTAACATTTTTACACAAAAACTTTCCTTTAGACCCAATTTTTTTTACTTTCACAATGGTAGTTCTGTCTGAGTCATATATTTCAGAGATTGACACAGAAATCTCAGCGTAAGCATACAGCACAGAGCGCAGGGTAAATGTGAGCCAAGCCAAACTGCGATCTTTGGGAGGTAGAACGAACAAATCAACAGCAGGTGAAGAATTAGTTTTATTTAGTTTTTATGCCCTTCCTTGTGCAGTATAAGTGATTAGATCACTAGACGACTTTATTCTTCGGGTCGGTGTGATTACTCTTAAAATCTGTTTTGTTTTTGACCATCCCCATCTTGTGGTTTTCTGGCTGCTGGTCTTTTTCCCCTGGTGCTGGGTTGTCTTAGGCCAGGTGATTGTATCACCCTTTTGTAATGAACAGGTAATTCAGAACCACAATGGATCATGAAGTTCAGAGCACACAAAGTGACCTGACAATTACCAAAGACATAGGACGAGCTCTGAGACGTGGGAACTCTGCTGACCGCAATCCCTAATCCTATCCAACCACACTAGAGGTAGCCGTGGAGCGCTCCTGACCAGTCCTATGCGCCTCGAGCACAGCCTGAGAAACTAGCTAGCCCTAAGAAAGAAAAATAAGCCTAGCTTGCCTCAGAGAAATACCCCAAAGGAAAAGGCAGCCCCCCACATATAATGACTGTGAGTTGAGATGAAAATACAAACGCAGAGATGAAATAGATTTAGCAAAGTGAGGCCCAAGTTACTGAACAGACCGAAGATAGGAAAGATTGCTTTGCGGTCAACACAAAACCCTACAAACAACCACGCAGTACTAACGGTACGGAGGTGCTCCCTCTGCGTCCCAGAGCTTCCAGCAAGCAAGAAAAACCAATATAGCAAGCTGGACAGAAAAAATAGCAAACAAAAATAACACAAGCAAAACTTAGCTTATGCAGGATAGACAGGCCACAGGAACGATCCAGGAGAAAGCAAGACCAATACTAGAACATTGACTGGAGGCCAGGATCAAAGCACTAGGTGGAGTTAAATAGAGCAGCACCTAACGACTTAACCTCATCACCTGAGGAAGGAAACTCAGAAGCCGCAGTACCACTCTCATCCACCAAAGGAAGCTCATAGACAGAACCAGCCGAAGTACCACTCACGACCACAGGAGGGAGCTTGGCCACAGAATTCACAACAGTACCGCCCTTTGAGGAGGGGTCACCGAACCCTCACCAGAGCCCCCAGGCCGACCAGGATGAGCCACATGAAAGGCACGAACCAGATCGGCAGCATGGACATCAGAAGCAAAGACCCAGGAATTATCTTCCTGACCATAACCTTTCCACTTAACCAGATACTGGAGTTTCCGTCTCGAAACACGAGAATCCAAAATCTTCTCCACTATATACTCCAACTCCCCTTCAACCAAAACCGGAGCAGGAGGATCAATAGATGGAACCACAGGTGCCACGTATCTCCGCAACAATGACCTATGGAACACGTTATGGATGGAAAAAGAAGCTGGAAGAGTCAAAAGAAAAGACACAGGATTAAGAACCTCAGAAATCCTATATGGACCAATGAAACGAGGCTTAATCTTAGGAGAGGAAACCTTCATAGGAATACAACGAGATGACAACCAAACCAAATCCCCAACACGAAGTCGGGGACCCACACAGCGCCTGCGGTTAGTGAAACGTTGAGCCTTCTCCTGGGACAAAGTCAAATTGTCCACTGCATGAGTCCAAATCTGCTGCAACCTATCCACCACAGTATCCACACCAGGACAGTCCGAAGAGTCAACCTGCCCTGAAGAGAAACCAGAATTGCAGAAAAACGGCGAAACCAAAGTAGCCGAGCTGGCCCGATTATTAAGGGCGAACTCAGCCAAAGGCAAAAAGGACACCCAATCATCCTGATCAGCAGAAACAAAACATCTCAGATATGTTTCCAAGGTCTGACTGGTTCGTTCAGTCTGGCCATTTGTCTGAGGATGGAAAGCCGAGGAAAAGGACAAATCAATGCCCATCCTAGCACAAAAGGCTCGCCAAAACCTCGAAACAAACCGGGAACCTCTGTCAGAAACGATGTTCTCTGGAATGCCATGTAAACGAACCACATGCTGGAAAAACAATGGCACCAAATCAGAGGAGGAAGGCAATTTAGACAAGGGCACCAAATGGACCATCTTAGAGAAGCGATCACAAACCACGCAAATGACCGACATTCTTTGAGAGACGGGGAGATCCGAAATAAAGTCCATAGAGATATGTGTCCAAGGCCTCTTCGGGACCGGCAAGGGCAAAAGCAACCCACTGGCACGAGAACAGCAGGGCTTAGCCCGAGCACAAATCCCACAGGACTGCACGAAAGAACGCACATCCCGCGACAGAGACGGCCACCAAAAGGATCTAGCCACCAAATCTCTGGTACCAAAGATTCCAGGATGACCAGCCAACACCGAACAATGAACCTCAGAGATAACTTTATTCGTCCACCTATCAGGGACAAACAGTTTCTCCGCTGGGCAACGGTCAGGTCTATTAGCCTGAAATTTTTGCAGCGCCCGCCTCAAATCAGGGGAGATGGCAGACAAAATTACCCCCTCTTTGAGAACACCCGCCGCCTCAGGCAAACCCGGAGAATCGGGCACAAATCTCCTAGACAGGGCATTTGCCTTCACATTTTTAGAGCACGGAAGGTACGAAACCACAAAGTCAAAACGGGAGAAAAACAGCGACCAACGAGCCTGTCTAGGATTCAACCGTTTGGCAGACTCGAGATAAGTCAAGTTCTTGTGATCAGTCAAGACCACCACGCGATGCTTAGCTCCTTCAAGCCAATGACGCCACTTCTCGAACGCCCACTTCATGGCTAGCAACTCTCGATTGCCAACATCATAATTTCGCTCAGCAGGCGAAAATTTCCTGGAAAAGAAGGCGCATGGTTTCATCACCGAGCAATCAGAACTTCTCTGCGACAAAACAGCCCCTGCTCCAATTTCAGAAGCATCAACCTCGACCTGGAACGGAAGCGAAACATCTGGTTGGCACAACACAGGGGCAGAAGAAAAACGACGCTTCAACTCCTGAAAAGCTTCCACAGCAGCAGAAGACCAATTGACCACATCAGCACCCTTCTTGGTTAAATCAGTCAACGGTTTAGCAATACTAGAAAAATTATTGATGAAGCGACGATAAAAATTAGCAAAGCCCAGGAACTTCTGCAGACTCTTCAGAGATGTTGGCTGAGTCCAATCATAAACGGCCTGAACTTTAACAGGGTCCATCTCGATAGTAGAGGGAGAAAAAATTAACCCCAAAAATGAAACCTTCTGAACACCAAAGAGACACTTTGATCCCTTCACAAACAAAGAATTAGCACGCAGGACCTGGAACACCATTCTGACCTGCTTCACATGAGACTCCCAATCATCCGAGAAGACCAAAATATCATCCAAGTATACAATCAGGAATTTATCCAGGTACTCTCAGAAGATGTCATGCATAAAGGACTGAAACACTGAAGGAGCATTAGAAAGCCCGAATGGCATAACCAGGTACTCAAAATGGCCTTCGGGCGTATTAAATGCTGTTTTCCATTCATCGCCCCGTTTAATACGCACAAGATTATATGCACCACGAAGATCTATCTTGGTGAACCAACTAGCCCCTTAATCCGAGCAAACAAATCAGACAGCAGCGGCAAGGGGTACTGAAATTTGACCGTAATTTTATTTAGAAGGCTGTAATCAATACAAGGTCTCAGCGAACCATCCTTCTTGGCCACAAAAAAGAACCCCGCTCCCAATGGCGACGATGACGGGCGAATATGACCCTTCTCCAAAGACTCCTTCACGTAACTCCGCATAGTGGCGTGCTCAGGTACAGATAAATTTAACAGTCGACCCTTAGGAAACTTACTACCAGGAATCAAATCGATAGCACAATCACAATCCTTATGCGGAGGTAGGGCATTGGACTTGGGCTCATCGAATACATCCCGGTAATCAGACAAGAACTCTGGGACCTCAGAAGGGGTGGATGATGAGATAGACAGAAATGGAACATCACCATGTACCCCCTGACAACCCCAGCTGGACACAGACATTGATTTCCAATCTAATACTGGGTTATGGACTTGTAGCCATGGCAACCCCAACACGACCACATCATGCAGATTATGCAACAGCAGAAAGCGAATATCCTCCTGGTGCGCAGGAGCCATGCACATGGTCAGCTGGGTCCAATACTGAGGCTTATTCTTGGCCAAAGGCGTAGCATCAATTCCTCTCAATGGAATAGGACACTGCAAGGGCTCCAAGACAAACCCACAGCGCCTAGCAAACTCCAAGTCCATCAAATTCAGGGCAGCGCCTGAATCCACAAATGCCATGACAGAATAGGAAGACAAAGAGCAGATCAAAGTAACGGACAAAAGAAATTTCGACTGTACCGTACCAATGGTGGCAGACCTAGCGAACCGCTTAGTGCGTTTAGGACAATCGGAGATAGCATGAGTGGAATCACCACAGTAGAAACACAGCCCATTCTGACGTCTGTGTTCTTGCCTTTCAGCTCTGGTCAAAGTCCTATCGCACTGCATAGGCTCAGGTTTATGCTCAGTTAATACCGCCAAATGGTGCACAGATCTACGCTCACGCAAGCGTCGACCGATCTGAATGGCCAAAGACATAGACTCATTCAGATCAGCGGGCATAGGAAATCCTACCATGACATCCTTAAGGGCTTCAGAGAGACCCTTTCTGAAAATAGCTGCCAGCGCACATTCATTCCATTGAGTGAGCACGGACCACTTTCTAAACTTCTGACAATAAATCTCTATCTCATCCTGACCCTGACACAGAGCCAGCAAATTTTTCTCTGCCTTATCCACTCAATTAGGTTCATCGTACAGCAATCCGAGCGCCAGAAAAAAACGCATCAATATTACATAATGCAGGATCTCCTGGCGCAAGGGAAAATGCCCAGTCTTGAGGGTCGCCACGTAATAAAGAAATAATGATCTTAACTTGTTGAACTGGGTCACCAGAGGAGCGGGGTTTCAAAGCCAGAAATAGTTTACAATTATTTTTAAAATTCAAAAACTTAGCTCTATCTCCAGAAAATAACTCAGGAATAGGAATTTTAGGTTCTAACATAGGATTCTGAACCACTAAATCTTGAATATTCTGTACATTTATAGCGAGATTATCCATCAAAGAGAACAGACCCTGAATGTCCATGTCCACACCTGTGTTCTGAACCACCCTGATGTAAAGGGGAAAAGAAAGACAGAACACAGTGCAAAGAAAAAAAAATGGTCTCAGAACTTCTCTTTTCCCTCTATTGAGAAGCATTAGTACTTTGGGCCTCCAGTACTGTTATGAACAGGTAATTCAGAACCACAATGGACCATGAAGTTCAGAGCACACAAAGTGACCTGACAATTACCAAAAACATAGGACGAGCTCTGAGACGTGGGAACTCTGCTGACCGCAATCCCTAATCCTATCCAACCACACTAGAGGTAGCCGTGGAGCGCTCCTGACCAGTCCTATGCGCCTCGAGCACAGCCTGAGAAACTAGCTAGCCCTAAGAAAGAAAAATAAGCCTAGCTTGCCTCAGAGAAATACCCCAAAGGAAAAGGCAGCCCCCCACATATAATGACTGTGAGTTGAGATGAAAATACAAACGCAGAGATGAAATAGATTTATTATCATAGTCCTAATAATAGGTGGCTCATACGTCACTCCAACAAGTGTATATAACCATAATCCTCAAGGGAGTATACCGAGCAGAGGATAAGAAGTGAAATGAACAGTAAGTAAGGTTTAAAAATTACCATTTATTAATACACGTTAAAAAGGCAAAAAGAAGGGGAAAGGGAAGGGGGAGGGGAACTGGACCAAGGGAATATAAAAAAAGACAAAAAATTGGACTTCCAAGTGGTAAAGAGGGAGAGGGAAGCCAGCAGAATTAGATCTATATGTAGAATAGTACATGCACCATAGGCAGAAATATCCCCTCCTACATAGGACATAGAAGGTCTATATAGCACAAGTGTGACTACCAGAGTCTGTTTCTTTAGACCATATATATAAAGCGGGCATAAACTACCACCTACACATATTGCCACAATAGTGATACATATGGGAGGAGGGGGAAGCCAAAAATAGAGCAAAGGGTAGGGTATGTCCCCAAATACCAGAAACCATAGAGGCTGAAAATATAGAACAGCTACTCCTAAGGCTGATTGGGAACAAGCCCCTATGTATTAGCCTAATAATGTGGCTCAAAAAAACCCCCTAGGTGAGGCGGTGTTTATTACCTGTGATGTGTTCGTGGAGGAGATAAGTACGGAAAATCAGGCAGGCATGTAGAGGCGTATGACTGTGGCTGCGCTCTCCCGACGCCCGACGAGCGCCGTTTCGCAAAGATGCTTCTTCCGGGGGCGGGTTTTTTGTCTTTTTACTTACTGTTCATTTCACTTCTTATCCTCTGCTCGGTATACTCCCTTGAGGATTATGGTTATATATGAAATAGATTTAGCAAAGTGAGGCCCAACTTACTGAACAGACCGAAGATAGGAAAGATTGCTTTGCGGTCAACACAAAACCCTACAAACAACCACGCAGAGGGGGCAAAAATACCCTCCGCACCGACTAACGGTACGGAGGTGCTCCCTCTGCGTCCCAGAGCTTCCAGCAAGCAAGAAAAACCAATATAGCAAGCTGGACAGAAAAAATAGCAAACAAAAATAACACAAGCAAAACTTAGCTTATGCAGGATAGACAGGCCACAGGAACGATCCAGGAGAAAGCAAGACCAATACTAGAACATTGACTGGAGGCCAGGATCAAAGCACTAGGTGGAGTTAAATAGAGCAGCACCTAACGACTTAACCTCATCACCTGAGGAAGGAAACTCAGAAGCCGCAGTACCACTCTCATCCACCAAAGGAAGCTCATAGACAGAACCAGCCGAAGTACCACTCACGACCACAGGAGGGAGCTTGGCCACAGAATTCACAACACCCTTTATTACCGAGCACCTGCCTCCCATTCCTTGCTGGACAACAGTGTTAATCCGCTAGAGTTCTGGCTAGGTGCTTTGATAGCTTTCTGTGTTTGATATTGTGCAGTTCTGGGATCTCTGGTTCTGCTATCCTTAGTTTCTGTTTTCAGTTGGTTTCTGCAGGTCTCTCTATGTTTTCTATTAGGAGGTGACCTATTTTTTATACACAGTCCTAAGATCTTTTAGGGACCTCCTTCCCCCTATCTATAGGTCTTCGCTGAGATTAACCTAGGATTGTGGATGGGTCTATTCCCAAGGAATGGGTCGCCTACTCCATCGAAGGGTATCAGGCTAGTCTCAGTGCAGGGTCAGTTTTCCCTCTTCTATCCTAGTTCTGTGTTGCAGTTAACAATTGCATTGGTACCAGATTTTTATTGGGTTTGTATGTTTAGCAGCTGTCACAAACTAAAAGATGCTTTTTACTGCAAAAACTAGTTTCTGCGTCTCCATATTTAGACAGCTATAATTTTTCCATATTTCACCCAACAGAGTCATGTGACATTCTTTTTTCCCAGAACAGTTTGATGTTTTTATTGATAGCATTTTTGGGCACATGACATTTTTTGATCACTTTCTATTCTGATTTTTGGGAGGCAGAACGAACAAAAACCAGAAATTCAGGAATTATTTTGGGGTTTTTGTTATGCCATTAACCCTAGCATGCGTGATGTCACAAATCTACACTTTTACGTAAAAGGGGCCTTTTAGGCCTCTGTGCAAACATTTTAATTATAATTTTTAGCAGAAAACACCAAAAAACATTTTTTTTCCAAATTTCAAATAAAGATATGAAAAACACACAAATGTATATAAATCTAGAGTAAACTAGCTGCAGCTACATTTCTTTTCTAACTTTTTCTTTTCAATTTTATTGGTCTTCCAAATAATTTTCACATGTTATCTTTTCTGAAGAATGTTATTTACAGACATTTCCCCACAAGTGGTACAATATCGCTCAGTTTTCTTCTCTAAGTTACTTGGACAAATGAAATAACGCTATCGTTTTCTTTCTCCTGGCCCTGGCATATCCTGAAACTGTGCACCACACCGTTTCATTGCTTCTTTAGTTGGCTTTGGCAAGCATTTCATGTTGTTTCACTCCATCATGTGAGGCATTGCAAGTTCATGGCAAAGGTCCTTCAATAATAGGCGTCTCTGGCCTTCCTTTCTTCCATGGAATCCTGGATGAGTTTCTGAATAAATAATGAATGAATTCAGGGCTGCTACACCAAGCATATTTGAAAAAATTACTACAGGCCAAAGTCTTGTTTGCCTCTTGCATGAATATTCTCCCACCATTTCATCCATTTTTTCTACACCTCCTTTAGTTTTATTGTAATGCAGGATGATTTCTGTTTTTAATTTCCTGTTATTGCTGTCAATATTGCAATCATGATGCATGGTACTGAGTAATATAATAGATTTCTCCTTCTTCGCTTTGTAAGATACCAGTGTAGCAATGTTGTTGAAACCAAAGACACTCTCATAAAGTGCTTGCTGTGGATTGAGTTTCATTGCTTGAGGAATTTCTCATTTGTTTGGCTTCATAGTACCAACAAGTGTAACAGCTTTTTCAAGCAGAAAATTGCCCAGTGCAACATTGGTAAAATAATTGTCCATGGTAATGTTTCTACCTGAATTGTATATTGGTACAGCAAGTGTTTTCACAATCTCAGACCCTAGATCTTTCTGTACTGGTGCATCAACTTCTTTGCCACAGTAGATAAGCCCATTTATGCCATAATAATTTGCAGAATCACACATCCAGAATATTTTTATTCCATACTTGGCTGGTTTACTGGGCATGTATTGTATGAACTTGCAATGTCCTCTGAAGGGTACAAGTTGCTCATCTACTGTAGCATTAGTACTATGGTTGTAAAGTTTGGTGCAATTTTTGATAAATATGTTCCAGATATAACTGATAGGGGCTAATTTGTCTGTTTGGAACCTCGCTGCACGAGTTCGCTTATCATCAATTCCAATGTTTCTTCTAATTTCCACATATCTGTCCACTGCCATTGTTGCTTTATAGTGTGGATCAGAAAGTGTGTCCTGAATTAGTTCTCTGATTGGAACATCATACGATTTTTGACTCCCTATGTTCAGAAGAACCTGAGATGATGTCATGGCCTTATCACTCCCTCCCAAAATCATATGACATCCTCACATGGCATGAGCCACCCTCCGGCCCCTCCACCAGCAACCCTGACTACAAATAAAGTAACTTAAGACACAAACACTGCTGAGTACATGATAAAAATAGCAGGGGCCTAAAAGGCCCCCGTTCCGTACAGATGTGGTTTTCCCCAAAAAAGCATTGTTACACCAAAATGCATATCAAAAAAATTATATGAACAACTGGATATTACCAACAACGACATACTTGAGGAATTCCTAGAGTTTCAAAATTCTAACTAAAGTATTTTTGCAGACAATAGTAAGCACTGGGGCCTAACATTGTAGGGTTAAAATTGATAAAACAGATTTATTATTTGGGTCAGTATGATTAGAGCGATACCACATTTATATCTTTTTTATTTGCCAGTTTTACACAATAAAAACTATTTTATAGAAAAAAATTATTATTTTTTGCGTCTGCTGATCAATGTCGTCGTCACTATTGTTCACAATTGGTACTAGCACCGATTGTAGGCATTGCTGCAGATTGTCAACTCTCATATAGAGCTGATACCGACACTCGATCGCGGTTGCGCTTAGCGTGATCCCGTGCAATCGAGAAGAAGTGTATGTACAGCGGATTGTGATAACGTAGCTCCAGCAGCGCTGTACATATACGGCACATGTCGCGAAGGGGTTAAGGGGCATGTATATTCTGTGTTTTAACCTTGGAGCCATATTTAAAACCCGCTTATGGTAGGTACCTCTTTCAATGCTCCTAATCTTTCTATGTGACTATCCAATTGTATATATAGCTCCTGATGAACTACAAGTATAGTTAAACGCGTCAAGGCAAATTCACCAATACAATAAGTGTTTCAATCTTTATCTTTGAGGGAGTGATATATGTATTTACATATTTATTCTACTGAATCTATATTTATTATTTTTATATGTATATTCTATCATTATCCACCATATTTTTCTGCCGTAACACGGGCTCAAAGAGATGAGTTGGAGCAAAGTAGTGGTATATTATTAACAAAGACTGAAGTTTCTATCCACTACTATTGGTATGGTTATAGACTCCTAGTAGTCTGTGAACCTATTCTACCTTTATTTCATTGCTTATATATACTTTAGTGATAGTGTAATACCAGGGGAGTAAGGGAGAGCCACTGTCGAGTGAGGGCGCCAATCTAGTGTCTTTGGATGCCAACCTCCGCTGGTAGATAGTGATAGGTGAATAAGGCAATACAGGAATTTGGCTGAGTCTGGTCTCTTATCCTTTTTTATGGAGACAAATATGCTCAAGTGTTATAAATATATTCATCACCCTCATTCTCATGCTGAGTTTAGCCATCCCTTGATTTCACTTTTTTAGCATTAAATTTCTGTTTTTTCTATTATTTTTCTAATGTATTTTGGGATATATTTTCTTTACGAATAATGTGAAATATTTCTCATATTTCTCAGTCCTTCTAAAAACTTCATTCGTATTCTTGCCTTTTCTGTTCTATATCATCTCTAGAAGGTTGTTTTCATATATCTTTAAGTATGCAATACCAAATGTTTGCATAAGTAAAGAAGAAAAAAATGTATTTTAGGAGGTTAGGCAGCACAGTGATCAGTCAATGGTGCAATAATATACTCCCAAGTTAAAAAGCTGAGCATTCCTCAAATAATATAAAAATAAAAATAGAGGCAGTACTCCAATGGATGCGATGAACCTTTGTAGATTTATTCACCAAAGATGCAAAAGCGTCATTGAGTCAGCTAAAGTGTTGCATCTTTGTTGAATAAATCCGCAAAGGCATCACCTTACCCAACCCAGGTTATCCTCTATTTTTATTTTCCTATTTTAGATGAAAAAAAAGTCAAACGGTATCTGTCAAGTAGGACTGTATAGCCTGAAAAAAAACATACACACCATAAACATATCATTAAAAAACCCACTAGGTAATAAAAAACAAAATCAGGAAACTGTGTACAAAAAATATTTTGAAGAAAAGACAAGAAAGTATTGTGTACAATTTTAATAAGAAGATATAAAACAAAGGTCATGTATAATATATACAGTGGGTACGGAAAGTATTCAGACCCCTTTACATTTTTCACTCTTTGTTTCATTTCAGCCATTTGGCAAATTCAAAAAAGTTCATTTTTTTTCTCATTAATGTACACTTTGCACCCCATCTTGACTGAAAAAAACAGAAATGTAGAAATTATTGCAAATTTTAAAAAAAAGAAAAACTGAAATATCATATGGTCATAAGTAGGGTTGAGCGACTTTTACTTTTTTAGGGTCGAGTCGGGTTTCACGAAACCCGACTATCTCAAAAGTTGAGTCGAGTGAAATCAGCCGATTATCGCGAAAAGTCGGGGATCGACCGAAACACGAAACCCATGCAAGTCAATGGGGAAGCATAGTCGGCAGTGAGTGGAGGCCAGGAAAACACCTACAGTGCCCATTTTAATGGCAAAAACATCCATTCTTGGTACTGAAGCTTGTCAATCTTAATTTACCTTATAATAATAGTTAGGCATTGGACATTGGGGGTCATTTGGCTAAAGTTGTGGGGGGTATGGCTGGGTCAAGTATTTAGTGGGCCCAGGAAACGTGGACCATGTCACGGCAGTGGAGCAGGGAGAGGTAAGTATTTCAACTTTGCAAGTGCTGTGATCCTGAGCAATCAGGGGGGGCCCACTCGATGGCATTGGCACTGGCACAGGGTCCCTCAAAGTACGGCGGTGTGTTTGCATGGCGGGGGCGCCTCCCACTGGCAGCAACACTTTTGCGTACTATGGGGGGCCCTGTGCCCGTGACATCGCCAATGAGTATTCCCCCCAACCTGATGAAGGAACCTGCACTTTCATCTGCACCTTCCTCTTTGTCCCCGTATAAGGTGGTATAGTATGCTGGAAGGGGAACCTCACTTTCAGCAGGGTCAGAATCTGGCTGTGTAGCGTGCAAGGGGAATGTAGCGTTCTGGGTCAATGTACCAGCAGAGTCATCTAGCACTGGCTGGGCAATGGGCAGGATGAGGAGGAAACACAGATATAGGCCCAAATAATAAAGTGGGCTAAATGCATTTCAACATTGGTAACAGGACTAACCAGGCGGCATTGCTTTGTTCAGTGGAGGACAACTGTAATGAGAGGCTGACACAGTGAGTAGGCCCAAATCAGTAAGTAGTCTAAATGCAGTTCAAAATTGGTAAGAGTAGTAAACAGGCAGCACTGCTTTGTTCAGTGGAGGAGAACAGCAAGGAGCGGCAGACACCGTTAGTAGGCCCCAACCAAACTAGTAGGCCAAATGCAGTGTAATATTAACAACTACTTAACGAGAGCCTGAAAATGGAATTTCAGGACAGGAAACCAGGAGAACAGCAAGGAGCGGCATACACCGTTAGTAGGCCCCAACCACACTAGTAGGCCAAATGCAGTGTAATATTAACAACTACTTAACGAGAGCCTGAAAATGGAATTTCAGGACAGGAAACCAGGAGAACACCTTGGAGCGGCAGACACTGTTAGTAGGCCCCAACCAAACTTGGAGCCTCACTGCATTTGTTCCATTTAACAACTATTTAACAAGAGCCTGAAGATAGAAGGTCAGGAAAGGCAACCTGGAGAACACCTTGGAGCGGCAGACACTGTTAGTAGGCCCCAACCAAACTAGTAGCCCCATGGCAGTATTAAAATTCCGATAGGCTGAAAACCTGACAATTGCAAGTCATTTTTTTTAAGAGGACAGCTGTATTGAGTGGCACACACAGACACTGCTAGTAGGCCTTACACAACAAAGTTGGCTCGATGCAGGTTTAAAAAAGGTTACATGGGTACACGGGCAGCATTGGTGTGGTCAGTGGAGGACAATTGGAAGGAGGGACCACAGACAGACTTAGTAGGCCTAAAATAAAAAAGTAGGCTCTATGCACTTTTAAATAGGTTCCAGGGGTACACAGGCAGCATTGGTGTGGTCAGTGGAGGACTATTGGAAAGAGGGACCGCAGACAGACTTAGTAGGCCTAAAGTAAAAAAAAGTAGGCTCTATGCACTTTTAAATAGGTTCCAGGGGTACACAGGCAGCATTGGTGTGGTCAGCGGAGGACTATTGGAAGGAGGGACCGCATACAGACTTAGTAGGCCTAAAATAAAAAAGTAGGCTCTATGCACTTTTAATTAGGTTCCAGGGGTACACAGGCAGCATTGGTGTGGTAAGTGGAGGACTATTGGAAGGAGGGACCACAGACAGACTTAGTAGGCCTAAAATAACAAAATAGGCTCAATGCAGCTTCGATTATGTGGTAGGGGTACACAGGCAGCATCGGTGTGGTCAGTGGAGGACAATTGGAAGGAGGGTGTTGTGAATTCTGTGGCAGAGCTCCCTCCTGTGGTCACAAGTGGTACTTCGGCTGATTCTCTCTGTGAGCTTCCGTTGGTGGAGGAGAGTGGTACTGCGGCTTCTGAGTTTCCTTCCTCAGGTGATGTGGTGAAGTCGTTAGGTGCTGCTCTATTTAACTCCACCTAGTGCTTTGATCCTGGCCTCCAGGCAATGTTCTAGTATTGGACCTGTTTCCTCCTGGATCGTTCCTGTGGCCTGCTGCTCTGCATAGCTAAGTTCTGCTTTGCTATTTTGTTTGCTGTTTTTTTCTGTCCAGCTTGTCAATTTGTTTTTTCTTGCTTGCTGGAAGCTCTGGGACGCAGAGGGTGTACCTCCGTGCCGCTAGTTCGGTACGGAGGGTCTTTTTGCCCCCTTTGCGTGGTTTTTTGTAGGGTTTTGTGTTGACCGCAAAGTTACCTTTCCTATCCTCGCTCTGTTCAGAAAGTCGGGCCTCACTTTGCTAAATCTATTTCATCTCTACGTTTGTCTTTTCATCTTAACTCACAGTCATTATATGTGGGGGCTGCCTTTTCCTTTGGGGTATTTCTCTGAGGCAAGGTAGGCTTATTTTCTATCTTCAGGCTAGCTAATTTCTCAGGCTGTGCCGAGTTGCATAGGGAGCGTTAGGCGCAATCCACGGCTGCCTCTAGTGTGGTTGGAGAGGATTAGGGATTGCGGTCAGCAGAGTTCCCACGTCTCAGAGCTCGTTCTATGTTTTTGGGTTATTGTCAGGTCACTGTATGTGCTTTGACCTCTATGTCCATTGTGTTACTGAATTACCTTATCATAACAGGAGGGACCGCAGACAGACTTAGTAGGCCTAAAATAAAAAATTAGGCTCAATGCAGTTAGAATTATGTTGCAGGGGTACACAGGCAGCATTGGTGTGGTCAGCAGAGGACTATTGGAAGGAGGGACCGCTGACAGACTTAGTAGGCCTAAAATAAAAAAAGTAGGCTCTATGCACTTTTAATTATGTTCCAGGGGTACACAGGCAGCATTGGTGTGGTAAGTGAAGGACTATTGGAAGGAGGGACCACAGACAGACTTAGTAGGCCTAACATAAAAAATTAGGCTCAATGCAGATAGAATTATGTTGCAGGGGTACACAGGCAGCATTGGTGTGGACAGTGGAGGACAATTGGAAGGAGTGTCTGACACAGTTAGTACTCCCAAAAAATAAACAACAAAACAAAAAAAAAGGTAGCATACTTAGGTACAGGGGTGGGCTCCTCTGCTGCCTTTCAGACATAGTAATTTGGCGTAAAGTATTTAGTGGTGTAAATGTAGGACAGGGCCCCTGAATATTTGAACTAGCATCATACATGTCAACAAATTGGTATTGTCAGTGCCAGGCATTGAAGGATTTCAGCGCATAGACTAAACAGTGGTGGAGCAGTGAGAGATAATTTTGCAACTGGTAGAGCACTGGTTTGAGCTGGGGGGGACACTCTCTCGTGGCCGGCGGTACAGGCCCAGGGCCCCTCATGTTACAACGGTGTGTCTGACATTGGGTGTGCGCCACCACCGCCAGAGACACTTCATTGTACTATGAGGGACCCAGTGCCAGTGCCGTCGACCAAAAGTGGGCACATCCACCTCTTTAGACAAATGGCACTCTCACGGGTGCTTGCGCCAAGTGGCGAGACCACGGCCCCGTGAGGGGAGTTAGCCAATTTAGGGAGGTGTAAACATGTCGTATGCTGGACAAACAGCAGCTGCAAATTAAGAGATTGGAACAGTCAGTAAGACCAGTCCAAAAGCAAGACCTTTTTACAGGAAAGATAGGTGTCAGCCGGGAAAGGTGGGGCAAAATAGCAGGAAATCCATGAGTGCTTCATTTTAATGAAGGTTAGATCATCAACATTTTGGGTAGCCAGATGAGTCCTTTTTTCGGTCAGTATTGAACCAGCAGCACTGAATACTCTTTCTGATAGCACACTAGCTGCTGGGCAAGCAAGCTCCTGCAATGCGTGTTCAGCCAATTCAGGCCAGGTGTCTATTTTGGATGCCCAGTAATCAAATGGGAATGCCGGTTGAGGGAGAACATCGATAAGGGTTGAAAAATAGTTAGTAACCATACTGGACAAATGTTGTCTCCTGTCACTTTGAATTGATGCTGCAGTACCTGTCCTGTCTGCGGTCATGGCGAAATCACTCCACAACCTGGTCAGAAAACCCCTCTGTCCAACACCACTTCTGATTTGTGCACCTCTAACACCTCTGCCCTGTTGCACCATGCAGCTCGTGTGAGAACCATCACCGGCGCTGTGTGCTGGGAATGCCTGAATCAAACGGTCTACAAGAGTTGCTTGTTTGGTTGCCAATATTTGTTCAAGGTTCTCATGTGGCATGATATTTTGCAATTTGCCTTTATAGCGAGGATCAAGGAGGCAGGCCAACCAGTAATCGTCATCGGTCATCATTTTTATAATGCGTGGGTCCCTTTTGAGGATACGCAAGGCATAATCCGCCATGTGGGCCAATGTTCCAGTTGTCAAATCTGTGCTTGTGCTGGGTTGAGGAGCACTTTCTGGCAAATCAATGTCACTTGTCTCCCTCAAAAACCCTGATCCCGGCCTTGCAACGCCACCAGTTTCTATTGCCCCCTGAGAAGCTTCCTCATCCAAAAAATGCTCATCCTCATCATCCTCCTCGTCCTTCTCCTCCTCTTCGCTCGCCACCTCATCCCGTAGACTTCCCTGACCAGACAATGGCTGACTGTCATCAAGGCTTCCCTTGTCCTCGGCTGCAGACGCCTGCTCCTTTATGTGCGTCAAACTTTGCATCAGCAGATGCATTAGGGGGATGCTCATGCTTATTATGGCGTTGTCTGCACTAACCAGCCATGTGCATTCCTCAAAACACTGAAGAACTTGACACAGGTCTTGTAGCTTCGACCACTGCACACCTGACAACTCCATGTCTGCCATCCAACTGCCTGCCCGTGTATGTGTATCCTCCCACAAATACATAACAGCACGCCTCTGTTCGCACAGTCTCTGAAGCATGTGCAGTTTGGAGTTCCACCTTGTTGCAACATCGATGATTAGGCGATGCTGGGGAAGGTTCAAAGACTGCTGATGGTTCTGCATACGGCTGGAGTGTACAGGCAAACGGCGGATGTGCGAGCAAAGTCTGCGCATTTTGAGGAGCAGGTTGGGTAACCCCGGACAACTTTTCAGGAAGCACTGCACCACCAGGTTTAAGGTGTGAGCCAGGCAAGGAATGTGTTTCAGTTGTGAAAGGGCTATGGCAGTCATAAAATTCCTTCCGTTATCACTCACTACCATGCCTGCCTCAAGATGTACAGTGCCCAGCCATGACTGAGTTTCTTGCTGCAAGAACTCTGACAGAACTTACTTCATTGCCAATACAGCCTGCTGACGCTTGCCACTAGCTGTTCCATAATGGGACACCTCGTGTGCAACAGTGGCAGCTGCAGATGGAGTGGTCGTGCGTCTGCGGTCTGTGGACGAGCTCTCGCTTCTGCTGGAGGACAAGGAGGAGGAGGAGGGGGGGAAAACGCCTTCAGCCAACTGTTTCCTAGACCGTGGGCTAGGCAGAACTGTCCCAATATTGCTGTCCCTTGTGGACCCTGCATCCACCACATTAACCCAGTGTGCCATGATGGAGACGTAACGCCCCTGGCCATGCCTACTGGTCCATGCATCTGTTGTCAGGTGCACCTTTGTACTCACAGATTGCCTGAGTGCATGGACAATGCGGTCTTTTACATGCTGGTGGAGGGCTGGGATGGCTTTTCTCGAAAAGAAGTGTCGACTGGGTAGCTCATAGCGTGGTACAGCGTAGTCCATCAGGGCTTTGAAAGCTTTGCTTTCAACTAACCGGTAGGGCATCATCTCTAACGAGATTAGTCTAGGAATGTGGGCGTTCAAACCCTGTGTACGCGGATGCGAGGATGAGTACTTCCTTTTCCTAACGAGAGTCTCATGTAGGGTGAGCTGGACTGGAGAGCTGCATATGGTGGAACTAGCGGAAGTGCCGGTGGACATGGCAGACTGAGAGAGGGTTCGTGATGGTATTCTTGCTGGTGCCCTACATATAGTCTTTCCTACCACAAAACTGGTGATTCCCTGACTGCTTTGGCCTTGCGACGAAACCTCCACATTTACTGCAGGTGGTGTGGTAAACGGTGTGCTTACAGTGAAGGAAGGGATGTAGTGTTGCTGACTAGCTTCATTTTGAGAGGGTGCTACAACGTTAAGGGACGTTTGGTAGTTAGTCCAAGCTTGCATGTGCATGGTGGTTAAATGTCTACGCATGCAACTTGTATTTAGATTTTTTACATTCTGACCTCTGCTGAAGGTCCTTGAGCATTTTTTACAGATGACTTTGCGCTGATCATTTGAATCTTGTTTAAAAAAATGCCAGACTGCACTCTTCCTATTATCGGATACCTTTTCAGGCATTGCAGACTGAGCTACTTTAACCGGATGGCCACGCTATCCTACTACTGGTTTTGGTTTTGCCACACATTTTTGGCCAGATACGGGCCTGCCAGATGGAACCTGTTGTGATGTTGATGCCTGCTGTGGTTCCTCCTCCTCCTCCGCTTCAGAGCTACTGCTGCCTGCACCCTGTTCCCCCAATGGCTGCCAATCGGAGTCAACAACTGGGTCATCTATGACCTCCTCTTCTATGTCCTGTGCACCTTCCTCTGTGTCACCATGTAAGCCGGTGCTATAGCGTTCGTGACGGGGCTCCATAGTCTCATCAGGGTCAGATTCTGGATCAGTACACTGCGAGGGCAATGTTCTGATCTGAGTCAAAGGAACAGCATAGTAATCTGGCTGTGGCTGTGCATCTGTGCACTCCATGTCCGATTCATCTTGTAATGGGCATGGCCTGTTAACAATTTCCCTGTATTACACTACAGTTTGAGTGGCAGAAAGTGGATGACAGATGCCACAAACAGGACTGATGCAGATGCACTCAGTGGCAATATAAATCTCCCTTTTTTATGTGTGGGAGACAGCAGGAAAAAATCAGGCCCACTGTATTACACTACAGTTTGAGTGGCAGAAAGTGGATGACAGATGCCACAACAGGACTGACGGAGATGCACTCAGTGGCAATATAAATCTCCCTTTTTTATGTGTGGGAGACAGCAGGAAAAAATCAGGCCCACTGTATTACACTACAGTTTGAGTGGCAGAAAGTGGATGACAGATGCCACAAACAGGACTGACGCAGATGCACTCAGTGGCAATATAAATCTCCCTTTTTTATGTGTGGGAGAGTGCAGGAAAAAATCAGGCCCACTGTATTACAATACACAGTTTGAGTAGCAGGAAGTGGTTGGCAGATATATCCAAAAATACAAGGGCTGTAGTAGAATTTCAATCTCCCTACAATGATCACAGGACAAGTATGGCAGCAATAAAAAGGACTGCTGCACACAAGAGTGTGGACAAAGAAACAAGAGAACTGTGCAGAAAAGAAGGAGCAACAGGATTTTTGCTTTGAAAAAAGCAGTTGGTTTGCACAGCGGTGTACAAACAGCAATGCAGCTATCAGGGAGCCTTAGAATGCAGCCTAATAAGCTACAGAGCTGATGCACCCAAAAAAAATCTCCACTGTCCCTGCAAAGAAAAGGTGGTGTTGGACAGTGGAAATCGCTACAGCATAAGCGGTTTGGGGGTTAAGCTTTCCTCCCTAACAATATCCCTGCTTCAGACGAAGCTAGAGCAACCTCTCCCTATGCTCAGATCGGCAGAAGTAAGATGGCGGTCGGCATGCACGCCCCTTTATAGCCCCTGTGACGCTGCAGAAAGCAAGCCAATCACTGTAATGCCCTTCTCTAAGATGGTGGGGACTGAGACCTATGTCATCACGCTGCCCACACTCTGCGTCCACCTTCATTGGCTGAGAAATGGCGCTGAAAGCGTCATATGAAACGCAACTTTGGCGCAAAGATCGCCACTGCGTGGCCAATCCCACACTGGGATCGGCTCGGGTTTCACGAAACCCGACTTTGCCAAAAGTCGGCGACTTATGAAATTGACCGATCCGTTTCGCTCAACCCTAACTATAACAGCTGCTGCCAGTATCATCTGGCCGTGGCCTATCTCCTTGGCAATCAGACGATTGAATTCCAAGTGTCCCATCCTTATATCTCCAAAATAATCTGTCAAAGGATAGTTGGAAAGTCCACAGACACAGGTGATGGTCAGCCTATACCTCCAAAATCAGCAAGTTAGGACGACTTTTATCTAATGCAGGGGTGTCAAACTGCATTTCTCGAGGGCCTCAAACCATGCGTGTTTTCAAGATTTCCTTAGCATTGCACAAGGTGCTGGAATCATTCTCTGCAGGTGATTAAATTATCACCTGTCAATGCAAGGAAATCCTGAAAACATGACCTGTTTGCAGCCGTCGAGGAATGCAGTTTGACACCCCTGATCTAATGTGTATGGGGACTTTAAGTCAGTTGTATTTGTTTGATCTAAACAACATATCCTCTTTTTCTTTGTTGCCAACAAAATCTAAATTGTGTCTGTAAAATTGGTAGAAGACTTGCATATATGAAGATTCCCTCCTCATCACTACTGGAGATACTGCCTCACGAACACCGGAGCTCCTGCAACCCTCAACCAATTGTCTCCTTTCCCATAATCCTGTAGAATGTAAGCCCGCAAGGGCAGGTCCTCGCCCCTCTGTATCAGTCTGTCATTGTTAGTTTTCTTACTGTAAGTGATATCTGTAATTTGTATGTAACCCCTTCTCATGTACAGCACCATGGAATCAATGGTGCTATATAAATAAATAAATAATAATAATAATAATAATTAATGACATTGGTACATGGTCACGTATTCAACACAAGGTCAGCATTTTTAACAACTTAAGGATCAGGCGACTTTTCATGTGTGATTTTTTGTTTTTCCTTCCCTTTTTACAGTAGCCAGAACTTTTTAATATTTTTTTCCAAATATGGAACGAGGTACCATTCTACCTAGACAGCAGTGATGGACGCCTTCAGCAGGCCCCTGGATGCCATG
Source organism: Ranitomeya imitator (assembly GCF_032444005.1). Classification (NCBI taxonomy): domain Eukaryota; kingdom Metazoa; phylum Chordata; class Amphibia; order Anura; family Dendrobatidae; genus Ranitomeya; species Ranitomeya imitator. The sequence goes on along the minus strand of NC_091285.1, from coordinate 268,577,039 downwards.
GTAACCCATACTCATTAATTCTGTGTTTTCATGTTTTTTCTTTTAGCTAGTGTTGAAATCTAATTATATTTACACATTCATATGACCTAATTTAGTAGAGATGATCAAATATTTGGAAATTCAAAATCACCAGGTTCAGCTAATTTTGATATTCAGCGAATAGATTTGCTGTGAATTACAAGCTGCAAAGTCTCTAATTGCCCTGAAAAGATGAGTATAACACTCTGGACTCTGTAGGGATTCACTCACATTGCTAGGAATAGGCTTTAGGCCCTAGGGACCGTTCACACATACAATGCATTTTTGGTCCAGACAAATGCAGTTTTTATTGCTTTCTACAGGTTGCACAGCAGCAAAACAAACTCATAATCGTAAATCTCTAGCCTTAATCATGCACTAACTAAACAGAACAGACCCTGGCTACTCAAACATGGCTGAGTTAGCCCCAGGTCAGTCAAACAAAACAGTTATTGTCCATAGCAACCACTGATACCTGTGGTTCTCTGAAAAAAGTGCAGACTCTCTCTCTGTCTCTCTCATTTTCGACATGCACACCTTGTGAGTTAGAAAGTCATAGTTAAATGTCTGGATTTTGGGGAATTTTGAATTTTTTAACCCATCCTGACCTATGACGCATAAGCTGCACCATGAAAGTCGGTGCCGATCCGACCAGTGACTCAGCATATGCGTCATGGCGGGATCGCGTTCCTGCAGGTTGGGTGAAAGGGTTAACTGAAATTCCACCCAACCTGCAGGTACAAGGGACTTGCACTTTAGCCCGGGGGGGTGGCTTAGCCCCCACTTGGCTACGATCACCCTGGTGACCACTTTATCACCACCCCCAGATCTGATTGGAGCTAGCATCCATGTGACGCTAGCTCTTCATTCAGATGTGGAGGGGCGGAGAAAACCATGGCTGCCTTGCTGTCCAGCTTCATGCCTTCCGTGGAAGCTGAACAGCAAGGTGCCTGCATACTGCCCTGCCACATACTGCGATTGTCGCTGCTGCAGTCAGCGCCGCCGCTGCAGTTACTGCCACCACTGCCGTCACCACCGCCGCCGCCAGGTACTCCCCTCTGCTTCTCTTCCCCCCTTGCCTTGCGATTCCACGCCCCCAGACCTTTGCTCCCTCCCTCCTGCCCCCCGGTGATCACCCCCTCCCCTCTGCCCCGGTATTCTGCCACCGATATACGTGGATGAGATGTGTCTGAGGGATGTGATCACAAATCGCTATATAAACAATGGCAGGTAGCGTTACTCGCCAACCTGTGCCACCGATCTCTATCAGCCGCGCGTGGTGATCCGGAAGGATGATGCAGTGATACATTCAACAGGTTTTATTTACAGTACCTTGGTGAGATGAGGACTGTAGGTTAGAGCTGTTACAGAATCACCAGATAGAGATAATAGAAGCTTCAGGTTAGAGGTAACAAGAGAATCCTTTCTCCAGCTCTGCAGCACATGTGGGATCCAAGATGGCACGGAGTACAAAAAACAGGAAGAGAAGGAAAAAGATAGGAGGAGCTAAAGACAGAAAGGTGTTGTGGGAAAATTCCATAACAAATATTACAGTGATATAGCAAACGGCCAGTAGATGGCAGCAAAGTATAACAAATGATAGAACCAGGCTTATTAGCACTACATAAAGGTCCATGTATGGCTGAAAGTCTATCATAATAAACTGAGCAGCACACTCCCCGTCTGAAATCCTTGGATTTCACTATACCATAAGTCTCGAATTGGGAGTGTTCACCAGAAGTGCATGGAGGGATACCTCAACCTGTAAGATAAAAACAACGCATGCAATGCAACAATAACATATTGAATAACAAGTCTAGAACGATTTCTTGAAGTAATCCAAAGGATAACCCATCTTCGGATTGGAGAAGCCGCGCTAGGCCAAACTGTCTCCAACCCATTTGTAATCCAAAGGTTGAAGTTCCTTGAAAGAGTTCCTACTGATTGGATGGATAATCAATCCTCAACCGGTATGAGTAAAATAATCTCTGATATAGGCCTAATGAAAGTTTTGGGGTCACCTTGCTTAGTAACTGTCACTTCTACCTTGCGTACCTTGCCATCGTCACTTGGAAAGGTTTTAGATATAAGTCCCATAGGCCATGTGCTTCTTTCCTCCTTCTGGTCTTTCATGAGGATAATATCTCCTACTTGTAAATTTGGCTTTACATGTTGCCATTTTCTTCGTTTTTGGAGAAGTGTCAGGTACTCCTTCTTCCATCTATTCCAGAAACAATTAGCCAGATGTTGCACATATTTCCACCGTCTCTGATATTTGTTACCGGACACAGAGTCTTCAGGCGGGTTAGGAACAGTTCCAAGTTTCTGGGTGAGGAGAGTTGCTGGAGTGAGAATTGTAGGAGATTCTGGATCCGTAGATATGGGTACAAGTGGTCTTGAGTTTACTATAGCAGAGACTTCTGCTAAGAAAGTGGTCAAGGTCTCGTGAGTGAGTCTTGAAAGATTTGAGTCCATCAGCATAGATTCCAGTTCCTTGTGAAAAACATTCTGCTGCACATTGCGTATCACAATGAGTTCACTCAGAGCAATGTCTTCTGCAGAGAGAGGCTTATGGCAGATATGCCAACCGTGACAATCAGTGTTACTGTCCTTATTGTGATAGCATTGTACAATGTGTACTAACCTTGCAATGGCACGAACCAGCCTCGTCCATCTTGAGAAGCGATCAAAACGCTGACAGTCCAAGCCAACCTTCTCCTTGAATTTGGTGATGAAGGTGCTGACATCAGGACGGATCTCTGGGTCGACATCTGGATCCTCAAGGCTGAAGCTGTCTTCAACGGCAGTCTCTTTGCACTGTTCGTGAAGGAACTCCGGTCCGGTCAACCAAGAAGAGCTTGCGAAGGCACCAATAGACACTGGTCTAGTAGCAAGGTCCGCAGGATTAAGATGGGATGGGACGTGCTGCCATTGCTGGGGTTTGGAGGATTTCCTGATCCTTTCCACTCGGTTACTGACATAGACGTAGAAGCGTTTCGTCTGGTTGTATATGTAGCCCAGAACTACCTTACTGTCTGTGTAGAATTTTGTGTCATCCACGTGAATAGCTAGTTCGCTCTGTATGAAGTCTGCAATCTCTATGGCTAGTACAGCCCCACAGAGCTCGAGTCTGGGTATGGTGTGCTCGGGTTTAGGAGCCAGTTTAGCCTTTCCAAACAGAAATCCAACATGGGCTTCATTATTAGAGTCTACAACCTTCAAGTAAGCGACAGCGGCAATAGCTTCAGTGGAGGCATCAGCGAATACATGAATCTCCTTCCTTTGACTTGTAGTTAGGGATGCCGGAGTGTAACAACGTGGTATGTGGATCTTATCCAAGGCGCAAAGAGATTCTCTCCATGACTTCCACTTTAGTTGTTTGTCTGCAGGGAGTGGTATATCCCAGTCCTTAATGTACTCTGAGAGTTGTCTCAGCAGGAGTTTGCCTTGTATAGTCAGGGGTGCGACAAACCCAAGTGGATCATATAGACTGTTCACCACTGACAGAACCCCACGCTTAGTAAATGGTTTTTCTGCACCACTAACCTGAAAGCTGAAGGAGTCATTTAGCAAGTTCCACCTCAGGCCTAGACTTCTCTGTACTGGTGGATTGTCTGAGCCTAGGTTCAAGTCCCTAAATTCTGCGGCATGATCATTAGGGTGAAAGGCCTTCATGACAACAGCACTATTGGAGGCAATTTTATGCAATCTTAAATGAGCTTTAGAAAGCATACCTTGTGTCCGTTGGAGCAGATCTATGGCTTCCTCTACTGTAGGAAGGGATTTAAGACCGTCGTCCACGTAGAAGTCCTTTTCAACGAACTGTTGGGCATCCTTCCCGAACTCTGCTGCACCATCGGAGGCGGTCCTACGCAGGCCGTATGTAGCGACTGCAGGAGAAGGACTGTTTCCGAAAACGTGCACCTTCATGCGGTATTCGATCATTTCCTTGTTGGTGTCATTGTCTCGGTGCCATAGAAAACGGAGATAATTTCTGTGATCTTGTTGCACGATGAAACAATGGAACATTTGTTTGATGTCGGCGGTAATGGTGACCAGTTCCTTTCTGAATCTCATGAGCACTCCCACCAGGTTGTTAGTCAGGTTCGGACGAGTGAGGAGAACGTCATTCAGAGATACGCCGTCATGTTTGGCGCTTGAATCGAACACCACTCTGATTTGTTTCGGCTTTCTTGGATGATACACTCCAAAGGCAGGGAGATACCAGCATTCTTCATCAGCTTGCAATGGTGGAGCTGGCTCTGCATGATCATTGCGAAATATCTTGTCCATAAAGGCTATGAAATGTTCCTTCATTTCAGGCTTGTTCCTTAATGTTCTCTGCAGTGAGATGAATCTAGATAAGGCCTGTTCTCTGTTGTTAGGAAGCCTGGACCTTGAAGCCTTGAAGGGTAAGGGAGCAACCCAGCGGTCCGATTCATTTTTGAAGAATCCACTGTCCATAATTTTAAGAAACTCCTTGTCTTCTATGGATAAGGCGACTTTGTTGTCATCTTTTGTTGTGTGAAACACTGTTCTCCCTAAGTCATCACCGTAGGGAGTGGGAATGATGTCAGACTCCTGGATGCAATCAGAGAACATCTCTTTCACGTCGTAGTGATGAAGGCATGGCTTAAAGTGAGTTGTGCGACCATTTTGGAGCACATACGTTTTACAGGCGTTGACTTCGGATGCCTTGTGACTCCTATCCAGACATACATCGCCCACGATTACCCAGCCTAGGTCGAGTCTTTGGGCGTATGGAGCATCATCTGGGCTGTTGCATTGTTGGCGTACCTTGTGGACCTTCAGAATGTCCCTTCCGAGTAGGATTAGAATATCAGCATTCATGTCCAGAGGAGGAATTTCATTAGTCAGGTGCCTCAAGTGGCGATGATAAAGTGCGGCTTCCGGAGTGGGAATCTCCTCCCTGTTATCAGGTATCTGGTCACATTCAATTAGGGTTGGCAAGGGTATATGCACGTTTCCCTTGATTGAAGAGACTATGTACCCAGAGGCTCTCCTGCCAGAAGTCTCAATACGACCAGAGCAGGTGTTGAGGGTGTATGGAGTCGTTTGTCCCTTTATGTTGAAGATCTCAAAGAATTTGGGTCTTGCTAGAGATCGGTTACTTTGCTCATCTATTATGGCATACATTTTTGAGACCTTGTCGGGTTGTCCTTCTGGATAGACCTTAATCAGACATACCTTGGCACAGCATTTAGGATGAGTCCCTTCTCCACATACCTCAGTACATGAGGAGGAAACAGCAGTTGCAGTTGGGTCAGGGACCTGTGGCTCCCCGCCATGCTTTTGAGCAGGATTAGATGCTGCAGAAGGTTGTGAGTTGTGTGGAGCTGGCGTGGGATGCATGGCTGTGACGTGTTTATCACTGCTGCATTCAGTGCACTTAATGGCGGCCTTACAGTCCTTAGCGAGGTGGTCTGAGGAGGTGCAACACTTATAACATATCCCAAGCTCCTTGAGGGTATCCTTACGCTCCTGCAAATTCCTTGCTCTGAATCCACGGCATTCTTTAAGTGGGTGAGGCCTTTTGTGGATAGGGCACATACGGTTATTGTCCATGACTTTAGGAGCAACATTATTTGTCTTAGTGAAGGCAGGTGTAGTAAGTGGAACGTCAGTCTTTCTCACAGATACTGTGTTCCTTGAATCTCTACATTTGGCAATGTTATCATACCTTGTAGATGATGATGATGCTGGTGGAGTAGGCTCAGTGAAGTCGAAGCTGGGATCATTCTTCTTCCGAGCTTGGTCACTGATGAACCTGGAAAAATATGAAAAGGGGGGAAAGGACACATCATGCTGCCTTTTATACCGTGAGCCGTGGTCTGCCCATTTATCCTGCATGCCGTGTGGCAACTTGGACACTATTGGATTAACGCCATGAGCAGTATCTAGGTAGCTCAGTCCTGAGAGACATGGGTCTAATTTTGCCAATTCTATTTCCTTTAGCAGGTCGCTCAGATCTTGAAGTTTTCTATTGTCCTTGTTAGTTATCTTTGGGAAGGTTTGCAGTCTTTTAAATAAGGCACATTCTATAGCTTCTGAGCTGCCATAGGTTTGTTCCAGTCTCTCCCAGGCTGCAATAAGACCTGCATCTGAATAGTCCACATGAACTGCCCTTATTGTCTTTATGCGCTCTGCTGATTCAGGGCCTAACCAGTTAACAAGCAAATCCAGTTGTTCCTTGCCGGTGAGATTAAGGTCTTGGATCACTGCTTGAAAGGTGGATTTCCAGGCTCTATAATTCTCAGCACGATCATCAAACTTTGAGAGACTAATGTTTATTAACTCTCGGCGAATCATGTATCTGGCAAAGTCAGACATGTCCGATCTCCCGGTCATTGTTGCAGGATGAACTTGTGGTATCCGTAGGGAATGTAAGTTCTCTGGCTTATATGACTGCGACAAATCAGGACGAAATGATGCGGCATAAGGGTTAAACTGCGGTTTAGTCTCTATAGGGTCCGCTGGCTGTTGCCTAAATTGTGAGTTAGTGCTTGAAGTTACCTTGTCGGCAGTAGGTGGCGACATTTCTTGACTTGCGGGTGCATCCGTGTTAGAAACTGGAGGTGGTGCTGGTGCAGATGTTAGATGTCTTAGCACGTAGTCAAAGGTGCGATCAGCTGAGTCCTCCATTTCTTCTGGAATAAGACAGTCCGAGTTGTCTTCTTGTCCCAATGCTTGTTCAAGGACCTTCAGTTTAGCAAGGGCTGTTGCTTCTTCCTTTTCTGCTTGGAGTATTTTTAATTTCCTTTGAGCTTCCATTTTGTTTCTTTGAGCCTCCATCTCATTCCTTTGAGCTTCCATTTGGGCTTCTACTTCGACTTCAGCCTCCCTTTTAGCAAAGGAGCTTTTTATTCTAGCTTCCTCTGCAGCTGCACGGATCTCCAGTAGCTTGTCGGACAATGTTGACTTCCTGGAGTGAGATGATCTGGAAGACCGAGCTGTGATTTTGGTCGATGTTGTGCGATGCGACCTAACCTCTTGGAGGTGAGCGATGCGGAGTTTTGCTTTATCCTGGGCATCTCGCACTAATGAGGTCTTTTCTTGGAGAAGAGTTTCCCTTTCAGTTACTTCTGCTGTGGCATCTTCCATGTCACAGTTACTCAGGAATGTGATGTGCTTTGCAGACAGTCTCTGGTAGCGACCATAGGCGGCAGATAAACTCTTCAATGTGGCGGCTAAACCTGCAGCGTCACTGTGATAGCGTGTAAGAGCTGCTAAATAGTGATCAACTCTGCCCCATAAATGTTCTAGGTTATCATGGAACTCGTCTCTATTAGTCTCAAAGTTCTCTCTGGCCTTTTGTGTCGGCTTGGTTACACGTTTGGGTCGTTCATCCTGCTCTGCAGTAAGTGTGGACTCTGCTCCTGCAGCATCTATGGTGTCGGGAACCTGATGTGCTTCACTTGCAGATGGGTCCACGGTGCCCTTTCTGGACATGTTTTAGCTAAGATGGCGGACGGTTAAGACTTGCTAGCAGACAATGCATATGCACGCAGACACTGTAGACTTAGGTCTCTTGTTACTATTCTGCCACCGATATACGTGGATGAGATGTGTCTGAGGGATGTGATCACAAATCGCTATATAAACAATGGCAGGTAGCGTTACTCGCCAACCTGTGCCACCGATCTCTATCAGCCGTGCGTGGTGATCCGGAAGGATGATGCAGTGATACATTCAACAGGTTTTATTTACAGTACCTTGGTGAGATGAGGACTGTAGGTTAGAGCTGTTACAGAATCACCAGATAGAGATAATAGAAGCTTCAGGTTAGAGGTAACAAGAGAATCCTTTCTCCAGCTCTGCAGCACATGTGGGATCCAAGATGGCACGGAGTACAAAAAACAGGAAGAGAAGGAAAAAGATAGGAGGAGCTAAAGACAGAAAGGTGTTGTGGGAAAATTCCATAACAAATATTACAGTGATATAGCAAACGGCCAGTAGATGGCAGCAAAGTATAACAAATGATAGAACCAGGCTTATTAGCACTACATAAAGGTCCATGTATGGCTGAAAGTCTATCATAATAAACTGAGCAGCACACCCGGAGATCACCCCCCCTGCTGCTGCTGGCTCCATCTCCTCCTTCTGCTGCATCGCACCTGACAGCCCCCGCCCCAGTGATCCCCCTGATCTTCCCCACTGATCGCCCCCCTGATCTTCCCCACTCATCGCTCCACTGATCTTCCCCCTGATCGCCCCCCTGATCTTCCCCTCTGATCTTCCCCACTGATCGCCCCCCTGATCTTCCCCACTGATTGCCCCCCTGATCTTCCCCACTGATCGCCCCCCTGATCTTCCCCACTGATCACCCCCCTGATTGCCCCCCTTAACTTCCCCACTGATCTCCCCCTGTTTGCCCCCCTGATCTTCCCCACTGATCGCCCCCTGCCCCGCTGATGTCCCCGCTGCTGTCCTCCCCTGCCTCGCTGATGTCCTTTCCTGCCCTGCTGCTGTCCTCCCCTGCCTCGCTGCTGTCCCCTCTGCCCCGCTGATGTCCCCCCTGCCCTGTGGATCGCCCTCTGCCCCACTGATTTCCTCCCCTGCCCCGCAGATCTCCCCCCTGCCCCACAGATCTCCCCCCTGCCCCGCAGATCTCCCCCTGCCCCACTGATCTCCCTCTTCCCCCACTGATCTCCCCCTGCCCTGTGGATCGCCTCCCGCTCTGCTGATGTCCCCCCTGCCCCACAGATGTCCCCCCTGCCCCACTGATCTCCCCTCTGCCCCGCTGATCACCCCCCTGCCACGCTGATCACCCCCAGCCCCAGTTTTTCCATTAGGGTTGGGGCTGAAATTAGGGTTAGGGTTGGTGCTAAAGTTAGGGTTGGGATTAGGGTTGGGGTTAGGATTAGGGTTGGGATTAGGGGTGGGGTTGGGATTAGGGGTAGGGTTAGGATTAGGGTTGGGATTAGGGGTAGGTTAGGGTTAGGGGTGTGTTGGGGTTAGGGTTGGAGTTAGAATTGGGAGGTTTCCACTGTTTAGGCACATCAGGGGCTCTCTGTTGTGAATTCTGTGGCAGAGTTCACTCCTGTGGTCACAAGTGGTACTTCGGCTGATTCTCTCTGGGAGCTTCCGTTTGTGGAGGAAAGTGGTACTGCAGCTTCTGAGTTTCCTCCCTCAGGTGATCTGGTGAGGTCGTTAGCTGCTTCTCTACTTAACTCCACCTGATGCTTTGATCCATGCTTCCTGTCAATGTTCCAGTGTTGGACTTGTGTTTCTCTGGATCATTCCTGTGGCCTGCTGCTCTGCATAGCTAAGTGCTTCTTTGCTATTTGTTGCTATTTTTTCTGTCCAGCTTGTCTATTTGTTTTGCTGGAAGCTCTGGGACGCAAAGGGTGTACCTCTGTGCCGTTAGTTCGGTACGGAGGGTCTTTTTGCCCCCTTTGCGTGGTTTTCTTTAGGGTTTTGTGTAGACCGCAAAGTTATCTTTCCTATCCTCGTTCTGTGTAGAATATCGGGCCTCACTTTGCTGAATCTATTTCATCCCTACGTTTGTCTTTTCATCTTACTCACAGTCATTATATGTGGGGGGCTGCCTTTTCCTTTGGGGGTATTTCTCTGAGGCAAGGTAGGCTTATTTTTCTATCTTCAGGCTAGTTAGTTTCTCAGGCTGTGCCGAGTTGCATAGGGAGCGTTAGGCGCAATCCACAGCTGCCTCTAGTTGTGTTTGGAGAGGATCAGGAATTGCGGTCTACAGAGTTTCCACGTCTCAGAACTCGTTCTATTATTTTGGGTTATTGTCAGATCACTGTATGTGCTCTGATCGCTATGTACATGGTGTTTCTGAATTGCCTTTCATAACAGTACAGGAAGCCAAAAGTACTAATGATTCTCAATAGAGGGAAAAAAGAAGTTCTGAGACCATTTTTTTTCCTTTGCACTGTGATTTGTCTTTTTTTCCCCTAGACATTTGGGTGGTTCAGGACACAGGTGTTACAATGGACATTAAAGGTCTGTCTTCATGTGTAGATCAGCTCACGGCAAGAGTTCAAGATATTCAAAATTTTGTGGTTCAGAATTCTTTGTTGGAACCGAGAATTCCTATTCCAGATTTGTTTTTTGGAGATAGAACTAAATTTCTGAGTTTCAAGAATAATTGTAAACTGTTTCTGGCTTTGAAACCTCGTTCCTCTGGTGACCCAGCGCAACAGGTTAGGATCGTTATTTCTTTTTTGCGTGGCGACCCTCAGGACTGGGCATTTTCTCATGCGTCAGGAGATCCTGCATTGAGTGATATCGATGCGTTTTTCCTGGTGCTTGGATTGCTGTACGATGAGCCTAATTCAGTAGATCAGGCAGAAAAAAATTTGCTGGCTCTTTGTCAGGCTCAGGATGAGATAGAGCTATATTGCCAGAAATTTAGAAAATGGTCCGTGCTCACTCAATGGAATGAATCTGCGCTTGCAGCCATTTTCAGAAAGGGTCTCTCTGAAGCCATTAAGGATGTCATGGTGGGATTTCCTATGCCCGCTGGTTTGAATGAGTCTATGTCTTTGGCCATTCAGATCGGTCGACGCTTGCGTGAGCGTAAATCTGTGTACCATTTGGCGGTATTACCTGAGATTAAACCTGAGCCTATGCAGTGCGATAGGACTATGACCAGAGTTGAACGGCAAGAACACAGACGTCTGAATGGGCTGTGTTTCTACTGTGGTGATTCCACTCATGCTATCTCTGATTGTCCTAAGCGCACTAAGCGGTTCGCTAGGTCTGCCGCCATTGGTACTCTGTACAGTCAAAATTTCTTCTGTCCGTTACCTTGATATGCTCCTTGTCGTCGTATTCTGTCATGGTGTTTGTGGATTCAGGCGCTGCCCTGAATTTGATGGACTTGGATTATGCTAAACGTTGTGGGTTTTTATTGGAGCCCTTGCAGTGTCCTATTCCATTGAGAGGAATTGATGCTACACCTTTGGCCAAGAATAAGCCTCAATACTGGACCCAGCTGACCATGTGCATGGCTCCTGCACATCAGGAGGTTATTCGCTTTCTGGTGTTGCATAATCTGCATGATGTGGTCGTGTTGGGGTTGCCATGGCTACAAGCCCATAATCCAGTATTGGATTGGAATTCCATGTTGGTGTCCAGCTGGGGTTGTCAGGGGGTACATGGTAATGTTCCATTTCTGTCAATTTCGTCATCCACACCTTCTGAGGTTCCAGAGTTCTTGTCTGATTACCGGGATGTATTTGATGAGCCCAAGTCCGATGCCCTGCCTCCGCATAGGGATTGTGATTGTGCTATCAATTTGATTCCTGGTAGTAAATTCCCAAAAGGTCGACTGTTTAATTTATCCGTGCCTGAGCACACCGCTATGCGCAGTTATGTGAAGGAATCCCTGGAGAAGGGGCATATTCGCCCGTCATCGTCGCCATTAGGAGCACGGTTCTTTTTTGTAGCCAAGAAGGATGGTTCGCTGAGACCATGTAGACCTTGCATTTGAACAGCAAGGTTGATTGCTGTTGAGGGGAACTAGGAAAAAAAAAAAAAAAAAAAATCTCTATAAATCTTCAGCAGAGCGAGTGTGAGCGAGCTGAGTGTGACCAGAGCGTAAGTGTGGACGCCGGTAAGTGTGACTTGTGATTCAGTGAAGAGGTATTTGGAAAGCCTTTAACAAATACCTGTGTGAATTGGTGTGAGTTGCTGAATTGGGGGTAGCTATATTCATAAGGGTTAACTTAGGGTGGGGGCTCATAGTTAAGGGTTTATAAGGGGCAGCTGTTTGGGGCTCAAGTCCTTTTTGAAAGTGCATTTGAACAGCAAGGTTGATTGCTGTTGAGGGGAACTAGGAAAAAAAAAAAAAAAAAAAATCTCTATAAATCTTCAGCAGAGCGAGTGTGAGCGAGCTGAGTGTGACCAGAGCGTAAGTGTGGACGCCGGTAAGTGTGACTTGTGATTCAGTGAAGAGGTATTTGGAAAGCCTTTAACAAATACCTGTGTGAATTGGTGTGAGTTGCTGAATTGGGGGTAGCTATATTCATAAGGGTTAACTTAGGGTGGGGGCTCATAGTTAAGGGTTTATAAGGGGCAGCTGTTTGGGGCTCAAGTCCTTTTTGAAAGTGCATTTGAACAGCAAGGTTGATTGCTGTTGAGGGGAACTAGGAAAAAAAAAAAAAAAAAAATCTCTATAAATCTTCAGCAGAGCGAGTGTGAGCGAGCTGAGTGTGACCAGAGCGTAAGTGTGGACGCCGGTAAGTGTGACTTGTGATTCAGTGAAGAGGTATTTGGAAAGCCTTTAACAAATACCTGTGTGAATTGGTGTGAGTTGCTGAATTGGGGGTAGCTATATTCATAAGGGTTAACTTAGGGTGGGGGCTCATAGTTAAGGGTTTATAAGGGGCAGCTGTTTGGGGCTCAAGTCCTTTTTGAAAGTGCATTTGAACAGCAAGGTTGATTGCTGTTGAGGGGAACTAGGAAAAAAAAAAAAAAAAAAATCTCTATAAATCTTCAGCAGAGCGAGTGTGAGCGAGCTGAGTGTGACCAGAGCGTAAGTGTGGACGCCGGTAAGTGTGACTTGTGATTCAGTGACTTTGGAGTCAGGGAGTTTTCAGGGGAGGAATTACTGAATTGCTGTCTGATTTTTATCAATACTTTGTATTTATTTATTTTTTTTATTGAACTGTTCTGTCTGGTGCAATCCCCATTAGGAAATGTGCTCCACGATTGTTAATGCCATCCAGTGCACATCTTGCCACATGTATGCAGTCCTTGAGCAGCCGATCGAGGGTGCATACTGCTGTGCGAGATGTGAGCACGTTGTGCATTTGGAAACCCAGATTTTGACTCTAAATGTGCAGCTGGCAACACTGAGATCCATAGACAACATGGAGAGGAGTCTTCTGCTCACGGAGCAGACGCTCAATGGGACAGATGAGGGGGGGGATGGTGGGATGGAGCTGCAGGACAATGAAGTAGCAAGCTGGGTGACAGTTAGGAAGCGGGGTAGAGGGAAGAGTGCCAGGGAGGCTAGTCCTGATCTGGAACACCCCAATAAGTTTGCTAAGTTGGCAGATGAGGGGGGTGCCAGTACAGGGGTAGCACTGCTGCAGCCAGGCATGTCCTCTGAAAGCCGGAGGAGTGACTGCTCCAGTAAGGAGGGAAATAGGAGAGCAGGGCAGGCCAGACAGGTGCTGGTAGTGGGCGACTCAATTATTAGGGGAACAGATAGGGCAATCTGTCACAAAGACAGGGATCGTCGAACGGTGTGCTGCCTACCTGGCGCTCGAGTCCGACACATCGCTGATCGGGTGGACAGATTATTGGGAGGGGCTGGTGAGGACCCAGCGGTCATGGTGCACATTGGCACTAATGACAAAGTTAGAGGTAGGTGGAAGGTCCTTAAAGATGATTTCAGGGAATTAGGCTGCAAGCTGAAAGCAAGGACCTCCAACGTGGTATTTTCCGAAATACTGCCGGTACCACGTGCCACGCCAGAGAGGCAACGGGAGATTAGGGAGGTTAATAAGTGGCTCAAGAATTGGTGTAGGAAAGAGGGGTTTGGGTTCCTGCAGAACTGGGCCGACTTCTCAGTTGGCTACAGGCTCTACGCTAGGGACGGGCTGCACCTCAATGGGGAGGGTGCAGCTGTGCTGGGGGAGAGAATGGCTAGAAGGTTGGAGGAGTGTTTAAACTAGGAATTGGGGGGGAGGGTATTCATTTTATAGGAGGGGAAGATAGTGCAGACAGAGTCCTGGGCACAAATAAGGAAGTTGGGGGTGGCGGTGGCATGGGGGGTGGGGTCAGAACAGTTAATAATTTAAGAAATAGAAGTACAGAGAGGAACATAAAGTGCATGTATACTAATGCCAGAAGCCTCGCCAACAAAATGGACGAATTAGAACTAATGTTGTTGGAGCATAATTATGACATGGTGGGGATATCTGAAACGTGGCTGGATGAGAGCCATGACTGGGCTGTTAACTTGCAGGGCTATAGCCTGTTCAGAAATGACCGTACAGATAAGCGAGGGGGAGGGGTGTGTCTATATATAAAATCATCCTTAAAACCCATCCTGCGCGATAATATAGGTGAATTTAATGAAAATGTAGAATCCCTGTGGGTGGAGATAAGGGGAGGGGGAAAAAATAATAAATTACTGATAGGGGTTTGTTATAAATCTCCAAAAATAATGGAAGCAATGGAGAATATCCTAGTAAAGCAAATAGATGAAGCTGCGACTCAAGGAGAAGTCATTATTATGGGGGACTTCAACTACCCTGAAATAGATTGGGGAATAGAAACCTGCAGTTCCAGCAAAGGTAATCGGTTTTTGACAATTATGAGAGACAATTACCTTTCACAACTGGTTCAGGACCCAACAAGAAGGGGGGCACTGCTAGACCTAATATTAACCAACAGGCCAGACCGCATATCAAATATAAGGGTTGGGGGTTACTTGGGAAATAGCGATCACAAAATAATAAGTTTTCATGTATCCTTTAAAAAGATGTGTAGTAGAGGGGTTACAAGGACACTAAACTTCAGGAGGGCAAATTTCAAACGGATGAGAGAGGATCTTGGTGCAATTAACTGGGACGATATCCTGAGACACAAAAATACACAGAGAAAATGGGAGACGTTTATTAGCATCCTGGATAGGACCTGTGCACAGTATATACCGTATGGGAATAAACATATTAGAAATAGGAGGAAACCAATATGGCTAAATAGAGCTGTAAGGGGCGCAATAAGGGACAAAAAGAAAGCATTTAGAGAATTAAAGGAAGTAGGTAGCGAGGAGGCATTAAATAAATACAGAAAATTAAATAAATTCTGTAAAAAGCAAATCAAGGCAGCAAAGATTGAGACAGAGAGACTCATTGCCAGAGAGAGTAAAAATAATCCTAAAATATTCTTTAACTACATAAATAGTAAGAAACTAAAAAATGATAGTGTTGGCCCCCTTAAAAATAGTCTGGGTGAGATGGTGGATGAGGATGAGGAAAAAGCCAATATGCTAAATGACTTTTTTTCATCAGTATTTACACAAGAAAATCCCATGGCAGACAAAATGTCTAGTGATAAAAATTCCCAATTAAATGTCACCTGCTTAACCCAGCAGGAAGTGCGGCGGCGTCTAAAAATCACTAAAATTGACAAATCTCCGGGCCCGGATGGGATACACCCTCGAGTACTGCAGGAATTAAGTACAGTCATTGATAGACCATTATTTTTAATCTTTAAAGACTCCATAATAACAGGGTTTGTGCCACAGGACTGGCGTATAGCAAATGTGGTGCCAATATTCAAAAAGGGAACAAAAACTGAACTCGGAAACTATAGGCCAGTAAGCTTAACCTCTACTGTGGGTAAAATCCTGGAGGGCATTCTAAGGGACGCTATACTGGAGTATCTGAAGAGGAATAACCTCATGACCCAGTATCAGCACGGGTTTACTAGGGACCGTTCATGTCAGACTAATTTGATCAGTTTCTATGAAGAGGTAAGTTCCGGATTGGACCAAGGGAACCCAGTGGATGTAGTGTATATGGACTTTTCAAAAGCTTTTGATACGGTGCCACACAAAAGGTTGATACATAAAATGAGAATAATGGGGATAGGGGAAAATATGTGCAAGTGGGTTGAGAGCTGGCTCAGGGATAGGAAACAAAGGGTGGTTATTAATGGAGCACACTCGGACTGGGTAGCGGTTAGCAGTGGGGTACCACAGGGGTCAGTATTGGGCCCTCTTCTTTTTAACATATTTATTAATGACCTTGTAGGGGGCATTCAGAGTAGAATTTCAATATTTGCAGATGACACTAAACTCTGCAGGGTAATCAATACAGAGGAGGACAATTTTATACTACAGGATGATTTATGTAAACTAGAAGCTTGGGCTGATAAATGGCAAATGAGCTTTAATGGGGATAAATGTAAGGTCATGCACTTGGGTAGAAGTAATAAGATGTATAATTATGTGCTTAATTCTAAAACTCTGGGCAAAACCGTCAATGAAAAAGACCTGGGTGTATGGGTGGATGACAAACTTAAATTCAGTGGCCAGTGTCAGGCAGCTGCTACAAAGGCAAATAAAATAATGGGATGCATTAAAAGAGGCATAGATGCTCATGAGGAGAATATAATTTTACCTCTATACAAGTCACTAGTTCGACCACACTTAGAATACTGTGCACAGTTCTGGTCTCCGGTGTATAAGAAAGACATAGCTGAACTGGAGCGGGTGCAGAGAAGAGCGACCAAGGTTATTAGAGGACTGGGGGGTCTGCAATACCAAGATAGGTTATTACACTTGGGGCTATTTAGTTTGGAAAAACGAAGACTAAGGGGTGATCTCATTTTAATGTATAAATATATGAGGGGACAGTACAAAGACCTTTCTGATGATCTTTTTAATCATAGACCTGAAACAGGGACAAGGGGGCATCCTCTGCGGTTGGAGGAAAAAAGGTTTAAGCATAATAACAGACATGGATTCTTTACTGTAAGAGCAGTGAGACTATGGAACTCTCTGCCATGTGATGTTGTAATGAGTGATTCGTTACTTAAATTTAAGAGGGGACTGGATACCTTTCTGGAAAAGTATAATGTTACAGGGTATATACACTAGATTCCTTGATAGGGCGTTGATCCAGGGAACTAGTCTGATTGCCGTATGTGGAGTCGGGAAGGAATTTTTTTCCCCAATGTGGAGCTTACTCTTTGCACATGGGGTTTTTTTTGCCTTCCTCTGGATCAACATGTTAGGGCATGTTAGGTTAGGCTATGGGTTGAACTAGATGGACATATAGTCTTCCTTCAACCTTAATAACTATGTAACTATGTAACTATGTAACCGTGTATAGATTACCGCCTTCTTAATAAGATCACTGTTAAATTTCAGATTAAGGGGGCTAGTTGGTTCACTAAGATAGATCTTCGTGGTGCGTATAATCTGGTGAGAATCAGGCAAGGCGATGAATGGAAAACTGCATTTAATACGCCCGAGGGTCATTTTGAGTATCTAGTGATGCCGTTCGGACTTGCCAATGCTCCATCAGTGTTTCAATCCTTTATGCATGACATCTTCCGTGAGTACCTGGATAAATTCCTGATTGTGTACTTGGATGACATTTTGATCTTCTCGGATGATTGGGAGTCTCATGTGAAGCAGGTCAGAACGGTTTTTCAGGTCCTGCGTGCTAATTCTTTGTTTGTGAAGGGATCAAAGTGTCTCTTTGGTGTGCAGAAGGTTTCATTTTTGGGGTTCATCTTTTCCCCTACTACTATCGAGATGGATCCGGTTAAGGTCCAAGCCATCCATGATTGGACTCAGCCGACATCTCTGAAAAGTCTGCAAAAGTTCCTGGGCTTTGCTAATTTTTATCGTCGCTTCATCTGCAATTTTTCTAGTGTTGCCAAACCATTGACCGATTTGACCAAGAAGGGTGCTGATTTGGTCAATTGGTCTTCTGCTGCTGTGGAAGCTTTTCAAGAGTTGAAGCGTCGTTTTTCTTCTGCCCCTGTGTTGTGTCAACCAGATGTTTCTCTTCCGTTCCAGGTCGAGGTTGATGCTTCTGAGATTGGAGCAGGGGCTGTTTTGTCACAGAGAGGTTCTGGTTGCTCAGTGATGAAACCATGCGCTTTCTTTTCCAGGAAGTTTTCGCCTGCTGAGCGAAATTATGATGTGGCCAACCGAGAGTTGCTGGCCATGAAGTCGGAATTCGAGGAGTGGCGTCATTGGCTTGAAGGAGCTAAGCATCGCGTGGTGGTATTGACTGATCATAAGAACTTGACTTATCTCGAGTCTGCCAAGCGCTTGAATCCTAGACAGGCTCGTTGGTCGTTGTCTTTTGCCCGTTTTGACTTTGTGATTTCGTACCTTCCGGGCTCTAAAAATGTGAAGGCGGATGCTCTGTCTAGGAGTTTTGTGCCCGACTCTCCGGGTTTATCTGAGCCGGCGGGTATCCTCAAGGAAGGAGTAATTGTGTCTGCCATCTCCCCTGATTTGCGGCGGGTGCTGCAAAAATTTCAGGCTAATAAACCTGATCGTTGCCCAGCGGAGAAACTGTTTGTCCCTGATAGGTGGACGAATAGAGTTATCTCTGAACTTCATTGTTCGGTGTTGGCTGGTCATCCTGGAATCTTTGGTACCAGAGAGTTAGTGGCTAGATCCTTTTGGTGGCCCTCTCTGTCGCGGGATGTGCGTACTTTTGTGCAGTCCTGTGGGATTTGTGCTCGGGCTAAGCCCTGCTGTTCTCATGCCAGTGGGTTGCTTTTGCCCTTGCCGGTCCCGAAGAGGCCTTGGACACATATCTCTATGGATTTTATTTCTGACCTTCCCGTTTCTCAAAAGATGTCAGTCATTTGGGTGGTCTGTGATCGCTTTTCTAAGATGGTCCATCTGGTACCCTTGTCTAAATTGCCTTCCTCCTCTGATTTGGTGCCTTTGTTCTTCCAGCATGTGGTTCGTTTGCATGTCATTCCAGAGAATATTGTTTCTGACAGAGGTTCCCAGTTTGTTTCGAGGTTTTGGCGAGCCTTTTGTGGTAGGATGGGCATTGACTTGTCTTTTTCCTCGGCTTTCCATCCTCAGACTAATGGCCAGACCGAACGAACCAATCAGACCTTGGAAACATATCTGAGATGCTTTGTTTCTGCTGATCAGGATGACTGGGTGTCCTTTTTGCCTTTGGCTGAGTTCGCCCTTAATAATCGGGCCAGCTCGGCTACCTTGGTTTCGCCGTTTTTCTGCAATTCTGGGTTCCATCCTCGTTTCTCTTCAGGACAGGTTGAGTCTTCGGACTGTCCTGGTGTGGATACTGTGGTGGACAGGTTGCAGCAGATTTGGACTCAGGTAGTGGACAATTTGACCTTGTCCCAGGAGAAGGCTCAACTTTTTGCTAATCGCAGACGCCCTGTGGGTCCCCGACTTTGTGTTGGGGATCTGGTTTGGTTATCTTCTCGTCATATTCCTATGAAGGTTTCCTCTCCTAAGTTTAAACCTCGTTTTATTGGTCCGTATAGGATTTCTGAGGTTCTTAATCCTGTGTCTTTTCGTTTGACCCTTCCAGATTCTTTTTCCATACATAACGTATTCCATAGGTCATTGTTGCGGAGATACGTGGCACCTATGGTCCCATCTGTTGAGCCTCCTGCCCCGGTTTTTTGTGGAGGGGGAATTGGAGTATATTGTGGAGAAGATTTTGGATTCTCGTGTTTCAAGACGGAAACTCCAGTATCTGGTTAAATGGAAGGGTTATGCTCAGGAAGATAATTCCTAGGTTTTTGCCTCTGATGTCCATGCTCCCGATCTTGTTCGTGCCTTTCATGTGGCTCATCCTGGTCGGCCTGGGGGCTCTGGTGAGGGTTCGGTGACCCCTCCTCAAGGGGGGGTACTGTTGTGAATTCTGTGGCAGAGTTCACTCCTGTGGTCACAAGTGGTACTTCGGCTGATTCTCTCTGGGAGCTTCCGTTTGTGGAGGAAAGTGGTACTGCAGCTTCTGAGTTTCCTCCCTCAGGTGATCTGGTGAGGTCGTTAGCTGCTTCTCTACTTAACTCCACCTGATGCTTTGATCCATGCTTCCTGTCAATGTTCCAGTGTTGGACTTGTGTTTCTCTGGATCATTCCTGTGGCCTGCTGCTCTGCATAGCTAAGTGCTTCTTTGCTATTTGTTGCTATTTTTTCTGTCCAGCTTGTCTATTTGTTTTGCTGGAAGCTCTGGGACGCACCTCCGTGCCGTTAGTTCGGTACGGAGGGTCTTTTTGCCCCCTTTGCGTGGTTTTCTTTAGGGTTTTGTGTAGACCGCAAAGTTATCTTTCCTATCCTCGTTCTGTGTAGAATATCGGGCCTCACTTTGCTGAATCTATTTCATCCCTACGTTTGTCTTTTCATCTTACTCACAGTCATTATATGTGGGGGGCTGCCTTTTCCTTTGGGGGTATTTCTCTGAGGCAAGGTAGGCTTATTTTTCTATCTTCAGGCTAGTTAGTTTCTCAGGCTGTGCCGAGTTGCATAGGGAGCGTTAGGCGCAATCCACAGCTGCCTCTAGTTGTGTTTGGAGAGGATCAGGAATTGCGGTCAACAGAGTTTCCACGTCTCAGAGCTCGTTCTATTATTTTGGGTTATTGTCAGATCACTGTATGTGCTCTGATCGCTATGTACATTGTGTTTCTGAATTGCCTTTCATAACAGCTCTCCAAACGCGACATGACGCTCGCAGACTATTCCATCAAAGTCTGTATTTTAAAACGTCACTACTTCCTTTCTGAGCCCCGACATGTGCCCAAACAGTGGTTTACCCCCACATATGGGGTATCAGCGTACTCAGGACAAACTGGAAAACAACTTTTGGGGTTCAATTTCTCCTTTTACCCTTGGTAAAATAAAAAAATGTTGCTAAAAGATCATTTTTGTGACTAAAAAGTTAAATGTTCATTTTTTCCTTCCATGTTGCTTCTGCTGCTGTGAAGCACCTGAAGGGTTAATAAACTTCTTGAATGTGGTTCTGAGTACCTTGAGGGGTGCGGTTTTTTAGAATGGTGTCACTTTTGGGTATTTTCAGCCATATAGACCCCTCAAACTGACTTGAAATGTGAGGTGGTCCCTAAAAAAATGGTTTTATAAATTCCGTTGTAAAAATGAGAAATCACTGGTCGAAATTTAACCCTTGTAACTTCCTAGCAAAAAAAAATTTTGTTTACAAAATTGTGCTGATGTAAAGTAGACATGTGGGTAATGTTAGTTATTAACTATTTTGTGTCACATAACTCTCTGGTTTAACAGAATAAAAATTCAAAATTTGAAAATTGCGAAATTTTCAAAATTTTAGCCAAATTTCCATTTTTTTCACTAGTAAATGCAAAATTTATTGACCTAAATTTACTACTAACATGAAGCCCAATATGTCACGAAAAAACATTCTCAGAACCGCTAAGATCCGTTGAAGCATTCTTGAGTTATTACCTCATAAATGGAAACTGGTCAGAATTGCAAAAAACGGCCAGGTTATTAAGGCTGGATCATGAAGGGGTTAAAAATACAGTTATCCCCCTTCAAAAATAAATTTGCATGAAATGTGTAAAACTCAGCCAAGCAAATGTGACAAGCAAGTATAAAATCTCTGACAGAAACTGATTTCAGATTTTTTTTCTGTAACATATATTGTACTGCCTTGTTGCTGGTTTCTAGTGCATTAAGAATATAGAAACAAAATGAAATTGTAATTCAAATACAGCAAGACAAATGCTACAATATATCATTGATCAGTCATACTGAGTCTGATACTGCTGCTGCAAGCACCTTTTCTGCAGTAACTTTCTCTCCACCTATCAATTAAATATTATTTACAGACTACTGCACTCATCTTCTTCACTGTCTAAAGGTACCATCACACTGAACGATATCGTTAACGATATCGTTGCTTTTTGTGATGTAGCAACGATATCGTTAACTAAATCATTCTGTGTGACAGCGACCAACGATCAGGCCCCTGCTGGGAGATCGTTGGTCGCTGGGGAAAGCCCAGCACTTTATTTTGTCGCTGGATCTCCCGCTGACATCGCTGGATCGGCGTGTGTGACGCCGATTCAGCGATGTCTTCACTGGTAACCAGGGTAAATATTGGGTTACTAAGCGCAGGGCCGCGCTTAGTAACCCGATGTTTACCCTGGTTACCGTTGTAAATGTAAAAAAACAAACACTACATACTTACATTCCCGGTATCTGGTCACGTCCCCCGCCTTCAGCTTCCTGCACTGACTGGTGACGTCACCGCTGTACTTTACGGCCGGCGCTCAGTCAGTGCTGGAAGCTGAAGGCGAGGGACCTGACCAGACACCGGGAATGTAAGTATGTAGTGTTTGTTTTTTTACATTTACAACGGTAACCAGGGTAAACATCAGGTTACTAAGCGCGGCCCTGCGCTTAGTAACCCGATGTTTACCCTGGTTACCCGGGGACTTCAGGATCGTTGGTCGCTGGAGAGCTGTCTGTGTGACAGCTCTCCAGCGACCAAACAGCGACGCTGCAGCGATCGACATCGTTGTCGGTATCGCTGCAGCGTCGCTTAGTGTGACGGTACCCTAATGTTTTAGGGCCTTTTTCTTATCTCTATTCCTGAGCTGTGATCTCTGATGTCCTCTAACTACCTTAAATCATCCTATAATGTAGCTGCCTTCCATTCCACACTTCTATAATAGTCCCTCCTTATGGACTGCATTATACCATGTGATGTGATAACTGCAAGGCATTATGGTAGAACCAGCATAGTGTTGCCTAAGGTAATGTCTGCCTTCTGTGAGTGATACAAGCTTTTGATGACATCTACAGTATGTGTCATCCAAATGCTGTATGTAATTAACATTGCAAAATATAGGAGAAGTTTTGTAATTTATTTCTCCATCTATGAAAAACACTGATGGCACACTAAGGCCGGTGTCACACTCAGCGTAGGGAAATACGGTCTGTATTTTACAGGCGTAATACGCAGAAATGATCCCAAAACAGTGTTCCATATGTCATCCGTAGGCAGGGTGTGTCTGCGTATTTTACGCATGTTAACCTCTGTATGTAATCCATATGGCATCCGTACTGCGTTTTTTTCTCGCTACCTTGCAAAATGGACATATGGATCCATGGGCTCAAATATTCGTGAAAACATATATACAATCTACATACCTTATATACTTGAGTATAAGCCGACCCAAGTATAAGCCGACACCCCTAATTTTGCCACAAAAAACTGGGAAAACTTATTGACTCGAGTATAAGCCTAGGGTGGGAAATGCAACAGCTACCGGTTAATGTCAAAAATAAAAATAGATACCAATAAAAGTAAAATTAATTGAGACATCAGTAGGTTAAGTGTTTTTGAATATCCATATTGAATCAGGAGCCCCATATAATGCTCCATACAGTTCATGATGGGCCCCATAAAATGCTCCATATTAAAATATACCCCATATAATGCTGCACAAAGGTTAATATTGGCCCCATAAGATGCTCCATAGAAACATTTGCCCCATACAATGCTGCATAAAGGTTGATGGCCCCATAAGATGCTCCACACATTATGGCCCCATAAGATGCTCCACACATTATGGCCCCATAAGATGCTCCATACATTATGGCCCCATGAGATGCTCCACACATTATGGCCCCATGAGATGCTCCACACATTATGGCCCCAGGAGATGCTCCACACATTATGGCCCCATACATTGTGGCCCCATGAGATGCTCCACACATTAGGGGCGCCATGAGATGCTCCACACATTATGCCCCATACAATGCTCCATACATTGTGGCCCCATGAGATGCTCCACACATTAGGGGCTCCATGAGATGCTCCACACATTATGCCCCATAAAATGCTCCTCATATATGCCCCATAAGATGCTCCTCATATATGCCTCATAAGATGCTCCTCATATATGCCCCATTAGATGCTCCTCATTTATGCCCCATAAGATGCTCCATACATTTGCCCCATTTCCCCAGGGATTCAAGCTTCAGGAGGCTAATTTGCATATTCCAGGTGCCTTCTGGGAGAAGCGAAGTCTCCCTAAGCTAGAAGATCGTTGGGTACAGCCGGGACCAGCTGCTTCGAAAGCATCACCAAACCAGGGATTCAAGCTTCAGGAGGCTAATTTGCATATTCCAGGTGCCTTCTGGGAGAAGCGAAGTCTCCCTAAGCTAGAAGATCGTTGGGTACAGCCGGGACCAGCTGCTTCGAAAGCATCACCAAACCAGGGATTCAAGCTTCAGGAGGCTAATTTGCATATTCCAGGTGCCTTCTGGGAGAAGCGAAGTCTCCCTAAGCTAGAAGATCGTTGGGTACAGCCGGGACCAGCTGCTTCGAAAGCATCACCAAACCAGGGATTCAAGCTTCAGGAGGCTAATTTGCATATTCCAGGTGCCTTCTGGGAGAAGCGAAGTCTCCCTAAGCTAGAAGATCGTTGGGTACAGCCGGGACCAGCTGCTTCGAAAGCATCACCAAACCTTATGGCGCGCAAATTTTTGCCTGTAGGACATTATTGCAAGAGAGCTTGGCTGAGTAGATTACACAAGAAGGAAAACACACAGCAAGTCAGCAGGATCTAGGAGCAACATGGCAGATGTGACAACCTACATGGTGAGCTGCAGCATGTGCTACATGTTCACAGATCGACCAGAAGAAGAATCCAATTTCACCTGTCAGAAGTGTAGACTAGTGGCCCTTTTAGAAGAAAAGGTGCGGGGTCTGGAAGAAAGAATAGCAACTTTGAAACTCATCAAAGAGAATGAAGACTTTCTAGACAGAACAGAAGCATCTCTACTGGTCACAGAAGGTGCAAAAAGTGTCAGAGAACCTCCAAAAGCAGATGAGTGGAAGCATGTGACCAAAAGAAGCAAGAAGACCATGGAGAAATCACCAACCACACAACTGAAGAACCGATATCAAATCTTTGTAGAGGATGAAGATGGCACACCTAAGAATGAAGCAATACCAGCAAGCAAAAAAGAAAAGGGCACACAGCAACAAGTGACAGCAAAAAGTACAGCCAAGAAGCAACGAAGAGTGGTGGTGGTGGGAGACTCACTACTGAGAGGCACCGAAGCAGCCATCTGCAGACCGGACATAACTGCAAGAGAAGTATGCTGCCTTCCAGGTGCGATGATCAAGGATGTGACCGAAAGGATACCAAAACTCTTCAGCTCCAAGGACGTCCACCCATTTCTTCTGATACATGTTGGCACCAATGACACGGCAAGGAAGGACCTACCGACAATCTGCAAGGACTTTGAAGAGTTGGGGAAGAAAGTAAAGGAACTGGATGCACAGGTAGTTTTTTCTTCTATCCTTCCAGTAGACGGGCATGGCACCAGGAGATGGAACAGGATCCTTGATGCAAACAACTGGCTAAGACGATGGTGCAGACAACAAGGATTTGGATTCCTGGACCACGGTGTGAATTACTGGTATGATGGACTCCTCGCCAGAGACGGACTACACCTCAACAAACCTGGGAAACACACATTCGCCAGAAGACTCGCTACACTCATCAGGAGGGCGTTAAACTAGAAGAAGAGGGGACGGGAAGAAAAACATTAGACTCGAACAAAGACGACCCAGGAAAACATACTCAGAAGGGAGGTAAGAACATTTCCAAAACAATTCACAGTGAGGAGATTGGAACAAAACAAAATCCTCTAAACTGCATGCTCGCAAACGCCAGAAGCCTGACAAACAAGATGGAAGAACTAGAAGCAGAAATATCTACAGGTAACTTTGACATAGTGGGAATAACCGAGACATGGTTAGATGAAAGCTATGACTGGGCAGTTAACTTACAGGGTTACAGTCTGTTTAGAAAGGATCGTAAAAATCGGAGAGGAGGAGGGGTTTGTCTCTATGTAAAGTCTTGTCTAAAGTCCACTTTAAGGGAGGATATTAGCGAAGGGAATGAGGATGTCGAGTCCATATGGGTTGAAATTCATGGAGGGAAAAATGGTAACAAAATTCTCATTGGGGTCTGTTACAAACCCCCAAATATAACAGAAAGCATGGAAAGTCTACTTCTAAAGCAGATAGATGAAGCTGCAACCCATAATGAGGTCCTGGTTATGGGGGACTTTAACTACCCGGATATTAACTGGGAAACAGAAACCTGTGAAACCCATAAAGGCAACAGGTTTCTGCTAATAACCAAGAAAAATTATCTTTCACAATTGGTGCAGAATCCAACCAGAGGAGCAGCACTTTTAGACCTAATACTATCTAATAGACCTGACAGTATAACAAATCTGCAGGTGGTTGGGCATTTAGGAAATAGCGACCACAATATTGTGCAGTTTCACCTGTCTTTCACTAGGGGGACTTGTCAGGGAGTCACAAAAACATTGAACTTTAGGAAGGCAAAGTTTGAACAGCTTAGAGATGCCCTTAATCTGGTAGACTGGGACAATATCCTCAGAAATGAGAATACAGATAATAAATGGGAAATGTTTAAGAACATCCTAAATAGGCAGTGTAAGCGGTTTATACCTTGTGGGAATAAAAGGACTAGAAATAGGAAAAACCCAATGTGGCTAAACAAAGAAGTAAGACAGGCAATTAACAGTAAAAAGAAAGCATTTGCACTACTAAAGCAGGATGGCACCATTGAAGCTCTAAAAAACTATAGGGAGAAAAATACTTTATCTAAAAAACTAATTAAAGCTGCCAAAAAGGAAACAGAGAAGCACATTGCTAAGGAGAGTAAAACTAATCCCAAACTGTTCTTCAACTATATCAATAGTAAAAGAATAAAAACTGAAAATGTAGGCCCCTTAAAAAATAGTGAGGAAAGAATGGTTGTAGATGACGAGGAAAAAGCTAACATATTAAACACCTTCTTCTCCACGGTATTCACGGTGGAAAATGAAATGCTAGGTGAAATCCCAAGAAACAATGAAAACCCTATATTAAGGGTCACCAATCTAACCCAAGAAGAGGTGCGAAACCGGCTAAATAAGATTAAAATAGATAAATCTCCGGGTCCGGATGGCATACACCCACGAGTACTAAGAGAACTAAGTAATGTAATAGATAAACCATTATTTCTTATTTTTAGTGACTCTATAGCGACAGGGTCTGTTCCGCAGGACTGGCGCATAGCAAATGTGGTGCCAATATTCAAAAAGGGCTCTAAAAGTGAACCTGGAAATTATAGGCCAGTAAGTCTAACCTCTATTGTTGGTAAAATACTTGAAGGGTTTCTGAGGGATGTTATTCTGGATTATCTCAATGAGAATAACTGTTTAACTCCATATCAGCATGGGTTTATGAGAAATCGCTCCTGTCAAACCAATCTAATCAGTTTTTATGAAGAGGCAAGCTATAGACTGGACCACGGTGAGTCATTGGACGTGGTATATCTCGATTTTTCCAAAGCGTTTGATACCGTGCCGCACAAGAGGTTGGTACACAAAATGAGAATGCTTGGTCTGGGGGAAAATGTGTGTAAATGGGTTAGTAACTGGCTTAGTGATAGAAAGCAGAGGGTGGTTATAAATGGTATAGTCTCTAACTGGGTCGCTGTGACCAGTGGGGTACCGCAGGGGTCGGTATTGGGACCTGTTCTCTTCAACATATTCATTAATGATCTGGTAGAAGGTTTACACAGTAAAATATCGATATTTGCAGATGATACAAAACTATGTAAAGCAGTTAATACAAGAGAAGATAGTATTCTGCTACAGATGGATCTGGATAAGTTGGAAACTTGGGCTGAAAGGTGGCAGATGAGGTTTAACAATGATAAATGTAAGGTTATACACATGGGAAGAGGGAATCAATATCACCATTACACACTGAACGGGAAACCACTGGGTAAATCTGACAGGGAGAAGGACTTGGGGATCCTAGTTAATGATAAACTTACCTGGAGCAGCCAGTGCCAGGCAGCAGCTGCCAAGGCAAACAGGATCATGGGGTGCATTAAAAGAGGTCTGGATACACATGATGAGAGCATTATACTGCCTCTGTACAAATCCCTAGTTAGACCGCACATGGAGTACTGTGTCCAGTTTTGGGCACCGGTGCTCAGGAAGGATATAATGGAACTAGAGAGAGTACAAAGGAGGGCAACAAAATTAATAAAGGGGATGGGAGAACTACAATACCCAGATAGATTAGCGAAATTAGGATTTTTTAGTCTAGAAAAAAGACGACTGAGGGGCGATCTAATAACCATGTATAAGTATATAAGGGGACAATACAAATATCTCGCTGAGGATCTGTTTATACCAAGGAAGGTGACGGGCACAAGGGGGCATTCTTTGCGTCTGGAAGAGAGAAGGTTTTTCCACCAACATAGAAGAGGATTCTTTACTGTTAGGGCAGTGAGAATCTGGAATTGCTTGCCTGAGGAGGTGGTGATGGCGAACTCAGTCGAGGGGTTCAAGAGAGGCCTGGATGTCTTCCTGGAGCAGAACAATATTGTATCATACAATTATTAGGTTCTGTAGAAGGACGTAGATCTGGGTATTTATTATGATGGAATATAGGCTGAACTGGATGGACAAATGTCTTTTTTCGGCCTTACTAACTATGTTACTATGTTACTATGTTATTTGCTGTTGCTGCGATTAAAATAAAAAAAAATCACATACTTACCTCTCTTCGCTCAGGCCCCCGGCACTTGCGATAGTCACCTTCCACGTTCCATCGCTGCGCGGTGCTCTGTCTTCCATCCTCGGCACTGACTGTTCAGGCAGAGGGCGGCGCGCACACTAATCGCGTCATCGCGCCCTCTGACCTGAACAGTCAAAGCCAGAGGACGGAAGACAGAGCAGCTCACAGCGATGGAACGAGGAAGGTGACTATCGCGCAATGCTCCCCCTCCCCTGATATACTCACCTGCTCCCGATGCGGTCCCTGGCAGCGTCTCACTTTCAGATGGTCTCCGGGAGCCGGCGGCATCTTCCTGTGTGCATATTCATTACTTTAATGAGCGGTACCACGTGACCATTGAACACAGGAAGCGCTGCCCGGAGACCATGGGACATGCAGGGACAGCGCCAGGAGCAGGTCAGTATATCACAGCCACCGCTCCCCCTCACCCGCCGACTCCACACCGACACTGACTCGAGTATAAGCCGAGAGGGTCACTTTCAGCCCCAAAAAGTGGGCTGAAAATCTCGGCTTATACTCGAGTATATACGGTATATATATATATATATACTGTATATATCATTGAGACACATATATATATATTTATATTTCATACAGCGCTAGATAGCAGAAAAGCCGGTAATTCAATTGCCGGCGTTTGCTATCTCCTTATCCAACCCAACAGGATATGAGACATGGTTTACATACAGTAAACCATTTCATATCCCTTTTTTTTTACATACTCCTCACTAATAATGTTAGTAGAGTCTGTGTGCAAAATTTGGGGGCTCTAGCTGTTAAAATTAAGGGTTAAATCACAGAAAAAGCTGGCATGGGCTCCCGAGCAATTTTCTCCACCAGAGTGGGAAAGCCAGTGACTGAGGGCAGATATTAATAGCCTAGGGAGGGACCATGGTTATTGGGCCCCCTGGCTAAAAACATCTGCCCCCAGCCACCCCAGAAAAGGCACATTTATAAGATGCGCCTATTCTGGCACTTAGCCACTCTCTTCCCACTCCCCTGTAGCCATGGGATATGGGGTAATAAAGGCTTAATGTCACCTTGCTATTGTAAGGTGACATTAAACCTGGTTAATAATGGAGAGGTGTCAATGAGACACTTATCCATTATTAATCCAATAATATTATAGGGTTAATAATACACACACACATTAAGAATAAAGTATTTTATTGAAATAAAAACACACATGGGGTTGTAAAATCTTTATTGTACACTTAATCCACCTGAAGACCCTCGTTCTGTAAAAGAACAAAAATAAAAAAGCAACAATATCCCATACCTTTCCGGTGCTCAGTCACGTCCCACGCTGTAAATCCATCTGAAGGGGTTAAATAATTTTACAGCCAGGAGCCTGCTAATTCAGCTGTGCTCCTGACTGTAAAATCTAGGGAATGAATTGAAAGCAGAGGAACATAGCATCGTAGATTTGCGGTGCTGCGCCCCGTGCTGGTATAAACTCATATGAACTCTAGCGTGGGAATTTTTCTGACTATTTTCTCACGAGGGGCCACATGAGAGACCGTGACTGTTGTGGAAGGCCGAACAATAGGCTGAAATTAATTCTGCTCAATATTAATATCAATATGCTATTATATTATTGATAATTTTATTAATTTTAATTGTATCAGAATTGTATATTGACTGAGCAGAATTAAGTATGCTGACATCCCCTATATATCGTTATATGCCTCCAGCATATGTGACATGAGCCCCACACAGCCTCCCTATATACACTACATGAGTCCCGCACAGCCTCCCTATATACAGTATGAGCCCCACACAGCCTCTCTATATGCACTGCATGAGCCCAACAAGCCTCCCTATATACACTGCATGAACCCTACACAGTCTCCCTATATACACTGCATGTCGCCCCATAGCCTACCCTATGCAGCATGAGCCCCACACAGCCTCCCCCATATGCAGCATGAGCCCCACACAGCCTCACCATATACGACATAAGCCCCACACAGCCTCTCTATATACACTCCATGAGCCCCACACAGCCTCCCTACATATACTGCATGAGCCCCACACAGCCTCCTCCATATGCGGCATGAGCCCCACACAGCTTACCCCCATATACACTGCATGAACCCCACACAGCCTCCCTATATATTCTGCATAAGCCCCACAGCCTCTCTATATGCATTGCATGAGCCCCACACAGCCTCCCTATATAGACTGCATGAGCCCCACAGAGCCTCCTTATATGCACTGCATGAGCCCCACAGCCTCCCTATATACACTGCATGAACCCCACAGCCTACCTATATACACTGCATGTCGCCCTCATAGCCTTCCTATGTGCAGCATGTCACCCCCATAGCCTCCCCATGTGCAGCATGTCACCCCCATAGCCTCCCCATGTGCAGCATGTCACCCCCATAGCCTCCCCATGTGCTGCATATCGCCCCCTATATGCAGCACCATGTGCAGCATGTCGCCTCATATGTAGCAGCATGTTGCCCCCATATGCAGCACCATGTCACCCCCTATGTGCAGCACTATGTGACCTCCCATGTCCTGCACCATGTCATCCCCCCATTTGCAGCACCATGTTGTCACCCCATGTGTGCAGCACCATGTTGTCACCCCATGTGTGTAGCACCATGTTGTCACCCCCATAGCCTCTCCATGCCCAACCAAATAGCCCACACACATAAAAAAAAACACCACATACTCACCTAGGTTCTGTTCCCTGATGCTCTGCTTCTCTCCCTGCTTCTGGTGCACGGACTCTCAGGAGTACACAGCTGACACGATGAAATGATGAACTAAGTAATGTAATAGATAAACCATTATTTCTTATTTTTAGGGACTCTATAGCGACAGGGTCTGTACCGCAGGATTGGCGCATAGCAAATGTGGTGCCAATATTCAAAAAGGGTTCTAAAAGTGAACCTGGAAATTATAGGCCAGTAAGTCTAACCTCTATTGTTGGTAAAATATTTGAAGGGTTTCTGAGGGATGTTATTCTGGATTATCTCAATGAGAATAACTGTTTAACTCCATATCAGCATGGGTTTATGAGAAATCGCTCCTGTCAAACCAATCTAATCAGTTTTTATGAAGAGGTAAGCTATAGGCTGGACCACGGTGAGTCATTGGACGTGGTATATCTCGATTTTTCCAAAGCGTTTGATACCGTGCCGCACAAGAGGTTGGTACACAAAATGAGAATGCTTGGTCTGGGGAAAATTGTGTGTAAATGGGTTAGTAACTGGCTTAGTGATAGAAAGCAGAGGGTGGTTATAAATGGTATAGTCTCTAACTGGGTCGCTGTGACCAGTGGGGTACCGCAGGGGTCAGCATTGGGACCTGTTCTCTTCAACATATTCATTAATGACAGGCAAACAAGAAATAGAGCTGATCGGCACTGAAGGGGTTACTTGTGAGACAGCACAGCTGCGGGGGGAGAAGTCCCAGTGGTAGGCTAGACGGGTTTCAGCTTATACTGAAGGTGGGGAGGTGCTTGCTCAAACTGAATTGTTTATACTGCGAAGCAAAGAGATAAAGAAAGCAGCACTCACCCAGATTCTTCAGATGCAAAAAACTCCTTTAATAGGCATGGCACACAGTTCCAAACTTGGTGTACAACAGGCTACGGCATGAGAGGAGGGCGGTGCGGGAGGGTGCAGTGACGAGACAGCCGACGGCCGTTTCGCGCAAAAGCGCTTCTACGGGTCCATGTGAGTTGTGCTGGTGATGTCAGTTCCTTTTGTAGGAGTGGACTTCACCCAAGTGTTACATATAAACATAATTAATTAAAACATACTGCATTAAAAACAACAACATCACTTGTTCTTCTATCACATTAATTCAACACGGATTAGATAAAAACTGCCATGTCTAATTTATCATTTAGACCCCAAGGACCTTGTGCATTCGTTTTCAGAATCCATCTGGCTTCGCACTGCAATAACAACTTATTATGGTTACCACCCTGCTGGGGAGTTTTAACTATCTCTAAGCCAGCGTAACTAAGAGAACACGGGTTACCACCGTGTACATCTTGTATATGCTTGACTAGGCGTACTCGCCCCTTCCCCGTCAAAATGGAATTGTAGTGCTCACGAAACCTCACCATTAGGGGTCTAATAGTTTTACCAATGTAAAAACGATTACATGGACAGTAAATCACATAGACTAAATATTTTCTCTTACAAGTAACAAAGTCTCTTACAGTGTGCCAAAGAGTACCCACTTTGAGCGGATTATCCGTTTTATGTAAGTGGCACATACTACAATTACCGCACTTGAAATTACCTTGCGGCAAAGAATTCTTGATCCAATCATTATTAACAGCGGCGAGACGATTTTTTATTACTAAATCTCCTATGTTGACAGGGCGTCTATAAGCAAAACGCGGGCTAAAAGTAGTTAAACTACGGAAATCAGAATCATTAGTTAGCACATGCCAATTTTTTCGTACGGCCGCGTGAATCTCATTGTCAAGCGTACTATGTTTAAATACAAACGAAAAAATACCGCTATTATTACCATTAGCTGGCCTGCTTTGCTTCTTTTTATTCTTACCCCTTTTCAGAAGGTCCATTTGGGATAGACTCGCCGCTCGTAATTCTGCCTGCTGTAATATGTGGCTAGGGTACCCCCTGTTTTTAAAACGTAATTTCAAATCCTGTATTTGATTTTGGTAACTTTCCTCGCAGTTATTGATTTTCCTCAACCTTACCATCTGACTATATGGGATGCTATTCTTCGTATGATCAGGATGGGCACTATGATAATGCAAGACATTATTGGTTGCGGTTGTTTTCCTATGGACACTCGTTTTTAATGCCCCCTCCCTGATCTCTATTTTTACATCAAGAAAGTCCAACTCATTATTTCCGAAAACTGACGTAAATTTCATATTTTCATTATTATTTTCGTTCAGAAACACCACAAAATCATTAAAAGTCTGTTCTCCTCCATCCCACACAATAAAGACATCATCAGCAAAACGCAGATATAATCGTATATGTTTCAAATAGGGGTTTAGGGGCCCGGTGACGTGTTTCTCCTCGAACGCTGCTAAAAACAGGTTCGCGAAAACGCACGCCACCGGGGTACCCATCGCGGTACCAACCCTTTGGCTGTACCACTTGTCCATGAACTTAAAGGTGTTATTGGATAAAACAAAATCCAACCCCTCCAAAATGAAAGATACAAAGTCTTGATCTTTTTCTGTGTTCGCCAAAATCCGCTGAATTGCTTCCAACCCCTTTTGCTGCGGGATTCTGGTATATAAGTTGACGATGTCAATTGAAGCTAAGGAGAAAGTAGGTTGCCAGATAAAGTCATTGAGGGCCAACAAAAAATCCCCTGAATCTTTAACAAAAGATGGTACATTTAAAAGTAGGGGTTTTAATAGCCAGTCCAAGAATTGAGAAAGTGGTTCTGTCACAGAGTTTTTTCCCGAAACGATGGGGCGTCCCGGAGGTCTCTCCGCGTTTTTGTGCACTTTCGGGATGCTATACCAATTTGGATATTGCGGGAATTCTGGTATTAATTTTTCCGCTCGTTTTTGTGTTATCGTCCCTTTTTCCACATACTTCCGTAGAAGAGTCCTCAATTTAGCCTTGATACCATTTGTGGGGTTTTTATCCAGGATTGAATAAGTGTTAGTATCATTTAACTGGGATAGCGCCTCTTCTATGTAATACGATTTATCTAAAATTACTATATTGCCGCCTTTGTCGGCTTTTCTAACGATGACGTCATCCCATTTTTGTATTTCCCCTAACGCTCTCTTCTCCTGCACTGATAGATTTTTTGGCGGTTGTCTATATAAAATTGCTTCTATGTCTTTGATGACTAAATCTTGGAAGAGATCTATGTTATTACCAGGAGAAATTGGGGGCATCCAGCTAGACTGAACCCCTCCCACGAATGGATCCACAGGAGCGGCGTCACCGTGCACCCGCCATTCCTCAGATACTTCCTCAAGATTATAACTCAAACCAGCCAATAAAGTAGTCATTTCTATGTCCCTTTGATCTATGTTAGGGTACGCCATAAAACCCAGAGGTCCCACTGTGGCCGGTGTATCTGTGGTGACCGGTGCTGATATTTTTTCCTTATTTCTACAAAAATGTTTAAACAAATGCAACTTTCTCACACTCTTGAACAGATCGATTTTAAATTCACTTAAATCAAACTCTTCCGGCAAACAAAAATTAACCCCCCGTGATAGAACTTTAATTTGGTCCCCTGTGAGTATTTTATTAGATAAATTAATGATATGAAGGGAATCATCTGTATGGCCCCCCGTGTCTAATGTAGTTATTGCCTCCAAGACACGTTTTTGCGTTTTTTCCACACACTTTTTTCTCCTGCCTCTCCGGATCTTTTTCCCCCTAAAGGGATTTGGGATGTAGAGGATGATGGAACTGGGGATGTAACATTTGGAGTTGAGGCCACATCTTCACCAACCTCTTCGGTTGCACTTGAATCGGAATCTGTAATCCACCCATCGCGGGAGATTTTTTGCTTTTTTCCGAACTTCCTCGACCGATTTCTAGCAAAAGACCTATTCGAGCTACCGGTGCCTTTATTCCACGTGAAGATCTGGCCCGACTCAAAGTCCCGTTTATCTCTCAAAAATTTCTCTTTTTTCTTTTCTTTGGTGTCCATCTGAACAATAATTAATTTTTTCTCCAGTTTCTTCTCAAACGATTTAAAGTTGTCCTTACTGATGCGAGAAGATAATTCCTGCTTGGATTTGTCCAATTGCTCACATATTGATGCATAATCCTTTTCGTTCTGGGCTGTAACTAATTGTAGTAAATTCTGGGAACACTGCAGATGTATTTGTTCCCAAGCCTTTTGAAAACCAGGATCTTCTTTGAACTGTGAGATTTCTTTAAAGACCCTTAGGCCTCTTGGGACTCTGTTACACTCTATATAAGATTTCAGCGACTTTATCGTCCAGTAGAGGCGGATTTCTTTTTCTGCCAGAATCTGGATTTTCGATTCCAGTGATCACTGGCCAAGGCAAACAGGATCATGGGGTGCATTAAAAGAGGTCTGGATACACATGATGAGAGCATTATACTGCCTCTGTACAAATCCCTAGTTAGACCACACATGGAGTACTGTGTCCAGTTTTGGGCACCGGTGCTCAGGAAGGATATAATGGAACTAGAGAGAGTACAAAGGAGGGCAACAAAATTAATAAAGGGGATGGGAGAACTACAATACCCAGATAGATTAGCGAAATTAGGATTATTTAGTCTAGAAAAAAGACGACTGAGGGGCGATCTAATAACCATGTATAAGTATATAAGGGGACAATACAAATATCTCGCTGAGGATCTGTTTATACCAAGGAAGGTGACGGGCACAAGGGGGCATTCTTTGCGTCTGGAGGAGAGAAGGTTTTTCCACCAACATAGAAGAGGATTCTTTACTGTTAGGGCAGTGAGAATCTGGAATTGCTTGCCTGAGGAGGTGGTGATGACGAACTCAGTCGAGGGGTTCAAGAGTGGCCTGGATGTCTTCCTGGAGCAGAACAATATTGTATCATACAATTAGGTTCTGTAGAAGGACGTAGATCTGGGGATTTATTATGATGGAATATAGGCTGAACTGGATGGACAAATGTCTTTTTTCAGCCTTACTAACTATGTTACTATGTTACTATATTCCATCAGCTGTTTCACATGCTAATCGGTGGAAGAAGTGGCCAGAGGCTCCTCCTCCGCTAAAGGAGTCAGCGGCGCCCCGCAGAGCCGCGGCACAAATGGAAACAGTGGGCGGGTGAGAGGGCATCGTGCGGCCCGTGGACCTCTGATTTCCAGCCCCACAGGTGTCTCGGTCCACACTTTGCCCAGGTCTGCTGTAGAGCATTGTCAACATTGTTAGGGCTAGCGGAACGCACCAAATTATAAGAGAGATGGTATAAGTTGCGTTCGCAGCCCGGGGTCCACCGTGCAGAGATGGAACCTGCTGCTGAGTAATGACGGACTATATGGTGGTGTAATGTGGATACACACCCTGTGTGAAGGAAGCAAACCCTGTTGTGTTACAGGGCCGCGGTACCACACCAAGAGCGCAAGCAAGGAGTCTCAGGACTCTATCCCAAGACACAGGGTTAGAGTATGTTCAGACCACTTGCGCTCGACACTGCAACTGGGGTGTCAAAGTAACAGAAAATATAACTAAAAGCACAAGAGTGCGTGCTGTGCCGCTTTGGCGGACACCACTAAACACCCAGACTTGGGATAGGAAAGCGCTCTATAAGTGCACGGCGCCTCACTGGCAGTTACAGCAATAGACGCTGTAACGTGTGTCTTTATGTTGACAGCTTAGTCGGGCGCTAGACAGCAAGCATCCACCTTTTGTGAACAGTCATACACAAGGGAGGGGATTTTAAAGAACGACTAGCACTCATCAACACACAAACGATTCCAAATGTACACTAGTGCATGGCCGTGCCGCCATGCAAACCTTTTATAGCTGCAGCAAGAACAGGACCTTCCCAGAAGGACGAATGGGAGTCAGCCACAGAAGAGCAACACCTTCAAGACCTTCCTAAAGGACCAATGGGATTTGCTGCAGTATCTAAGCATGTGACCCTTGATCTCCAATGAGAGATCTTGCCCTGGGCATGCTCAGAAATGGAAGAGCAGGACTTAGACCCAAACATGTCTGCTCGCCGCTGCCAAGTACTGGCTACAATGGCAGAAGCTGGAAATGCAGCAGTAACCAGTCGTCCAGTATTAGCCTGAGCTAGACACTGGGACCAACGCTGAGCAGACTCCACTGCAGCAGGAGAAGAATGGGAGACCGCTGCGGAGATGGTTCGAGATTCCCCCTGTGCAGAGGCGGGATCTCGACACCTAACAAACATTTTTTGATAAACTTTTTTTTAGCATTTTTTTATCGTTTTCCTTACATTTTTATTTAAATATTTAAACAATTAATAAAACACTCTTGTTTTTTATGAAAAATCACTTTCAAAATGTTCAAAAAGACACTCAAGTACTCTCTGAGTGTCTTTTTATCCTTGACTTATAGATTGTTTACTATGGAGTGTTTTCCTAGTGGAAAAAACATGAAGAAAGAGATATCACTTTTGAGTGCTTGCTGTCTTTGAAAGCCTGAACATTTAAAAATAGGACAATTCTTTTTAGTGTCTTTTTAAATGTTGCCCAAAAAATGCCCCCACAAGACTTACTGTGAATATAACATAATATTACATAGTGTAAGAGTGATAGAAGGATTGGTAAACAACCCCAGATCTGAGAATCATTTCATCCAAGCAGCATATTTTTTCCCAATGTAGTTTGAGAACTCAATAAAATTCAAAAGAATAAAAGAAAAATCTTCCTAATTTATTGCTTCTTGCCAGTGGTACTCTGTTTTTAGTGAAATTATGTAGTTCCTTATAACTTGCAGCATTCTTTACAGTAAAGCAATGATATGCTTACATTAGTAATAGAATTTTCATAGAATAGTTTACTTCTGGACTTTGGTATTATTTCAAGAAAATGAAAATGTTTTAGCCAAACGCTTATGGACAGCTTAGCTATCCAGCTAAATACAAAGGTATTTTTATTTTATATTTTTAAGTAATTGTGTGTTTATATGTAGTGTTTGCGTTCCATCATGTTTTTTTGGCTTCAGACAATCAGGATCATATGGTCTACTACACTTGTGTCAGTTAACCCCATTCAGGGCCCATGATGTATTACTGAATTCAATGTTTGAACCTCTACCTCGTACTGTGTTCAGATTACACAGCAAAAACCTGCTGACAGATTCCCTTTAATACATGCAAAATTGAATTATTGAAATATGCTCATTGTAAATTCAGACTGATGGCAGCAAAACTATATCAGAGAACACATAAACACATATGGAAACAAAGAGTAAAGAAACCTGCGAAACTAACCAGAATATGTGTTAAACCTTAGATTCCTTTAAGTACTCACCTTTTACTCTGATTACAGCTTTACACATCCTTGGCATTTTCTAAAGCATTTTCATTAGGTAGTTCCCTAAATTGGATTTCCAACAGTATTTAACAAGCTCCCAGGGGTGCTGTGCACTTCTTGACTGCCCTGCCTTCACTTTGAGGTCTAACTCATGTTAAACCATCTCAATTTGTTGAGATTGGGTGATTGTGAAGGTTATGTCATCTGATGCAGTATTCCATCCTTTTCTTTTTTGTCACATGGTTCCTACTTAGTTTGAAGGTGTGTTTTGGTTTTTTGTCTTTACCTGGTTTTTTTAGGCCCGTTATTGCGGGCCTTTTTTGCGGAAATTATTGCCCCAATTTTACGGTCTGCCGCAATAATGGACCGCAAAAACTTGCAGATCACCGTTTTTTAGGTTCCCAATACTATAGCAAAAGTATTGGGAAAAAAACAGCGTTCCGCAAAACCGGAATTCACGGTGCACCGCAAAAACAACCTTCTGTTGTTTTTGCAGCCCCACTGATTTTCAATGGGGGCCGTGTTCGTAAGCCGTGAAAAAGATCGAGCAGGCTCAATCTTTTTTCATGGCCATAAATACGGCCCTTACGGCCATACGGCACACCGTGAAATTATTGCTGCTTGTTTTTGTGGCCTCATAGAAATCTATTGGGCCGCAAAAGAACGGTAAGTGTAAAAGAAACCTAAGTCCTTCAAAGTGCAAACTAAAAGGGATGGCATGTCATTGCAGAATGCTGCTATAACCATACTGGGTAAGTGTGCCTTGAGTTTAAATAAATTACCTTAGTTTTCTGCAGCAAAGCACTCCATCACACCTTGTCCTCCATGTTTCACAATGGGCACCACACATGTAGAAATCATCCACTCACATTTTCTGCATGTCTCAAAGCCATAATGGTTGGTATCAAAAATCTCAAATTTTGAATCATCAGACCATTATATTTGCCCTAAAAATGCATCTTCTTCTTGTTTGGGCTCCTCAGTAGTGCCTTCTTTGCAGCGTTTTGTTTTTAAAGGCCTGCTTCTAGCTGTTTTCTCTGGACATTTGTTGTTGGGATGTGTCTACTACTTGACATTTGTGTACCATTTATGAGGGCTCTTATCTGAGTTGTCTGTTTTCTTTTTCTGAGGCTGTTAACTCTGATGAACCTATCCTTGGCAGCAGATGTAATTCTTTCCTTTCCTGTGGCAGTTTTTATAAAACTTTTTTCATCATATTAATTGATTGTTTTCATTACTGCTTTTGAGGCCACGTTCAATTTATTAGCAATTCTCCAGATTGACTGACACTGAATGACTTAAATTAATGATGGGCTATGTTTTCTCTTTCCTCATTTGAGTGTTTCTTTCCATATTCTGGCTTGCAAATTGTCTCTTCAGAGAGGAAGATGACTAGAACTCTAGTACCACCTATTGGAAGTAGCAATCCTAACAGTCAATGTTGACCCTTTAACGAGCCTTGTCATATGACTTAGGATAATAGCCAAACCAGAATCTCAATTTGCAGACACTGTGTTTCGGGGTACTGCCCCTCATCAGTGCAAAGTGGAGATCCTGAGTTCTAGTGTGGTCAATCTGAGATTAGGCCTATGCGGTGATGTGGGGGACAATGCTTGTCATGTAACCACATGAATGGAATGACAGAAGAACAGAAGACCAGGACTTTGGACTGGAGAGCTACAGCTTACATGGTTCAAGGACAAGTAAGGAAAGGCTAGCATAAAGTTTTTTTGTTTTTTCCTAAAAGCAATTGTGGCTATTTCGATCTGGACCTAGTTGAATCTGCCAGCTGAATTTCTGAATTCGAGCACATCTATCCAAATCAAATTTCAGAAGATTCACTCATCTTTATAGACCAACATATAATTCCTGAAGATAGGCCAAAGGACACTCTTTTTCTATGTAGTCAGCTCGTTAAACTCTATGAGAACGTAACATACATCACAAATATGATAGTCAAATTTGGCAACACATTTTGTCCTGTTTTCCATAGAGCTTTATGCACTTTGTCTGGATGGGTGCTCTTGCATGTTCGATGAACCTACATGCTATTGGCGGGTCTACAGAACAGGTTAAGGGAAAATGAAAGGCAAGAGAAATAAAAAATAAAGGCTATATCTCAGCAGTGGCCATTACTCCTGATGATGAGCAGAACACAGCACTGATGAAAAGCATGGTTAGAGAGGAGGTACAATTGCTGACCTTTACCTGCGCTCGTTTCTTATTTTAGCTTACTCTATCTCAGGAAAGGGGTTTGAGATGGGACTAACTCATTAAATAATATATGACTTGTACTTTATATTTATGAAGGAAAGCAGATCAGTCCCATTGTGGTTATATGCAGACTGAACAGCAAAAAATATTTCAAGCGAAAAGGACACTGTCATCTCAAATGTATATTTTATGAATGTCATTTAGAAAGATTCACTTCACAAAAAAAGATCCAGAAGTTACACAGAAAAATGTCCCATTATATTTTATAACATTTGACTTTTTGCACAGATAACAAAGTATGCAATAATAATAAATGTGTATGTTAGTTTATGTAGAAGATCATATAATTCAGAAGAAATCTAAAAAAAAAATCTCAATTCTGTCAAGCAGACATTACTGTGACACTTTGTATTGGAAAGTGCGACATTCTTAAAGGTTGTACAATGTATTTTTTTCACAAACCTGGACTGACAGCAAAATTATTAAGAGTGGAAAAGAAAAACATCTTCCAATCATCTAAGAGAGACAGAAATATAAGTAAAAGCGACAGGAAGCTGTCACCAAAGCAGCAGCATTAGCTAAAATTGTAAAGGTAGAAATTCTGATTAAATGATAAAATAAGAAACTATTTAGGAACAACTCATACTGAATTAGCATATGACTTTTTTATACTTTTTATTATTAGTTTCATACGTTTTGCTTTTTTCTAAATTCAGCATTGCAGAAAATGAAATTTTTTTTTTTATTTTTACGTAACTTAAGGGCTGTGGGTGCAATTAATGTTGTTTCAACTGATCCACAAAGTTATAAAGTTTAATTTACATCTAATCCTTCCAAATCTTAAATGTGCTCAGAACAGAGATCACCTCATTATGCAAAATTATTATTTTTTAAAATAATAATTCCTAAGGTTCTTTTACAGTGTAATAATTGTCCAAATGTGCATTTGTAAAACTACTTGTTCATGATCAGTAAATATGGCAGAAGCCATCTGACGAAAAAGTGTAAGCAGGTGGACTGAATGCAACACCAGGTGGGAACAACAATTTACTTTATTCACCTATATGGGAAAAAGGTTATTGTTAAAGGCAAATCCCACAGGAAGAAAAATATTGACAGGATTACTGGCAAAACAATTATATAAATTGAGATATGTTGGGTATTATGCAATCCAGAATCTTGGGATTAGCTCAGGGTCTACAGTGCCGCCTAGTTATAGTTGCGGCGAGGGGGGCAAACACCTTATTCAGCAGGAACAGTCCCTAGAAACATCCACGGCATTCCGGGTCCTGGCAAGGGCCACTGTACTGTCTCACTAGGCACATGTTTGCCTAACCAAGTCTAGCAGTACTTTGTGGAACACTTTGGCATCAGCCGTACCTCATCTGGACTTTGACTGGCGTACCTCTGGCCTTTAGTGCTTGACCGTCGTCGTCTGAGCTTTCCTAGTACACACGGCCGCTGGAGCTGCAGTAGGATCACCTAGTACTTCCCTTGGCACATTGTCCTTTTAGAATGAAGGCTGACTTCCTCACCATCATGTGACCAAGAGCACTGCCTAATTATGTCCCTCATGTACCTTTTCTCCTTCAGATCAGTTCCGCAGGGTTTTGTTCAAACCTGGAAGCCACATGGCAGTGCAGTGTTTTATCTCCTGTGCTCCATTCTCCTACACAAACAGACATATATTTCTCTGCAAATTGCATCTTTTATGTGGCCTGAAAGATCACAATTGTCAGCAGCAGATCTAACCTTGTAAATGGCAAGTACTGCTGACAAAATTGAAGTCGTATGGGGACCAAATGATCATATTAAGGATTGTTCATTCTTGTACATTTTACATTGGCTTATATAGAAAGGACCTTAAAATTGTATGTATACTAGCATGTATGTTCAGTGTGAAATGCACTGCTCCTAGTCTCTATTTTGTGGATTTTGTTTTCAACACAGTTAGCTAGTATCAACATTTCCTGTAACACCCTTCCAGAATGCCTAGATTAAAAACCAAGTCGAAAATAACTAGAAGGTCACATTCCAACCTACAGTATTTGGTCAGTATTTTACCTCAGTAATTGTAAGCCAAAATCAGGAGTGGCACAATCAGAGGAAAAGTATAATAGAAACACGTCACCACTTCTGTATTTCTCACCCACTCCTGGTTTTGGCTTACAACTACTGATGTAAAATACTGACCAAATACTGAAGGTGAGAACGTGGCCAAAGAGTTTCACTTTCTTTGTTATTTCACTTAGAGATATTTTGTCATAAACTACACTACCGTTCAAAAGTTTAGGGTCACCCAGACAATTTTGTGTTTTCCATGAAAACTCATACTTTTATTAATCAAATGAGTTGCCAAATGAATTGAAAATCTACTCCAGACACTGACAAGGTTCCAAAAAAAGATTTTTATTTGAAGTAACAATTTTCTCCTTCAAACTTTGCTTTTGTAAAAGAATGCTCCCTTTACAGCAATTACAGCATTGCAGACCTTTGGCATTCTAGCAGTTAATTTTCTGAGGTAATCTGGCGAAATTTCACCCCATGCATCCAGAAGACCCTCCCACTAGTTGGTTTGGCTTGATGGGCACTTTTTGCCTACCATATGGTCAAGCTGCTCCCACAACAGCTCATTGGGGTTGAGATCTGGCGACTCAGTTGCTCAGTTGTGCAGCGGGGCCTCCCACTTCTTCTTCTACTCTGGTTAGAGCCTGTTTGTGCTCTTCTCTGAAGGGAGTAGTGGACATCGTTGTATGAAATCCTCAGTTTCTTGGCAATTTCTCGCATGGAACAGCCTTCATTTCTAAGAACAAGAATAGACTGTCGAGTTGCACATGAAAGTCCTTTTTTTCTGACCATTTTGAGAGTTTAATGGAACCAACAAATGTGATGCACCAGATTCTCAACTAGCTCAAAGGAAGATCAGGTTTATAGGTTCTCTAATCAGCCAAACTGTTTTCACCTGTGCTAACATACTTGCACAAGGGTTTTCAAGGGTATTCTAACCATCCATTAGCCTTCTTACACAGCAAACACAAAGTACCATAAGAACAATGGAGTGATGGTTGTTGGAAATGGGCCTCTATACACCTATGAAGATGTTGCATTACAAACCAGATGTTTGCAGCTAAAATAGTCATTTACCACATTAATAATGTAGGGAGTGTATTTCTGAATCCTTTAATGTTAGCTTCATTGGAAAAAACAGCTTTTATTTAAAAAATAAGGACATTTCTAAGTGACCCTAAACTTTTGAATGGTAGTGTACATCATCAAAGTATCGATGATCTTGAAAATATTGTGGCTAGGTGAGATATGCTTAGCTATTGTAACTTGCATCTGGTTTAAATTAGCATTAAAAATGTTTTTCTGCCCTGAACATTTGCACAGATACCATGCAGTATGAGCAGTGAAATAGTGTGTGGTTTGTGTGTGTATACGGAAGCAGTGGAGTAAAACAGGGGCGGTGTTGCCTGGGTGCAAAATTCTTAAGTGCTCAACATTTAAAACATTTAAAAAGAAAAAAAAGACATCTTTTTTTGTCTTTTATAAGTTTGTGACCCCAAGAAATGGTTAGCGCCATAGATTCAAGGCAGTGAATGCCCTGGACTGATGCCATGATTCTCCAGATGAGCACTACTATGAACTGTGTTGATTTCGACAAGACACTGATACAGATTACAGTACAGATCAAAAGTTTGGACACACCTTCTCATTTAAAGATTTTTCTGTATTTTCATGACTATGAAAACTGTAGATTCACACTGAAGGCATCAAAACTATGAATTAACACATGTGGAATTATATACTTATCAAAAAAGTTCTAGATTCTTCAAAGTAGCCATCCTTTGCTTTGATGACTGCTTTGCACACTCTTGGCATTCTCTTGATGAGCTTGAAGAGGTAATCACCGGAAATGGTTTTCACTTCACAGGTGTGCCCTGTCAGGTTTAATAAGTGGGATTTCTTGCCTTATTAATGGGGCTGGAATCATCAGTTGTGTTGTGCAGAAGTCTGGTGGGTACACAGCTGATAGTCCTACTGAATAGACTGTTAGAATTTGTATTATGGCAAGAAAAAAGCAGCTAAGTAAAGAAAAACGAGTGGCCATCATTACTTTAAGAAAAATTGGGAAAACTTTGAAAGTATCCCCAATTGCAGTTGCAAAAACCATCAAGTGCTGCAAAGAAACTGTCTCACATGAGGACCGCCCCAGGAAAGGAAGACCAAGAGTCACCTCTGCTTCTGAGGATAAGTTTATCCGAGTCACCAGCCTCAGAAATCACAGGTTAACAGCAGCTAAGATTAGAGACCAGGTCAATGCCACACAGAGTTCTAGCAGCAGACACATCTCTACAACAACTGTTAAGAGGAGACTTTGTGCAGCAGGCCTTCATGGTAAAATAGCTGCTAGGAAACCACTGCTAAGGACAGGCAACAAGGAGAAGAGACTTGTTTGGGCTAAAGAACACAAGGAATGGACATTAGACCTGTGGAAATCTGTGCTTTGGTCTGATGAGTCCAAATTTGAGATCTTTGGTTCCAACCACCGTGTCTTTGTGCGACGCAGAAAAGGTGAACGGATGGACT
Source organism: Ranitomeya imitator (assembly GCF_032444005.1). Lineage (NCBI taxonomy): Eukaryota > Metazoa > Chordata > Amphibia > Anura > Dendrobatidae > Ranitomeya > Ranitomeya imitator. The sequence continues at coordinate 268,532,143 of NC_091285.1, read as the reverse complement.
CTACATGCCTGGTTCCCACCGTGAAGCATGGAGGAGGAGGTGTGATGGTGTGGGGTGCTTTGCTGGTGACACTGTTGGGGATTTATTCAAAATTGAAGGCATACTGAACCAGCATGGCTACCACAGTATCTTGCAGCGGCATTCTATTCCATCCGGTTTGCGTTTAGTTGGACCATCATTTATTTTTCAACAGGACAATGACCCCAAACACACCTCCAGGCTGTGTAAGGGCTATTTGACCAAGACGGAGAGTGATGGGGAGCTACGCCAAATGACCTGGCCTCCACAGTCACCAGACCTGAACCCAATCGAGATGGTTTAGGGTGAGCTGTACTGCAGAGTGAAGGCAAAAGGGCCAATAAGTGCTAAGCATCTCTGGGAACTCCTTCAAGATTGTTGGAAGTGCATTTCCGGTGACTACCTCTTGAAGCTCATCAAGAGAATGCCAAGAGTGTGCAAAGCAGTCATCAAAGCAAAAGGTGGCTACTCTGAAGAACCTAGAATATAAGACATATTTTCAGTTGTTTCACACTTTTTTGTTAAGTATATAATTCCACATGTGTTAATGCATAGTTTTGATGCCTTCAGTGTGAATTTACAATTTTCATAGTCATGAAAATACAGAAAAATCTTTAAATGAGAAGGTGTTCCAAACTTTTGGTCTGTACTGTACGGGACCTTATGGAAGATCAGGGAACCATAGCTTGCTCTCCATCCTGTAGGTTGCAGGCTGCTTTAGGCCCACTAGTTAAAGTAAGTAGCACCCTGATGCAGGTGCTGCACTGATGCCACTACATTGATTTGCCTGTGCTTAACCCACTGCTTGTGCAGGGGAGTAGAGGACTCGGTCACTTGAATCAGGTAACTGTAAGCTTTATTTTTTGTTGGGGTAGCACAAAGATGGCATGGAAGGAGCAACTCTTTCTCAAGGGAACACTCAGGAGATATTATTTGTTTTATTAAAGACACTCATGGGATATTATTTGTTTAAAGGGGGCACTCAGTAGGCAATTGGTTAGGGAGCACAATACTTGCTGTGCCTGGTGCACTGTCAAAGCATGATACGCCTTTAGAAGTAATATAATCTATAAAAACTATTGTAGGTCTAAAATGTGTAGTTACTTTTCTACAGACTCCCTATAACAATACGTGTTGTGATGTGATCTAGCAGTTCATTTTGAACAGTTGTGGGTCAACAGAACATAAAAATCAGGCTAATTAGGATGTGGAGATTGATATCTATGATCAAATATGTAAAAAATCAGAGTTTTTTTTTACTTTCCTTACTTTCTCCACTATTTCTCCAACTAAGTCTACTATCCTTGGTGAGCAAGTGAAAGAGGCTGAAAACATGGTAAATCCATGTAAAACAGGGTGAGTTGACATGTCTGAAAACTCTATGGGGCTATAATGCTAGTTACCGTATATACTCGAGTATAAGCCGACCTGAGTATAAGCCGACCCCCTAATTTTGCCACAAAAAACAAGGGAAAACTTAATGACTTGAGTATAAGCCTAGGGTGAAAAATGCAGCAGCTACTGGTAAATTTCAAAAATAAAAATAGATACCAATAAAAGTAAAATTAATTGAGACATCAGTAGGTTAAGTGTTTTTGAATATCCATATTGAATCAGGAGCCCCATATAATGCTCCATACAGTTTATGATGGGCTCCATAAGATGCTCCATATTAAAATATGCCCCATATAATGCTGCACAAATGTTGATTATGACCCCATAAGATGCTCCATACAGACATTTGCCCTGTATAATGCTCCACAAATGTGGATTATGGCCCCATAAGATGCTCCATACGGATAATTGCCCCATATAATGCTGCACATGGCCCCATAAGATGCTCCATACAGATACAGTATTTGCCCCATATAATGCTGCATATGGCCCCATAAGATGCTCCATACAGATAACTGCCCCATATCATGCTGCACATGGCCCCATAAGATGCCCCATACAGATAACTGCCCCATATCATGCTGCACATGGCCCCATAAGATGCTCCATACAGATAACTGCCCCATATAATGATGCACATGGCCACATAAGATGCTCCATACAGATATTTGCTCCGTATAATGCTCCACAAATGTTGATTATGACCCCATAAGATGCTCCATACAGATATTTGCCCTGTATAATGCTCCACAAATGTTGATTATGACCCCATAAGATGCTCCATACAGATATTTGCTCCCATATAATGCTGCACATGGCCCCATACAGATGCCCCATACAGATATTTGCCCCATATCATGCTGCACATGGCCACATAAGATGCTCCATACAGACATTTGCCCCATATAATGCTGCACATGGCCACATAAGATGCTCCATAAATGTTTGATTATGACCCCATAAGATGCCCCATACAGATATTTGTCCCCATATAATGCTGCACATGGCTCCATACAGATTCCCCATACAGATATTTGCCTCTATATCATGCTGCACATGGCCACATAAGATGCCCCATACAGATATTTTCCCCCATATCATGCTGCACATGGCCACATAAGATGCCCCATACAGATATTTGCCCCTATATCATGCTGCACATGGCCACATAAGATGCACAATACAGATATATTGTTAAAAAAATTACATACTCACCTCTCAGGCCCCCGGCACTTGCTATACTCACCTTTCCCGTTCCATCGCTGACCGCCTCTGTGTCTTCCCATGCTCTGCACCGACGTTCAGGAAGAGGGCGGCGTGCACTAATCACGTCACCACACCCTCTGACCTGAGCGTCACTGCGGAAGACACAGCGGCGCCGACGGTGGAACGAGGAGCTGGTGAGTAGCGCGAACTGCCCCCGTCATACTCACCTGTTCCTGGCACCGTCGCCGCATGTCTGTTCCCCGGCGCTGCATTTTCTTCCTGTAGTGAGCGGTCACCGTCACCGCTCATTACAGTAATGAATATGCGGCTCCACCTCTACGGGAGGTGGAGCTGCATATTCATTACTGTAATGAGCGGTACCATGTGACTGCTCACTACAGGAAGAAGCTGCAGTGCAGGAAGAAGCAGGGACGTGCAGGGACCTTGCCGGGAGTAGGTGAGTATAATTATACAGCCACCGCTCCCCCTCCCCTGCCGACCCCTGGGTGTGACTCGAGTATAAGCTGAGAGGGGGACTTTCAGCCCAAAAAAGTGGGCTGAAAATCTCGGCTTATACTCGAGTATATACGGTAGTTTCTTACCTTCGCTAGTTGCAGTCTTACTCAATTAACTAGAAACAGATTTCTCCTCTGGCTGCTAACTGTCAGCTCTTAAGTAGCAAAAGGCAAGGCCAGGATTACTAAACATTGTCCCTAAACAACACCTGACAAAAAGGATAGTTAGAACTACTCTAAACCTGGCCTTCTCCAGTATATATAAAACCTCCCAATGATTTCAGTCTGAATCCAACTAACCTCTTTGACCTATTTTTCTAGGCTGATGTTTTCCCATAATTTACTTCAGCCAAACTGCAACTCAACAGCAAAGCATCAGGAACTCCTTGCCAGCTCACAATCTGCTTCTGCTTTCCAGTCCTTACATGCAGCTAACATCTATTGCAATATAAAGATCTAAGATCACAACAGAAGATCCACTGTGCAGCATTATCTCAGATTTAGAATCTCTCTTCCTGTGATTTTCAGCCTTGCTGCTATCTCAGAAAACAAGCTACACCAGCCTTCAGCTACCCCACACACCTCAGGTAGACAGATTTCAAATCCTTCTTGTCTCTTCCATGCCATCGCAGGTCAATTTAATACTATTCACAGGCTGCAATAGTCTCTGTCATTTTGCCGCAATACATTGCAGCAGGCGTGGACTTGTAATACTTGAGCATGTTCAGTGGGGTGTACAGTCTCTAAACTGTACTTTCATCACCCGGGAGTGTCATTGATCATGTCGCCCAGCTGCAAGAAAGGAAGACATATGTAATGCCTGTCATTAGGGAACATCTTATCCAGGCACAGGAGGCCCAAGCGAGGGTATACAACCGATCAGCGAGGCTAAGGCAATTCCAGCCTGTAGACCGCGTGCTAGTACTTATCTCTACGATGGAGAGCAAATTCTTGGCAAAGGGCAAGGCTTGAGTGAAATCATGGAAAATCTCGAAGTGAATTACAAGGTACACCAGCCCGATCACAGGAAGTCACACCAGGTATACCATGTTAACCTACTCAAACTTGGCAAGACTGTGAACCGCTTGAAGCTCCTTGCCAGGGGGCCCATCCTGAAGCCAAGGTCAAGGAGGTTGTGATTACTGAAACGCTATCGCCGACGCAGAAGCAAAAATGACGAGAACTGCTAGTAGGTGAAGAGAATTCTGGACTTCATGGTGAGAGAGGAATCAAGAAGTGGTTGGTCAAGTCCCGTTGTCCTCGTGCCGAAATCCCAATATCAAGTGGCAGTTTTGAGACTAAAAGCACTTGTGTGTTCAAAACGCGTACAGTTTATACAGGCACTCTCCTTCTGGTATATCCGGTTTTTGTATGTCTTATAGCCTATTTCTATTTTAAATGAATACCATTAAAGTTAAGCGATTTTATCTTTTGGAGCTGGATTCCTTTTTTTCCACATGTGCATCTCTAGGCGTCTTGCAGAGACGCAAATCTGTGCTCAAGATTTCCTGGACTCATAAGGAAATTCATCTAAATGGCGAGCTGAATTTATCTTTTTTCTGCAGTTTTGTAATGACTGCCGCAAGCTCATTGAGGTGTCCCATTTCGATGTGTACCATATGCCTGTGTGGATGAGCTCATTGAGTGACTGGGGCCCGCAAGATGCATTTCTACCCTCAACCTGACAAAGGTACTGGCAGATCCCCATGTTCCAGAGTGCCAAGGAGAAGATGGCCTTCTTGACGCTGGATGGATGTTTTCAGTTCACCAGAATGCCCTTCAGACTGCAGGGGGCCCTAAGGGGGCTTGGTCATTTTTAGCCCTGACTGGAGTTCGCATTTGCCAGAAGTACAGGCAATCCTCGAAGCGAAATTCACCATAAATCCCAAGTAGTGTGCCACAGGGAAGTAAGAAGCCTGGTACTTGGGCTACGTTGTCACAAGAAGCAAGATTAAGCCCTTGTTAAATAAGATAGAAGCAATTCAGAAGTGGCCGCAACTTCTCTCCAAGAAGCAAGTGAGGGCATTTCTTGGGATTGTGGGGTATTACCGGAGTTTTATCCCAAACTTCGCCATAAGTGCCGCATTGTTAATGGATCTCCTTGTGGGCACCAAGTCGACGATGGAAAAATGGACTCCTGATGCAGAGTTGGCGTTTCAAGAGCTGAAGCGGGATCTGTGCAAGCAACTGGTTCTGGTCGCACTCGACTTCAGTAAAGAATTTGTGGTCCAAACCGATGCTTCAGAAATTAGGTTGGGAGCTGTGCTGTCATAGGAAATTAATGGAGAAGAGAATCTCATCCTATATCTGAGCCGTAAACTCTCACCTTGCGAGAAGAACTACGCTAACGTTAAATAGGTAACCCAGTCCTCCTGATTTTCAGATATGAAACACCTGAGGTAGATTCTGGTTAACCCATTCAGTCTGCCCATTAGAAGTGGATCCCAAGACGGGTGCAAAATGCCCTCCAAAATTTGGAGACAAACTGCACCCCCCGATCAGATACAATATCGGTCGGGATCTCATGCAGTCTAATTATCTCCCTGATGAAAACTTGCGCCAAGGATTTGGCGTTCGTATTTCCTTCTGACATGGGAAGATCCATGATAAAATCGACTGACAAGTGAGTCCAAGGTCTACCGGCGGGCGAGTATGCGATGCCTTAGAACACGCCCGGACACTGCAGGTGGCTACATACTCCCGGACATCCTTATAAGCACCTGGCCACCAAACGCTGCATGTAAGAATATCAGCAGTGGTATTATTAACTGGGTGTCTGGACAACACTGAATCGTGATGTTCACTAATGACTCTAAGATGGAGATTAACAGCAACAAACAGTTTACCAAGTGGACAGGCAGCAGGGGCATTCCCCTGCATGTCAATAACCATTCTTTCCACATCTGAGCATATAGACGCCATAACTACCCCTTTTTGAAAAATAGGTACTGGATAACACTTATCTCCTCCCCAGGAAAGCAACAGGATAAGGTAACTCCCTTAATGTTTTTGTTCTCCGGCCTATATGTGACAAAAAGTTAAACCTGGAAAAGAACAATGCCCATCTTGCCTGTCAAGGTGTTAGACGTTTCGCTGATTCCAAATATACTAAATTCTTATGATCAGTGATTACCATAACTGGGTGAACCATTCCCTCCAAAAAATGGCCCCACTCTTCAAAAGCCTATTTGATTGCTAACACTTCCCTGCTACCAATGTCACAGTTTTTCTCAGCAGGTGAGGTGTTTTTTAGAAAATTATGCACATGGATGTCATTTACCAGGAGATGCACCCTGCGATAATACAGCCCCCACTTCCACCTCAGACTCATCAAATTGAATGATAAAAGGCTGAGAGACATAAGGCTGTAAAAGGATCAGCACAGAAGAAAAACACCTCTTCAACGTATCAAATGCCTTCCTTGGCAGGACTGGACCACTTGGGGAAGTTTGTCCCCTTCCAGGTCATATCCGTGAGAGGTTTGATTACTACCAAATGTTTTAATTGAATTTACGGTAGTTGTTGGCAAAACCTTAAAACCTTTGTAACGCCTTCAAATCCTCAGGACGATCCCAATCTAATACCACCTGGACTTTCGCCAGATCCATGCTAAAACTGGTGGAATGATGGGGAGGGAATTCTTGGCACCCCTGCTCCGAGAACACATCCCCAAAATCTGACAGTCTGGGCATCCACCCTAGCAAACCAGGTACCCAGGCAGTGTCCTTGACAATACCCACTCCATGTTACTACTTCCTGGGTCTGCCAATCTACTACAGGATTGCTCAGAGCGATCCAAGGAAATCCCAGAACCACAGGCGAGGGCAGACTCTCTAGCACATAACAGTCCAGCACCTCAGTGTGCATGACCCCCACCTGAAGCTGTAAGTCTTGGACAACTTGAGTAAAATGCCCCTTTCTCAAGGGGGCAGAGTAGATGGCGATTATGGGTATGGGTCTGGACAGAGTATGTGGTATGAGGCCTTGGACCTGGACAAACCTAGCGTTAATCAAATAAAACCCCGCCCCACTGTCCAGAAACACAGAGACGTCCACCTTAAGCCCACCCAGGTGGATTACACCTGATAGGAAAAATTGTGTCCTATTAATGGAGGTGATGGGGACACCCGGGTTGCTAACCTCCCCGCTACCCGGGCCACCTAGTTTTCCTAGCAGTTGTTTACTATGTGATCAGGAGGGACACGTGCCCACGAAATAGCCTTTTTTACCACAATTTAAACACACTTGCCCCTTACGCCAGTCTAAAGGTAGTTTACCAGAGTGAGGTGCCGCCCCCACCAGCATGGGTGAACTACTACCAGTATGGTTCCTGTGTCTATCCGGTGAAGCAGCTGATTGAGTCAGCCACTCACAATATACTGTGTATGTATATATATATATATATATATATATATATATATATATATGTGTATATATATATATATATATATATATATATATACACACACAGTGGGGGAAATAAGTATTTGATCCCTTTGCTGATTTTTTTACGTTTGCCCACTGACAAAGACATTAACAGAGTATACCGTATATACTCGAGTATAAGCCGACCCAAGTATAAGCCGACCCCCCTAATTTTGCCACAAAAAACTGGGAAAACTTATTGACTCGAGTATAAGCCTAGGGTGGAAATGCAGCATTTACCGGTGAATTTCAAAAATAAAAATAGATCATTATTTCCCCATAGCTGTGCCATATAGTGCTCTGCACCGTTCATATTTCCCCATAGCTGTGCCCCATATAGTTCTCTGCACCGTTCATTTTGTCCCATAGCTGTGCCCCATATAGTGCTCTGCACCGTTCATTTTGTCCCATAGCTGTGCCCCATATAGTGCTCTGCACCGTTCATTTTGTCCCATAGCTGTGCCCCATACTGTGCTCTGCACCGTTCATTTTGTCCCATAGCTGTGCCCCATACTGTGCTCTGCACCGTTCATACTGTCCCATAGCTGTGCCCCATACTGTGCTCGGCACCGTTCAGTATTGCCCCATATCTGTGCCCCATATACAATGCTCTGCACCGTTCATTTTGTCCCATAGCTGTGCCCCATACTGTGCTCTGCACCGTTCAATTTGTCCCATAGCTGTGCCCCATACTGTGCTCGGCACCGTTCAGTATTGCCCCATATCTGTGCCCCATATACAATGCTCTGCACCGTTCATTTTGTCCCATAGCTGTGCCCCATACTGTGCTCGGCACCGTTCAGTATTGCCCCATATCTGTGCCCCATATACAATGCTCTGCACCGTTCATTTTGTCCCATAGCTGTGCCCCATACTGTGCTCGGCACCGTTCATTTTGTCCCATAGCTGTGCCTCATACTGTGCTCTGCACCGTTCATTTTGTCCCATAGCTGTGCCCCATATAGTGCTCTGCACCGTTCATTTTGTCCCATAGCTGTGCCCCATACTGTGCTCTGCACCGTTCATTTTGTCCCATAGCTGTGCCCCATACTGTGCTCTGCACCGTTCATACTGTCCCATAGCTGTGCCCCATACTGTGCTCGGCACCGTTCAGTATTGCCCCATATCTGTGCCCCATATACAATGCTCTGCACCGTTCATTTTGTCCCATAGCTGTGCCCCATACTGTGCTCGGCACCGTTCAGTATTGCCCCATATCTGTGCCCCATATACAATGCTCTGCACCGTTGATTTTGTCCCATAGCTGTGCCCCATACTGTGCTCGGCACCGTTCATTTTGTCCCATAGCTGTGCCCTATACTGTGCTCTGCACCGTTCATTTTGTCCCATAGCTCTGCCCCATATAGTGCTCTGCACTGTTCATTTTGTCCCATAGATGCTCCACATAAATCTGTGCCGCTGCTGCTGCTGCAATTAAAAAAAAAAACACATACTCATCTCTCTTGATTGCAGCTCCCGGCGTCCGGTCCCGGCGTCTCTGCACTGACTGAACTATACGCGTCATCGCGCCCTCTGACCTGAACAGTCAGAGCGCAGACGCCGGGAAGATGGAGGCGCCGGGAAGATGGAGCGGCGCCCGGCGGCTGGAACGTGGACAGGTGAATATTACATACTTACCTAGTCCCAGCGATCCTGACGCTCTCTCTGCCTGTCACAGCTGGTCTTCGGTGCCGCAGCTTCTTTCTCTATCAGCGGTGACCGGCACCACTGATTAGAGAAATGAATACGCGGCTCCACCCCTATGGGAGTGGAGTCCATATTCATTTTTCTAATGAGCGGTCCCAGGTGACCGCTGTAGAGGGGAAGAACTGCAGCACCGAAGACCGTGGGATGGCAGGGACAGCGCCAGGATCGCTGGGACTAGGTAAGTATGCCTCAGCGCCCTCACCCCCTCACCCGCCGACCCTGCCACCCACCTTGACTCGAGTATAAGCCGAGAGGGGCACTTTCAGCCCAAAAATTTGGGCTGAAAATCTCGGCTTATACTCGAGTATATACGGTAATTTTAAGGGAAGTTTAATTTTAACATTGAGAGATAGAATATCAAAAATAATATCCAGAAAATCACATTGTATAAATTATATAAATTTATTTGCATTTTGCAGCGAGAAATAAGTATTTGATCCCCTACCAACCCTTAAGAGTTCTGGCTCCTACAGACCAGACAGATTCTCCTGCATGTGTCTTGCACAGTCACCTTTATAAAAGACTCATGTCCACAGACTCAATTAATCATTCGAATTAGGTAATGTAATGAATTCATATGCAGACCGATCAGAAATCTGAGAAGGGATGTGTGGGAATTTATTGGCTGATTTCTAAGACTGCTTATAATTACAATACAAGCTATGTTGCTTTGATTTTTTTTCCATTCTTGAAGTATTTTTTGTTTATTCAAGTTGACTTACCTTTGCATAGCAGTTTGTGAAAATACCTGAAACAAATAAAGAGGATTTCCAATATTTAAAAAAAAAATGCAAAAAAGTAGGGAATGATCTAAAATATAGAAATAAGCATTACATAGGTGTATCCCCTACTGCTCAGGGAGCACTGCTGGTCCTGTAGCAATGATATTCTGTACATACTGTATATCCCTGTGCCTGCTGCAGCCAATCACTGACCTTTCTGCTGCAACCAATCCCTGGCCTCTCAGTTCAATGTCAACGTCATGAGCAATGCATGTTGGGAAGTGAGGGAAAGCTGCAACTAGCAAGTAATGATTATTTCAGTTCTGCCATGTCCATGGGAACAGCTGACACTTAACCACACATAACCATTTTGTACTGCACACTTCAGACGGTTTTACGCTAGCCTACTTATTACTTATATTTAGCCTTCTTTGTACCTGTTTAGCTGTTCTCAGCTTGACAGTTTCTTTCCTGGCAGTTCTGTAGTGTAGATGCACTAGCTGTAATTACTAAGTTTACTTTCGTTTAGATAGATGCTCCGCTTTGCCTGTCATCGCTTCCGTGGTATAATTACCTGAAACTTTGTCTCGCATTGAATAAGGCTCGATGAGAACGTTCATCAGGGGACTTTTATATTTATTTGCTGATGCAATACGAAAAAAAAGAATAATGATTTTAAAACTGATGTCATGTACGGAATGGCAAAGCGAGGGAAGAATTTAGTGTGAAGCCGTAACATCATATGAGTCACACTAGATTAATAGACCAATGATGTGTACATGTTAGATATCAAGGTCCAACGGAAAAAAAAGATGATACCCTCCAGAAAAAAGTGTGCAGTGTCTAGTGCAGAGGACGAGAAGGCAAGTCATGGCACAGGAAGTCAGAGACCGCCACCAAGAAAATCCCTGTGTTATGCCCTGCTCCCTCTGGCCCTGCACCATAATACAGTGCATCAGGTTTGCGGAACCAGAACTAAATACGACAATGGCAGCCTAAGCATTTAAACCCTTCCCAACATGGTGATTTTCTGTTTTCTGTTCCTCTCCTTCTTCCAAGAGTCTTAATGGTTGACTTTTCTGCTGACATAACCACATCAGGGCTTCTTTTTAGCAGGAGGACTTGTAGGTTTTAATGACACCATTCCTTACTATTCAATGTAGTGGAAAACTGTTAAAAAAATTCATATGTGGCGAAATTGAGCACAATCCTTCAATTGATTCTTTTTGCGGTGTTCATTGTATGGTAAAAATGACCTGGCGACATGACTATTCAGGTCAGTACAATAACGATGATACCAAACATGTATATATTTTTTTTTATTAAAGTAGTGAAAATGTATTAATAGTTCTAAAAAAAACGTTGTTCATGCTACCATGTTTTTTATGTTGCTTGTCTTTTGCATGGTGAGTAGTAATGAGCAAGTATATTCGTTGCTTGTGTTTTCCCGCGCATGCTCGGGTGGTCTCCGAGTATTTGTTAGTGTTCGGAGATTTAGTTTTCGTCACCGCAACTTAATGATTTAGAGGATTTAGAGCTACTAGACAGCTTGAATACATGTGGGGATTCCCTAGCAACCAGGCAACCCCCACATGTACTCAGGCTGGCTAGTAGCTGTAAATCATGCAGCTGTGTCAACATAAACTAAATCTCTGAAAACTAACAAATACTCGGAGATCACCCGAAGATGCTCAGGAAAACCCGAGCAACGAGTATACTCGCTCATCACTAATGGTGAGCTGACACTTTTTCTTGATACCATTTCAAGGTACATACATTTTGATTTTCATTTTGCTATATATGTTTTTTATTCTTTTTTCATTATTTCTATATTTGAAATCAGAGAAAAAGGGAATTCACATTTTTAGATTTTTTTTTTTCTGTATGATAACCTCTTTCTGACGTTGGGCGTAATAATATGCGCACGTCAGACTCCTCCTGTTTGGTGCGGGCTCCAGGGCTGAGCCCGCACATTTCTTTACACATGTCAGCTGATCTATACAGCTGACATTTGCCCGCAACAGACATGGGTGGAATCACGATCTACCCGCAGCTGTTGACTAGTTAAATGTTGTCAATTTCTGACAGCGGCATTTAACTTGCGCTTACCGGAAGCGCACCCTTTTTCCCGCCTATTGGTGACCCCATCACATGATCGCGAGTCACCGATTGGTCGGCATTACAACCAGAGGCATCCAGCAGACCTCTATGGTTGTCATAGCCAGATTACTATGAGCGCCACCCGGTGGCCGGCACTCATAACAAGTGAGTATTTCTGCTACACACAGTCGATCTGATCATTACCTGTATGTAGCAGAGCTGATCGGATTATCGCAGCTTCTAGTCTCCCTTGGAGACTATTGAAGAATGGAAAAACTAAAAAAAAAGTTTTTACAAATATTTTAAAAAATATATATATAAAAGTTAAAATCATCCCCCTTTTGTCCCATTCAAAATAAAACAATAAAAAAATCAAATATACACATATTTGGTATCGTCGCGTTCAAAATTGCCCGTTCTATCAATATAAAAAAAGAAATAACCCAATCGCTAAACGTCGCAAAAAAAGTCAAAACATCATAATTACGTATTTTTGGTCACCACCACATTGCGTTAAAATGCAATAACGGGCGATCAAAGGATTGTATCTGTACCAAAATAGTATCATTAAAACCATCAGTTCGGCATGCAAAAAGTAAGCCCTCACCGAGTCCCAGATCATGAAAAATGTTGACGCCCCGGGGATCGGAAAATGGCACAATTTTTTTTTTGCAAATGTTGGAATTTTTTTTCATCACTTAGATAAGAAAGAATCTAGACATGTTTGGTGTCTCTGAACTCGTAATGACCTGGAGAATCATAATGTCAGTCAGTTTTACCATTTAGTGAACATGGTAAAAGAACAAAAAACAAAAACAACTGTGGAATTGCACGTTTTTTTGCAATTTCACCACACTTGGAATTTTTTCCTGTTTTCCAGTGCATGATATGCTAAAACGAATGATGTTGTTCAAAAGTACAACTTGTACCGCAAAAAACAAGCCCTCACATAGCCATATTGACCAAAAATAAAAAAAAGTTATGTCTCTGGGAAGATGGGGAGCAAAAAACGCAAAAACTGAAATACCTCTGGTTGTTAAAGAGTTAAAAACTAATTTATTTTCATTTTTTTTAGTCTCATTAGGGGAGATTATCCTAGGGGACTATATATAATACTGCAGTATATAGTAAAAGTTTTATTCTGCTTTGAAGCCCAGCTACCTGCTGGTCTTCACAGAAATATTGTAATAGCTGTCACTGGAGTCTTCAGCATACCCACAGCTGCCGTAGCAACCCATCAGTACCCTGCAATTGTCTTTCTAGCCAGTTAATCCTTCTTTTTCCCATTAGGTCTATGACATTGGGTGATTAAAAACAGACTGGATGAATCCTTTTAAATTTTATGTAGAAAAAGAAAGCATTTTTTCGCTGCATGAATCAGCATCAGAACTACAATTGTATGTCACTGAAAAGCCCCTGGGAAGCTCAGGAAGCTCAGCTGCAACTCCTCTCAACTCCTGACCCAGTTGCACCCCCCCTTACTTTTTTTATCTTCCTTGTTTCCTTTTGTCAGTGACATAGGATTGTAGTTTTAATGCTGACTTGTGCAGTGAAAAAGACTATCTGTTTCCACAGAGCTTAGAAGGATTCAGCTTGTCTGTTTTTAACCATGCTATGTCATAGACCTAATCGAAATGGAAGAATTGGCTGGGTAGAAAGGCAAAATGAGCAACTGTAAATACACAGGGCTGCAATATATTAAGAGGATAAAAACTTTGATGAGAGGAGTGCTTCTTTAAACAATGTCAAAGTCTTATATTTTTGACTCTATTATTTGATTTGGTTGTCTTCATCTACATTTAGGACTTGTTTGAAATTCTGATGTACGTTGTAGCTTTAAGTTAACTTTCAATGACCACTCTATGAACAAAAATACTTGTTATATATTTCTGGCATTTGGATATCTCTTTGTAATATTTTTGTATAGAAATTTTTGTTGGGCAAAACTGGCTGATTTGTGCACTTTCTAAGGCAGTTTTCCCCAACTCCAGTCCTCAAGATCTACCAACAGATTCCCTTAGTATTGCGCAGGAGATGGAAATATTATTAAAGTGGTATTCCCTTCTCCAAATATCCTATCCCAATATGTAGTAGGTGTAATAATAATATTAGCAAATACATCCAATTAGAAATGTAGTATAGTTCTTCTGATTCACTATGTCTTTCCTTATGTGCAGGCATTGCAGGACCTTAGGTATCTATGGTTAGGACCACTAGTAAGTAGCTGTCACTATTTTGGTGATCATAACCATGGATAGCTAAGGTCCTGCAATGCCTGCACATGAGGAAAAAGACATAGCAAATTAGAAAAACTACACCACATTTCTAATTGGAGGTATTTGCTAATATTATTATTATTACACCTATTACATATTGGGGTAGGATATTTGGAGGTGGAAAAACCACTTTAAGGCATCAGAAATTGCCACTGGTTCTCTCACCTGTGCAATACTAAGGAAATCCTGAAATCGTGGTTTGTTGGTAGGCCTTGAGGACTGGAGTTAGGGAAAACTGTTCTAGGGCCTCAGAATGACAAACTTCACTCCCTTTCCACCTTACAATACACCCTTTAATTTTATTTTTTATTGTAAATAACTAAATGCTATATACTCACAATTTAGAATCGTTCTTGTCTTGAATATATACAGTATTTTTGTCATGATCCGTTCCAGGGTTTATTAGTGTCTGCCCTTTTTTGGACGGATTATATCAAGGGTTAACTTTGCTCTGCCTCATTCTGGGTTTGGGTTTGCTATTTAGCTCCCATGAATCTTGCTGGCAGTGTCAGTTATAGTTCTGTCTTCGGCTTGTGAGCCTGACTCTGGAAACCCTTGGTTTGTCCTGCTGTGAACCCTCACTTGTCCTGTGTCTGTTATCCCCCTCTGTCTGCCCTTTCCCTGCGTTTGTCTGTTCTGATTGATTCTCTGATTCTGATCTCCTGGCTTGGCTATTGACTCTGTCTTGATTTGTCCCTATTGTACCGTATTTTGCTCGCCCTGGTTTACTGATCTCTGGCTACGTCCTGACTATCCTTTCTGTTTTAATCCTTTTTGTACTGACGTGTTATCTTGTGCCTTGACTCGGCTTTTTCTGACTACTCTCTTGCCACTAGGTGGCATCTGTTCAGCTGCTCAGTGTGTGCAGTCTCGCGTCCCTATTAAACTCCCCCTGGTGAAGGTTGCGCTGTATTGCACTGCAGCTTCATGACATTTTTGTATTTTTCCAGCATGACATGCAAATGTTTTTTCATTAAAAATTTCCATTTGTGCCTATAGCTGCTATGTAAATTTATATGTCTCCATGGTAACAGAGCAGAAAAAAACTGTAGTTTGAATGTGCAATAATACTGGATTCTAATTCTTTCCCATTTACCAAATGTATGTTAAGAAGAAGTAGGGACCCAATAGAGGGCAATATGACTATAAAGGGAGACTCCAAAAGGATTGCTTGTTGTCTTTGACCATGGAAATTGATAGACATAAACTGATTCAATATTTTATCAAAGACTATTTGCAAAGTCGTCTAATTTTTCATTTAACATGCAATGGCTATATACAAAGTGTATGTCACCACCAACTTACCATATGCTAAAACTTGCAAATAGGAATTAATGTGAGAGAAAAATTGTATTTTCAGAAAAGTTATGGATTGACTGTGAATGCTCAATGTGCATATTCTCTTGCTCATATAGATTTGACTAATGTATATATAAAGCAGACATACTTCTATGTCTATGTTCCTCTGATGCCTACTTGCTATTAAAAATTGTTAGTTTTGCATTTAGTTTCATGTTCTTTTTTCCAGTGAGTAATAATAATTCCCATAGTAGTAAAAACAGCAATGCTGCTGCTAATAATAATAACAACAACAGTAAAAACAAGGTAACCAACTGCAGTAACTTATGTAACAAAGCTGTGCTCCTATGGTCTACTGAAAAAAAGCCCTGACGTGTTATCCTGTTATCAAACGTTGCTCTATTTTACACCGTCCTGCTATATCGGTACACCAAAACTGTAATCTGTAAGATTCCTGCTACGTGAGATGCCCTGCAGGTGGCAGTATTGGGTGCTTTTTCCCATAAGCATTAAACAGAGCAAACAAACTGACAAAACCACAATGAAGAATAAATGTATTCCATCATCAAGTTTTTATTTCGAGGGGTTTGTTATGCATAACAGAGTCATAAATTAGTGCAGAAGGGAATCGTTCATTTAGTTATATAATAAGCATTATGCTTTAATACTGGATTATCATTTGTATTGTAATTTATTTAAATTGGTTTCATTTAAACAGAGTGAACAAAATGTTTTCTACAAGCACTGTACATGAAAGCAGATTTGTTTTTTCTTCAAAAAGTATGCTCCTAGGTTTAGTTTTAATTTTCAATTTTACAGTGTTTAAAGGCTCTCCTCTGTAAGTTCTTATGTTATCCATTCATTCTGGTTTACATAGTAAAAGACAGGTGTAATAATAGACAAGGTTAGTGATGCCGCCGTTTTGTTCACTGCGAAATTAAGTGGTGTGTAGGAGAGAAAACGGGGAACAGGAGGGCGATAAAAGGGATTGACTGAAAGATTGAATGGTAAAGAGAAAAATGGTGTTTTAATGTAATCTATATTAATAGAAGAAAGGTAAAATGGAGATTGATGTAAAATATATGAATAGCATAGATGAAACTAGCTATCTTTGCCTTTATGAATATTCCTATGTCGAGTGAATTTGTTAGGATAATGATCGCCAAACCTAAGTTTGACACAAATATAATGTTAGGGCTAGCGGAACGCACCAAGTAAATATAGATGATGTTATTGGTGCGTTCGCAGCCCGGGGTCCACCGTGCAGGAGGAACCTGCTGCTAGTAAATGGCACTATATGGCGGTATACGTGAACTCTGTTACCTCACAGAGTCACTGATACAGAAAAGGACTGTGTCATGTTAAGCTCACAGGAGCACACGGATAACTGCTGAGCAGATAGCAGTCAGTGGTCATGCAGTCAGAAAAGCACACAACCAATTCCTCACCGGAGGAGCCGGTATTCTAGTGGCTTATTTCAGCCGGGCCCTGAATACATGCAACCAAAACTCCTCACCGGAGGTGCCAGTATTCTAATGGCTTTTACAGCCGACCCTGACCACAGGCATACATGACCACACTGGCGCAAAGCACATAACAAGGATTAATACTAGCGCATGGCAGTGCAGTCATGCAAACCTTTTATAGTTGCAGCAACTACAGGACCTTCCCAGAAGGACCAATGGAAGGCTGCAACAGAACTTGAGCAACTTCAGGACCTTCCTAGAGGACCAATGGGAATTGCTGCAGTACCTGAGCATGTGACCCTTGATCTCCAATGAGAGATCTTACCCTGGGCATGGTCAGAAGGGGAAAAGTAGGACTTAGTCCCAAAGATGTCTGCTCGCCGCTGACCAGTACTGGCTACAATGACAGAAGCTGGAAAGGTAGCAGTAACCCTTTGCACAGTGTCAGACTGAGTAAGACGTTGGGACTGACGCCTCCATTGAGCAGGTTCCACTGCGGCAGGAGAAGATTGGGAGACCACAGCGGAGATGGCTCGAGACTCCCCCTGTGCAGAGGTGGGAACTCGACCCCTAACATTTGGCACATTCGGATTCGTGATCGGAAACACGACTGAAATTTTATAAAACATTTGGCAAAAAGTGTGGGAAAACATTTGCGTTGCGTTTAAATTCCTATCCAGAACTGGAAATGGAGTGATGATAGGCTCTCTCCTGTAGCCAGGAATCTACCGAACAGAGAAAGAAAAAAATAAATCAGAAAAATAATATTTATGACTTGGGTTTTGCAAAACAGAGAAAGAAAAAGAAAGAGAAAGAACATGGCTTTTATAACAATAATATTTAGGACAGTATTTTAGCAAAACAAATAAGGGAAAAATATTAAGTACATTGCAGAACAATAAGAATTATGACAGGCGTTTGTTAGGGGTCGAGTTCCTGCCTCTGCACAGGGGGAATCTCAGGCCATCTCCGCAGCGGTCTCCCATTCTTCTCCTGCCGCAGTGGAGCCTGCTCAGCAGAGATGTCGATCCCAGCGTCTCGCTCAGTCTGACTCTGTGCTTAGAGTTACTGCTGCATTTCCTGCTTCTCCCATTGAAGTCAGTGCTGGGCAGCGGCGAGCGGACGTTTCTGGGGCTAAGTCCTGCTTTTCACATTCTGAGCATGCCCAGAGTAAGATCTCTCAGTGGAGATCAAGGGTCACATGATCAGATACTGCAGCTAAGGTCCTTGTAGCTGCTAGGACTAAATCCTGCTTTGCACTCTGAGCATGCCCAGGGCGAGATCTCTCAGTGGAGATCCAGGGTCACATGCTCAGGTGCTGCAGCACTCCATTGGTCCTTCTTTGGAAGGTCCTAAACATGCTGCAGCTATTTAAGCCTCGCATGGCCGCACGGCCATGTGCTAGTATTGTCTTTTGTAAATGTGTGTGTGTTGTGAGTGAAAGTCGTTCTTTAAAATCCCCTCCCTATTGTATGACTGCTCGCGGAAGGTGGGTGATTGCTACCTAGCGCCCGACTTAGCCATCAGCACGGTACACACATTACAGCGTCTTATTGCTGTGACCGCCAGTGCGGCACCGTGCGCTTCCTCTGCGCTTTCCTAACCCAAGCCTGGGTGGTTAGTGGCGTCCGCCAGTGCGGCACCGCACGCACTCTCGTACCTCTAAATATAGTCTCTTGGTGCGGTACCGCGGCCCTGTGACTCAACAGGGTTCGCTTCCTTCACACTGGGTGAAGTTAACCCAAGTGTGTATTCATATTGTACCGCCATCTCATAGTAACATAGTAACATAGTAACATAGTTAGTAAGGCCGAAAAAAGACATTTGTCCATCCAGTTCAGCCTATATTCCATCATAATAAATACCCAGATCTACGTCCTTCTACAGAACCTAATAATTGTATGATACAATATTGTTCTGCTCCAGGAAGACATCCAGGCCTCTCTTGAACCCCTCGACTGAGTTCGCCATCACCACCTCCTCAGGCAAGCAATTCCAGATTCTCACTGCCCTAACAGTAAAGAATCCTCTTCTATGTTGGTGGAAAAACCTTCTCTCCTCCAGACGCAAAGAATGCCCCCTTGTGCCCGTCACCTTCCTTGGTATAAACATATCCTCAGCGAGATATTTGTATTGTCCCCTTATATACTTATACATGGTTATTAGATCGCCCCTCAGTCGTCTTTTTTCTAGACTAAATAATCCTAATTTCGCTAATCTATCTGGGTATTGTAGTTCTCCCATCCCCTTTATTAATTTTGTTGCCCTCCTTTGTACTCTCTCTAGTTCCATTATATCCTTCCTGAGCACCGGTGCCCAAAACTGGACACAGTACTCCATGTGCGGTCTAACTAGGGATTTGTACAGAGGCAGTATAATGCTCTCATCATGTGTATCCAGACCTCTTTTAATGCACCCCATGATCCTGTTTGCCTTGGCAGCTGCTGCCTGGCACTGGCTGCTCCAGGTAAGTTTATCATTAACTAGGATCCCCAAGTCCTTCTCCCTGTCAGATTTACCCAGTGGTTTCCCGTTCAGTGTGTAATGGTGATATTGATTCCCTCTTCCCATGTGTATAACCTTACATTTATCATTGTTAAACCTCATCTGCCACCTTTCAGCCCAAGTTTCCAACTTATCCAGATCCATCTGTAGCAGAATACTATCTTCTCTTGTATTAACTGCTTTACATAGTTTTGTATCATCTGCAAATATCGATATTTTACTGTGTAAACCTTCTACCAGATCATTAATGAATATGTTGAAGAGAACAGGTCCCAATACTGACCCCTGCGGTACCCCACTGGTCACAGCGACCCAGTTAGAGACTATACCATTTATAACCACCCTCTGCTTTCTATCACTAAGCCAGTTACTAACCCATTTACACACATTTTCCCCCAGACCAAGCATTCTCATTTTGTGTACCAACCTCTTGTGCGGCACGGTATCAAACGCTTTGGAAAAATCGAGATATACCACGTCCAATGACTCACCGTGGTCCAGTCTATAGCTTACCTCTTCATAAAAACTGATTAGATTGGTTTGACAGGAGCGATTTCTCATAAACCCATGCTGATATGGAGTTAAACAGTTATTCTCATTTAGATAATCCAGAATAACATCCCTCAGAAACCCTTCAAATACAGTGGGGCAAAAAAGTATTTAGTCAGTCAGCAATAGTGCAAGTTCCACCACTTAAAAAGATGAGAGGCGTCTGTAATTTACATCATAGGTAGACCTCAACTATGGGAGACAAACTGAGAAAAAAAAATCCAGAAAATCACATTGTCTGTTTTTTTAACAATTTATTTGCATATTATGGTGGAAAATAAGTATTTGGTCAGAAACAAACAATCAAGATTTCTGGCTCTCACAGACCTGTAACTTCTTCTTTAAGAGTCTCCTCTTTCCTCCACTCATTACCTGTAGTAATGGCACCTGTTTAAACTTGTTATCAGTATAAAAAGACACCTGTGCACACCCTCAAACAGTCTGACTCTAAACTCCACTATGGTGAAGACCAAAGAGCTGTCAAAGGACACCAGAAACAAAATTGTAGCCCTGCACCAGGCTGGGAAGACTGAATCTGCAATGGCCAACCAGCTTGGAGTGAAGAAATCAACAGTGGGAGCAATAATTAGAAAATGGAAGACATACAAGACCACTGATAATCTCCCTTGATCTGGGGCTCCACGCAAAATCCCACCCCGTGGGGTCAGAATGATCACAAGAACGGTGAGCAAAAATCCCAGAACCACGCGGGGGGAACTAGTGAATGAACTGCAGAGAGCTGGGACCAATGTAACAAGGTCTACCATAAGTAACACACTACGTCACCATGGACTCCGATCCTGCAGTGCCAGACGTGTCCCACTGCTTAAGCCAGTACATGTCCGGGCCCGTCTGAAGTTTGCTAGAGAGCATTTGGATGATCCAGAGGAGTTTTGGGAGAATGTCCTATGGTCTGATGAAACCAAACTGGAACTGTTTGGTAGAAACACAACTTGTCGTGTTTGGAGGAAAAAGAATACTGAGTTGCATCCATCAAACACCATACCTACTGTAAAGCATGGTGGTGGAAACATCATGCTTTGGGGCTGTTTCTCTGCAAAGGGGCCAGGACGACTGATCCGGGTACATGAAAGAATGAATGGGGCCATGTATCGTGAGATTTTGAGTGCAAACCTCCTTCCATCAGCAAGGGCATTGAAGATGAAACGTGGCTGGGTCTTTCAACATGACAATGATCCAAAGCACACCGCCAGGGCAACAAAGGAGTGTCTTCGTAAGAAGCATTTCAAGGTCCTGGAGTGGCCTAGCCAGTCTCCAGATCTCAACCCTATAGAAAACCTTTGGAGGGAGTTGAAAGTCCGTGTTGCCAAGCGAAAAGCCAAAAACATCACTGCTCTAGAGGAGATCTGCATGGAGGAATGGGCCAACATACCAACAACAGTGTGTGGCAACCTTGTGAAGACTTACAGAAAACGTTTGACCTCTGTCATTGCCAACAAAGGATATATTACAAAGTATTGAGATGAAATTTTGTTTCTGACCAAATACTTATTTTCCACCATAATATGCAAATAAATTGTTAAAAAAACAGACAATGTGATTTTCTGGATTTTTTTTTCTCAGTTTGTCTCCCATAGTTGAGGTCTACCTATGATGTAAATTACAGACGCCTCTCATCTTTTTAAGTGGTGGAACTTGCACTATTGCTGACTGACTAAATACTTTTTTGCCCCACTGTATTTTACCAACAATAGAGGTTAGACTTACTGGCCTATAATTTCCAGGTTCACTTTTAGAGCCCTTTTTGAATATTGGCACCACATTTGCTATGCGCCAGTCCTGCGGAACAGACCCTGTCGCTATAGAGTCACTAAAAATAAGAAATAATGGTTTATCTATTACATTACTTAGTTCTCTTAGTACTCGTGGGTGTATGCCATCCGGACCCGGAGATTTATCTATTTTAATCTTATTTAGCCGGTTTCGCACCTCTTCTTGGGTTAGATTGGTGACCCTTAATATAGGGTTTTCATTGTTTCTTGGGATTTCACCTAGCATTTCATTTTCCACCGTGAATACCGTGGAGAAGAAGGTGTTTAATATGTTAGCTTTTTCCTCGTCATCTACAACCATTCTTTCCTCACTATTTTTTAAGGGGCCTACATTTTCAGTTTTTATTCTTTTACTATTGATATAGTTGAAGAACAGTTTGGGATTAGTTTTACTCTCCTTAGCAATGTGCTTCTCTGTTTCCTTTTTGGCAGCTTTAATTAGTTTTTTAGATAAAGTATTTTTCTCCCTATAGTTTTTTAGAGCTTCAATGGTGCCATCCTGCTTTAGTAGTGCAAATGCTTTCTTTTTACTGTTAATTGCCTGTCTTACTTCTTTGTTTAGCCACATTGGGTTTTTCCTATTTCTAGTCCTTTTATTCCCACAAGGTATAAACCGCTTACACTGCCTATTTAGGATGTTCTTAAACATTTCCCATTTATTATCTGTATTCTCATTTCTGAGGATATTGTCCCAGTCTACCAGATTAAGGGCATCTCTAAGCTGTTCAAACTTTGCCTTCCTAAAGTTCAATGTTTTTGTGACTCCCTGACAAGTCCCCCTAGTGAAAGACAGGTGAAACTGCACAATATTGTGGTCGCTATTTCCTAAATGCCCAACCACCTGCAGATTTGTTATTCTGTCAGGTCTATTAGATAGTATTAGGTCTAAAAGTGCTGCTCCTCTGGTTGGATTCTGCACCAATTGTGAAAGATAATTTTTCTTGGTTATTAGCAGAAACCTGTTGCCTTTATGGGTTTCACAGGTTTCTGTTTCCCAGTTAATATCCGGGTAGTTAAAGTCCCCCATAACCAGGACCTCATTATGGGTTGCAGCTTCATCTATCTGCTTTAGAAGTAGACTTTCCATGCTTTCTATTATATTTGGGGGTTTGTAACAGACCCCAATGAGAATTTTGTTACCATTTTTCCCTCCATGAATTTCAACCCATATGGACTCGACATCCTCATTCCCTTCGCTAATATCCTCCCTTAAAGTGGACTTTAGACTAGACTTTACATAGAGACAAACCCCTCCTCCTCTCCGATTTTTACGATCCTTTCTAAACAGACTGTAACCCTGTAAGTTAACTGCCCAGTCATAGCTTTCATCTAACCATGTCTCGGTTATTCCCACTATGTCAAAGTTACCTGTAGATATTTCTGCTTCTAGTTCTTCCATCTTGTTTGTCAGGCTTCTGGCGTTTGCGAGCATGCAGTTTAGAGGATTTTGTTTTGTTCCAATCTCCTCACTGTGGATTGTTTTAGAAATGTTCTTACCTCCCTTCTGAGTATGTTTTCCTGGGTCGTCTTTGTTCGAGTCTAATGTTTTTCTTCCCGTCCCCTCTTCTTCTAGTTTAACGCCCTCCTGATGAGTGTAGCGAGTCTTCTGGCGAATGTGTGTTTCCCAGGTTTGTTGAGGTGTAGTCCGTCTCTGGCGAGGAGTCCATCATACCAGTAATTCACACCGTGGTCCAGGAATCCAAATCCTTGTTGTCTGCACCATCGTCTTAGCCAGTTGTTTGCATCAAGGATCCTGTTCCATCTCCTGGTGCCATGCCCGTCTACTGGAAGGATAGAAGAAAAAACTACCTGTGCATCCAGTTCCTTTACTTTCTTCCCCAACTCTTCAAAGTCCTTGCAGATTGTCGGTAGGTCCTTCCTTGCCGTGTCATTGGTGCCAACATGTATCAGAAGAAATGGGTGGACGTCCTTGGAGCTGAAGAGCTTTGGTATCCTATCGGTCACATCCTTGATCATCGCACCTGGAAGGCAGCATACTTCTCTTGCAGTTATGTCCGGTCTGCAGATGGCTGCTTCGGTGCCTCTCAGTAGTGAGTCTCCCACCACCACCACTCTTCGTTGCTTCTTGGCTGTACTTTTTGCTGTCACTTGTTGCTGTGTGCCCTTTTCTTTTTTGCTTGCTGGTATTGCTTCATTCTTAGGTGTGCCATCTTCATCCTCTACAAAGATTTGATATCGGTTCTTCAGTTGTGTGGTTGGTGATTTCTCCATGGTCTTCTTGCTTCTTTTGGTCACATGCTTCCACTCATCTGCTTTTGGAGGTTCTCTGACACTTTTTGCACCTTCTGTGACCAGTAGAGATGTTTCTGTTCTGTCTAGAAAGTCTTCATTCTCTTTGATGAGTTTCAAAGTTGCTATTCTTTCTTCCAGACCCCGCACCTTTTCTTCTAAAAGGGCCACTAGTCTACACTTCTGACAGGTGAAATTGGATTCTTCTTCTGGTCGATCTGTGAACATGTAGCACATGCTGCAGCTCACCATGTAGGTTGTCACATCTGCCATGTTGCTCCTAGATCCTGCTGACTTGCTGTGTGTTTTCCTTCTTGTGTAATCTACTCAGCCAAGCTCTCTTGCAATAATGTCCTACAGGCAAAAATTACGGCGCGCGGTTTGGTGATGCTTTCGAAGCAGCTGGTCCCGGCTGTACCCAACGATCTTCTAGCTTAGGGAGACTTCGCTTCTCCCAGAAGGCACCTGGAATATGCAAATTAGCCTCCTGAAGCTTGAATCCCTGGTTTGGTGATGCTTTCGAAGCAGCTGGTCCCGGCTGTACCCAACGATCTTCTAGCTTAGGGAGACTTCGCTTCTCCCAGAAGGCACCTGGAATATGCAAATTAGCCTCCTGAAGCTTGAATCCCTGGTTTGGTGATGCTTTCGAAGCAGCTGGTCCCGGCTGTACCCAACGATCTTCTAGCTTAGGGAGACTTCGCTTCTCCCAGAAGGCACCTGGAATATGCAAATTAGCCTCCTGAAGCTTGAATCCCTGGTTTGATCTCGTCCGTCTCTACTAGCAGCAGGGTTTTCACCTGCACGGTGGACCTCGGACGGCGAACGCACCTAATACCATTACACCTTATACTTGGTGCGTTCCGCCAGTCCTAACATAATACTAGCGCCAAGGTCTGGCTAGTAATGACGGACGATCAGCGTTCACAGCGGTACATCCAGCAGCTGGAGGGAAGGTTGGCGGCTCTTGAGCGTTCAACCTCAGCTGTGGATGTTACTGCTGTCGCTGTTCAAGCTGCAAGTGTGGCTGCAGCTACCTTGTCCACTGCCGCCCCTGTACCGACGCTATCTCGCCTCCCGCTACCAGAGAAATTTTCTGGTGATAGTGAGTCCTGTAGGGGTTTCGTGAGTCAGTGCTCAATACATCTCGAGCTTCTGGCCTCTCGTTTCCCTACAGAGCGGGCTAACGTGGGCTTTATCATATCTTTATTGTCTGACAGGGCGTTGCAGTGGGCTACGCCGCTGTGGGAGCGTGGCGATCATGTGGTGCAGAGTGCTCCGTTATTCCTGTGCACTCTGAAACAGGTCTTTTTAGGACCTCGTGTCACCCATGATACGGCGCTCCAACTGTTGGCATTGACTCAGGGCTCGTACTTGGTCAGCCATTTTGCCATCCACTTCCGCACCCTAGCATCTGAGCTGGAGTGGTCGGATAAGGCCCTTATTCCTATATTTTGGAGGGGGCTGGCTGACCATGTCAAGGACGCCCTGGCCAATAGGGAGATTTCCGCCACACTGGAAGAGTTAATAACAGTGTCTACTCGTATTGACCTCCGTTTTCACGAGCGGAGGTTAGAGCGAGCCCAGTGTAGGCAGAGGTTTCGGCTGGCTCCCACCTTCGCCAAACCTTTAGAGTCTCCAGTCCAGGCTCCTGAGTCCCATGAGCCTATGGTAGTGTCACGAGCGGGATCTAAGTCCCGGACCGCTCGTGCACTCCAGGTTTGTCATGTTTGCCAACAGTCAGGACATCTTGCCACCAGATGTCTCCAGCGGTCGAGGAAACGTCAGCGTCTAGTGGTAGTAGGTGGAGGTGCACTAGACACGGCGACGTTTGCCTCCAAATTGTCCTTTAAGGGGACAATAACATTAGGCTCTTCCTCCCACTTGGTAGAGCTCTGCGTGGATTCTGGGGCGGACGGCAATTTTATGTCTTCTGCCTTCGCCCAACGTCACGCAATACCCCTGGTTATGCTACCTCAACCAGTAACGGTACGAGTGGTGAATGGGTCAACACTGCCCGCACAGATAACACATCAGACCATCCCTTTTACTCTGTCCATGTCACCATCCCATCAGGAGATTATATCTCTGCTCATCATTCCTGAGGGGATTGATGAGGTCCTGTTGGGAATACCTTGGTTACGGTACCACTCTCCTCACATCGAGTGGTCCTCAGGCAGAATTCTGGGATGGGGTGAATCATGTGGGGGTAGGTGTCACTGAGAGGGCGTTCAGGTTGCTACTACGGAGGTATCCGCAGATCTATCCTCTCTCCCCAAGCAATATTGGTCGTATGCAGACGTGTTCTCTAAAAAGGCGGCGGAGACCCTTCCGCCCCATCGCCCCTATGATTGTCCGATTGATCTCTTGCCTGGTGCTGAGCCTCCCCGGGGTCGAGTCTATCCATTATCTCTCCCGGAAATGGAGGCAATGTCTCAGTACATTCAAAAGAATCTGGCAAGAGGGTTCATCAGGAAGTCAGTGTCACCTGCTGGGGCGGGGTTCTTTTTCGTGCAGAAGAAGAATGGGGAACTACGTCCATGCATAGGCTACAGGGGTCTTAACGCTATCACCGTTAAGAACAAGTATCCTTTGCCCTTGATATCTGAGCTTTTCGATAGGCTTTGGGGAGCAAGGGTGTTTACCAAACTAGATCTGCAGGGTGCTTACAACCTGATTCGCATCCGTGAGGGGGACGAATGGAAAACGGCGTTTAACACCAGAGATGGGCACTATGAGTATCTGGTGATGCCCTTCGGGCTCTGTAATGCCCCAGCCGTTTTCCAAGACTTTGTCAACGACATCTTCCGGGATATGCTTTCCACCTCGGTTGTAGTCTATCTGGAAGATATTCTCATCTTTTCTCCAGATATTGACTCCCACCGGAGAGATGTTGGCAGAGTCTCCGACCTCCTACGGGCAAACTCTCTTTATGCTAAGTTGGAGAAGTGTATGTTTGAGCAGGAGTCTTTACCGTTCCTGGGCTATATCATCTCCGCCCAGGGATTGGCTATGGATCCTGCCAAACTACAGGCTGTGATGGACTGGCAAGAGCCCCATTCTCTTAAGGCGGTGCAGCGCTTTATGGGGTTCATTAATTATTACCGCCAGTTCATTCCCCACTTCTCAACTCTGGTAGCTCCCTTGGTAGCCCTCACCAAGAAGGGAGCAAATCCCAAAGTGTGGTCTGAAGAGGTCTCCAGGGCCTTTTCTTCTACTAAGTCTCATTTTGCTAGCGCTCCCATCCTACATCGTCCCGATGTCGATAAGCCGTTTATAATGGAGGTGGATGCCTCTTCCGTTGGTGCTGGAGCAGTCCTCTTCCAAAAGGATGCTCAAGGTCGGAAGCATCCGTGCTTCTTCTTCTCCAAGACCTTCACACCAGCGGAGAGGAATTATTCCATCGGGGACAGGGAGTTGCTAGCGATGAAATTGGCTTTCTCAGAGTGGAGACATCTCTTGGAGGGGGCTCGTTTTCCCTTTCAAGTTTTCACAGACCACAAAAATTTGCTATATTTGCAAACAGCCCAGCGGCTAAATTCTCGCCAGGCCAGATGGCAAGATTGCCTTGTGCAGACATGTACTACGGAGGACAGAGAATGAACTTCAATCCAATATTGCAGCCAGCATGCAGCCAGCGGGTAAGGAAAGGGTGAATCAAACAACCAAAAACCCCGCCTCTATGGCTGAAAATTGTTCCCTCCAAATTCAGGTGACAGTGTCCCTTTAAAGCTGATCTTTTATTTGCATGCTGTTGCTAGTTAGGCTTTTACTCGGCCTATTTTACTTCTTTGCTTCTTTTTTTTCTTATTTGAAATAATATGCTCCACCAATATGTCAAAAGAATTAGCGATCCATGAATGCTTCCCTCTTTCTTTTCGTGATCAGCTGATCTAGCCTATTCTTCTGTAGTGTAAATGCATGGCTTCATTATTCTAAGCCAGTAAGAAGAAATCCTACTGTGCCTTTGAAAAGACATCTGTTTTATTGCAGTGAGGTATTATAAATGTGCTTCGTTTGGTGCGTCACATGCCTGTCATCGATAGACGCCCATTAATTTTCAACTTCATTACAGCAATTAAATGCTCATGATGATAGATAAACTGAAGCTTGAGTCTACGCAGTTACATTATATTGTTACCCAGTAGGAGCATTTCTCTCTAATATCAGCTTATCTCCTAGCAACCGATGGCAAAATAACACCGGTGTCCTTTACAATTACTATGAGTGTGAGTGTGCTACAAGTACATTAGTAGATATGTACACACTCTGCAGTAATATAGCTTGCTTTGTCTTACAGATATTAACAGAATTAAGTATTATAGGCTTTTCAATACCATCGCCTTTGACTTTTAATGCCCCAAACTGTCTCACTCGTCCAGATATTTGACCTAACTTTTCAACATGTTGCCTCCCCAAGGTGTTTTATATGTGTTATATTTTGTACTTGATGGAAAACATTTATTTACCCTTACACAACAATATGTTTAACATTTTTGACTCCTGCAAAGCAAACTACTGATTATACACGGCAAGGCGCCAACTTAAAATTCTGTACTTAGTTCTCTTGTATTTGTGCAATATTTTCTAATCCTAGGACGTAAACTAAAAATATTGAGTAAATAAATAAAAGTGAGAAAAAAAACATCAAAAGAACAGAAAAATGTAATTTCTGCATGAAATGACTACATCCTATGATGGGCAAAAATGGCGCTAGACGGACACTTCTAACTATAATGGGGTCTATCAGTATGCTGCCCTTTTTCTGGTAAAAGCTATGGAAATTGCAACGGAGCCGCCTAATGGAGTGAACCAAGTGAACCTAGCCCTTGCAAACCTTACAGACAATTTGCACACTTTGCAGAGAACTGCATCTTATACATTTTTAGATTACTTAATCTTTCAGCTAGTATTATGCCTTATTGAGACTTTTTTTGGTACAAGAAAAAATTGACCATTTTTCCTCATGGTGCTGCATCCAATTTTTATTCATTTTTGGTTTGTGTGTCTGTTATTAATATCATTGTGGCAGAAAAAAACGCTTTTTCCTAGCATACCCATTAAACAGTAACAAATTAACAGTAGAGATGGGCGAACTCGAACTGTAAAGTTTGGGGTGCGCACCAAATACCTAGTGTCCTGTGTTGAACTCAGAACATGGATTACTCCTGGAAGAGAGATAGAGCTATATGGGTGTGGCATATCAAGGAGTTAACCAATATTTCACAGGCCACAATTAACAACCTGATCAACTATATACAAAAGAGATGTGTTGCATTACATGAGGAAAATGGTGGTCACTTCAGATACTGACTGGTTTTCTGACCCCCCATCACCTTAATACTGTATGCCCACGTTACAGAAATGCTGCGGAAATGTCCAGAGCATTTCCACAACTCCCTGCCACGGGTAAAATACATGCGGAAATCGCATTGTGTTTTCCCGCAAAACACAAGCGTTTTGAAAGCTTTTTTTAGCTTGCAGAATGCTTGCGCTTTTACAAACGATTTGAAGCGTCGCTTGGAAAAGTGATTGACAGGTTGGTCACACTTGTCAAGCATAGTGCTTGACAAGTGTGACCAACTTTTTACTATTGATGCTGCCTATGTAGCATCAATAACAAAAGACAGAATGTTAAAAATTCTTTAACCTTTGTGACGTCATGGTTAAGGGTAAGTAACTTAAGTGATAACTCCTGTAAGGGCTCAAAAGGGTCTTTAGTTAGGGCTTCTAAGACTAAATTTAGATCCCAAGGAGGGATTTTTGGGATAACGACCAGTCAAGATCTAGTACAAGATTTTATGAATCGCGAAACCCATCTATTTGAGGCAAGATTACAGTTATATAGGGCCCCTTAGGCTGAAACCTGAACTTTAAGGATGCTGATTGCTAACCCAAGATGTAATCCTGCTGGCAGAAATTCTAGGATAGGACCCACTGGAGCCACCTCCCCCAATGGTTCACCCAGGAAGTTAAGACATTTTTTCCATGTCCTACCATAGATCCTAGAGGTTATGGGTTTTCTGCTTTTCAATAGGGTGGAGATTAAACCTGGGGAGAACTGGTTAGTAACGCCCTCTCAAATTCCAGGCTGCCAGATGGAAGCCCTTCATCTGAGAGTGGGTCATTGGGCCCTGGGTTAGGAGGTCCGGAACCTCTGGCAGAATCCATGGGTTCGTTACTGACATCTGCCTTACAAGGGAGAACTATGGTCTCCTTGGCCAGAATGGAGCTATGAGAATAATTTTAGCTTGATCCTCTCTGATCTTCCGGATCACAGCTGGAATCATCACTATCGGGGGGAATGCGTAGGCCAGAGAGAACTTCCAGGGTATCAGTAGGGCATCTACTGCAAAAGGATGTTCTCTTGGATTTAAGGAGCAGAACTTTTTGACTTTTTTGTTGTGTGAGTTGGCAAACAAGTCTATTTCTGGTGTGCCCCAGGCTTGGACTATTTGTTGGAATATCTGGGGATTTAGGGACCATTCCCCCTGTCTTAAGCCTCTGCCACTCAGGAAGTCTGCTTGTGTATTTTCTATGCCCCTGATGTGTAGTGCCGTCAGGGATGACAGGTGTTGTTCTGCCAACTGAAAGAGTAGATTTGATGCTTCCATGAGGCCTTTGGACCTCGTTCCCCCCTGATGATTGATATACGCCACCACTGCTCGATTGTCCGTCAGGATTTGAGTATGGCGACCCCGGAGCAAAGGGAGAAAATGTCTCTGGGCTTTTTCCACTGCCCATAGCTCTTTTTCGTTTGACCCATAGTTTCTTTCTAGTAAGGACCAGGTTCCTTGTACTGATTGAGACCTCCGGTGAGCCCCCCCCAACCTGCACCGCTTGCATCAGTCGTGATGATGTCTTTGACCGGATTTTGCCACTGGACCCCCATTTTCAGGTGGTCTTCCACCGTCCACCAAACTAGGGAATCCCTTACACCTGGGGAGAGACATAGATTTCCTTCTAAATGCCCTCTTAACAGTCTTTGAGCTGAGAGAACTTCCCACTGTAGTTGTCTTAGGTGGAATTGTGCCCATCCTACTGCTGGAATACACGATGTTAACGAGCCTAGCAGGGACATCGCCTTTCTTAGAGTCATTGCTCATTGATGTATTGCTGTACTGGCCAGGTTTATTATCTTGGCTACTTTGTTTTCTGGAAGGAGGCAGAGCTGATGCTCGGAGTCAAGCATTAACCCCAGGAAGCACTGTAGTTTTACTGGTAGTAATCTTGACTTGGGGATATTTATTATCCAACCCAGCTCCATTAGAGTTGATGTTACCACTGATACTTGATGAGTGCAGTGGGACTCTGACCTCCCTATCAGAAGGAAATCGTCCAGATATGGGACAATTACTACATCCCGGGACCGGAGGTATGACACCATTACTTCCACCATTACTTTGGTGAAAACCCTGGGGGCTGTAGACAGGCCGAATGGAAGGGCTGTATATTGGTAATGCTTTACCTGATTCTGAATATAGAGAGCTACTCTCAAGTATTTCCGATATTCCTGATGTATTGGTATATGGTAGTACGCATCTTTTAAGTCTATTACTGCCATGAAGCAGTGTTGGAAGAGAAGTTTTATGGTCGTGTTGATAGACTCCATCTTGAAGGAGTAGTTCTCTATCGATTGGTTGAGCTTCCTTAGATTTATTATAGTTCTCCAAGAGCCATCCGGTTTTTGGATTAAAAAGAGGGGGGGAGTAAAATCCGCCTCTTTCTTCCCGAGTCGGGACTTCCTGAAGGACCTTTTTGTGAATGAGTCCCAAGACCTCGGTTTCCAGGGCAGATTGCTCCTGCTGGGATCTTCTTCGGGGAGTTATTATAAAGTTTATTTTTAGGCCATCTTTGATAATATTCACGACCCAGGTACTGGGGGAGATATTTATCCAGGCCGGAAAGAAGAGGAAGAGTCCTAGGTGTCTTCTCCTCCTTAAGACTAGTGTTGAGCATTCCGATACCGCAAGTATCGGGTATCGGCCGATATTTGCGGTATCGGAATTCCGATACTGAATTCCGATACTTCCCGCGTATCGGATACCGGAATCGGAAGTTCCCAGAATTCAAATTGAACGCAGCAGCCAATGAGGAATGAATGAAAGTGTGGGCACATCCTGTTTAGCATGGTGGGCATGTAAGTACTGGCAAGGCTTGGATTGGCTGCTGAAATGATGTCACTCTGCACTATAAAAAAGCGCTGCCGCCATTTTGCGCTCACTCTGCTGTGATTTCAGTTAGGGACAGGACGCTGTGTTCTAACTGAGGGCCAGTTGAGCTAGCTAATTGCTTTATTTTCCTTTCCAAAGGCTAATTTAGCAAAACGCTGTGTGTTCTTCACTGTTCACCTTGCTCTTGCCTTGCAGCGCTGTTTTAACAGCGTTCTGCAAGGTCTCTGTGTGTGTGTGTGTGTGCAGCTCACTCTGTAGTCTGTGTGCAGCCATATACCCGGTTGTATTCAGCTCAGGGGGGGTTCACACTGCCTCACACAGTTGTTCTTTTTTGCTCTTAGTGCAGCCTGCTGCACATTTTTTCTCAAATTTCCTATTAGTGTTTTTCCACCAGTCTCCAGCTCTATTGTGGAAAAACACTACATAGGATAACCTAGAGGGGGGTTTTTGGGCCTTGCAGCGCCGTTTACGGCTGTCTGCACGGTCTCCGTGTGAGCCCAGCTCGCCCTGTAGTCTGTGTGCAGCCATAGCCGGTTGGATTCAGCTCAGGGTTCGTTACTGGCTCATACCTTGAGAAAAATTTTCCTTTTTTTCAAATAGTGCAGCCTGTTTAAAATTTGAAAAAAAAAATTCCTATTAGTGTCTTTCCACTCGTATCCAGCTAAATAGTGGAAAAACACTATATAGGATAACCTAGAGGAGGGTTTTTTGGCCTTGCAGCGCCGTTTACGGCTGTCTGCACGGTCTCCGTGTGAGCCCAGCTCGCCCTGTAGTCTGTGTGCAGCCATAGCCGGTTGGATTCAGCTCAGGGTTCGTTACTGGCTCATACCTTGAGAAAAATTTTCCTTTTTTTCAAATAGTGCAGCCTGTTTAAAATTTGAAAAAAAAAATTCCTATTAGTGTCTTTCCACTCGTATCCAGCTAAATAGTGGAAAAACACTATATAGGATAACCTAGAGGAGGGTTTTTTGGCCTTGCAGCGCCGTTTACGGCTGTCTGCACGGTCTCCGTGTGAGCGCAGCTCGCCCTGTAGTCTGTGTGCAG
This sequence comes from Ranitomeya imitator, assembly GCF_032444005.1. Taxonomy (NCBI): domain Eukaryota; kingdom Metazoa; phylum Chordata; class Amphibia; order Anura; family Dendrobatidae; genus Ranitomeya; species Ranitomeya imitator. The sequence continues at coordinate 268,498,702 of NC_091285.1, read as the reverse complement.
CCATAGCGGGTTGGATTCAGCTCAGGGTGCGTTACTGCCTCATACCTTGAAAAACAATTTCCTTTTTTTCAAATAGTGCAGCCAGTTTAAAATTTGAAAAAAAAAATTCCTATTAGTGTCTTTCCACTTGTATCCAGCTAAATAGTGGAAAAACACTATATAGGATAACCTAGAGGAGGGTTTCTTGGCCTTGCAGCGCCGTTTACGGCTGTCTGCACGGTCTCCGTGTGATTTAAACTAGCTCTGTAGCCCGATCTGCACCAAAAAAAAGGTTAAGTTCACCAAACACAACTTACACTTGTGTAGGCCACATTTGAAAAATAATAAAGTTTAGTCCACAATTTACAACATTAGTGTTTCTTACACCTGTTAGGAGGAGCATTACAGGAATAAGCACACTAAGGCCTTAGTACTTTTCTGCTTATCTTTATCTGTCAACCAAGATGAAGAGGGCAGGGAGTAAGGCACGTGGGCGTGGGCGCGGAGCAGGGAGAGGAGCAGGGAGAGGACGTGGTGATTCTGTGCCTGCTGCGGGCGCCGGTGACTCGTCGTCACTCAGTTTCAGCAGGGAACAGTCCTTCATGCGCAGCTTTGTCGGAGAGCGCCGTGCACCGCTGCTGCGTGAAGACCAAATTGAAGCCGTTGTCGGGTGGATGGCAGCTAACGCCTCGGCATCGACTTCAGTTAGTGCCACATCCTCTCAGGCACAGAGCACTGGAGAGCAGCCATCTGTCTCTTCACCACCTGCCAAATTGGCCAGGCAGTCAGAGAGCCCAGGACAGGAGCCGTCTCTACTTCTGTTCTCTGAATCTCTTGGCTTGGAAACAGGGGGCCAGCCAAGCAGCATTGGAGAAATGGAAGAAGAGGCAGTGTGCAGTGATGCCCAACACCTTTTTCTCTCTGACTCTGAAGAGGCAGGTGGGCCAGTGCCTCCGGTGACCACAGCGCAGTACGCATCTGATGATGAAACTCAGGTGCCGCTTTCTCGTGCGTACTGTGCTGCTGAGACTACCCAGGAGGAGCAGTTGGTGGCAGAGGGTAGTGGAGATGATGAGGTCCTTGACCCATCGTGGCGTGAGGAACAGGAAGGTGGTGGGAGCAGCTCAGAGGAAGAGCTTCCTCTTACGGGCCAAAGAGGGAGAGGGAGGGGGAAGACTGCGGAGCCTGTAGCCTCCACTTTGGCACCCGTTAGGAGCCTGTCTCTTTCCAAAGCCAAAAAGGGCGCTCCCAAGACTTGCAGTGCCTGGTCCTTTTTTGACACAGTTGCAGATGACATTTGTTTTGTCAAATGCAAGCTGTGTCATCATAAAGTAAAAAGAGGGAAAAATGTCAGCAACCTCAATACCACAAATATGTGGAAACATGTGCGGACCAGGCACGCGGTGGAGTTACAGAAACACACTGAAGATGTAGGCCAACCAACAGCGGCAGCTACCACCTCTTCAGCTCGTGTTGCCTCTTCCTCCAGCTCACGCACAGCTGGTTTGGCTTCCTCCCAGAGACCTTGTGTAATTCCACCCACAGCACCACCTTCCCAGTCATCCTCACACTCCCAGTCTACTCTACAGCCATCGGTAGTACAGGCATGGGAGAAAAGGCGGGCATTCTCGGCCAACCACCCCCGAGCACAGGCTCTGAATGCAGGCATTGCCAAACTGTTGTCCCTGGAAATGCTCTCGTTCAGGCTGGTGGAGACTGACAGCTTCCGTGACTTGATGGCATTGGCAGTCCCACAGTACAAGGTGCCCAGCCGCTTTTACTTCAGCAGGCAGGCTGTCCCTGCCCTGCACAGGCATGTTGAGGCAAACATAAAACATGCGCTACTGAACGCCGTCAGTAGCAAGGTCCACCTCACCACCGATGCGTGGACCAGTCAGCATGGACAGGGGCGATATGTTTCCCTCACTGCCCATTGGGTTAATGTTGTTGAGCCAGGTACAGATCGTGCGAGTGGCGCAGGACGTGTCCTGCCCACTCCAAGGATTGCAGGAATCCAGTCTGTACGCATCGACTCCTCCTCTTACACCAGTTCCTCTGATTCCTCTCTGCAGGATCCGTCACAGTCCACCCCCACATGGACCCGTGAACGTTTACCTATGACCGACATGAGCACAGCCGTGGCCAAACGTCAGCAGGCCGTCTTGAAACTAGTTTCATTGGGGCATCGAAGCCACACAGCGCAGGAGCTCTGGAATGCCATCAAGCAGGAGAGCGATGTGTGGTTACTGCCAGCGAATCTCCAGCCAGGCATGGTAGTGTGTGACAATGGCCGAAATCTGGTGGCAGCTTTGGCCCTTGGCAACCTCACTCACATCCCATGTCTGGCACATGTGCTCAATTTGGTTGTGCAGAGTTTTCTGAGGGACTATCCGGATCTTGATGCCCTGCTGCACAAGGTCCGCCTAGAGTGTGCTCACTTGCGGCGTTCCAGCTTGGCCAGATCCCGCATTGCTGCTCTGCAGCGCCGATTCCGCCTTCCGGAACACCGCATCATATGTGACCTACCTACCCGGTGGAATTCCACGTTACATATGTTGGAGCGGTTGTGTGAGCAGCAGCAAGCAGTTATGGAGTACCAGCTGCATCAGGCGCAAAGAAGTCGCAGTCAGCGCCGATCAGACTTCACAACCACAGAGTGGGCCACTATGAAGGACGTCTGCCAGGTTTTGCGTCCTTTTGATTATTCCACGCGGATGGCAAGTGCAGATGATGCACTAGTCAGCATGACTGTCCCCCTTATCTGCCTGCTTCAGCAAACTTTGCAAGGGTTAAGGGATGATGTGGTGGAAGAGGTGGAGGATGAGGAGTCACCTTTTCCATCAGCTTCTGGAGAGTCAGCGCCACGTGGTTCCTCACAAAGGGGTACGCAGGGGCCAATTTGTGAGGAGGATGAGGAGGAGTCAATGGAGGAGGAAGAGCTCCGTCCAGAGGAGGGAGCGACACAATTGTCCAGTGGTCAGTGTGTACAGCGAGGGTGGGGTGATGACGAGCGGGCAGAGATCATGTCTCAAGCAGGGGACAGCGTTTCTGGGCCGGTTGGCACTCTGCAGCACATGGTGGATTTCATGCTGCAGTGCCTGAGAAACGACCGCCGCATCGACCACATTCTCAACATGCCTGATTATTGGGTGTTCACCCTCCTCGATCCTCGCTACCGGGACAACGTCCAAAACCTCATCCCTGCGTTGACCCGGGAGCGTAAATTGCGGGAGTACCACGACACACTGGTGAATTCCATCATCTTCTCCTGTCCAACTGAGAGGAGTGCTGCTAGTGCTTTACAAAGCAGCTCAGTGCGTCGAGGCAGTGGGGGAGGCTCTGCCCAAAGAGGGAGCAGAAGCAGTGCCTCTGCCCAAGGCAAGCCCAGTATGGCACAACTCTGGCACACTTTTGTGTGCCCGCCCCAAATGTCTACACCATCACCGGCGGCTCCAGTCAGCAGGAGGCAACGGTTCCGTCAGATGGTGACAGACTACATGGCTTGCCCTCTTACTGTACTCCCAGACGGCTCTTCCCCGTTCAAGTTTTGGGTCTCTAAGCTGGATACATGGCCAGAGCTAAGCCAGTATGCATTGGAGGTGCTGGCTTGCCCTGCGGCTAGTGTCTTATCGGAACGTGTCTTTAGTGCCGCAGGTGGTGTACTAACAGACCGTCGCATGCGACTATCCTCCGATAACGTTGACCGGCTTACTTTCCTGAAAATGAACCAGGCCTGGATCTCGCAGGAATTTGCCACTCCTCTGCCTGATTAAGTAATTGGGTGTCATCCAGGTCTCCTGCTGTGTTCATCTTTCTACCACCTGAACTGCTATTCCTGGGCTCCAACACCGCCAGTTGCGGCTCAGAAGTGCAGGCTGCACAGTAAAAACATACGACCCAGTGTTATTGGGTTTCAGTAACGTCAGCTGATCCCCAGCTGTGTAGCCGGCAATGTGTCCTGCGACCGCCACGCTGGCACAACAACCTAAATGTAAGGGAACCTGTCCCCCCCCCCCCCGTCGTTTGTTACTGAAAGAGCCATCTTGTGCAGCAGTAATGCTGCACAAGGAAAAGGTAGCTCTTTTTTTTTAGCTCTTTGCACACGCAGAACTTAACACTTATAAAATGTGTTCACTGATACCGTTATACCGTCCCGGAGCTGGGACTTTCCTTCGTAATGTGACGCAGCACAGCCGTCATTCCTACCCCCTTGGTGCCATGCGCTGCCTCCTCAGCGTTGTTTTAAGCTGTCACGGAGCCTGCGCTGTTCTGTTATCCCTTGGGCATGCCCTATTTGCGCTGCCTGTCTTCTGACATAATTTGGTGTCAGGCTGGCTGCGCCTGTGCGGCCGCGGTGCCCGAGATCCCGCCTCGCAGTGTCTTCTGATTGAGTCACACTGCGGGCCTGGGATCCATGGGCATGCGCAGTGCATATCTTCCCCTCGGGCTCTCGCTCATTTCCCTCCGCCTTCTTTAGACTGTGCGCCGTCAGCTGATCCCTAGCATGCCACGGCCGTGACACCGCACAGTCTGAAGAAGAGGGAAGGAGGGGAGTGAGAGTCGAGGTTATGCACTGTGCATGCCCATGGTTCCAAGGCCCGCAGTGGGATTACGTTAGATGAGACTGCGAGGTGGGATCTGGAGCAGCGTGGACGCACAGGCACTGACAGCCTGACACCAAATTATGTCAGAAGACAGGCAGCGCTAATTGGGCATGGCCAAGGGCTAACAGAACAGCGCAGGCTCCGTGGCAGCTTAAAACAACGCTGAGGAGGCAGCGCACGGCATCAAGGGGATAGGAATGACAGCTGTGCTGTGTCCCATTACGAAGGAAATTCGCACCTCCGGAACGGTTTAACGGTATAAAGGGACACATTTTTAGTGTTTACTTCGGTGTTTGCAAGGAGCATAATTAAAAGAGCAACCTTTTCCTTTTGCATCCTTAGTGCTGCACAACATGGCTCTTTCAGCTACAAACGTCTTGGGGGGGGGGGTTAAAGGTTTCCTTTCAACTTGCTCCAATCAGGCTTCGGCCTACACTCTGTTCCTCTGCTCCTCCTGCTGTCCCTGGGCTCTAACACCGCCAGTTGGTGCCTGGAAGTGCTGTGTGCACAGTCAACAGTCGCTCCTCTGTTATTGGGGTTCAGTAACGTCAGCTGATCCCCAGCTGTGTGTGCGGCAATACCTCCAATCTGCTCCTCCTGCTGTCCCTGGGCTCTAACACCGCCAGTTGGTGCCTGGAAGTGCTGTGTGCACAGTCAACAGTCGCTCCTCTGTTATTGGGGTTCAGTAACGTCAGCTGATCCCCAGCTGTGTGTGCGGCAATACCTCCAATCTGCTCCTCCTGCTGTCCCTGGGCTCTAACACCGCCAGTTGGTGCCTGGAAGTGCTGTGTGCACAGTCAACAGTCGCTCCTCTGTTATTGGGGTTCAGTAACGTCAGCTGATCCCCAGCTGTGTATCCGGCAACGTGTCATGCGACCGCCACGCTGGCACAACTAAAATGTAAGGGGACCTGTCCCCCCCCCCCCCTAGGCGTTTGTTACTGAAAGAGCCACCATGTGCAGCACTAATACTGCACAAGGGAAAGGTCGCTCTTGAAATTATGCTCCTTGCAAACGCTGAACTACACACTCATGTAATGTGTCCCCTCACACCGTCCAACCGTCCCGGAGGTGGGACTTTCCTTTGTAATGTGACACAGCACAGCCGTCATTGCTACCCCCTTGGCACCGTGCGCTGCCTCCTTAGCGTTGTTTGATTCCGTCATGGACCCTGCGCTGTTATGTTATCCCTTGGCCATGCACAGTTTGCGCTGCCCGTCCTCTGACATCATTTGTTGTCGTCCTGGCTGCGCCTGTGCGTCCACGCTGCCCGAAATCACACCTCGCAGTGTCGTCTAATGTGATCCCACAGTGGGCCTGGTATCCATGGCCATGCGCAGTGCATATACTAGCCTCTCACTCCCCTTCTTCACGCTTCTTCAGACTAGGCGGCGTCAGCTGATCCCTAATAGCATGCCACGGCCGTGACGCCGCACAGTCTGAAGAAGCAGGAAGGAGGTGAGTGAGAGGCGATGATATGCACTGCGCATGCCCATGGATCCCTGGCCCGCAGTGGGACTACATTAGATGACACTGCAAGGTTGGATCTCGGGCAGCTTGGACGCACAGGCACTGCCAGCCTGACACCTACATGATGTCAGAAGACGGGCACCGCTAACTGTGCATGGCCAAGGGATAACATTACAGTGCGGGCTCCGTGACAGAACCAAACAACGTTGAGGAGGTGGTGCCCGGCACCAAGGGGGTTGGAATGACGGCTGTGCTGTGTCACATTACAAAGGAAAGTCCCACTTCCGGGATGGTTTGACGGTGTGAGGGGACACATTATATGAGTGTGTACTTCAGCGTTTGCAAGGAGCATAATTTTCGGAGCCACCATTTTCCATGTGCAGTATTACTGCTGTACAAGATGGCTCTTTCAGCAACAAATGCCTGGGGGGGGGGGTTAAAGGTTCCCTTTCAACTTGCTCCACTGCAGGCTTCGGCCTACACTCTGCTCCTCTTTGATTCCCTGGGTTTCAACACTGTCAGTTGCCACCTGGAAGTGTTGTCTACACAGAAAAAAACACTAGGTGATGTGTCAGTGGGGTTCAGCACCGCCAGCTGTTCCCCTGCTGTGTAGTCGGCAACGTGTCCAGCACAAGCCACGCTGGCACAACAGAACAAAAGCTGCCACCAGTGCAGGCTTCGGCCTACACTCTGCTCCTCTCCTCCTCCTGCTGACCCTGGGCTCAAACACCGCTAGTTTTTGCCCGGAAGTGCTAGCTGCACAGAGAAAAACACCAGCCAATGTGTTAGTGGGGTTCAGCAACGCCAGCTGTTCCCCTGCTGTGTAGCCGGCAACGTGACCTGCAAACGCCATGCAGGCACAGGAACTGAAATTAAAAGGGAACCTGGCCCCACCCCCCCAGGTGTTTCTATGTATAACAGCCACCTAGTACAGCAGTACTGCTGCATTTGTACAAGGTGGCTGACTTTTTCTCCTTGCCCACGTGGAACTCAACACGTACAAAATGTGTCTCATTGAGACCATTCCACTGTCCCTGAGGTGTGACTTTCCTTTGTAATGATACGCAGCACCCCCCTTGGTAGCGTTTCCCGTCTTTTGTCATCATGGTTAGCTGGCTGCGCCTGTGCATCCGCCCTGCTAGAAACAACGCCCCTCGTTGTCATATTTATTTTGTCAGCGAGGGTGTGGTTTATGGGCACGAGCAGTGCATATGTTCGCCTGTCTTAACTCATCTCCTTCCGCCTTCTTCAGACTGTGCGGCCTCCTGGCCGTGGTAGGCGATAAGGGATCAGCTGAGGCCGCCCAGTCTGGAGCCGGTGTAAGGACATGTGTAAGCGGCAAACCTATTTACTGCACAAGGCCACGAATCCCAGCCACGTAGTGTGATTGTTTGAAAACACACTGTGGGTCTGGGATTCATGTCCATCGCTAACCGCAACGGCCGACATGAAATGAGGTCAGAAGACAGGAAGCGCTCACAGCGCATGGCCAAGGGATCACAATAGCGCAGACTCCTGTACAGCAAATAACAACGCTCAGGAATCTGCGCCCAGTACCTAGGTGCAAATTTTGACACCTGTGCTGCGTCTCGTTAAAAAGACAAGTCACGCCTCCACAACTGTTTGACAGTATAATGGGCTAAATAGTGTACGTGTTTTAGTCAGCGTGTGCAAGGAGCAAAACAAATAGAGCAACCTTTTACTTGTGCAGCATTAATGCTGCACAAGGTGTGGCTCTTGTACCTTGCAACACCTGAGGGGGGGGTTAAAGGTAACCTTTGAAATTGGTTCAACTAGGCTTCGGCCTACACTCTGCTCCTCTACTCCTCCTGCTGACCCTGGGCTCAAACAGCGCTAGTTTTTGCCCGGAAATGCTAGCTGCACAGAGAAAAACACCAGCCAATGTGTTAGTGGGGTTCAGCACCGCCAGCTGTTCCCCCGCTGTGTAGCCGGCATCGTGTCCAGCAAAAGCCACGCTGGCACAACCGACCAAAAGCTGCCACCAGTGCAGGCTTCGGCCTACACTTTGCTCCTCTCCTCCTCCTGCTGACCCTGGGCTCAAACAACGCCAGTTTCTGCCCGGACATGCTAGCTGCACAGAGAAAAACACCAGCCAATGTGTTAGTGGGGTTCAGCACCGCCTGCTGTTCCCCCGCTGTGTAGCCGGCATCGTGTCCAGCACAAGCCACGCTGGCACAACCGACCAAAAGCTGCCACCAGTGCAGGCTTCGGCCTACACTTTGCTCCTCTCCTCCTCCTGCTGACCCTGGGCTCAAACAACGCCAGTTTCTGCCCGGACATGCAATCTGCACAGAGAAAAACACCAGTCAATGTGTCAGTGGGGTTCAGCAACGCCAGCTGTTCCCCTGCTGTGTAGCTTGCAACGTGACCTGCAAACGCCACGCAGGCACATGAACTGAAATTGAAGGGAGCCTGCCCCCCACCCACAGGTGTTTCTATGTATATCAGCCACCTTGTACAGCAGTACTGCTGCATTTGTACGAGGTGGCTGACTTTTTCTCCTTGCCCACGTGGAACTCAACACGTACAAAATGTGTCTCATTAGAGACCATTACAATGTCCCTGAGGTGTGACTTTCCTTTGTAATGACACGCAGCACCACCCTTGTTAGCGCTGCCCGTCTTTTGACATCATTGGTTAGCTGGCTGCGCCTGTGCATCTCCCCTGCTCGAAACAACGGCCCTCGGTGTCTTATTTTTTTGGACAGCGAGGGTGTGATTGATGGGCATGTGCAGTGCATATGTTTGCCTGTGTTCACTCATCTCCTTCCGCCTTCTTCAGACTGGGTGTCCTCATGGCCGCGGCAGGCGATAAGGGATCAGATGAGGCCGCCCAGTCTGAAGCAGGTGTAAGGACATGTGTGAGCGGCAAACATATTTAGTGCACCAGGGCACGAATCCCAGCACCGCAGTGTGATTTTTTAAAAACACACTGTGGGTCTGGGATTCATGTCCATCGCTAACCGCAACGGCCGACATGAAATGAGGTCAGAAGACAGGAAGCGCTCACAGCGCATGGCCAAGGGATCACAATAGCGCAGACTCCTGTACAGCAAATAACAACGCTCAGGAATCTGCGCCCAGTACCTAGGTGCAAATTTTGACACCTGTGCTGCGTCTCGTTAAAAAGACAAGTCACGCCTCCACAACTGTTTGACAGTATAATGGGCTAAATAGTGTACGTGTTTTAGTCAGCGTGTGCAAGGAGCAAAACAAATAGAGCAACCTTTTACTTGTGCAGCATTAATGCTGCACAAGGTGTGGCTCTTGTACCTTGCAACACCTGAGGGGGGGGTTAAAGGTAACCTTTGAAATTGGTTCAACTAGGCTTCGGCCTACACTCTGCTCCTCTACTCCTCCTGCTGACCCTGGGCTCAAACACCGCTAGTTTTTGCCCGGAAATGCTAGCTGCACAGAGAAAAACACCAGCCAATGTGTTAGTGGGGTTCAGCACCGCCAGCTGTTCCCCTGCTGTGTAGTCGGCAACGTGTCCAGCACAAGCCACGCTGGCACAACCGACCAAAAGCTGCCACCAGTGCAGGCTTCGGCCTACACTTTGCTCCTCTCCTCCTCCTGCTGACCCTGGGCTCAAACAACGCCAGTTTCTGCCCGGACATGCTAGCTGCACAGAGAAAAACACCAG